>NC_047026.1:32982212-34182212 GCF_902652985.1 Pecten maximus
ATCACAACAATTAAACTTAGCGTATGGCAGAGTTGCTAATCCTGCACGCCTGCTGACAGAACTTCCGAGATGGAGAGTGGCCCCGTCAGTCGAGTTTTACCTCGTCGCCATTGAAGTGTCAACGCGTGGTTCACGAGGACAGCTTACCGTTTACCTTGTTACAGGTGGTCAGTTCCCTACTTCCTATACCGGGGTTAACCGTGGGTAGGGGGGTTCTAGCGACGTATGCACCGTTTTACCGGGATGTCTTGCTAGATAAGCTTTTCTGTTTACGAATTTACCTCGTGGTGTAGATTGCGTTGTCTAATTTCTAGTCTCTTCTTTTTCAGTGCGCACGTGAGCCGCTCGCGCACGCTGACCCGTGTCACCGGCGCGCTTGAGTCCGTTTTCACTACAACGACGATAGCCTAAAAACGAAGTTTGTTTCCCGTCTTACTGAAGAAGATCGACTTACTTCAAGTTACCGACGAATGAATATCAGCTTTCTCGTTGTTTTTGACGACCGATGCATATTTTTACCGACAAACATCGTTACGAGACACGGTAAGTTTTAATTATATAATCTTCTTCACGTTCTGACATCGTTTCACATTATACGACGATGAATTTGATATAGATCTTTTCATATCAATAATACCTAATTATTTATTTTTCAGGGTTTTGATGATTAATTTATCACAGATTACACGGCCGAAGGAAACGCAGTACCGATCCATGTGTTACAATCGTAAGTTTTCAATTTTATTTATTTATTATTAACGATCTTCGGCCCGACTTAAATTGCATTTTTTCCCCACTCACACAACCCTTGTTATGATTATGACGTACATACGTATTCACAAACAATGGTGAGGAAAATTTGTGTTTTGGATAATGAAACCTTTCGTGAAAGATCTTTACCTTCACATTCTTTTGAGGATCGATGTTTGCAGATTATTGCATCAAATTGAAACGATTAAATGAAATAGGTGAATTAAGATGAATTATAAGTAAGTAACATTGTTTTATGTATAGTATATTGCAGTTTCACATTGATATGAACTGATGGAGAATTCGGGAGTAGCTTGATTTAATTAATAATTAAGTCATCCTGGCAAGTTTTATTTTGTAGCTTTGTGTGGCTGGCTTAAATTTTCTTGATAAAAAAGCTTCCAAAGCAAACATAATGAAAATGATAGCAAAGTGATCATGAAAAGTACATAGTTAAATACATACATTATCTTCAAAAACTTGACAATTATTCTAATTTTGAAATAAAAGAATATTCTAAAAGTCTTTCTTTCTTCCAACAGAGACTGAGTCTTCATGCAGTACATTCTGGAATGAGGAACACCGCATGCATTGTGGTCCAAATTGATGGCATTGACTTAACACAAAGCAGAAAGGAATGAAGAGAAATTAAGAAGTTTATGTTTCACATTAATTAAGATTATTCGAGATATGTTATCTGTCGAGGTATACAACATTTCCTTTCATAATAAAAGTGTAAACATTAATATATATACCAAAAAAAATCATGTATATAATCTAAAAATCCTTGTTAGTTATTTGTTGTACTAGCAAAAAATATAATATAGTCATCTCAAGCTTGGTTGTATTGAAATCCCCGGGGACAGTGACAGAGATATAGTACAGTACGTGCTACATCAAACAACACACCATTGTTCAAATTGTCAATCAACATTTCATTTAGTCAGTATTTAGAATGATTCCAAAATTATGATAATCTTTTCACAGTTTATTAGAAATAATGTTAAATTCGATAGAAGTCTTCGACTGTTGCTTGTTTTTGTTTATTTTAAGTTCACGGACACACATGAAAACAGTTTCCAGTACATCTGGGCTACTTCGAGGAAACTTCGTATACTGTCTGAAATCATGCAGTCTTGTGCGTCGGTGACAAAATGTATACATATCCTACTATAACTCTGCTGGAAAATATTATTTTGTACTATTTTCCTACTATTTTAGAAAAAAAAACAGAATTATAAATACATACTGTAGTATGTACTGACATTGAACTTGTATATCTTGCTGACTATTTTTGTTGAAACAAACCACTTCTAGCTAGGATGAATTGATATTAGTTGTATTTGAAAATTGTACTAGAAAAAGATAGCTGTGTTGTGTATGTGATGGAAGTTTTGAGAAAAAGAATATAAGAGGCAAATAAAATAAGTACCATGGGTAAATTAGAATTAAAATTTGTTTTGTCACATTCTCATTTCATTGATAAGTTTTAAATGTTTGAACTAGAAAAAACAGCCTGTATGAAAAGTTTTATACCATGTTAATTACCAAATAAAATGTAATACAAAAGTATTCTTAAAGTTTTTATTGCATGATTTTCATTGATTTTGTAAACCATGAAGCATGATTGAAGCATGATCCCAGCATAATTTGCATAATTGAAACATGCTGCAGACCATGCTGGGATCATGCTGCAGACCATGCTGGGATCATGCTGCAAACCATGCTGGCATCATGCTGGGATCATGCTGCAGACCATGCTGGCATCATGCTGCAAACCATGCTGGCATCATGCTGCAGACCATGCTGGCATCATGCTGCAGACCATCCTGGGATCATGCTGCGGCCATGCTTCCTTAAAGCATAAATGCAGCATGATCCCAGCATAATTTGCATAATTGAAACATGCTGCAATCATGCTTTAACTAGTAAGAATATATAGTGAGGTAAATTAGGCACCATGCTGCAGTCATGCTTCATTCATGCTGCAATTCCATGCTGCATTCATACTGCATCTATGCTGTGATCATGCTGCAAATTCATAAGGGTCACACCTTTTAGAGTTGATTTTCTAATTCTATAACAAGATACAGAGATAATTAGTGGTTGATTTTTAATTATTTTAATTGTATGGTTTGTACTTGTCTGTATACACTGCAGTGTATGAAAGTATATATGAAAATTCCTTAGACAATTTGTCTTCAGAAAATTGAAATCCCATAGCCAAAGTCATTTTTCCATGGATCCATTTTGTAAACATATTGTTGAAAGTAGCATATATAACTGCCTCACGCAAACACTTGCATCATCCAGTTTATACTCACTCAAATGTTTGAAGCAAATAGCATGCTGTTCTTGGCAAAAACACCTTGATTGTAAGCTCTGATTTCATATGATCATTTGTCAGAAAATATTGGAATGTTGTTAACATGAATAGTTATGTATGGCAGGACTTTTCATAGCCAATCGGGCCAATACTTAGAAATTTTACCGACCAGGTTTTCTATATTTTACCGACCAGGTTTTCTATAGGCTATACTTTCGGACACTGACAACTGTATAAGGTAGCCCCAAATGGGGGAACTGGCAGCTGACTAGCTTTGCTGCTAACAGCACCCACTGTATATATCTTTAGGGTGAACATTGCATGCTGCTAGGGGTCCCAAATGGGAGAAGTGGCAGCTGACTCTTTGTTTAAGATAACTAGGCTTTTGGATTTTCTACTATCTAATACCAGTAAGTTTTGATGAGAAAACCTGTTAGCTTTATCTCTGCATGAAACCATATAGTATTTGCTGGTTTAGAGTCACATAGGAAAACAATAAAATTAATTAGATAAAGGGCAGTAGAGGTCTGGGAATGGAGCCCTATCTCCAAAGCTGCCCAGTTACCCAGTGTCTAGCTTTAATGTGTAAATATGGTAAATATAAGAAAACTTCTGATATTTAAATCAAATTTGGAGAGAGTCTAAAGGTTTCTATTTCATTAGTCATATGAACATATTATGAAGTGAAACTGTAAGTGGAAAGCATGTCACATTGATACTATTTATGTCTTTAAATTGCTCTATGTTGTGACTTGTGCAAATGTAGACTGTGTATATATTTATACAGTTGTATAGTTGTATTATATATATTACTCAATACATAATTCGGGCCTAGCCTGTCCATGTGTGCATGTTAGTGTCGCTTGATTGAGTTTCAATCACCTGTGACTGTGCATGCATCTCGAGAATACTCGAAGGCGCATTCACAGCCACATATGCCCCTGGACGGTTGGCCTGTCATCCCCTGGAACCTGGTAGGACAGACTAACCAGTATACTGTTGTTATGTAGTAATATTATAATAGTGTAATAATATCTTCATTTATATTATAATATTCATGTAAAACTATATTCTATCTCTTATTATCTATTAATTTCCTACAATTTTCCTGTCCATTGGTATTATTAGTATCTTATAAAGTTATTTAATTGTAGGCTTCTATCTCATATTAATAAACACCTGGACTAGAAACCCTGGCGTTCAAGAGTTTGTGTGTTCTTCTGAAACGGCTACAAATGGCGCCCATGTAGGTTTGGTGTGAGTAACTAGAAGCCATGGTCCGGACAGAGCTGGGTTGAATGTTTATACGGCGTACCATGTTACAGCCAGTGAGCGAAAATTGTACTCGCTGCGTCGTAGACGTCACTTCCGGCAAAATGTAGGATTACACGGCTGATAAATTTATACTATGTTGATAACTGATCCAAAGACAGGACATTCTGGAGATTGTTTTGTACCATATATATTTACCAGTCTCTGATAGGATGAAGTTTGCGGAGGATGAGACTCTTTGTGTGGTAATGTGACTTCAGATATACTGACAGATTGGCAGTGCAATATACCATCGGATAGACATTGACACTTCGGATACTTTTATAGACTACAGTGTTATCGTGGTTAATTTTTCTTTCGCGTTATTGTGTCAATATTGTTAAAATTTATATATTTCATGAAATTGTAATGTATTTGTAATTGATCGTTGATATGAATGTTATTTTGTCAATTTGTTAAATATTGCAGCTATACTGTACAAATAATGTGAATCTTTAATATCCTGTAATTTGTAAAACTGTAGGTTATCTGTGTTATTCTGTTTTACTAGGTACCAGACTCCTGCTGTTCGCTCCCACAATATATGTCATCATCATTTAGTCATGTTGCACTTCATCACCATCATCACATTGCCGAATCCCTGTACCCCCTATCATGCATGAAACGGTAAGTATTTCACTGTGAGCAAGTTGTATGTTATTGTTTTCCCTGTATTTCAGACAGGAAGATCAGGGTTATGTATTGAGAAATCTTTACCTTTACTATAATTATTGTTTTCTGTGAATATACTGAGGGTTGCTTGGTATGAGTTTAAATAAACTTTCCAAATTCGTTGAAAAACCAATATTATCAAATACAGTGATAACTCGCAAACCAATATTATTAACTTCCAGCAAGGGTTTTGCACTTAAACATCATCATTTTTTTTTTTTTTTTTTTTATTAGTTCCAGACAAACATATACATCAATACTCTCTTAATTATGTACATGTAATCAATTTTTATGAATACTCCTACATTTTTGGTGTATTTTAAATCTATTATAATCTACTATTACATTCTTAATTATTGGGCAGTATAGTGTATGTAGAATTGAAAACAATCAACCAATGAATATATTGCCTGGAGCTAATTGAAAAATGGGATTGGGGGATAGTTTGGATAAAAAGTAGAAGCTGATTTTGAAAAGGAAATACAAAGATAAGAGAGAAAGGAAACATAAAAGGAAGAAGAGAAGAGGGAACGAGATTTCCGACGAAAGCAAAGGCAATTTCTGAAAGGGTGACAAAAAAATAACTGACTTGCTAATAAAAACATTCAATGGAAAAGAAACGAGTCCAACAAAAACACAAGCAAATTGAAAAAATATAAAAATTAATTACGTTGGTAAATTGAAATCTATTTCATAATGAAAGACACTACCTTAATGTAATGGTTATATTTATTTTCTAAAAGCTGAATGGTAAGCACTGAAATCCTCAATAAAAGTAGCTTCCTTGTCACATTTTTTTGCTAAGTATCTCTCGATGTTATATGAAGTTTTAAGGTTACTAATTAGAGTGGGTAAGTACAGAGCTTTACCTAAACACTTTTGACAATAAATATAGTGCTTCATATTTAGTATTATAATATTTTCTGCTCTGTTATTTTGGTGTGGGTTTTGTGCTATTTTACCAAAAATGAAATCTTTTATGCCAGCCGCGCGCGCTAACAAAAATGTATCGTTTGTGTTCTTAATTTTTTTTTAATTGTACACATTTCCCTTAAAGGGACATCACGGTAAAAACGTTGTAATTTTCAATGAATGTACGTGTTTTGTTCCTTTCCAGTTATATTTCTGTGCTGTCCCAATGTTCACAGTCGATCCTCATGTCCAGCTTGACCACTTTATTTAGTTGGGTATCCCCCTCTAAATTTAGCGCGGAAATTATTTTTAAATCATCACGTAACTGTTTTGAAATCGAGGCAACACAAACACACGATAGTTTACAAGGCGATATTTATATTCCATCTGGATTAGTTGGACAACGATATTATACAGTGGTTTAATGTTAAATAACACGTTCTGTATATATTCCGGCACATATATTTATGTGTAAATAAGTGTAAACACCGTTCATATAGTATAGTGACAGTAGCGATGTACTGGTACAGACTGTATAAATATTACCGAGTTTGTGTAAATATTACCGAGATTGTCGTGACCTACTATCCAGCTATCAAGCAGAATACGAGCAGCGTCCGTATTACGTACTGCTGTTTTCATGTTTGAACTGTTACAATCTATTGTACTGCTTCCCCAGTTTAATTCTAGGATTGTGTTTGACCCATTTTCCAATTATTCTCTTCATTGCGGAAGCTGTTATCGTTTTTCAGTCGATTCACATTGGAAGCCATTTTTGTTTTCAGGTGTTTTAGTGTGTTGTGCGCATGCGTGTTATCGTATATGTCACAAAATTTGCATATTCAGACTATTGATCAACGAATTGTGATAACCTTTTTATAATTAATAATTGATGTTTTTTAAATACATATATCATCAAATTCGAATGGTTATTGTTCATAAGGATATTTTTTTAAAGATATACCCAATAATATGAAAAAATACAAAATAAAAATTGGTTTACCGTGATGTCCCTTTAACTTGTGAACAAATCAAAAATTTTAATGAAAAGGTGCTAAAATTTGTAATACCAGAAACATATATAACAGAGATAAGTAGCTCTCTATTTGCCCCGAAGTGATACCCTCATGAGCAAAGACCGATTTACCTGTGCTCGCGTGTGTGATAGGGGACAGAGCGCTCTCGATAAGGGATATGCTTGACTGGTCACGAATAAAAGGAGCCATGCACCAGTTGTACGGGTAAATAGCGATGTTACTTATCCCTAATATGCGTTTCTGGTAATACGTCGAAATATTTTTTTTTAGTTTACCAGAAATTAATATGAATCAATATCTCGTAATCTGTGCAAATCTATGTAAATATACAATATACGTACATTGTATCTGCCTGTACATTGACGTAACCGAGGCGTGTGATAGAGCCGCGGTCGTGTCTGGATTCATGGGTTAATATATTAATTATATAATTAGCGTCCGGTAGTAAAAAGGCGGTCATGATCATATGGCTTCGTCAAGTTTTCATAATGATACCATGACAACTCTTTGTTTATTTAACATTCGGAAAAAATATACTTTAAAACTCTACTCATACTCAAACTGTCAAATTGTAAGAAGTATATCGTAGCTCTTATTCATATTATAAGTGTACATGTACGTGAAGTCAGCACACTCGATACACTAGTACCGATAACGTATTTTCTGTCCAATATGCCACCTCGGAATATTACGAAAGGATGTTCAAACTGTTTAGTTACTTTTCATCAGAGACTTGTGTATATCAGGATATATACGTATCAGATTTCATGATACTAGTTTAGTTGTTACGAGATCCAGGATTCTTTGTGATGGTAGTGTTACGATAGGCCAGGTGTATAGTGTTCAATGGGGACATAAACAGACAGAAGTGGTTATTGTTATATTAATCATTAAAGACTTACTTCAAAGTCAATCGAAAGCCGAGCGGGATTTACTCGCTCGGGCGCCAATCACAATATTGCTATAAATAACACAAACACCAAGGCGGCAAAATATCGTTAAATGTTACAGTGTTTTGTTTTCTCGATTTCCCGGTAAACATTTGTGGTACTCATCAAGCTAGGATTTAAAAACTAAAAACATAATTTGGAGTGTATATGTACCGTACATTTACAACACAATACATATGTAGTATTGCTGGTATAGATCGTGATTTCATTACATAAAAAAATATCCCCGTTTTCTCAACACCGGGCTGGGATACTGCAGAGACGTGTATATCAGATATGTCACGTTTCTGGATACTGTAAGTACAACAAAATGTAAGTCCAGCTACAGAGTACCTGTGCCATACGACAACGTATGTTCCAACAAACACATCACGGTATCAGGCAGTGTACCTGTCAATCACGAATCAGGACCTTTGTTCTACTAATCCCCAACACTCTTCCACACCGTGTCGCGCGGTGTCAGTAAACAGGTGAACACTCGGGTTTTGAGCCGGTGTCAGCCGGTGTTTCAACCGACATGCAACCGACTGAGTGAGTGGAAGGGATTAGACCTCGCCACTGTGGCGGTGATTGGGGACCATACCACCTGACGCGTACTGTACTCTAGTATTTATATCCTACCGTCGATATTTTCCCAAGCTTACACTTTAAATTATGAAAATCTTTTAAAAAGAACACTGTTTATTTGTAATGCTTGTTTAATCAGCATAATATGACAGAAGCATTTGCACAGAAAACCAGGCTACGCATATTTCGACTGGAATTTTCGATCGGTATTCGGTATTTTATCATTGAAGTGTTCTATATATAGTTAAATAAATGTAATCGAATTGACGTATTAAAACAAATGCGAGTAAAATGTGAGCTACCTGTCTAACTGTCGGCTTCACATTTATACTTGAACTATGGCCCATTGTTGAAGCTTTTGTTGATTTACAAATTAAGGTGGTCAAATTAGCTGAAGTAACTTCAGAGAAGATAATCTACTAAGCTATGGAGTGTTATGATGACTGTGACTGATGTTACAGTTACCATATCATAAGTTATCGGTATAATTTATGTAAATGTTCATCATATATTATTGGTATTAACAACACGTTAGGTGAAATTATAACGGATGATGTAACTGACAAGTTGTTGTTGTTGACGACGACGACGACGACGACGACGACGATGATGTTTTTGTTTTGATATTATTGTACAATTGCAGAATTAGTTAGGTAGATACATACAGTAGGTAGTTAGTTTGTTAGTTAGGTCAGACCCGTGTATGTTCGCAGTTCCGTCTTAAACGCAAACGCTACGGAAATGGTACGGTAATGCTACGGAAGTGCTACGGAAGTGCGACGGTAATGCTACGGAAATGGTACGGTAATGCTACGGAATGGTACGGTAATGCTACGGAAGCTACGTAATGCTACGGAAATGGTACGGTAATGCTACGGAAATGGTACGGAAGTGATACGGAAGTTATACGGAAACGCAACGCTTAAATCGGAACTGTGAACGTACACGTGTCTGTAGGTACATTTTTTTGTAGGTACAATTTAGGTACATGTAGGTACATTATATGTAGGTAATTTTCTAGGTAGATACATGTAGGTAGTTAGTTAGGTAGGTAGATAGTTTGGTACATGTATCTTTAAAATGGTAGGTAGGTAACAACTAACTTGTTCATTGATCACAGCAAACACCATCACAGTACATATCTGATACGCAGATTCCTTAATTAGTTTTTAGGTTAAATAATTAGAAGTTGTAATATAATGTTTCTAGTTTCTGAAAACTAACACAGCTAGTAATGACATCCTAATGTCGCATGCCATTCTAAAATAGGGTTTAAGAAATTAGAAGTTACATTACCTAAATCAACTTATATTGTTAACTTCTCTAATATTTTTGACTAATAATTGTTTTAATTAAAAATGTAAGAGAATACTTAAAGTGTACCCGGAACGATTTGCTATATTAAGCTTATAAAATGTGATTTAGGATGAAACTAGAAATGCTGAAAGTGCGACTTTCATAGCGACTTTAGTTTTAGAGTAATTGCGATTTTTCTCGAAAACCTCGTTTCGGTGGCCTCTGACCTGTGACGTCACAGGTTTAACGGGATTAGAGCCGCCATATAGGAAATATATAAAAACAAATGTGAACACGTGCCTGCAATTAATACGAATTAGACAAAAATTATGTACATGTAAGTGTGGAATAAACTTTTTGAGTTATATTTGTGAATAAGTTAATAACAAGTGCTACCGAAACCAGGGACATATACTTTTCAATTAAAACGGGTCGTATATAACATGTAACATCTTACTAATTTTCTATTATAACGGGCCGTATACAATCATCTTACTAATTTTCTATTATAACGGGCCGTATACAATCATCTTACTAATTTTCTATTATAACGGGCCGTATACATGTACAATCATCTTACTAATTTTCTATTATAACGGGTCGTATATAACATTTCGGTTATAATACTTCTAGCAATAGAAGTTTAAAATGCAATTCATACATGATGTGAAATAAATGCTGAAGAATTTGAATTCTTACTAGCCAAAAACAGCAATGGATACGTTGCAAATCCACTTGAAGATACCGCTATTTGTGATTTTCGGATAATTGTCCGAAATTGATAAAACTTGTCCGTGAAAGATTAGTTACCCAGACAAGATTCATAGAGTAAATTTTCAACATCATGGGTATATTAATGAGCCAACTTAAGTTAATTATTCTATAGGCAAACCTTTGCGATACGAATTTGGTTTGCTTGTTGGGGAAACGAAACTCGCTGAATTCAAAAAAATATCTGTTTGATTTTAGCAAAATATGTATTACCTACAGTATAAACGCAATTCTTAACAAAATTCAAGCTCAATTGTTGGAACATTTTTGATGTACGTGGAAAATTACCAGTGGTTTGGCCAAAATCGTAAACTTATTCACCCAAAAGCCAAAAACGGATCCGGTGGAATCGTTTTTTTAATCAAAAATGATCTTTTAGAGTATTTCGATATCAACGTCATCAACAGTGAACATGGAGGAATTTTGTGGTTACATTTAAATTCAAAGAAAAATTGTCAAGACTTGTATGCGTGTGTTTGTTACCTCCCACCAGAAAATTCCACGAGAGCTGTGGATGCTGGTAATTTCTAAGAGAACTTATCGTCACAGCTCTATGAGCTTAGCACCCGGAGTTCAAATACTCTGTTCTATATATGTGGAGATTTTAATTGACGATGCGGAGATATTGACGATTACATACCTGGCGTCGATGAATTGGAACCAAGGGAGGTAATTGACTTTAAAATAAATAAACACGGCATTTTATTGTGCGAGTTTCTGACAAATGTTAACTGTTGTATTCTCAACGGAAGGAAATCTGTCAAAAATAATTTTACCAGTGTATCAACTAATGGTTCGTCGTGGACTATTGTGTCATTCCGTATGAACAACTTCACGTTTTTAATTCTTTTAATGTAATTACAGTCTCGGAAATTATACAGAAACATGGTAGTCATTTCGCCACAGTTAGTAAGCCTGACCATTCACTATTAACATGGACACTTCACTTGCAGATTCCTGAACGGAATGCTGTAGGCACCGACTATGGTAGCTCCGCTTATTTCCGGCAATACGACAGGGACAGCATCCCCAGCACATTTATGGATGATATTAACGATCAATTATTTAATTGTATAGCTAATCTGGAGGCACAAGTGGTGAATCAAGATAATATGGACACCTTATACAGTGAATCTGTAGTAAATATAAAGCAGGAAATGGATAAGCATCTTCGATACAGGGACATACCTACAAGTAACGGTAAATCTGACAAACGCCGGAAACTACGTAAGCCATGGTGGAATGAAAATTTAACGTTAGTATGGGATCGTACTTGTTATGCAGAAAAAGCATGGTTGAAATCTACTAAACGTGATAAGAACCGTTTAAAGTCGGTCTTTGTACAAACACGTAGAGAATTTGACAAACTCACACAGAGAGGGAAACGACAGTATTGGTTTAAACGTCAAGCCGACATTGAAAGTTTTCAATCTGGTGATCAAAAACAATTTGGGAAGGAAATCGGTAAGATAGGTGTTGGTAATGAACGGCAAAAATCTATTCCAATGGAAGTGGTAAAAGAGGATGGATCTGTTAGCTCCAATATCAACGATGTTCTTCATACCTGGAAAACAAGCTTTCAAACTCTTTTAAATCCAATTAACGCTCAAAGTATAGATACATCAGTCAGCGGAGAAAGTTAAGGGCACTTTACTCCAAGATTGTCTACAAAATACTATATCTAGGGACGAGATAGAAAAGGTTTTATTACTAGCTAAATGTAAAAAAGCTGTCGGGATAGATGAAATTCCATTGGAGGTACTCCGTAACAGATCTGCTATAAACTGTCTGCTTGTTATTTTTAACAAATGTTTTGAATTCGGGATTATTCCTAGCTTGTGGAAAAAAGGAATTATAAATCCTATTCCAAAATCGTCAACAACGGATCCGCGGGACCCATCTGGATATCGTGGAATAGCCCCATCTTCTGCTGTATATAAACTTTATTGTAGTGTTTTGAATCAGCGCCTCGTTTTATGGGAAAGTGCGAACTCTATCATATGTGACGAGCAAAACGGTTTCCGGAAAGGCCGTAGTACTATTGACCATTTATCGACATTGACGTCTATTGTGGATACGCGTAAGGCTCAGAAAAAATCAACTTTTGCAGCTTTCATCGATTTTCGTAAGGCTTTTGACTCTATCGATAGGATGTTACTTTTCAAAAAGCTTCATGACCTAGGTATTGGAAACCGAATGCTTACAGCTATTACGTCATTGTACGAAAACGTATCTTGTTGTGTTCGCGTCAACAATTTGAATACAGATTTCTTCGCTGTTAATTGTGGATTGAAACAAGGTTGCTTATTTCCCAGCATTTTATTCAGTTTTTACATCAACGACCTCATACATTTACTAAATTCACAAGATATTGGAATTGATATAGACGGTGATAAATTGTGTGTATTGGTATATGCTGATGACGTTGTACTAATTACCGAAACGGAGGACGATCTTCAAACCTTACTTGAAACTTTGAACTTTTGGTGTGGAAATAATAGAATGTCTGTGAATAATGCTAAATCTAAAATCATGCATTTCAGACTACCGTCAGTCCAAAGGACAACCCGTTGTTTTACATGTGGAGATATTGTACTCGATGTTACCGACAAATACTCATACCTCGGTCTCGTTATTACGGAACATTTGGATTACGATATCATGGCGAAGGCAGTTGCTAAATCAGCAAGTCGTGCGCTCGGGCTAGTAATAGCTAAATATAAATCATTTGGAGGTTTTCAGTTTAAAACTTATTCTAAACTCTAAGAGTCACTGGTGTGGTCGGTTATCAACTATGGTGCAACTATTTGGGGCTTTAAGTCATATTCGTGCATTAACTCGATGCAGAACCGCGCTGCGCGTGTCTTTATGGGACTTGGAAAATACGCACCTAATGCAGCTGTGCAAGGTGATATTGGTTGGGTCCCGACGGATGTAAAGCTTTTGGACTCAGTGTACACACATTGGAATCGTTTATGCAGAAGTAATACCAACAGACTTAGTAGAAAGGTTTTTGTTTGGTCCAGTAATAAAAGTGGACGTAACTGTCGAAATTGGAATTTCCGGATAAAAGAACATTTTCGTACATTAGGATTTCCTGATAATCAATTAAATGTTTCAAATACCAATCACGATTTTAAAACTACTAGATCGCTATTTTTACAAAGAATCTTTGACAAATATGTTAGCAAATGGAAAGAAAATATTAGAAGAACCTCATCTGTCAGAGGAAACGGTAGAAATAAATTAAGAACATATCATACTTTTAAACGTGAATTTATAACTGAGAAATATGTTTATAATGTAATGGCACCCGATACACGTGGTTCCCTTTCAAAATTCAGATGTGGAGTTGCTCCTATTCGTGTTGAGACTGGTCGGTATGAAAATTTAGATTTTAATTTGAGAACTTGTTTTAATTGTGCCATTGATGTGGAAGACGAGTTTCATGTTTTAATTCACTGTCCATTGTATAATGAAATAAGAGATGCACTGTTTTTAAGAGCCAGTCAACTAGATAGTAATTTTAATAATTTTTGTGATACGGATAAATTTAACTTCATACTCCACAACAGTGATATGTGTTTTTACAGTGCCAAAGCCTGCAAACAAATTTTAGATAAAAGGAAAAATGTGTTTTATAGGATTTAATCGTTTACTGTATTCTGTATCTTAATCATGTTTTTATAGTCTCTCATAACTCTATATAGAGTGGCCTCTATGTATTTTTTTTCTTTTTTTTTTTTTAAATATTGTACATGTATGTTGATATTCTTGTTTATATGTAAATATTTTATTGAGGGTGAGACTTTAATAAACTATTTGAATTGAATTGAATTGGAAACCAAACGCGTGAACTCACAAGCAATTATTGGCGCGTGCCGATTAGAACGCCAGAAATCACAGACACCTGTGGTGCAGTGACAGGTGCGATGAGCTTGTGGACCATACTTTCACACCTGGTAATTGTTTAGCGGTATACTAACACACTCAAAGAGAATGATTTATATACTTGTTTGATTTCTAGTTCCTTGGGTTGCCTCCCTTTATATACGAAAATGTACTCAGATTCTCTGGGTTTCGCCAATGTCAAGGAAGATTGAGTAGCCTATCTTTTATTTTTCTATACTCTGATCACGATTCCCTTGCGGTAATGATCGTAAGAGGCGAATAAAATTGATGTCTTAAACCTTCACTATTTCCGAAACATTTTTCTTCTTCCTATTAAATGTCTCCTTGACACTACCTCATTTTTGGCCATTAGTCGCTTTTGTGAGGAAGGCTTTGGGTTCGCTACCCTTGCTGAGACAGACCGAGACTGTCGTATGTCCGGGTGGGGTGTCCTGCTGGGTGTCTTCAGCATTATGCTTTAGTGAGTTAACACTATAAAATCGATACCATTTTCGTGTTATGACGAGGTGACAAACATGAACATGCCACAGACCCTCGCATACAGTAGAGGCCAACCCATTTTATGACTAGGAACATTGGGTTGCCTCCCTTCATATATATCATCGCGAGGTTCAGACTCAATCCGCGTACAAATTGTTAAATACATTTAAATACATTTATATGAAATTTCAAACATTTTATTCAAACGTGTAAACAGAGACATATATATCATATATATGTCTCTGGTGTAAATGCCGAGTATCAGTTTTCCCCTCACATTGAGGCAGCAGACTGGTATTGAAGTCTTGTGAATTTTGGAAACACCTTGAGATAATAGAACTCTCGTACTTCATTAACGTATGTGGGCTATACTGACACTATCCTAGGGTTTTTTGTCTGTATCGTTTCAAGTTTTGAGGTGAATACCACGTAAACTCGACATTTTAGTGGGGGTAGCCATGATAAATCGTTCGAAAACAACTTGTGATGCATGCATAAACATTTTCATTAAACAGGTTCTTAAATTAACATCAATAAAAAGGTGTCGTTTATTCTAATCATCCCAGATATTAATCAGCCACGTATCTACTTGTATGGTAATGTATACAAGATAAAAGTTAGAGACTAGAAACATTGCATGCATATTAACAAGTGATATAAACACATGCTAGGTACATATGTACATAATTATAAACATAGGCCATCAACAGACAGATGTGTTCACATGTAGCCAGTATTGAGATATTATAATCTAAGGCAGAATTTTCAAAAAGAAAGACTTGCATATTAAAAGACTTTAGAGACATGAAGTACAGAGATATGAAATTAAAATTACCTAAAGAGTTAGGAAGGTCTTTAAAGACATACGGTAAACTGCAAGTACACAAGGGTTAAATAAGACTTTGGAGACATCAGGATAAACTACAGGTACTTACAGGGTTAAATAAAACTTTAGGGACATGAGGATAAACTACAGGTACTTACAGGGTTAAATAAGACTTTGGAGACATCAGGATAAACTACAGGTACTTACAGGGTTAAATAAGACTTTAGGGACATGAGGATAAACTACAGGTACTTACAGGGTTAAATAAGACTTTAGAGACATGAGGATAAATTACAGGTACTTACAGGGTTAAATAAGACTTTAGAGACATGAGGATAAACTACAGGTACTTACAGGGTTACATAAGACTTTAGGGACATGAGGGTAAACTACAGGTACTTACAGGGTTAAATAAGACTTTAGGGACATGAGGATAAACTACAGGTACTTACAGGGTTAAATAAGACTTTGGAGACATCAGGATAAACTACAGGTACTTACAGGGTTAAATAAGACTTTAAGGACATGAGGGTAAACTACAGGTACTTACAGGGTTAAATAAGACTTTAGGGACATGAGGGTAAACTACAGGTACTTACAGGGTTAAATAAGACTTTAGGGACATGAGGGTAAACTACAGGTACTTACAGGGTTAAATAAGACTTTAGAGACATGAGGGTAAACTACAGGTACTTACAGGGTTAAATAAGACTTTAAGGACATGAGGGTAAACTACAGGTACTTACAGGGTTAAATAAGACTTTAGGGACATGAGGATAAACTACAGGTACTTACAGGGTTAAATAAGACTTTAGGGACATGAGGATAAACTTCAGGTACTTACAGGGTTAAATAAGACTTTAAGGACATGAGGGTAAACTACAGGTACTTACAGGGTTAAATAAGACTTTAGGGACATGAGGATAAACTACAGGTACTTACAGGGTTAAATAAGACTTTAGAGACATGAGGGTAAACTACAGGTACTTACAGGGTTACATAAGACTTTAGGGACATGAGGGTAAACTACAGGTACTTACAGGGTTAAATAAGACTTTAGGGACATGAGGGTAAACTACAGGTACTCACAGGTTAAATAAGACTTTAGAGACATGAGGGTAAACTACAGGTACTTACAGGGTTAAATAAGACTTTAGAGACATGAGGATAAACTACAGGTACTTACAGGGTTAAATAAGACTTTAGAGACATGAGGGTAAACTACAGGTACTTACAGGGTTAAATAAGACTTTAGAGACATTAGGGTAAACTACAGGTACTTACAGGGTTAAATAAGACTTTAAGGACATGAGGGTAAACTACAGGTACTTACAGGGTTAAATAAGACTTTAGGGACATGAGGGTAAACTACAGGTACTTACAGGGTTAAATAAGACTTTAGGGACATGAGGGTAAACTACAGGTACTTACAGGGTTAAATAAGACTTTAGAGACATGAGGATAAACTACAGGTACTTACAGGGTTAAATAAGACTTTAAGGACATGAGGGTAAACTACAGGTACTTACAGGGTTAAATAAGACTTTAGGGACATGAGGATAAACTACAGGTACTTACAGGGTTAAATAAGACTTTAGGGACATGAGGATAAACTTCAGGTACTTACAGGGTTAAATAAGACTTTAAGGACATGAGGGTAAACTACAGGTACTTACAGGGTTAAATAAGACTTTAGGGACATGAGGATAAACTACAGGTACTTACAGGGCTAAATAAGACTTTAGAGACATGAGGGTAAACTACAGGTACTTACAGGGTTACATAAGACTTTAGGGACATGAGGGTAAACTACAGGTACTTACAGGGTTAAATAAGACTTTAGAGACATGAGGATAAACTACAGGTACTTACAGGGTTAAATAAGACTTTAGGGACATGAGGGTAAACTACAGGTACTTACAGGGTTAAATAAGACTTTAGAGACATTAGGGTAAACTACAGGTACTTACAGGGTTAAATAAGACTTTAGAGACGATAAACTACAGGTACTTACAGGGTTAAATAAGACTTTAGAGACATAAGGATAAACTACAGGTACTTACAGGGTTAAATAAGACTTTAGGGACATGAGGATAAACTACAGGTACTTACAGGGTTAAATAAGACTTTAGAGACATGAGGGTAAACTACAGGTACTTACAGGGTTAAATAAGACTTTAGAGACATTAGGGTAAACTACAGGTACTTACAGGGTTAAATAAGACTTTAAGGACATGAGGGTAAACTACAGGTACTTACAGGGTTAAATAAGACTTTAGAGACATGAGGGTAAACTACAGGTACTTACAGGGTTACATAAGACTTACGGGACATGAGGATAAACTACAGGTACTTACAGGGTTAAATAAGACTTTAGAGACATGAGGATAAACTACAGGTACTTACAGGGTTAAATAAGACTTTAGGGACATGAGGATAAACTTCAGGTACTTACAGGGTTAAATAAGACTTTAAGGACATGAGGGTAAACTACAGGTACTTACAGGGTTAAATAAGACTTTAGGGACATGAGGATAAACTACAGGTACTTACAGGGTTAAATAAGACTTTAGAGACATAAGGATAAACTACAGGTACTTACAGGGTTACATAAGACTTTAGGGACATGAGGGTAAACTACAGGTACTTACAGGGTTAAATAAGACTTTAGAGACATGAGGGTAAACTACAGGTACTTACAGGGTTAAATAAGACTTTAGGGACATGAGGATAAACTACAGGTACTTACAGGGTTAAATAAGACTTTAGGGACATGAGGATAAACTACAGGTACTTACAGGGTTAAATAAGACTTTAGGGTCATGAGGGTAAACTACAGGTACTTACAGGGTTAAATAAGACTTTAGGGACATGAGGGTAAACTACAGGTACTTACAGGGTTAAATAAGACTTTAGAGACATGAGGGTAAACTACAGGTACTTACAGGGTTAAATAAGACTTACGGGACATGAGGATAAACTACAGGTACTTACAGGGTTAAATAAGACTTACGGGACATGAGGATAAACTACAGGTACTTACAGGGTTAAATAAGACTTTAGAGACATGAGGATAAACTACAGGTACTTACAGGGTTAAATAAGACTTTAGGGACATGAGGATAAACTACAGGTACTTACAGGGTTAAATAAGACTTCAGAGACATGAGGGTAAACTACAGGTACTTACAGGGTTAAATAAGACTTTAGTGACATGAGGATAAACTACAGGTACTTACAGGGTTAAATAAGACTTTAGAGACATGAGGATAAACTACAGGTACTTACAGGGTTAAATAAGACTTTAGAGACATTAGGGTAAACTACAGGTACTTACAGGGTTAAATAAGACTTTAGGGACATGAGGGTAAACTACAGGTACTTACAGGGTTAAATAAGACTTTAGAGACATGAGGGTAAACTACAGGTACTTACAGGGTTAAATAAGACTTACGGGACATGAGGATAAACTACAGGTACTTACAGGGTTAAATAAGACTTTAGAGACATGAGGGTAAACTACAGGTACTTACAGGGTTAAATAAGACTTTAGGGACATTAGGGTAAACTACAGGTACTTACAGGGTTAAATAAGACTTACGGGACATGAGGATAAACTACAGGTACTTACAGGGTTAAATAAGACTTTAGAGACATGAGGGTAAACTACAGGTACTTACAGGGTTAAATAAGACTTTAGGGACATGAGGGTAAACTACAGGTACTTACAGGGTTAAATAAGACTTTAGAGACATGAGGGTAAACTACAGGTACTTACAGGGTTAAATAAGACTTTAGGGACATGAGGATAAACTACAGGTACTCACAGGTTAAATAAGACTTTAGGGACATGAGGGTAAACTACAGGTACTTACAGGGTTAAATAAGACTTTAGAGACATAAGGATAAACTACAGGTACTTACAGGGTTAAATAAGACTTTAGGGACATGAGGGTAAACTACAGGTACTTACAGGGTTAAATAAGACTTTAGAGACATGAGGATAAACTACAGGTACTTACAGGGTTAAATAAGACTTTAGGGACATGAGGATAAACTACAGGTACTTACAGGGTTAAATAAGACTTTAGGGACATGAGGGTAAACTACAGGTACTTACAGGGTTAAATAAGACTTTAGGGACATGAGGGTAAACTACAGGTACTTACAGGGTTAAATAAGACTTTAGAGACATGAGGGTAAACTACAGGTACTTACAGAGTTAAATAAGACTTTAGGGTCATGAGGATAAACTACAGGTACTTACAGGGTTAAATAAGACTTTAGGGACATGAGGGTAAACTACAGGTACTTACAGGGTTAAATAAGACTTAAGGGACATGAGGATAAACTACAGGTACTTACAGGGTTAAATAAGACTTTAGGGACATGAGGATAAACTACAGGTACTCACAGGTTAAATAAGACTTTAGGGACATGAGGATAAACTACAGGTACTCACAGGTTAAATAAGACTTTAGGGACATGAGGATAAACTACAGGTACTTACAGGGTTAAATAAGACTTTAGAGACATGAGGATAAATTACAGGTACTTACAGGGTTAAATAAGACTTTAGAGACATGAGGATAAACTACAGGTACTTACAGGGTTAAATAAGACTTTAGGGACATGAGGATAAACTACAGGTACTCACAGGTTAAATAAGACTTTAGGGACATGAGGATAAACTACAGGTACTCACAGGTTAAATAAGACTTTAGGGACATGAGGATAAACTACAGGTACTTACAGGGTTAAATAAGACTTTGGAGACATAAGGATAAACTACAGGTACTCACAGGTTAAATAAGACTTTAGGGACATGAGGATAAACTACAGGTACTTACAGGGTTAAATAAGACTTTAGGGACATGAGGATAAACTACAGGTACTTACAGGGTTAAATAAGACTTTGGAGACATAAGGATAAACTACAGGTCCTCACAGGGTTAAATAAGACTTTAGGGACATGAGGATAAACTACAGGTACTTACAGGGCTAAATAAGACTTTAGAGACATGAGGGTAAACTACAGGTACTTACAGGGTTAAATAAGACTTTAGAGACGATAAACTACAGGTACTTACAGGGTTAAATAAGACTTTAGTGACATAAGGATAAACTACAAGTACTTACAGGGTTAAATAAGACTTTAGAGACATGAGGGTAAACTACAGGTACTTACAGGGTTAAATAAGACTTTAGAGACGATAAACTACAGGTACTTACAGGGTTAAATAAGACTTCAGAGACATGAGGATAAACTACAGGTACTTACAGGGTTAAATAAGACTTTAGGGACATGAGGGTAAACTACAGGTACTTACAGGGTTAAATAAGACTTTAGGGACATGAGGATAAACTACAGGTACTTACAGGGTTAAATAAGACTTTAGGGACATGAGGGTAAACTACAGGTACTTACAGGGTTAAATAAGACTTTAGAGACATGAGGATAAACTACAGGTACTTACAGGGTTAAATAAGACTTTAGGGACATGAGGATAAACTACAGGTACTTACAGGGTTAAATAAGACTTTAGGGACATGAGGGTAAACTACAGGTACTTACAGGGTTAAATAAGACTTTAGGGACATGAGGGTAAACTACAGGTACTTACAGGGTTAAATAAGACTTTAGAGACATGAGGGTAAACTACAGGTACTTACAGAGTTAAATAAGACTTTAGGGTCATGAGGATAAACTACAGGTACTTACAGGGTTAAATAAGACTTTAGGGACATGAGGGTAAACTACAGGTACTTACAGGGTTAAATAAGACTTTAGGGACATGAGGATAAACTACAGGTACTTACAGGGTTAAATAAGACTTTAGGGACATGAGGATAAACTACAGGTACTCACAGGTTAAATAAGACTTTAGGGACATGAGGATAAACTACAGGTACTCACAGGTTAAATAAGACTTTAGGGACATGAGGATAAACTACAGGTACTTACAGGGTTAAATAAGACTTTAGAGACATGAGGATAAATTACAGGTACTTACAGGGTTAAATAAGACTTTAGAGACATGAGGATAAACTACAGGTACTTACAGGGTTAAATAAGACTTTAGGGACATGAGGATAAACTACAGGTACTCACAGGTTAAATAAGACTTTAGGGACATGAGGATAAACTACAGGTACTCACAGGTTAAATAAGACTTTAGGGACATGAGGATAAACTACAGGTACTTACAGGGTTAAATAAGACTTTAGAGACATAAGGATAAACTACAGGTACTCACAGGTTAAATAAGACTTTAGGGACATGAGGATAAACTACAGGTACTTACAGGGTTAAATAAGACTTTAGGGACATGAGGATAAACTACAGGTACTTACAGGGTTAAATAAGACTTTGGAGACATAAGGATAAACTACAGGTCCTCACAGGGTTAAATAAGACTTTGGAGACATGAGGATAAACTACAGGTACTTACAGGGTTAAATAAGACTTTAGAGACGATAAACTACAGGTACTTACAGGGTTAAATAAGACTTTAGTGACATAAGGATAAACTACAAGTACTTACAGGGTTAAATAAGACTTTAGAGACATGAGGGTAAACTACAGGTACTTACAGGGTTAAATAAGACTTTAGAGACGATAAACTACAGGTACTTACAGGGTTAAATAAGACTTCAGAGACATGAGGATAAACTAGAGGTACTTACAGGGTTAAATAAGACTTTAGTGACATAAGGATAAACTACAGGTACTTACAGGGTTAAATAAGACTTTAGGGTCATGAGGGTAAACTACAGGTACTTACAGGGTTAAATAAGACTTTAGGGTCATGAGGGTAAACTACAGGTACTTACAGGGTTAAATAAGACTTTAGGGTCATGAGGATAAACTACAGGTACTTACAGGGTTAAATAAGACTTTAGAGACATGAGGGTAAACTACAGGTACTTACAGGGTTAAATAAGACTTTAGGGACATGAGGGTAAACTACAGGTACAGGGTGTACTTATAGGGTTAAATAAGCTAAATGTCCACAATACTGCTATTACAATGAAGAGTATAGCCTCATGGCTCTATAAAATGTTCAACTCTTCCAAATCCGGAAGAAAACAAGCCTTGACCAAAACAGTGCTAACTCCGGGTAAGTTTTGCGTTAATCCCTTATCGGCGTCATACTTGGAAATTTGGACACCATTTAAGTGGAAAATATATTCAGGTGGTGTTATTAGTATTAAGAACATAAACCCTTTGCATGGCATGCCCTTTCCAGGCTTTATATGCAACTTATCGCTTTTCGTTTTAAGTGTTGTAATTGAGGACAGGGTAAGTTTTGGTCATGATGAATGAATCTTAATGCTCTTTTTTTTTCTGTCATAGAACACTTAAACAACAACACGAAAGTCTATTCATAACCAAAACCAAATCTATAATATTCAAATAAAAAAAAAACATTTATTTTTGGAAATGCAAATTTGAAGACGTAAATAGCAGATTTGACAATATAATTTGGTATGATATCTCAATAAATGTATATCAATCCAGATGTCTACAATCCGAGTTATCCGCCAGCACCCTAGCTTATACCATACAGGAATATTACAATATTACAATAGTATCAGAAATAATCAATGGAAGTCCTTGGATGTTAGGACAATACAGCTATATATGTTATTTGTTTGCTGTAGTCTATATTGTATATAAAATATTACACACGCTGACTTAATATAACTATAGTTATAGACTAAGTTAGCAATATAATGTTGATTAAATGATAAAAAAAGCTGATCAATATAGATAAGCCCTGCGACAGTGTATCATGAATCGTATCTTAATTACATACTTATCATTTTTCAACGATACTATTACGGATAAGGTCATAACTAATTTACGTCTGTGTTTTATCCTCAGTTTGAAATAAGAAAATACAAATGTAATGCAATAGTAATATGATCTGTGTACTTTTGTGTCGAACTTTCTAATTGGTCCATTGTGTATGTGCTGATTCCAGGTCTGAGTTTTCTGTTGTGTTGGACTGTAGCCATTTTCCACTTGTGAGAAACAATCATTGTAGTGAAAGCATAGATGCTATGATGCACTTACGGCACATCACGTGTATGAAGTAAATATTCAGAGCTCGGACAAAACAAATGGAAATCGCCAACAATTCTTTTAACTTTTTATTTTAAATGAATTAACAAATATAGTCATTGAAAATGATTTAAGCTGCCTCTAAACAATGCGGAAACTTATCAGCATACATAGTATTTATTGTCATTATGCTTATAGTAATGTCTTAATGACAAAACCAAATGACGGATTAAAATCTGTGCCTAACATGTTAAAACATAAAACTACATATTACCACCGAAAAAAGTTATTTTTAAAAGAAAACTAATATTCAGTTTCACTATGTAATAAAGTGTTAAACATTGAGAAAGAATGTTCACCAATTGTACCGTCTACTGCAACCATATTGTAAAAAGTCAAACTCCAAACGTAAAATGATGGATCCAACACAAAAAAAAAGATTGTCCAGTGTGTAAAGAGAGATCAGAAACATAATGTTACCGGTCAGTAAAACTGAAGTCCGTACGATTTACATTAAGTACTTATTCCAGTGTCCAGACGACTTACAGTCAGTACTTATTCCAGTGTCCAGACGACTTACAGTCCGTACTTATTCCAGTGTCCAGACGACTTACAGTCCGTACTTATTCCAGTGTCCAGACGACCTACAGTCCGTACTTATTCCAGTGTCCAGACGACCTACAGTCCGTACTTATTCCAGTGTCCAGACGACTGACAGTCCGTACTTATTCCAGTGTCCAGACGACCTACAGTCCGTACTTATTCCAGTGTCCAGACGACTTACAGTCAGTACTTATTCCAGCATCCAGACGACCTACAGTCAGTACTTATTCCAGTGTCCAGACGACTTACAGTCAGTACTTATTCCAGTGTCCAGACGACTGACAGTCCGTACTTATTCCAGTGTCCAGACGACCTACAGTCCGTACTTATTCCAGTGTCCAGACGACCTACAGTCAGTACTTATTCCAGTGTCCAGACGACCTACAGTCCGTTACTTATTCCAGTGTCCAGACGACTGACAGTCAGTACTTATTCCAGTGTCCAGACGACCTACAGTCAGTACTTATTCCAGTGTCCAGACGACTGACAGTCCGTACTTATTCCAGTGTCCAGACGACTTACAGTCCGTACTTATTCCAGTGTCCAGACGACTTACAGTCCGTACTTATTCCAGTGTCCAGACGACTTACAGTCCGTACTTATTCCAGTGTCCAGACGACTTACAGTCAGTACTTATTCCAGTGTCCAGACGACCTACAGTCAGTACTTATTCCAGTGTCCAGACGACTGACAGTCCGTACTTATTCCAGTGTCCAGACGACCTTACAGTCCGTACTTATTCCAGTGTCCAGACGACTTACAGTCAGTACTTATTCCAGTGTCCAGACGACCTACAGTCAGTACTTATTCCAGTGTCCAGACGACTTACAGTCAGTACTTATTCCAGTGTCCAGACGACTTACAGTCCGTACTTATTCCAGTGTCCAGACGACCTACAGTCAGTACTTATTCCAGTGTCCAGACGACTTACAGTCCGTACTTATTCCAGTGTCCAGACGACCTACAGTCAGTACTTATTCCAGTGTCCAGACGACCTACAGTCCGTACTTATTCCAGTGTCCAGACGACTACAGTCAGTACTTATTCCAGTGTCCAGACGACTTACAGTCAGTACTTATTCCAGTGTCCAGACGACTTACAGTCAGTACTTATTCCAGTGTCCAGACGACCTACAGTCCGTACTTATTCCAGTGTCCAGACGACTTACAGTCCGTACTTATTCCAGTGTCCAGACGACTTACAGTCAGTACTTATTCCAGTGTACAGACGACTTACAGTCAGTACTTATTCCAGTGTACAGACGACTTACAGTCCGTACTTATTCCAGTGTCCAGACGACCTACAGTCAGTACTTATTCCAGTGTCCAGACGACCTACAGTCAGTACTTATTCCAGTGTCCAGACGACTTACAGTCCGTACTTATTCCAGTGTCCAGACGACTTACAGTCCGTACTTATTCCAGTGTCCAGACGACTGACAGTCAGTACTTATTCCAGTGTCCAGACGACCTACAGTCCGTACTTATTCCAGTGTCCAGACGACTTACAGTCAGTACTTATTCCAGTGTCCAGACGACTTACAGTCCGTACTTATTCCAGTGTCCAGACGACTTACAGTCAGTACTTATTCCAGTGTCCAGACGACCTACAGTCCGTACTTATTCCAGTGTCCAGACGACCTACAGTCAGTACTTATTCCAGTGTCCAGACGACCTACAGTCCGTACTTATTCCAGTGTCCAGACGACTTACAGTCAGTACTTATTCCAGTGTCCAGACGACCTACAGTCCGTACTTATTCCAGTGTCCAGACGACCTACAGTCCGTACTTATTCCAGTGTCCAGACGACTTACAGTCCGTACTTATTCCAGTGTCCAGACGACTTACAGTCAGTACTTATTCCAGTATCCAGACGACTTACAGTCCGTACTTATTCCAGTGTCCAGACGACTGACAGTCCGTACTTATTCCAGTGTCCAGACGACTTACAGTCAGTACTTATTCCAGTGTCCAGACGACTTACAGTCAGTACTTATTCCAGTGTCCAGACGACTTACAGTCAGTACTTATTCCAGTGTACAGACGACTTACAGTCAGTACTTATTCCAGTGTCCAGACGACTTACAGTCAGTACTTATTCCAGTGTCCAGACGACTTACAGTCAGTACTTATTCCAGTGTCCAGACGACTTACAGTCAGTACTTATTCCAGTGTCCAGACGACTTACAGTCCGTACTTATTCCAGTGTCCAGACGACTTACAGTCCGTACTTATTCCAGTGTCCAGACGACCTACAGTCCGTACTTATTCCAGTGTCCAGACGACTTACAGTCAGTACTTATTCCAGTGTCCAGACGACTTACAGTCCGTACTTATTCCAGTGTCCAGACGACTTACAGTCAGTACTTATTCCAGTGTCCAGACGACTGACAGTCCGTACTTATTCCAGTGTCCAGACGACTTACAGTCAGTACTTATTCCAGTGTCCAGACGACCTACAGTCAGTACTTATTCCAGTGTTCAGACGACTTACAGTCCGTACTTATTCCAGTGTCCAGACGACTTACAGTCATTACTTATTCCAGTATCCAGACGACTTACAGTCCGTACTTATTCCAGTGTCCAGACGACCTACAGTCAGTACTTATTCCAGTGTCCAGACGACTTACAGTCAGTACTTATTCCAGTGTCCAGACGACCTACAGTCAGTACTTATTCCAGTGTCCAGACGACTTACAGTCAGTACTTATTCCAGTGTCCAGACGACTTACAGTCAGTACTTATTCCAGTGTCCAGACGACCTACAGTCCGTACTTATTCCAGTGTCCAGACGACCTACAGTCAGTACTTATTCCAGTGTCCAGACGACTTACAGTCAGTACTTATTCCAGTGTCCAGACGACCTACAGTCCGTACTTATTCCAGTGTCCAGACGACTTTCAGTCAGTACTTATTCCAGTGTCCAGACGACTTACAGTTCGTACTTATTCCAGTATCCAGACGACTTACAGTCCGTACTTATTCCAGTATCCAGACGACCTACAGTCCGTACTTATTCCAGTATCCAGACGACTTTCAGTCCGTACTTATTCCAGTGTCCAGACGACTGACAGTCCGTACTTATTCCAGTGTCCAGACGACCTACAGTCAGTACTTATTCCAGTGTCCAGACGACTTACAGTCCGTACTTATTCCAGTGTCCAGACGACTTACAGTCCGTACTTATTCCAGTGTCCAGACGACTTACAGTCAGTACTTATTCCAGTGTCCAGACGACTTACAGTCAGTACTTATTCCAGTATCCAGACGACTTACAGTCAGTACTTATTCCAGTGTCCAGACGACTTACAGTCCGTACTTATTCCAGTGTCCAGACGACTTTCAGTCCGTACTTATTCCAGTGTCCAGACGACTTACAGTCAGTACTTATTCCAGTGTCCAGACGACTTTCAGTCAGTACTTATTCCAGTATCCAGACGACTTACAGTCCGTACTTATTCCAGTATCCAGACGACCTACAGTCCGTACTTATTCCAGTGTCCAGACGACTTTCAGTCCGTACTTATCCCAGTATCCAGACGACTTTCAGTCCGTACTTATTCCAGTATCCAGACGACCTACAGTCCGTACTTATCCCAGTATCCAGACGACTTTCAGTCCGTACTTATTTCCAATATCCAGACGACTGACAGTCCGTACTTATTCCAGTGTCTATAGACGACTTACAGTTCGTGCTTATTCCAGTGTCAAGGCGACTCACAATCAATGCTTATTTCACAATAGATGTTCATGCTATGGAAATAATACTATTGACAAAATACACTTGCAGTTTGATGGGTAATTTGGTATATATTCCCTCTTATACTTAGTAATTCAATGGAAACAGGTAATGATTATGCTTTGTTATGAATCGTTAAGCTGCCATTATCTGAAAAATTGTATGAATGGAAATGAAACATTCGAAATATAAGTTACAAATGGAAGGATCGTGTAATAACTTATTGGTTGGCTTAAAGTACTTCGGGATGTTCACCAAACTTGCACAAACATAAAAATCACCGTTGTTGTCATCACGTATATTTATTGAACTGATAATTCTAGTACAGACATTTTAATAATATTTACGCCGTGGTAACCTCATAACATTGTGCCGTTCAGTCCTTAATCCTTGTCTGTGTTTTCTTTCTGTTAGTGACTACCTGGGTACCTACCTTCATAAGGCAATGGTTGCTGTGATTAGTACAAAAGGTATCGTCAAGTTTTAAAGTTGATATAAACAATTGCGGCGCCTATCGTGAGATCCGAGGAATGAGAGCATGATTGTCCTCCCCTAGTCTCAGACAGTGCCATCAATACTTACAGTATTGCCTTGTAGAATAATACACGGAAGTGTTGTCGATCAGTCTTAGTAATACATTTTACAATTTAACCTTATGACATACTCCATATTCCCAGTTTTCATTTGTTTATGTTCTAAACAGGAACGCATTTTCTCTATTGGGATGTCAACTCCATTAAATTAAAAAAAACAACCTATATCTGTAACACAAACTTGAGTTTCAGCACGGTTCGATACACTAGTAATGATAATGACTGGCTTCGGTCGTTCGTGAAATAGCATTAAAATGGTATTAAAAGTAAGTTGGCTTAAATCGGAACAGGATATATGATTTTTGTTGATCATACGTACGACACCAATCTATATTTATTGCTCAAGTTGTATTTTACGCTATTCTCATATTTATGCTTAATAAACCAGAGAGATTATATCAGCACCGTATTGAATATTAATGTATAAGTCAGATTACCTCCTCTGCTTTGATCATTTTCCGCAACATTCAACCAGATAATTGTAAGTTTATTATATTAATTGTATCGAAACGCTTTCAATGGAACACCAGATGTAACGATCTGTTATGAACCGTAAGTACAATCATATTAGATCTGTCAACATATTATACACACGTACATAATAATCTACACGTATGTATCCGAATATAATTGGCCTTGAAAATGTAAATGTTGTTATGACAGTTGAGACTTAGATCGTTAACTGAAATTTGATTAAAACAAAGAAATACATATTCCACCGACAAGCACTTCAGGATGCAGCAAAATTTGGCATTGTATAACACTCTAGTAAGAAATAAAAGTTACAGTCAACCTCGGAAACGGCTACTCCACCAGCTACATGGCGAAGGCATACTTTGGGGACTGATAGTCCACCAACTACAATGTTACAGTCAACCTTGGAGACTGATAGTCCACCAACTACAATGTTACGACCAACCTCGGGGACTGATAGTCCACCAACTACAATGTTACGGCCAACCTCGGGGACTGATAGTCCATCAACTACAAGCTACAAGGTTACAGCCGACCTCGGGGACTGATAGTCCACCAACTACAATGTTACAGCCAACCTCGGGGACTGATAGTCCACCAACTACAATGTTACAGCCAACCTCGAGGACTGATAGTCCATCAACTACAAGTTTACAGCCAACCTCGGGGACTGATAGTCCACCAACTACAATGTTACAGTCAACCTCGGGGACTGATAGTCCACCAACTACAATGTTACAGCCAACCTCGGAGACTGATAGTCCACCAACTACAATGTTACAGCCAACCTCGGAGACTGATAGTCCACCAAGTACTATGTTACAGTCAACCTCGGGGACTGATAGTCCACCAACTACAATGTTACAGTCAACCTCGGAGACTGATAGTCCACCAAGTACAATGTTACAGTCAACCTCGGAGACTGATAGTCCACCAACTACAATATTACAGCCAACCTCGGGGACTGATAGTCCACCAACTACAATGTTACGGTCAACCTCGGGGACTGATAATCCACCAACTACAATGTTACAGTCGACCTCGGGGACTGATAGTCCACCAACTACAATGTTACAAACAACCTCGGGGACTGATAGTCCATCAACTACAATGTTACAGCCAACCTCGGGGACTGATAGTCCACCAACTACAATGTTATAGTCAACCTCGGGGACTGATAGTCCACCAACTACAATGTTACAGACAACCTCGGGGACTGATAGTCCACCAACTACAATGTTACAGTCAACCTCGGAGACTGATAGTCCACCAACTACAAGGTTACAGTCAACCTCGGGGACTGATAGTCCACCAACTACAATGTTATAGTCAACCTCGGGGACTGATAGTCCACCAACTACAATGTTACAGACAACCTCGGGGACTGATAGTCCACCAACTACAAGGTTACAGTCAACCTCGGGGACTGATAGTCCACCAACTACAATGTTACAGTAAACCTCGGGGACTGATAGTCCACCAACTACAATGTACAATGTTACAGTAAACCTCGGGGACTGATAGTCCACCAATTACAAGGTTACAGTCAACCTCGGGGACTGATAGTCCACCAAGTACAATGTACAATGTTACAGTAAACCTCTGGGACTGATAGTCCACCAACTACAATGTACAATGTTACAGTAAACCTCGGGGACTGATAGTCCACCAATTACAAGGTTACAGTCAACCTCGGGGACTGATAGTCCACCAAGTACAATGTTACAGTCAACCTCGGGGACTGATAGTCCACCAAGTACTATGTTACAGTCAACCTCGGGGACTGATGGTCCACCAACTACAATGTTACAGCCAACCCCGGGGACTGATAGTCCACCAACTACAATGTTACAGTCAACCTCGGGGACTGATAGTCCACCAACTACAAGTTTACAACCAACCTCGGGGACTGATAGTCCACCAACTACAATGTTACAGTAAACCTCGGAGACTGATAGTCCACAAAGTACAATGTTACAGTCAACCTCGGGGACTGATAGTCCACCAAGTAGAATGTTACAGTCAACCTCGGGGACTGATAGTCCACCAACTACAATGTTACGGCCAACCTCGGGGACTGATAGTCCACCAACTACAATGTTACGGCCAACCTCGGGGACTGATAGTCCACCAACTACAATGTTACAGTCGACTTCGGGGATAGAAAGTCCACCAACTAAAATGTTACAGCCAACCTCGGGGACTGATAGTCCACCAACTACAATGTTACAGTCAACCTCGGGGACTGATAGTCCACCAAGTACAATGTTACAGTCAACCTCGGGGACTGATAGTCCACCAACTACAATGTTACAGTAAACCTCGGAGACTGATAGTCCACAAAGTACAATGTTACAGTCAACCTCGGGGACTGATAGTCCACCAAGTAGAATGTTACAGTCAACCTCGGGGACTGATAGTCCACCAACTACAATGTTACGGCCAACCTCGGGGACTGATAGTCCACCAACTAAAATGTTACAGTCAACCCCGGGGACTGATAGTCCACCAACTACAATGTTACAGTCGACTTCGGGGATAGAAAGTCCACCAACTAAAATGTTACAGCCAACCTCGGGGACTGATAGTCCACCAACTACAATGTTACAGTCAACCTCGGGGACTGATAGTCCACCAAGTACAATGTTACAGTCAACCTCGGGGACTGATAGTCCACTAACTACAATGTTACGGCCAACCTCGGGGACTGATAGTCCACCAAGTACAATGTTACAGTCAACCTCGGGGACTGATAGTCGACCAACTACAATGTTACAGGCAACCTCGGGGACTGATAGTCCACCAAGTACAATGTTACAGTCAACCTCGGGGACTGATAGTCGACCAACTACAATGTTACAGTCGACTTCGGGGATAGAAAGTCCACCAACTAAAATGTTACAGCCAACCTCGGGGACTGATAGTCGACCAACTACAATGTTACAGGCAACCTCGGGGACTGATAGTCCACCAACTACAATGTTACAGTCAACCTCGGAGACTGATAGTCCACCAACTACAATGTTACGACCAACCTCGGGGACTGATAGTCCACCAACTACAAGTTTACAGACAACCTCGGGGACTGATAGTCCACCAGCTACAATGTTACAGCCAACCTCGGGGACTGATAGTCCACCAAGTACAATGTTACAGTCAACCTCGGGGACTGATTCCACCAAGTACAATGTTACAGTCAACCTCGGGGACTGATAGTCCACCAACTACAATGTTACAGCCAACCTCGGGGACTGATAGTCCACCAACTACAATGTTACAGGCAACCTCGGGGACTGATAGTCCACCAAGTACAATGTTACAGTCAACCTCGGGGACTGATTCCACCAAGTACAATGTTACAGCCAACCTCGGGGACTGATAGTCCACCAACTACAATGTTACAGCCAACCTCGGGGACTGATAGTCCACTAACTACAATGTTACATTCAACCTCGGGGACTGATAGTCCACCAAGTACAATGTTACAGCCAACCTCGGGGACTGATAGTCCACCAAGTACAATGTTACAGCCAACCTCGGGGCCTGATAGTCCACCAACTACAATGTTACAGTCAACCTCGGGGACTGATTCCACCAACTACAATGTTACAGTCAACCTCGGGGACTGATTCCACCAACTACAATGTTACAGCCAACCTCGGGGACTGATAGTCCACCAACTACAATGTTACAGCCAACCTCGGGACCTGATAGTCCACCAACTACAATGTTACAGTCAACCTCGGGGACTGATTCCACCAACTACAATGTTACGGCCAACCTCGGGGACTGATAGTCCACCAACTACAATGTTACGGCCAACCTCGGGGACTGATAGTCCACCAACTACAATGTTACAGTCAACCTCGGGGACTGATAGTCCACCAACTACAATGTTACAGACAACCTCGGGGACTGATAGTCCACCAACTACAATGTTACAGTCAACCTCGGGGACTGATAGTCCACCAACTACAATGTTACGGCCAACCTCGGGGACTGATAGTCCACCAAGTACAATGTTACGACCAACCTCGGGGACTGATAGTCCACCAACTACAATGTTACAGCCAACCTCGGGGACTGATAGTCCACCAACCACAATGTTACGGTCAACCTCGGGGACTGATAGTCCATCAACTACAATGTTACAGTCAACCTCGGGGACTGATAGTCCACCAACTACAATGTTACAGTCAACCTCGGGGACTGATAGTCCACCAACTACAATGTTACAGCCAACCTCGGGGACTGATAGTCCACCAAGTACAATGTTACAGCCAACCTCGGGGACTGATAGTCCACCAAGTACAATGTTACAGCCAACCTCGGAGACTGATAGTCCACCAACTACAATGTTACAGCCAACCTCGGGGACTGATAGTCCACCAACTACAATGTTATAGTCAACCTCGGGGACTGATAGTCCACCAACTACAATGTTACAGTCAACCTCGGGGACTGATAGTCCACCAACTACAATGTTACAGTCAACCTCGGGGACTGATAGTCCACCAACTACAAGTTTACAGCCTACATCGATGGTAGTCATTGATGTAATAATCACAATCTCCCCCCCCCCCCCCCCCCCCGAAATTCATTGTATGATATACAGTGTATTTTCCTCTATGTACCGAGTGTATGGTTCTACAGTATACTTTCCTCTATGTACCGAGTGTATGGTTCTACAGTATACTTTCCGCTATGTACCGAGTGTATGGTTCTACAGTATACTTTCCGCTATGTACCGAGTTTATGGTTCTACAGTATACTTTCCTCTATGTACCGAGTGTATGGTTCTACAGTATACTTTCTCCTGTGTACCGAGTGTATGGTTCTACAGTATACTTTCTCCGCTATGTACCGAGTGTATGGTTCTACAGTATACTTTCCTCTATGTACCGAGTGTATGGTTCTACAGTATACTTTCCTCTATGTACCGAGTGTATGGTTCTACAGTATACTTTCCTCTATGTACCGAGTGTATCGTTCTACAGTATACTTTCCTCTATGTACCGAGTGTATGGTTCTACGGTATACTTTCCGTTATGTACCGAGTGTATGGTTCTACAGATTAGTTTCCGCTATGTACCGAGTGTATGGTTCTACAGTATACTTTCCTCTATGTACCGAGTGTATGGTTCTACAGTATACTTTCCTCTATGTACCGAGTGTATGGTTCTACAGTATACTTTCCGTTATGTACCGAGTGTATGGTTCTACAGTATACTTTCTCCTATGTACCGAGTGTATGGTTCTACAGTATACTTTCCCCTATGTACCGAGTGTATGGTTCTACAGTATACTTTCCTCTATGTACCGAGTGTATGGTTCTACAGTATACTTTCTCCTATGTACCGAGTGTATGGTTCTACAGTATACTTTCCTCTATGTACCGAGTGTATGGTTCTACAGTATACTTTCCGCTATGTACCGAGTGTATGGTTCTACAGTATACTTTCCTCTATGTACCGAGTGTATGGTTCTACAGTATACTTTCCTCTATGTACCGAGTGTATGGTTCTACAGTATACTTTCCCCCATGTACCGAGTGTATGGTTCTACAGTATACTTTCCTCTATGTACCGAGTGTATGGTTCTACAGTATACTTTCCCCTATGTACCGAGTGTATGGTTCTACAGTATACTTTCTCCTGTGTACCGAGTGTATGGTTCTACAGTATACTTTCCTCTATGTACCGAGTGAATGGTTCTACAGTATACTTTCCCCTATGTACCAAGTGTATGGTTCTACAGTATACTTTCTCCTATGTACCGAGTGTATGGTTCTACGGTATACTTTCCTCTATGTACCGAGTGTATGGTTCTACAGTATACTTTCTCCTATGTACCGAGTGTATGGTTCTACAGTATACTTTCCTCTATGTACCAAGTGTATGGTTCTACAGTATACTTTCCGCTATGTACCGAGTGTATGGTTCTACAGTATACTTTCCTCTATGTACCGAGTGTATGGTTCTACAGTATACTTTCCGCTATGTACCGAGTGTATGGTTCTACAGTATACTTTCCGCTAAGTACCGAGTGTATGGTTCTACATTATACTTTCCGTTATGTACCGAGTGTATGGTTCTACATTATACTTTCCTCTATGTACCGAGTGTATGGTTCTACAGTATACTTTCCGCTATGTACCGAGTGTATGGTTCTACAGTATACATTCCTCTATGTACCGAGTGTATGGTTCTACAGTATACTTTCCTATATGTACCGAGTGTATGGTTCTACAGTATACTTTCCTCTATGTACCGAGTGTATGGTTCTACAGCATACTTTCCGCTATGTACCGAGTGTATGGTTCTACAGCATACTTTCCGCTATGTACCGAGTGTATGGTTCTACAGTATAGTTTCCGCTATGTACCGAGTGTATGGTTCTACAGTATACTTTCCGCTATGTACCGAGTGTATGGTTCTACAGTATACTTTCCGCTATGTACCGAGTGTATGGTTCTACAGTATACTTTCCTCTATGTACCGAGTGTATGGTTCTACAGTATACTTTCTCCTGTGTACCGAGTGTATGGTTCTACAGTATACTTTCCTCTATGTACCGAGTGTATGGTTCTACAGTATACTTTCTCCTGTGTACCGAGTGTATGGTTCTACAGTATACTTTCCGCTATGTACCGAGTGTATGGTTCTACAGTATACTTTGATCCTTTGTCTTTTTCTAATCTATTTTTAAATTTTTGTTTTCATTTATTGACCCGTCATATCATACTTTTACAATGTATTACACCCATTTATTATCTTTTTCTTACTTCGATAAAAAAATGTATGAACTACACATGCACAAGTGCCCGTGTTGTGCGCGTGCTGTGCACGGGCGTTACTAAGCAGTTAATAAATGGCTCAGTGCAGGTCAATAGATTTAATGAGCGCCCACATCAAGCTAACTTCTTCTCTAATCTTTATCAAGACCCATCTCAATGTATTTACCATCACATATTTCCTGAGAAAAGTATTCACAGGAGGTTTGTGTATATGGGGGCTCTGTGTCGAATCATTAGGCTCCAAGTGTAAACGTCCCCCCGGGAATAATACCCCTGAGAACCTGATACGGTGTAACAGCAGGTGTGATATATGTACACTGGTCCCGGTTTCCTGGTTTTCTGAGACATCAGACAAGTAAAAAGCAAAGATAAGTTTAGGACGTATGTGATGTTGGTTTATGTCGAATAGAAGTTCTGCAAGTAGAGGATCACTACTCCGTCTAGATCTCGGTCTGATAGTATTATTTTTTCAACCATTAAGACAGTTTAAAACGAACTACTAACAAATATATATAACACATTGACCACATCAATTAACATACAAAGATATTCCACATCGTCCAAATAGCAAAACAGGTATTACGTCATCAGCAAATCACAAATATAATACAGATATTACGTCATCAGCAAATCACAAATATAATACAGGTATCACGTCACCAGCAAATCACAAATATAATACAGGTATCACGTCATCAGCAAATCACAAATATAATACAGGTATCACGTCATCAGCAAATCACAAATATAATACAGGTATTACGTCATCAGCAAATCACAAATATAATACAGGTATTAGGTCACCAGCAAATCACAAATATAATACCGGTATTAGGTCACCAGCAAATCACAAATATAATACCGGTATTAGGTCATCAGCAAATCACAAATATAATACAGGTATTACGTCATCAGCAAATCACAAATATGATACAGGAATCACGTCATCAGCAAATCACAAATATAATACAGGTATTAGGTCATGAGCAAATCACAAATATAATACAGGTACCACGTCATCAGCAAATCACAAATATAATACAGGTATTACGTCATCAGCAAATCACAAATATAATACAGGTATTACGTCATCAGCAAATCACAAATATAATACAGGTACAACGTCATCAGCAAATCACAAATATAATACAGGTATTACGTCATCAGCAAATCACAAATATAATACAGGTACAACGTCATCAGCAAATCACAAATATAATACAGGTATTACGTCATCAGCAAATCACAAATATAATACCGGTATTAGGTCACCAGCAAATCACAAATATAATACCGGTATTACGTCATCAGCAAATCACAAATATAATGCAGGTATAACGTCATCAGCAAATCACAAATATAATACAGGTACAACGTCATCAGCAAATCACAAATATAATACAGGTACAACGTCATCATATACAATATAATACACAGCGTCAATAAATAAAAAAAAATATGCCACATCATCATTACAAAACGACAATGTATCACATCATTAATAAATAAAACAATAGATACCACTCGTACTTCGCACTCGTAAAAATATCGATATTCTGTCATACTCGTGAAATAGATGTTATATTAAACGGGAAACCATTCAATATCCTCTATATATTGTATGTACCACAACATCGTGCGGTTGTTGTATATGGCAATCTATCACTCGAGTAATTTTGTTTTTCAAAACTTAGGGGAAAAAAACAAAATCAAAAACAAAACAAAAGAAAAACAAAAACAGGAGCTTTATCGGAAGTGAAATAATCATGCAATAACCACGATTTTTTTGTGAGTACGCCTATTGTTTTGTTTATGATATCATCTGTGGCGAATGGAAAGTTGAAAAGTTTCAGGTGACTGAGACCAGGTGTTTGGGAAAAGAAAGAGTCTGTTTTGATCATAACATCAATTTCAAAATGCTTAATATGTATCAACAACCCTGCAAGGTTCTATCACCCCGACTAAATATATACAAGGTTCTATCACCAGGACTAAATATATACTAGGTTCTATCACCAGGACTAAATATATACAAGGTTATATCACCCGGGCTAAATATATACAAGGTTCTATCACCCCGACTAAATATATACAAGGTTCTATCACCCGGACTAAATATATACAAGGTTCTATCACCCCGACTAAATATATACAAGGTTCTATCACCCCGACTAAATATATACAAGGTTCTATCACCCCGACTAAATATATACAAGGTTCTATCACCAGGACTAAATATATACAAGGTTCTATCACCCGGACTAAATATATACAAGGTTCTATCACCAGGACTAAATATATACAAGGTTCTATCACCCGGACTAAATATATACAAGGTTCTATCACCCCGACTAAATATATACAGGGTTCTATCACCAGGACTAAATATATACAAGGTTCTATCACCAGGACTAAATATATACAAGGTTCTATCACCCGGACTAAATATATACAAGGTTCTATCACCCCGACTAAATATATACAAGGTTCTATCACCAGGACTAAATATATACAAGGTTCTATCACCCGGACTAAATATATACAAGGTTCTATCACCCCGACTAAATATATACAAGGTTCTATCACCAGGACTAAATATATACAAGGTTCTATCACCAGGACTAAATGTATACAAGGTTCTATCACCCGGACTAAATATATACAAGGTTCTATCACCCCGACTAAATATATACAGGGTTCTATCACCAGGACTAAATATATACAAGGTTCTATCACCCGACTAAATATATACAAGGTTCTATCACCAGGACTAAATTTATACAAGGTTCTATCACCCCGACTAAATATATACAAGGTTCTATCACCCCGACTAAATATATACAGGGTTCTATCACCAGGACTAAATATATACAAGGTTATATCACCCGGACTAAATATATAAAAGGTTATATCACCCGGACTAAATATATACAAGGTTCTATCACGAGGACTTAATATATACAAGGTTCTATCATCCCGACTAAATATATACAAGGTTCTATCACCCGGACTAAATATATACAAGGTTCTATCACCCCGACTAAATATATACAGGGTTCTATCACCCGGACTAAATATATAAAAGGTTATATCACCCGGACTAAATATATACAAGGTTCTATCACCAGGACTAAATATATACAAGGTTCTATCACCCCGACTAAATATATACAAGGTTCTATCACCCGGACTAAATATATACAAGGTTATATCACCCGGACTAAATATATACAAGGTTATATCACCCGGACTAAATATATACAAGGTTCTATCACCCGGACTAAATATATACAAGGTTCTATCACCCCGACTAAATATATACAAGGTTCTATTACCCGGACTATATATATACAAGGTTCTATCACCCGGACTAAATATATACAAGGTTCTATCACCCCGACTAAATATATACAAGGTTCTATCACCCCGACTAAATATATACAAGGTTCAATCACCAGGACTAAATATATACAAGGTTCTATCACCAGGACTAAATATATACAAGGTTCTATCACCCCGACTAAATATATACAAGGTTCTATCACCCCGACTAAATATATACAAGGTTCTATCACCAGGACTAAATATATACAAGAACCACATCATGGAGCATCGCAATGCACACGTAAGTAGGTATCAGCCAATCAGACGGCCGGACGACTGGTCGAATAACTTGAATCAATGTAAACTATTTGTTGTCAGTTTTACAGTTAACATGAATATGTCATAATTATTGTGGCTGGTCGCCCCAAAAAGACGAAAGGACGAGGATTAAGGTATTTTATTTTTTCGGGGCGAAAGACGAAAGGACGAAATGGCACATATCGGCATAAAGAAAACTATAGGCCACGTCGTCAACCAAAACTTCAAATGTACCAGTCAACATTAACAGAAACAAAAAACAAAACAAAAACCCAGACCACGTCGTCAATCAAAACTCCTAATGTACCATGTCTACATTAATAAAAAAATATAGGTCATGTCGTCAACCAAAACTCCTAATGTACCACGTCAACATTGATAAAAATATAGGTCATGTCGTCAACCAAAACTCCGAATGTACCACGTCAACATTAATAAAAATATAGGTCATGTCGTCAACCAAAACTCCGAATGTACCACGTCAACATTAATAAAAAATATAGGTCATGTCGTCAACCAAAACTCCTAATGTACCACGTCAACATTGATAAAAATATAGGTCATGTCGTCAACCAAAACTCCGAATGTACCACGTCAACATTAATAAAAATATAGGTCATGTCGTCAACCAAAACTCCGAATGTACCACGTCAACATTAATAAAAAATATAGGTCATGTCGTCAACCAAAACTCCTAATGTACCACGTCAACATTGATAAAAATATAGGTCATGTCGTCAACCAAAACTCCGAATGTACCACGTCAACATTAATAAAAATATAGGTCATGTCGTCAACCAAAACTCCGAATGTACCACGTCAACATTAATACAAATATAGGTCATATCGTCAACCAAAACTCCCAATGTACCACGCCAACATTAATAAAAATATAGGTCATGTCGTCAACCAAAACTCCGAATGTACCACGTCAACATTAATAAAAATATAGGTCATATCGTCAACCAAAACACCGAATGTAGTCATGTCGTCAACCAAAACTCCGAATGTACCACGTCAACATTAATAAAAATATAGGTCATGTCGTCAACCAAACCTCCGAATGTAGGTCATGTCGTCAACCAAAACTCCGAATGTACCACGTCGACATTAATAAAAAATATAGGTCATGTCGTCAACCAAAACACCGAATGTACCACGTCAACATTAATAAAAAATATGGGTCATGTCGTCAACCAAAACACCGAATGTACCACGTCAACATTAATAAAAATATAGGTCATGTCGTCAACCAAAACTCCTAATGTACCACGTCAACAAAAACAAAAATATAGGTCATGTCGTCAACCAAAACTCCGAATGTACCACGTCAACATTAATAAAAATATAGGTCATGTCGTCAACCAAAACTCCGAATGTACCACGTCAACATTAATACAAATATAGGTCATATCGTCAACCAAAACTCCCAATGTACCACGCCAACATTAATAAAAATATAGGTCATGTCGTCAACCAAAACTCCGAATGTACCACGTCAACATTAATAAAAAAATATAGGTCATATCGTCAACCAAAACACCGAATGTAGTCATGTCGTCAACCAAAACTCCGAATGTACCTCGTCAACATTAATAAAAATATAGGTCATGTCGTCAACCAAACCTCCGAATGTAGGTCATGTCGTCAACCAAAACTCCGAATGTACCACGTCAACATTAATAAAAAATATAGGTCATGTCGTCAACCAAAACACCGAATGTACCACGTCAACATTAATAAAAAATATGGGTCATGTCGTCAACCAAAACACCGAATGTACCACGTCAACATTAATAAAAATATAGGTCATGTCGTCAACCAAAACTCCTAATGTACCACGTCAACAAAAACAAAAATATAGGTCACGTCGTCAACCAAAACTCCTCATGTACCACGTCAACATTAATAGAAAATATGGGTCATGTCGTCAACCAAAACTCCGAATGTACCACGTCAACATTAATAAAAAATATAGGTCACGTCGTCAATCAAAACTCCGAATGTACCACGTCAACATTAATAGAAAATATAGGTCATGTCGTCAACCAAAACACCGAATGTACCAGTCAATGCAACATAAACAAAAATAAAGGCCACGTCATCAACCAAAACTCCGAATGTACCACGTCAACATTAACAGAAATAAAGTGCACGTTGTCAACGTTAACCTAAATTCAAAGTAAACCATGTCAACATGAACAAAAATATAGGCCACGTCGTCAACCCAAATTCAAAACTCCGCAAAACAGAAAATAAGCATACCACAACATCAATATAAATATCAAATTAAGAGTTTAAATGGTTGAATCCAACTAACAACTGTGAGAGGAAGGGGTAAGGGATTGCGGGTAAAAATGGGTTAGATATTCTAATACAGTAAAATATGTGTGTGTTCTTCTACTCACCAAACATTTCTATAGTAGTGCAGTATACCGGGCAGTGCGTATTAATGCCTAAACCTCTTGTCTGTTAAACTCATCAGACGAAATGATTCCAACTCGCAGGAAAATCGCGAGTAGTGAACCGCACTCTGAATGTTAAACATTTTCTAATTTATGGCAAAATGTTTTCGCCAGTTTGAAATGGGGCATGGTATTCATTCTGGTTAGATGTTAGCTCTTGTGCTTTTGACAGCTGAAATATTACGTATCTCGCCGTAATGGGGGGACAAGTGTAGAGGACAAGACAAATGGTTTTACCCGCAATGATTCAAACGGTCTCCGTCATACCCCGGCACCCATTCAAATATGCCAAATCGTCCGCTTAGCATAATTTGATAACAATTTTTCAAGTTAGATGAAATGATAAACCATTCATGCATGACACTGATTATGTAAAACACACTAAGTATCTGATTTGATCGTCTAAGAAGCTGTCATGTTTGTGGATATCGCCTGAAACCAGAGTAATCGTCGCCAACACAGCAATTAAAACACCCGCCTCATTTGAGTTTACGGTTTTATGAGAAACTTGTAAGTAACAATTATCACAGTTCAGGTTCCACTGTACCCTTAGATGGGATCAACTCTTTCTAAGCATCTTTGGTCCTTCGTCGTCGGTTTAAATGTGGTCACTAACCCCAAGTTTTTTTCGACTCTGGGTGTTCGATAAAGAAACTCTAAACTTTCCCGGACAAAGACCTCGATTATAAACTTTGTCAAACAATGATGAATGTTTGTTATAATTCTTGATTGTTTGGATACTGAACTTAGGTCTTTCTTCATTTAACTAGTTGCACAAGTGGTATTTCCTTTTCCCTTCTGTCTGTCGGATGGTATATATATATATATATATATCTGTTTGTAGATGTTTTCCTGTTAACTGTTAATGTGTCGACATTAAGGTAGGATTGTCTATACAGTTTTCAACTATTGCAAAAGAAAGCTAGAATTTTTGAGTTTTTGAATTTAATTTCATAGCTCCGAATCTCAGAATGTATATAACAATGACTGTTAATAAACAAAGGACACATTTTTTTTCACTCGGGATACATACAATTGTATTTATTCTCTAGAACATATAATATGAGTACCATCTTTATCATTAATTTAACAGAAATCACTGATTCCAGGTTATCGATACTATAATGTAAACTATCACGAGATTTTTTATAACCATCCATGAGTTACACACAGTACACGTAATGACACATTATATTCGCGACATGATGCACATATTCTGTCCTACTGTCTGTAGTTTTTGTCTGTCTGTCAGTCCGTTAATCGTATATCTTTATGACATACGTACTCTGTTCTTACCACCACGACTGGCCGACGACTTTTCCGTCTGGTGTTAAGCTCGGGACAACTACACGGCCTATTTACATTCACATATATACCCAATACATCACAAATTATTTTCCTTTCTGCAATATACATAAATGTTTTCTCGTCCAGAGACATACACGTGTTGTGTAGGTTTCTTGTAACAGTAACTATGTTCTCACCACTCCGTAAATTAGTTTGAAGATATGGGCTCCGTTCCTATCTATTAAACTACCCATACAACCATTACCTAGAGAATAGCCCGCACCGTTCCGGGGTGGTATTCTCTTTCGACAAAAAACAAAAATGATTTGTCATTCTCACATTCTAACGTGACCTGAGATTGCTGTAGCTGATGCATACCATAAACTAATATTTTCATTTCTTCTCCACGTTAACTGTTTTTCCAGGCAGCAGCCCATCCATTTTGTCAAACAGAGAAGGAGTGATATAGCTTCGCCGCTCCGCAGACAGGAATTGTAAGCATTCTCTCTGTCGGTCTTGATTGGTACTGGACCAACATCTCACCGGATGTTGGATTATCCTTTTCTAGAAACGATAGCTTCACCGTAGAAATTGAGACGTTTCCCCCTTTCTTGTCGGAATAATTAGGAAATGCTGTTGTGTAAAAACATAATTGTGTTTCGAGGAATTTGTGAAACGTTTCATATTCGTTTGTTGTTTTAAAGTCCTGTGAGGACCCAACCGTTTGATGTTGCTATGTATTTACTGTTTCTGTAATTGTCTAACAGAAAATAGCTACACAAGTCATCATTACGTATTCACATGATCAACTGAAACCATACTGAAACATTTCCATTGTGTTTAGATATTGATATGTATCCCTCACCATGCTGTCGTCATATCGAATAGCTAAGTCTACATAGCTATAGCTATTTAGTATAGCCCGAATGTTATATACGAATCTGACCAATTATTTTTATCATCTATTTTTTTGCGATTTATCATTCAATTGTGGGTTTATTGTAGCAATCAAAGTAAATTTCAATAGAATCTATATTGCATAAACAGAACCGAACGCATAGTCGCTGCTGTACTTAAGGATGGGTTCGTTTTATATCTTATTCTGTACCTGAATCGAAGAATATTTACATTTGGGTAACTAAATATTGCTTGTGGCGTGTTAGCGAAGCAGAATATGTAATTATCCGAATGTAAAATGCAAATAAAATTCCAATGTAGGTAAGAAAAAAAAAAAAATATATATATATAAAGAATCCCGAAGGCATTTTATTAAACTTTTCAAAACTTAATTATGACATCGTTAGAACAGCCAGGCTGGTGTAGAAAATTCCAAAGGACTCAGCTGCAGCTGAATTCATGATGTCAATATAGGCTTCAGACGACAAAATTCCTATTTTGCGTCTGCTTGGAAAAGAGTCGTTTTTATTTACATTTGAATTCTATTTTCATTACTGCTACATTTTCAAATGATTTTTCAAGAATTCACTTGTCAAGCGCTGGTAACTTTAAGATAAGCTGTTCTTTTTATTGTCTCTGGTATTCTAACATCGGGTTTGGTTCGCTACAGACAGAAGCTCGTATACTACCGGAAGTATGTGGTAAAATACCGGAAGCATGTTGTAAGCTACCGAAAGTATGTGGGTCGTTACGATTGTTGTCCTGTCTGTCAAGCTTTTAAATCACCATGTTATCCTACAAAAACCGTCAGTGAATGTATTCTTTTTTCCCTTTTCGATATTTGAAAATATTTGGAAAACCGATCTGGAATACTGTCTTAATATTATACCACACAAGATCTAATTGATGATTTTTATATCCAATTTAAAGCTTACAGAAAAAAAGGAAACACAATAACAAGCATGCAAAAGATGTAGACTCAGATTAATATTGGCAAAACATTATCCACAATATGTCACTCTCTAAGTAATAGGATCTTATCAACTTCTTCGAAAGGGAACCGGCACTTAGTATTTAATAAAAATTGTACCATGTCCCTGCTCTGCCAGAACATCGTAAACCATACACCCAGGCGACTCTCTGTCCACTAAGTACTAGTAATTTTGTCGTTTCCGGATGTACTATTTTAAAATTCATCATCGGTTACATTTCGCGCCGCAGTTTTCCGTTAACCCAATGTTGATCTGGGCCGTATCTATGAACGCATATATCAGCAGTCTAGATCACACGGTGTGTAATCGTTAGGTCATGTTGATCAACGTCACGGCAATGCTTCGCAATACGCAGCGGATAAATTTAAGTGATTATTCGAAATAAAATGTAAACATATTATACATTTAATGAGATAGTATATGTTGTTTTATACAACTAATGTGAATTAACTGCACATTTACAGTAACATTATTGATAACGTCAGCTTGAGATCAACACAAAGTCCATGTTATTGCAATGGGTGCTAGAGACGTATAATAAAATATTGTCGACCAGATACATACTAATACTCATTTGAGCTGTCTGTTTAGTTTAAATCTCGTATGCAACTAACACACATTCATTATAATTCAAGCATGAAATTCATAGGTAATCTGTTTGGTCTAGGTTTATAGGTATATACATGATCCTTACATGATGCCAGATAAAAACTTTCTCTTTTTGTTTCACTGACTCATAAGTTTAGATATAAAATATACTTATACAATAAGAAAATGCATCTTTGATTACTTTCCTTTGAAAGATATGAATTTCTTTCGATTACTCGTTTTTCGACCAACGTTGAAGAGTGAAGATAATCCTATAAGTCATGTCGGAGAAGGTGCCATCAAAATCAATAACTTCAAAGTCATGTAAAAAAGGAAAATATCCCTGATGATACTATTCAAAAGAAAATAGTCAACCACACTACTTCCACCACATGTTGTTTTATCCAATAGCCCTTACCATTCTGTCATGTGCTATAAAATGTTGTTTTTACAAACGTCGACAAGCTTATACCCGTAATCATTACGTATGGAAATGACCTGTATAGGCTAAGCCTAGCTGTTGTCCAATCCAATTTGTATATCTATCTCTATTATGAAATATTGTATTTAAATTAATTCAAATGCTTGATTGAATAAAATATTTTGAAATGAAATCATTACGTCTTTATTAGGACTGGCGACATCTTTGCGTTGGCACATTCAATACAGGTAGCATATCGTGTTATCATCGTGTACATTGTAATCTTTATACTGTTCTGTTCTGGCGTTTAAGTCACCCAATCAACATTACATTATGAATATCATTCTGAAGATCAATTAATCAATTTTCAATTTAAGCAAGCAAATGAGACGAGTATTTAGAGTTTATTTGAGGCACATACGTATAACAGTAAATAATCTTTATCACTTATAAGTTGTACCAGAGACATATATACAGATATATGTCTCTGGTTGTACAGACAATATAACGCAATGGACTTAATATATAGGGTCTGTAGATCCCTGGACAAAAAAAAAAAAATACGCCGGACGGACAGACAGCACAATACCATTATTCCTGTGCTGCCTTCAAATTTGACGGGCGTATTAAGGCTATTTCGATTATCATTCTAAACCGATATTAAAGCATAGCTATCAATTGATTCGTTCAAATTTTAAATCTATGTATAAATACATCTTATAAACGACATTCTGTAATATTTAGCTTACCTTGGCGTTCTCAACTGAAATGTTTAGTTTAATGAGGTGTAAGAGAGTTAAAGAGTGTCACGATGTTCTTAATAGCCCATAACCATAAAGTCGACCGTACGGTAAAGACACATGACATAGCATTTTAACATTCTCTGTATAAAATCATACAAATGTTGGCTGACTGTGTGAATAATCAGAAGAAAAAAATAATATTAAATATTTTATCGCCTACAATTTAAAGACTCTATTCATTGGTCCGTTTAAGGAGAACATATAGAACTGTTTCCTAAATCAACCAGTTTGATAAACTAGTCTAAATATTGCTACACAAAGATTGTATATTTAAGAAATGTTTAGTTATGGCCTAATGTATACATTCACACCAATGTTGGAAAATTATATCGCGCGTTTGATCTATCGGCTAAAATTATTTGGTGATGAGAAAATGGAAACATTTGAAATAAATCGCAACAAAGTCCACATTATGTTTGACATTAGCCTTTTAAGAGTGATTTATTGAAAGTATAGTCGAGTGTATGTTTGAGACAATTTGGGGCCATATGTTGCAAAAAGGTTGCTAATAGGTCTTAGTGCTATTTCTCACTCAGCTAATGGGTCTCTCTACCATTAATAGCCCACAATTCTTCTCGGGGAAATTAAACAAGCGTTTTACTCATGAAAAGGTAAAGAAAGTTTGTGTGGCTATATGCTATGAACATTTATCTTTTTTATTTCTTAATATTTAATTATTTAATAATGTTCGACATCTAATTCTTTTGATCATTTTTAGTTATGAGCTGTTTTGTAAAGTAAGAAAGTGGCATTTACTTTGAGAATGCCTCTTTATCCGAAAGGCTGCATTGTAAAACAAATGCTAAACCATTGTTAAGAACACAATTATGATAGCATGGACGGTATAATGAGGTCATATTTCACATGTTTATTGTATCGTTACCTGCATGTCATGTTTTAATTCATTTAAATAGTGGCACAATTCAGAAAATACATATGTACTTAAGGTTCTTATGAGATTAAATATTGAAATTATGATGTTTAATGTAATCATGGATTTCTTGCACCTCTCAATCCAGATTTTGTTATTTCTTTTGACCTGTGATGTCGAGTTTGGTAATCTCCTATGACCACTTTAGTCCCTAAACATCACTGACGAGTCCTAGACGGACGGACTAGCTGTATGATGTCCCTCACATCACTGACGAGTCCTAGACGGACGGAACAGCTGTATGACATCACTACATCATTGACGAGTCCTGGTAGGACGAACTAGCTGTATGATGTCCCTAACATCACTGACGAGTCCTAGACGGAGGGACTAGCTGTATGATGTCCCTAACATCACTGACGAGTCATAGACAGACGGAACAGCTGTATGACACCACTGCATCACTGACGAGTCCTAGACGGACGGAACAGCTGTATGATATCCCTAAACATCACTGACGAGTCCTAGACGGACGGAACAGCTGTATGACACCACTGCATCACTGACGAGTCCTAGACGGACGGAACAGCTGTATGATGTCCCTAACATCACTGACGAGTCCTAGACGGACGGAACAGCCGTATGACATCACTACATCATTGACGAGTCCTAGACGGACGGAACAGCTGTATGATATCCCTAACATCACTGACAAGTCCTAGACGGACGGAACAGCTGTATGATGTCCCTTAACATCACTGACGAGTCCTAGACGGACGGAACAGCTGTATGATGTCCCTAACATCACTGACGAGTCCTAGACGGACGGAACAGCTGTATGATGTCCCTAAACATCACTGACGAGTCCTAGACGGACGGAACAGCTGTATGATGTCCCTAACATCACTGACGAGTCCTAGACGGACGGAACAGCTGTATGACATCACTGCATCACTGACGAGTCCTAGACGGACGGAACAGCTGTATGACATCACTGCATCACTGACGAGTCCTAGACGGACGGACTACATGTAGCTGTATGATGTCCCTAAACATCACTGACGAGTCCTAGACGGACGGAACAGCTGTATGACATCACTACATCATTGACGAGTCCTGGTAGGACGGAACAGCTGTATGGTGTCCCTATCATCACTAACATGTCCTAGAAGGACGAAACAGCTGTACGACGTCCTTAACATCACTAACGAGTCCTAAAAGAACGAAATAGCTGTATAATGTCCCCAACATCACTAACGAGTCCTAAAAGAACGAAACAGCTGTATCTAACTCTACTGTATCTAACTCTCTACTGTATCTAACTCTCTACTGTATCTAACTCTACTGTAACTGACTCTCTACTGTATCTAACACACTTTACTGTATCTAACTCTCTACTGTATCTAACTCTCTACTGTATCTAACCCTTTACTGTATCTAACTCTCTATTGTATCTAACTCTCTACTGTATCTAACTCTCTCTACTGTATCTAACTCTCTACTGTATCTAACACTCTGCTGTATCTAACTCTACTATATCTAACTCTCTACTGTATCTAACTCTTTACTGTATCTAACTCTCTACTGTATCTAACTCTCTACTGTATCTAACTCTCTACTGTATCTAACTCTCTACTGTATCTAACTCTCTATTGTATCTAACTCTCTACTGTATCTAACTCTCTACTGTATCTAACTCTCTACTGTATCTAACTCTACTGTAACTGACTCTCTACTGTATCTAACACTCTGCTGTATCTAACCGTATTTAAAAATCTGCTGTATCTAACTATTTGCTTTGAAGGTGTGAATACCTAGTGTGTTTTTTTCTTGTAAATTCTTTACCATGCATCCATTTAAGCATCACATTTTCATATAACAACAGCATTTTTTCAAAGTAATTTTGTTTAACATATAATATGTCATGATGAATTATATTATATACGTCGTATAAATATACAACATGACTAACATGACATAGCTTTACAATATGAGTAATATGACATAAATATACAACATGACTAACAATGACATAAATATTAATGTTTATGTACATGTATATAAAATATGAGTAACATGTTTTATTTATTCAATATGAGTAGCATGACATGAATGTATATACAATATGGGGCCGCGGTAGCCGAGTGGTTAAGGTGTCCCGACACTTTATCACTAGCCCTCCACCTCTGGGTTGCGAGTTCAAATCTACTCGGGGCAGTTGCCAGGTACTGACTGTATGTAGGCCGGTGGTTTTTCTCCGGGTACTCCGGCTTTCCTCCACCTCCAAAACCTGGCACGTCCTTAAATGACCCTGGCTGTTAATAGGACGTTAAACAAAAACAAACAAAAGTATATATAATATGAGTAACATGCTGTATGTATATATAATATGTGTAACATACTGTATGTATATATAATATGTGTAACATACTGTATGTATATACATGTGTACAATATGAGTAACATGCTGTATGTTTATATAATATGAGTAACATGCTGTATGTATATACAATATGAGTAACATGCTGTATGTATATACAATATGTGTAACATACTGTATGTATATACAATATGAGTAATATGCTGTATGTATATATAATATGTGTAACATGCTGTATGTATATACAATGTGAATAACATGCTGTATGTACATGTATATATAATATGTGTAACATACTGTATGTATATATAATATGAGTAACATGCTGTATGTATATATAATATGAGTAACATGCTGTATGTATATACAATATGAGTAACATGCTGTATGTATATATAATATGTGTAACATACTGTATGTATATACGATATGTGTAACATGCTGTATGTATATACAATATGTGTAACATACTGTATGTATATATAATATGTGTAACATGCTGTATGTATATACAATATGTGTAACATACTGTATGTATAGATAATATGAGTAACATACTGTATGTCTATATAATATGAGTAACATACTGTAAGTATTTACAATATGTGTAACATGCTGTATGTATATACAATATGAGTAACAAACTGTATGTATATATAGTATGTGTAACATACTGTATGTATATACAATATGTGTAACATACTGTATGTATGTATAATATGTGTAACATACTGTATGTATGTATAATATGTGTAACATACTGTATGTATATATAATATGAGTAACATGCTGTATGTATATATAATATGAGTAACATGCTGTATGTATATATAATATGTGTAACATACTGTATGTATATATAATATGTGTAACATGCTGTATGTATATATAATACGAGTAACATGCTGTATGTATATACAATATGTGTAACATACTGTATGTATATACAATATGTGTAACATACTGTATGTATATACAATATGAGTAACATACTGTATGTATATACAATGTGAATAACATGCTGTATGTACATGTATATATAATATGTGTAACATGATGTATGTATATATAATATGTGTAACATACTGTATGTATATACAATATGTGTAACATACTGTATGTATATACAATGTGAATATCATGCTGTATGTACATGTATATTTAATATGTGTAACATGATGTATGTATATATAATATGTGTAACATACTGTATGTATGTATAATATGTGTAACATGCTGTATGTATAAACAATATGAGTAACATGCTGTATGTATATACAATGTGAATAACTTGACATTTATATAATTAGTGATCTGATTAAGATACATTTGTCCTTTCGATTTTTCACACTTTTTGCTCCAAACCGCTAGCTTATAAGAAAGATACAGCTTTATGATTATGTAATTCCATCTTGATATCTCGGCATATGATGTACTCATTACTATATTGATATCTCAAGGTACCGTTTACTAGTGTACTTTTGTAAAATTCTTTAATTCTTGTTACAATATTATGATGTACATGTATACGTACATTAAGTTTTCAGTACAAGTCATTACCGTTTCCGTATAAACAGATTAGATAGCATTGCCTTCCCGTTTGTACACCCTTACCATAAAATGTCTACTTAGAATGGATAGTTATTGTAAAAAGGTAAAGCTCACAATGTATAATAAAGCTGTTCTGTGGCCTCTTGGTTACAAATTAAGGTTATCTAGTGCACTGATCACACGCCAGTAATTAGCGTCATTGTTTTGTAAGACATCCACGCAAATTTCACACTGGCATCAAAACCAAAGCTGAGATCGTAAAATAGTTTTATTTCCACAGATTCCGATATGAAAAATGTTCTTAGAGCATGACTGTTTTATATCCTGATTTTCTCCACTTTTCGTTTGAAATATTAAGATAAAATTAATTTGAGTTTGAAGCTGTTATCTGCTAAGAAACAAAAAGGGATATTTTTTCATCTTTTTCTTCTTTAACTGACAGAAACATTAACTAATTCTTATCAGCACTGTACAAATTGGCCAGGAATTGACAGGAATTAGCTGTATATGCAGCTTATACAAACGGATATCACGTGCTCATCAGGACGGCGCGCTATCTCCATGACGATCTGACAAGGGCGCGTGATGTCGGGTTACTTGTTAGTCTTGTGTGTGAAAGCACGCTGACTTATCATCTCACTATCAAATTATATTCTTTCCAGAATTGCCAATTTAAAACGTTTTCCCGATTATAGCCAGCACATCCGGAATTAATCTAATTCTGATTCCGATATTTAGTGTTCACCAAAGACTGACACCCAGCAATGAGACATGTATGATGTCTCTGATAGCTGATTATCTATAACCTTCCATATGTGAAAATGGCACGCTAATTCAAACACTATACATCTCTTAACTGTATTTTCACCGTGTTAAAATCAGGGATGTGATGTCATGATAGCGTGCGGTCAACTTGTCTATTTCATGGGTAGGTCGTATACTGCTGGTGTTGATACCTCTGATATGCCCCACGCCCCTGATTTAAAAGACTACAACGTTGGCCGTTAGGTCTTTAGAGCATAAATGGTCTGAACGCCCCAATACAGATGTATTACATCCACACAATGCGCACACCTGACTGGTAGCAGTTATTCAATTCAAATTAAGTTTGTTGTGAATTCTTCTGATACCAATAATTATCCTAATCCGCTATTCGACCTGGAGGTGTTACCAATATAAATAAGGCCGAATTAAAAATCCAGGAATAATTTAGTTTTAACCACATAATTTGCAGTCCATTGTGAAGATATTGGTTTGACCTCGTCCTCTCTGATAGAGTGTAGGTCGAGTCCCCGTACATGGACATCCTCACAAAGGAACGCCAATGGCAGTAAGGTCCAGATATCATTGCCATGAATGGAAACGACATTTCATTTAACGGATTAAGACCACGCTGTTTATTTCTAATTGTATTCTGTCAAACTCTGAACGGGGTTTCCATTTCTCAAGAATGTTTCTCGACACATCGACTGGCCCGCTCATTCTTTAGCTATTAGTAAACAATACACAAAATGATTTTAATTCCATTGCAAACAAGAGCTTATGCGCCTGAATAGTCGACTCGTTAGAGCTGGTTCACTGTTACACCCTTCTTAATAAAAGGCCATCTGGGAGTTTAAGTTGTACTTCCGTCATGATTTTATGTTTAGGTTTTCATCATGTGGTTTTGATATAATACATTTTCTATAAATTGGCGATAATATTGGAAGCTATTTTTTCAAATTGTTTTTATTGTGTGTGTGGCATTCCTATATATTTATGTAATTTGTAATGATCTTAATATTGAAATAAAAACAGGCAATGTTAAAAATGATATACATAATGAGATGAAATCCTTTATAATCTATATACTAGATAACATAAAAAGTTGGTTGTATATACACTTTCATTGTTTTCCTGGTTGCTATGGAACCCACAAAGATAAATACAACGAATATCATTGCATATGTATTATTATTATATTATTATTGCATGGACTCACTGCAAAAGTTTGTACACTCGAAATAATTTGAAAGCTCCAAACCACGAAAGAAAGTACACACGAACATTTTATGTCATACAGTTTTTAGAATTTGATAAATAGAATTATAACTATTTATTCAACTGCAACTTTGGAAAGATTATTTTTGTGTAGGTTAACTGTGTCGTTCATTACATCTGTGATGTGTATTCATGTATTTGGATTCTTGGAATTATCTTGAATTACCACCATATGTGTTTGTAAGCAGTCGTTTACTGATTACCGATTATTGAGTATTGGAATGACTTCAAACACTATGGAAGTTATGGCACTTCTTATATCAAATGTGAATAAATAAATAAATTATTAATTATAAAGTGATAACTATTTAATATTTATTTAATAAATATATATAAAAAAGAAAAAGTAAGAGAAATAAAAGACATGTCCTCGGTATCAACACTGCTGAGACATCAAAACAAAAGATAATAACATAAATTCTCCACCAAGGAATGGAGGACACCGTCCGATCCAAAGAGATGTTGTTACCTATATTGCGTCGTCTAGTTTTTTTTTTTTTTTTTTTTTTATTTATTTGTTTTAATTTTTTTTTTTCAAAACTAATTTACGAAAACATGGCTGTGATACACAAAACATTAGAACTTGTAATCCACAATGATACTAGTCATTGGTGGGGGCATGTCTATAACGATACGTTTTTCCCCATTCACTAACTCCATGTGCCTCTGTCTAGTGTTATTTATTTGGAATGTCCAGGATGGGATATTTTGTACAATAACAGAAATGGGTGTAACCTCAAAAACAGAGGCCTAATTCCATCTACAGTAAAATATGTAAATGAATTATGCGTTATGAAATCCGTCAAGTCACTTCACCAACATGTAGCGTTATCTGTTCACAGAATCTTATATACAGACAAATACTATTGGTCAAGACCAAATATTTTTAAGTTTAACGAACTAATGAATTATACAAATAATGTAACTAATGTTAAAAAACTAATGAAAATTTGTATTTTTATCAGATTAATTAAAAACATTATCTGTCATCCTTGATAAAAATGAAAATGTTTTGTTGTGAAACAGTGCCGTGTATCAACTACGAACACTACTTTAATTGTATATATTATATTGTAAATATGTTTTTCTCTATATATCATGTCAGAAAGAGAATAAAATGAAGTTGAATTTGTATACAACCCCCCCCCCCCCCCCCCCCCCCCCCCACCCCCACCCCAAATTTATTGAACAATTATTTTTCATCTATAAGTAATTTAGAACATTCAAACATCTGTGTTCCGACTATCGATCTTAAAACAAATTCCTCTATTAGTACAATACATATTACTCTAGAAGAAATAGTAGATGTATTGGAGGTACTGAAATTAGGAAAAGCCTCGGGTATTTATGGCATTAGCCACCACATGTTAAAATATACAGCAAAAACTATATATAAGCCATTAAGAATTTTATTCAATAGATCAATGTCAGACAGTATGTATCCTGACCTGTGGAAACAGGCTTTAGTTATGCCTGTATTTAAAAAGGAAGAAAAAGACTTCCCGTCAAATTACAGACCTATATCATTATTGTCAGTAGTAGGAAAAGTCTTCAAACGTGTTATTGTTAAACATTTACATAATTATTTCTTAGAAAATCTATTTTATAGTAAAGAATCCGGTTTCCTGCCCAGTCATTCAACGGTACATCAGCTTATTGAAATTTACCATAATATATGTCTAAATATGGAAGGGAAAAAACATACATGTATAGTTTTTTGTGATATCTCAAAGGCTTTTGATAGTGTATGGCACAGAGGTCTTATAGCAAAGCTTAGGTCATATGGTATTTCAGGAAAACTTCTACAGTGGTTAGAAAATTATATCAAAGACAGGAAACAAAAGGTTTTTATCCGTGAATGTCTTTCAAATAATCAAACTTCGAAGGTAGGTGTTCCTCAAGGTTCAGTGCTAGGACCCTTGTTGTTTTTAATTTTTATCAATGATATTGCAGATAAATTACAAAGGGTGTCTAGACTATTTGCAGACGACACATCTATGATGTATTCCTCTTCTTCCTGTTTTGAAATTGAACGTGTAATAAATCATGATCTGAAATGTATAGACGATTGGTCAAAACAATGGCTCGTCACATTTAATCCTAACAAAACAAAAGTAATATTTATCTCTAACATAACACATGATTATGACTTTGAGTTACATTTCAATGAAACTATTCTTCAATTTTTAGAAAACCATAGGCACTTAGGTGTTACGCTTAGTTTAAATGCCAAATGGAATGATCATATAGAAAACATCTATTATTCAGCGTTAAAAAAAAGTCAATGCATTGAGAAAGCTAAAATTCTTAGTAAACAGAAAAATACTTAGTAAAATATATTTATGTTTCATACTTCCAACCTTGGAATATGCTTGTGAACTTTGGAGTGGGTGTACTCAATACCATATAGATCTGTTGGGAAAAAATTCAACTCGAAGCAGCTAGAATTGTTACAGGACTGCCTCGATATGCTAGTAAACAATCTCTTTATTATGAAACTGGTTGGGAAACTTTAAAAAGTAGGCGAGAAAGAAGAACACTTAGTTTATTTTATAAAATGCATAATAAAATGACTCCTCCATACCTCTATAATTTATTACCCGGTTTAGTTGGTGAAAGAAACCCATATTCATTGAGAAATAATAGCAACTATATTATCTCCTTTTATAGTTTAACAAATACTCGATCATCTTTTATACCAGCTACGGAACAGACTTTGGAACAATCTCTCGGAAACTGACAGAAACCAGCCATCTCTCTGAATCCTTTAAAAAACATATACATACAGAAAACGACCCCCCCCCCCTTCATATTTTAATTGTGGAACTCGTTATCTGAATATTCTTCTTACTAAATTAAGACATAATTGCAGTGCATTAAATAATGATCTATATAGTGTAAATTTAACTGATCCACCATCATGTACCTGTGGTTATCCATGTGAAAACTCGTATCATTTTTTATTAGAATGTTCTATGTATAATAATATAAGGAACGATATGTTAATAAAGTTGAATCATTATCAACCATTACAACTGGATACTCTCCTGTATGGGCATTTCTATCTGAAACCGGAACATAACAAAACTAATTTTGAAAGTGTCCAAGAATTCATTCATGCTAGTAACAGATTTTAAATATATCCCTGCAGAATAGGTGAGACTATGAGACTATTTCAAATACTTTATATCATACAAATACTCTTAGTATTCCGTCTCATATATTGCTGTCTTTCTATTAATTCCCTATACTCAATTCTACCACTACCCTCTCTGGAACGTTACGAATTGATATTTATGTATAAAATGTCCACTAATATTTTGATATGTTCTGTAAATATTTTTCTGCCTGACACAATGAAACGTTACCTAGCAGGAGCTTGATTATCAAAAGGAGAACGATTAAGGAATAAGCATAAAAGGACAATGATAAGATGAAGGAGCGTGCATATGTAGTTAGTTTGTTCCAGGCAGATATTATGTTATTGTGTGTAAATCAAATATTTTTGTTAGACATATATTAATTATTGTATAATTATTTGTATTCCCTTCACTTTCCCTCTTTAGTCTTCCTTTTCTAATTTGTCAATCGTAACATTAATGTAAATGTCCATTGTTTTGTGTCATATTGTTGTAATAATGTTTGGACGAGAGGGCTTTAATAAGTTGTATAACTTGTGCCCAATCCTCATGCTTACATTTGAAGCAATACAAATATGTTTAAACTAAAAAAATGTTGTTAACTGTGTATGATTAAAAACTTAATTAACATTATGGTTGATGTCATCCTGTCGCCTCGTCATTGTTTTAAAATTTCTATATAAATACACACGAATATCGTCTGTTTCAACACGTTCACATCGACCTATTTACGGCGGCAGGCTTTACATAAGTTCCGTTTCACATGATAAACCCAAAATTGATCAACATCCTGGCAAAATTAAAGAATAATTGAAAATCAATTACATAAAAAGTACAGCAAGCAGAAAAAAACATTATGTTCAAATTAGTTAACATCTATCATGATATTTGTAAGTGTATTTTTTTCGCACAATTAAACCTTTCAACAGGGCTTTTCCCATCAATTTAAATGCATTTAGGACTATTTTCATTAATTTAATTAAGGTGTACTTGTGATGAAGATTTTATTTATGATTACTTCAACATTAATTAGCAATTTAAAGTTCCTTTGGCACATTAAAAGTTTAAGTTAATATCTGAAAATAACTATCTATACACGAACGCGTTTCCAATCGAATTCATGTGAGTCAAAAACCGTACAACATACAAATGGTGTTTGAACACAATTAGCAAAAACATTTCTAATTTACTCAAATGGAGTGTATTTAGTATGATCAGATAACAAACGTAGCATTTTCGCGTCGTTGAATTGGACACTTGTATTAAAACAAGAGCGTTATCTATGTAATTACCCCCACTTTAAATTGCACCCTCAATATATATCCATCGATGCTAATACAGACTAATCATTATAAATTGATATTTACATATATCAAACAAAAAAGATTAAACAACAATAAACAAATCTAACTTTTTTTTATAACATTATGTAAGGTGACTATACAATTATGGCAAAATAGCTTAAACAGTTATACATGATGTATTAATTTAACAATTGCTTGTAGCAGTTTAAGGACGCTGTTTGCATCTTTCCGACTTTGTGATACACTAGACTAAGCTATCGAACGCATAAATTATACCAAGAGATCAAAGTCTGTAATATTTGCAAAGTTGTTGAAAATTAAGAACATGTTTTCTTTCACTGTCCTCTGTATACAAAACCAATGGGTGACTATTTTCCTAGATACTTGCTAAGAAATCGTGCAGCAAACTTTAACTTGTTTATTTTAATATCCTAGAGACAGGGAGCCAGCCTAACGTCAATCCTGTCATCTGATAATCTTCAGTTTATACTGGACTCTTGCATATTCATTAAACAATCCCTGGAACTGGGGAGATTACGTATGGGAAAGTGATCGGTCTAAATGATACTCTTAATGTACTTCTGCGTTGTAGTGCAATAGTTGTTGTATTAATATAAATCATATGTATTGTTTGTTTTGTTACTTTGAGTTCAAACTACTTTGTAGTAACAAGTGTGCAAATAAAAGAATGGAATACAATTGAATTAGTCTTAAAATGCATATATTTATGATAGAACAATTCGGACCATGGGATATTTACATAATATATATGTCCCTCGCATTATCTAGTTACCGTGAGTTCGAACATGGTCTAAACCTCAGCTGTATTTGTCACCAGTACCACAGGTCTTATCAGAAGTTAGATGTGTTAGGTTTCCCTTGTCACCCGCGATTCTCATTTGTCCCCGATTGGTTAGCGCGTGTCCTCCATAAAATAGAAATTGCTACCCTTTTGGAAAACCCCAGGTGTTAGTTTCCTTGTAAAAAAAAACCCCAGTATTACCGTATCGATTTTGAGGTACATGTAGCATTACGGTGTCGTTCACGATATCGGTATTTTCATATTGTCTTTGTCAACTTTTATCTCTTGAAACTCAAAGTTGTAAATATGTTTGAACCAGGTGTTATCTATCGTTTAAATTGTGGGACTGGATACAAAGCACCTTGATTATCCAATCAAATAGGACTTGTAAATATTGTGACATGATATTTGGGTTTGGTTTTGTTTTGTTTTGTTTAACGGCCTATTAACAGCCAGGGTCATTTAAGGACGTGCCAGGTTTAAGAGGTGGAGGAAAGCCGGAGTACCCGGAGAAAAACCACCGGCCTACAGTCAGTACCTGGCAACTGCCCCACGTAGGTTTCTAACTCGCAAAGTGTCGGGATTTCAACGCAAGATGATACATTTCCAAAACTCTTTTTTCTTTCTTTTTTTTTTCGAAGAAAAAGAGATTATCTCGAAAGTGTCAAATCTCTGTCTTATCAGTTAGGATATGGAAACTGTGAAAGATTGATAATTGCTTGGCCAGTCTTCAGATCACCAAGCAGAGACACAAAAAAGTCGTTCTAATTATGAAAGATTCTCCTCGAAACAAAGTTACTGGAAGTTTATAAATAGAAACACTTTAAATAAATATAAATTTCAATTAGAATATTTGTAAACATTTATTCATCTTAAGGACGATGTTCCATTAAGAATTTCCGGTCATGAGATGTAAACAGATCGCGTACCTCCTGTCAAGTGTCCCCACAGTCTTCTATCGTACCGACAATCTACCCTAACATTGCCTCTCTTTGGTTATTTTACAATTTGATTGTACATATGTTGAAAAAACATGTTTTATAGTTTGTTTAAGTAATATATAATGATCACTTTCTTTAATTTTCTGTAGAGTGTTTAATGTTCCGCCGGTGGGTTCTCTGGGAGGGACTATTGTCAGGAGTAGCAGGACCGGATCGCCCTGGATGTTTGGTTAGTAGCATGGTTACGATTATGATTCTTTGATGACAAGTATGTGTGATATACATCCATCTGATCGATCACAACCATGCAATAAGATAGGCAGAACTGATATAAAATAAACATTATGTAATGATAATTGACGACTTTTCAAAGTCTGTATACAAAGCCTTTTAGCATTGTACATATGTCTTTTACAAGCTGTTGATGCTTTCGAGGACTGGACTTCATTGACAATCGTCCACGTCCAGAGCATCCTCGTACCAGCGTGGGTAAAACTAATCAAAAACATCTATTCATATTTTGTATCAAAACCTTTAAACGGTGAACTAGCAAGCTTGCTGAAGCGAGCTTAGCACCGTTCAATTGCTGGTACACATCGGTACGACAGAGTCGTTAACTAGTATACATATAAACCTTCATCAATTAGCACGGGATATATAGCCAGGGGCCAAATCATTAGATACAATTTGTCAGCTTTATATTTACTAAGTCAACCTTTTAGACACGTTTACCTCTTTATACAAGTTTTAGATGTGTTCTTTCTTGCAGCAATAACTGTCTGATGGTCACCTCGTCAGATATCAAGATAGAATATCATATCTTACTTCAAATCGTGTTGTTATTCAGCATATCATATCCTTTACTCCATCGTGTTGTTATTGAGTATGATGTCATATCATATACTCCATCGTGATGTTATTGAGTATGATGTCATATCCTATACTCCATCGTGATGTAATTGAGTATGATATCATATCATATACTCCATCGTGATGTAATTGAGTATGATGTCATATCCTGATCTTCATCGTGATTATAAGATATGTGGTGTCAAGGAAATGAGTATTTTCCAAAATATTCCAAAATTGCATAAAAACGTTTTTTTAAGGTGCACCTTAACATTACACTCTATTCATATAACCCCTTCAAAATAATTTTTTCTGTGAAAGTAGCCTCTCAATTTAACAAACTTCCTAAAAGACATAATATTGAGAGAAAAAATGTTGTATTTTGAGTATTTGAAGATCATCAACAACCCTATCGACTATTAATAACAGTATAATCAAAACTTGTATTCTGAAAACAGTTATTTCTTTTAAGCTACATCTGAATGGACGAAATAGCAATAGTAAGTGTTAAAACGGATATTTTTTGTGTTAAACTATTACAACATGTTTACCTTGTTACTCTAGTGACAACGTCTTGCACGCCATGATGTTATATATTAATCAGACGATGTATTTGTCAAGGGCATTGACCATCAAATCGAAACAGGATTGAAAATCTTTGGCAGAGTAACTAAAACGAACTTAGATAAATTAAAAAGAAGATTTCATAAAATGGCAGATGTGTAAATTGACCATGCGAGTTTACTTTTGAAGTTACTGGGGATACAGAATGGTAATTTCTAAATAGCGATATACTTTAATATCCTTCCCGTCTTTAAAATGAATGTGACTATATCAATTGTACCTGTTGGCGGTACCGTATTCCTGTCAGTAACATGATACCTATAATTACCACCTGTCAATCACACAGTAGAATACCCGGATACTCAACCTAAGAGAGGAAGGCTAGGCCAGATTGTAGCTATAGGAGTTGTTGCGGTTTAAAATCATGTACATTAGTATTAAATGATGAACGTTTGTGGCGAGTCAGCCATGTGTGACAAGGTTTCGCCTGCCCGACAAGCTGAAGTGTCACTGTATTCAGTAGTCATTATAAATGCTGACATAAATTTACCGATGAAGACATCAAAGCCGAAATGACAGAAAACTGTGTTGGTCCAATCATCCAATAGTATCCTCACATTTACTTCAGCATTGTGACGGTTATGCTTGGTTGCATTTAATGTGATTTTCTACCTGATTTATCGGCATAGCCTTCCGCGGTTCATTTACTGAGGTACCACATTGGCACGCCTCATATAAAATTCACGTGCCATCAGGCAGCAGCCCGCCATGGACCCTGTACAGGCCCCGGATGGGTGTGAGGGTGGGTGGATAAGTACGATTTCCTTCGACAATGCCATACCCAGTTAGGCCAGTTTTGTTCAAGGGTCCGAATGGAATAGCCCTATGTGAGGAATGTTTTTCACCAAAACTTTCCTAGACACACAAGCAGATTCCTTCGACTAAGCTCATGCTCAATACATTCCGAATTCCGCCACCAAGAACAGACTGTCTTGTTCTTATATCTACTCCTTGACTCTAAATCACTGTAGACTTGTTTATATATATAGTTTGTAAACAATGTAAAGGGTGAAAGCTGCAAGTATGTATGTCGTCGAACTTTTTTCTCCTTTAATGTCCGTGTCCAAATGGACATGAAATTTCCCCCCTATAATTTCCCACTCCAAGTGGACATGAACTTTTCCCCCTATAATTTCCCACTCCAGGTAGACATGAACTTTTCCACCTATAATTTCCCACTCCAGGTGGACATGAACTTTTCCACCTGTAATTTCCCAATCCAGGTGGACATGAACTTTTCCACCTATAATTTCCCACTCCAGGTGGACATGAACTTGTCCACCTATACTTTCCCACCCACTCCAGGTGGACATGACCTTTCCCCCCTATATTTTCCCACTCCAGGTGGACATGACCTTCCCCCCCCCCCCCCCCCCCCCCCCCTATGATTTCCCACTCCAAGTGGTCATGAACTTTTCCCCCTGTAATTTCCCACTCCAGGTTGACATGGACATCCCCCCCTATAATTTCCCTCTCCAGGTGGACATGGGCTTTTCCACCTATAATTTCCCACTCCAGGTGGACATGGACTTTTCCACCTATAATTTCCCACTCCAGGTGGACATGAACTTTTCCCCCTATAATTTCCCACTCCAAGAGGACATGAACTTTTTCCTTATACATATATATCACGGACGTTAGAAGATAATGCCAAAATAAAAAGATATGAGCCATAACTCAAAAATAATAACAGAAAACGACAAAGAGATTTTTTTTTGTTTAATTTTCTTCTCGCCATCATCAATTCTCCGACTAACTGAAGCAGACAATAATAATACACCAATACTTTTGTGGTATTATTATTGGGCTGCGTTGAATTAAATATGCATTGACCTTTTTGAGGAGAGATACAAGTATTACGACATAAAACTTTCCAGAGAAAGATCTGAATACAATTTTAAAAATCATGTGTTTATTTTTATTGATAGTGTCACCTGTTCAGGATATAATCACGCATTTCTCGTTTAGAGTTTATCAGACATTTTACAAAATATACTCGTCTTAATGTACCTTCTTTTATATATTATACCGACGTAATGTCGATATTGGTAACCTGGTGGCTCGTCTCTATTTACACAATTAACACAGAGAAGAGACAGCTGTATGATGCTATTTTATATATTAATTATTTATTGTGCAGAACTAGTGTTGACCTCTGAATTATTTTATCGTATTGTCTTATGTCTTCTCGCCATTATCTCCTCTCCGAAAACTGCAAGGAGGTATTCCTGTATTGGACATTGCATTTATTATTTAATATGCATTTCATGTGACTTTCAATTCCTTTAAAAATACACACTTAACTTGCATACATGTAAAATAATGTCTGTATGTTGCCAATTGTTGTTGTGTTTGTTTATTATTCTTAGAATGATTTCTTATTGTTAATTCACATCAAGACCATAGACAATGCTGTTGTTGTTGATAGATCTTGTTTGTAACTTTAAATGTTGTTTGTTCCTCATGCCTTTCCATGGTATCCTATGTTTCAGGCGGACACAGAATCTAATAATTGTTGAATGATCTTTATACAGCTCTATATTTTATTAATGATTTGCCCAAATCTCATCAATTTAGAGTAACGGTTTCGTTTCATATCGGTAGTATATATTTGTTGTTTAACACGTGCATACATCAGTCGACGTTTGTATAATGTATATCTCATTCTCTATACGGTTGCCATGCCGTATAATTTTTTTTCTTTTTGACTGATTGGCCGTAAGGCTAAAAGTAATAAACGGATTGTGATGTTGGACAATTACAAATGTTGTTTTATTGTGCTTCCGTATATATGCTAGCTCGTACATTGGTTTGTCGATTTCAGGTCATTAAAAACTACTGTTTGTTTATTCTTTAGGATTAGGAGCCGGCAGTTTATCGCCTCGAATGGAAATAATACGTTTGTTTCTGATGTCTTAGTTATTAGGTACAAATGATATGGTAGTCCTCTATCAAATTCATATGACACAACATACAAAATTACAATAAATCATGTTTTTGACATTAGAACTAATTCATAGAAGTATCCGTTTCAAATTGCAAGATCGCTATCACTGTCGACAATACATCTCGATCTAAAGAGTAATGTCGGTCACGTGACCATCGGGCTATCAACTGAAGTGTTTCACAATGTCCCTGTCGCGTTGGAATCAAGACCCGAATCTCAGGTATCTTAAACTCAATCATAAAATTAAAATATTATAGTTTCAATAATTTAACTAGATAACACTTGGTAACTGACGATCTCTTTTTTTAAAAACCATCATTTCACTTTTATGTGATAAAATCTTTAAAACATTCAAATCGGCTAGACGGTGTTGAACGGTGTCTCCAAACCTCTTAGTACTATCAATGGTAATAGGACAATACCTATCATTTGAAGTTGAAATACATATCTTTATACATACATTTATATAAACGCATTTTCTTTCACATAAATTAAAGTTTATTTTTCCAAGTCACTTTTTATGTATCTTATAATTTTATGATAATGGTTTCCGGAAATTAACTCACAATATTATCCATATTCATTCTAAATTTATACACACTTATGTTCTTTATAAATATCTATCCAAAACTTTCGTTCATAAACTGTTGTCAATTAAGTGTATATTTACGTTAAGGGTGACTGACCAATCAAATTGTGGCTTAAATTGACACCGGATGTTTAGATCAAGATTACTAGTAAAGATACTATTTTCATCGATCGGCCTTTAACTTTGCTATCAATTCGTATGCTGTTATAAGACACACATCGGAATTCTTGGTCCCTATCAGATGAGTTACGCCAGTACTTTTACAGGGAGTTCGACTGAGTGTGCATGCTGGGACATTTTGGGGGAACCGAACTTTGAAATAATTTTTTTTTTTCATTCTTAGTTTCGATGCATGTATATGATGTAGCAAGTTATATAATCTTATTAACATCGATCCGTGTATATCTGATACCATTTCAGTCATACAAAGTATCAGTATGCCTCAGATAATATTCCATTGTATTCCTTAATCATAGTTCAGAAAGTCCTTCAACACAATAGTAGCAATGTCCGTACACACGCGCTCGTGATCAATTGAGATTAAAAACAATATACACGCAAAGCTGGTTACATGAAATGTTTTATCATTGATGCAATGAATATTCATTTTGTTTCAGTGGGAAACCTAGCTATGAAAAGTTCTTTTCGATTCCATTTTGTGTCTTGTGCCATCCTTTGAGATTCCTGGGTGGAGATTATCTGCTGTCCGGACTCGAGGTTCGTCGTTACCCTGTATGCCATGTTTACAAATCTATGGTTAGGGGAACCGGCGCCACACACGTACATGTACATCATATCCATTTAGAAATATCGTACCTTAATCAAACGTAAGAATTTAACTATGGGGTAAATGCATCTCCCCTTCTCAATTCTACTTTCGTTTCAACTCATTTCGAATGTCTCGGCTCCCTTGATGGGTTTCCGTAATTGTGTCCCTAGCGACCCCGGTGAGACCTATAAGTACAGACAGAGATACAAATGTATGGTGAAGTATGATATCTGTAATTTGGGGACATACTGTAATTTACTTAAACATCATTTAAAGGTAATATCTGCTTTGGTATCTCTTATGAAATCTTTTTTAAAGTCCAGTTTTATATAATTATCAGAATATAGAGCATTAATTATACAAATATTCTATAATCCTTCTTTGAATAATGTTGAGATTGTCATTATTAAAAACGGATTTGTAAATGTTAATATATCAGGTTTTATACTCAACAGTATAGAGACATCTGATCTGTGTATAGTGCACGGGCGGATAATGGGACATTCAGAATAAAAAAAAATAATACTCAAAACCCTCCTCAGTTATAAAACACTGCCATACATGTTCTACATAAAGCATATTCAGATATTGTAAAAAAAAAATCCTCCTACTGTATATTTTAAAACTTTGGTATTTTGTAATTTTTACTTAATTTATTTTCACAAAAAAACAAAACAAAACAAAAAAAACTTTTTTTATAGAATTCGTGAAAACCAAAATTCTGTATTGAATTCATATTATCAATTATTTGGTTGGTCACTGTCAGTCTTCCTAAACAAAGATAAAAAAAAGTTTAAATGGCGAGATGATTCCATATTGCCGAAGACCTGGAATATACACTGACGACTATAGAAATTTAAGTGGTTACTACTTAACACACAAAATGTATCAAATGACAGGCGCAGATTGAGGGGAGGTGAATCAGATCAACCTTAATTGATTTTTCATATGTATTGTCTAATGACATTTTTCATTTTTGTATTGTTATTGTAATGTTCCCACTAAGCTTATAAAAAAGGAAAAACATAAAAAGCAAAAACAAAAAGCAACCCCCAAAAACCAACAACAGAAAACAAAAACAAAATAAATCTTCGTCCTTAGTGACCTGTTCCAATAAAATGTACAGATTAAAGTGTGGAAAATAAAAATAAGTATTACGCTTCCCTATTCAACAGATAAAGCATTGTTACGAGGATATGACTCGACAAATAGACACTTTTACAATTCTTACAACTTTTGATCTATTGTTATACATTGACTTACCGAATCGTAATATTATCGTACTAAGCTTACCAAAAACTAACTACGTCGTAATACCTAACTAAATGTATCGTAATGCTAGTAATTTGCCGTATCTTACATTCGTGACTACGCCAGTTTAGGGTCATTTGACACGACAGACATGCTGGTATCAGCTTCGGCTCGCTAGTTTTATTTTTTTATACAAACACAATTCCAACATAAAATACAAACATTGAGTTCGCTCTCGTTGTATAAATGCGTTAAAGTCCTATCGGCCATCAACATGCCAATTTTAATAGTATCAGTTTAACGCTAGACACTTTGTGTAATCGAAAGACTATCATGGCCTTATTTGATCTAATTTGTAACAACTTTTTCTTAATTGTCTAGTTGCTGGGAGGCTATTAATTGTCGTGGTTAGTGCTTATCACTGGTACTCCCCGCTACAGCAGCGCCGAGGCCTATGATTAGCCGTATTCTGCGGGCTAAATCCCATCAAATGAAATTACTATTTTATTGTCACAGACACAATCAAATTTGTTAAACAAGTGTGTTGTTATCCGATCAATGGAGTCCCATCTCCTTGGCCACTATGCGGGTTTAATCGCACAGAAACTCACTTTCTTGAGAAATCGACTAATCTTAAGTACAATTCTCGCTACCGGTCCATCCGCCTGGAAAGTATTGTCTATTGAGAAATTTCACGCTTTGCACCTTTTTAATTCAGGCAATTCTCCAAATGGTGCTCGCTGCGAGTTGGGACCTAAAGACAGTCTAATGCGTCGGATTACTCCGTAATAGCTCCTCAATGGCACCTATTTCAGGAGAAAGACACATGTCAACCACACACTGTTTCGGACCCCTCGGCACACTGACAGGTCCATCAAACATTGTATCGAGACCCCACACAATCAGTTAAATCTTTGATATCATATTCAAGATCATTTCAAGATCAAAGGCATATCGCTAATATTCTATATTCCGATGATATACGGGTGACGAAACAGATGCGTGTAAAACAGTGATTTGAACTTTTGAAACATTAAAGCGCAACAACCAATGTTCTATACATTTTTTACTGTTACCTGTTGTACAGTCTATTGTATTTACCTGTATGTCTGATGTACAGTATATTGTATTTACCTGTCTGTCTGTTGTACAGTCTATTGTATTTACCTGAATGTCTGTTGTACAGTCTATTGTATTTACCTGTGTGTATGATGTACAGTATATTGTATTTACCTGTATGTCTGTTGTACATTCCATTGTATTTACCTGTGGGTCTGTTGAACAGTCCATTGTATTTACCTGTATCTCTGTTGTACAGTCTTTTGTATTAACCTGTGTGTATGATGTACAGTCCATTGTATTACCTGTATGTCTGTTGTACAGTCTATTGTATCTACCTGTGTGTCTGTTGTACAGTCCATTGTATTACCTGTATGTCTGTTGTACAGTCTATTGTATCTACCTGTATGTCTGTTGTACAGTCTATTGTATTTACCTGTATGTCTGTTGTACAGTCCACTGTATTTACCTGTGTGTCTGTTGTACAGTCCACTGTATTTACCTGTCTGTCTGTTGTACAGTCTATTGTATTTACCTGTATGTATGTTGTACAGTCTATTATATTTACCTGTATGTCTGTTGTACAGTCTATTGTATTTACCTGTATGTCTGTTGTACAGTCTATTGTATTTACCTGTATGTCTGTTGTACACTCCACTGTATTTACCTGTGGGTCCGATGTACAGTCTATTGTATTTACCTGTATGTCTGTTGTACAGTCTATTATATTTACCTGTATGTCTGTTGTACAGTCTATTATATTTACCTGTGCGTCTGTTGTACATTCCATTGTAGTTACCTGTATGTCTGATGTACAGTCTATTGTATTTACCTGTGTGTTTGATGTACAGTCTATTGTATTTACCTGTATGTCTGTTGTACAGTCTATTATATTTACCTGTGCGTCTGATGTACAGTCTATTGTATTTACCTGTATGTCTGATGTACAGTCTATTGTATTTACCTGTATGTCTGATGTACAGTCTATTGTATTTACCCGTGTGTCTGATGTGCAGCCCATTGTATTATTTATCACCTCTTTGTGTTTCCTATACCTGTTATCATCGATGCTGTGGCGTCAGCGAATAATTTGTTACTAAACTTCGGTGCATCACAGTATAACACACTGTTTACTGTTCACAGGAGAACTTGGTTACATCGTGAATCATTTAAATAATGTTAATGAACTTTAGTACATCGTGAATCATTTAAATAATGTTAATGAACTTTAGTACATCGTGAATCATTTAAATAATGTTAATGAACTTTAGTACATCGTGAATCATTTAAATAATGTTAATGAACTTTAGTTCATCGTGAATCATTTAAATAATGTTAATGAACTTTAGTACATCGTGAATCATTTAAATAATGTTAATGAACTTTAGTACATCGTGAATCATTTAAATAATGTTAATGAACTTTAGTACATCGTGAATCATTTAAATAATGTTAATGAACTTTAGTACATCGTGAATCATTTAAATAATGTTAATGAACTTTAGTACATCGTGAATCATTTAAATAATGTTAATGAACTTTAGTACATCGTGAATCATTTAAATAGTGTTAATGAACTTTAGTACATCGTGAATCACTTAAATAATGTAAGTGAACTTTATTACATCGTGAATCATTTAAATAATGTTAATGAACTTTAGTACATCGTGAATCATTTAAATAATGTTAATGAACTTTAGTACATCGTGAATCATTTAAATAATGTAAGTGAACTTTAGTACATCGTGAATCATTTAAATAATGTTAATGAACTTTAGTACACCGTGTATCATTTAAATAATGTTAATGAACTTTAGTACATCGTGAATCATTTAAATAGTGTTAATGAACTTTAGTACATCGTGAATCACTTAAATAATGTAAGTGAACTTTATTACATCGTGAATCATTTAAATAATGTTAATGAACTTTAGTACATCGTGAATCATTTAAATAATGTTAATGAACTTTAGTACATCGTGAATCATTTAAATAATGTAAGTGAACTTTAGTACATCGTGAATCATTTAAATAATGTTAATGAACTTTAGTACACCGTGTATCATTTAAATAATGTTAATGAACTTAAGTACATCGTGTATCAGAAAAGAATGCTATAGACCTTTAGTACATTGTCTCTCATTTAAATAATGTTTGTGAACTTTAGTGCATCGTGTATGTGTTAATGTTAGTAAAAATCGGTAGATCGTGTTTCAGTGAAATAATGTCTGTGAACTTTAGTACATTGTGTATCAGTAAATAATGTTATTAATGAGCGTTTGATACATCGTGTAACAGTATACCATTATTAGTGAGCCTTTGCTACACCGTGTAACAGTATAACAGTATTAATGAGCGTTTGATACATCGTATAACAGTATAACATCAATATTGAGCGTTTGCTTCATCGTGTAGAATTATAACATGATAAGTGAGCGTTTGTTAAATTATGTAACAGTATTTCTACCACAATACGCTGTGCTATTCCACTCTCAAACCATTGTATAAATGTGCCGACTGTTGGATAAATATATGTTATATACCACTAGTGGTATATGACCTTCCGGTCTTTTGATTGGTCAAGAATTCGAACTTTGACCCAAGCTGCAACTGTTATTGACGTCATCAATAATCGAATGACGTCACATCACCGGGTCTCTGACGTCACCGGTACACTTTACTTGCATACGCGAAATTATACTTGACCACGTTTGCCTTTGATTCAAGCCGATATTATTGTGGTAGAAACAGGTCACACGACTCGAAATTGTTGGATATGGAATTTATTTTACACTCGTAAGTTATTTTTTAAAAGTTACAAAAAACACTCGCTAAAGCTCGTGTCTTCCATATCCGACAATCACTCGTTGTGTAACCTCTATATCATCATTAGTGAGCGTTTAGTGAGCGTTTGTTACCTCCTTTAGCAGTATACCATTATTAGTGAGCGTGTGTTACATCATGTAACAGTATACCATTATTAGTGAGCGTTTGTTTTTCCTCCTTTAGCAGTATACCATTATTAGTGAGCGTTTGTTACCTCATGTAACAGTATATCATTATTAGTGAGCGTTTGGTTACCTCCTTTAGCAGTATACCATTATTAGTGAGCGTTTGTTACCTCCTTTAGCAGTATACCATTATTAGTGAGCGTTTGTTACCTCCTTTAGCAGTATACAATCATCAGTGAGCGTTTGTTACATCATGTAACAGTATACCATTATTAGTGAGCATTTGTTACCTCCTTTAGCAGTATACCATTATTAGTGAGCGTTTGTTACCTCCTTTAGCAGTATACCATTATTAGTGAGCGTTTGTTACCTCCTTTAGCAGTGTACCATTATTAGTGAGCGTTTGTTACATCGTGTAACAGTATACCATTATTAGTGAGCGTTTGTTACCTCCTTTAGCAGTATACAATCATCAGTGAGCGTTTGTTACATCATGTAACAGTATACCATTATTAGTGAGCATTTGTTACCTCCTTTAGCAGTATACCATTATTAGTGAGCGTTTGTTACCTCCTTTAGCAGTGTACCATTATTAGTGAGCGTTTGTTACCTCCTTTAGCAGTGTACCATTATTAGTGAGCGTTTGTTACATCGTGTAACAGTATACCATTATTAGTGAGCGTTTGTTACATCATGTAACAGTATACAATGTACCATTATTAGTGAGCGTTTGTTACCTCCTTTAGCAGTATACCATTATTAGTGAGCGTTTGTTACCTCCTTTAGCAGTATACCATTATTAGTGAGCGTTTGTTAACTCCTTTAGCAGTATACCATTATTAGTGAGCGTTTGTTACCTCCTTTAGCAGTATACCATTATTAGTGAGCGTTTGTTAACTCCTTTAGCAGTATACCATTATTAGTGAGCGTTTGTTACCTCCTTTAGCAGTATACCATTATTAGTGAGCGTTTGTTACCTCCTTTAGCAGTATACAATCATCAGTGAGTGTTTGCTTCATCGATGAACCAGTATATCATTATTAGTCAGCGTTCGTTTGTTTTAACTTATAGCTATATTATCATAGCCATAGTGTTTTTCGTACAACTATTTATGTAAATTTTACTCGAAAGCATTGTAATGTTATATTTTCTACATTCATCATTAAATGTCTCTATGAAAGACGTCTATTATTATTTGCCGCCATTTTTATCGTTAGTATTTATATAATTGTATATACCCAACCAAATCCTATTCAGATAATATATTAATGTTCTCATCAAAGGAATGCCCTACAATACAGAGTTATTGAGTTGGAAAGAGTGCAAAACTGAGTTTGTACTTTTGTTCTTTAGTGTTAAACATTAAAAACCAAAGACATACCAGAAATATATTGTGTTTTCGTCCCAGTATTGTAGCGCCTTACAAATTGTAAACATACATATTTATGTTTTGTCTACTAATATGCTCTGTTTTATTATCGTCCCTCTACGTTCCTGTTTTATGTTTGAACCATCATTCCAATGAAAATCAAAAGCATGATGGGTCATCAACTGAACAGACCGTGAAATGAAAAGAGCGACTTTACATTAACACAAGCGACCGCCACTGTAAAAAGTGCATATAAGGTCGCTTATAACATAACAAATATCATTAAATTGACTAAGCAGGGAGAATGCTAGCTGACATTGATACCGCCAAATATCATTTGAGCTGTATAGAGTTAAACTCTTTGTTTTGTGTTCCATTTCCGACACTGTAAATATCTCATTAACTAGCCATGCCTGCCAATAAGAGTTGATTCTGTAATGGTGTTTCTACAGGAAGCACGCAGAAGTTACAGAGGAAACCCTTTGTATTCAGAACGCCTTACGGTTGTAATTTAACGTCAAGTGCATTTGCTTTCCTTTCTTTCTGCTCAAATTATCCCCAATCACGTGTGACTAATTAAACGCTGTCAATTTAGCACTGGACCTTCTTGTCACGTGGAAGACATTAGCGGTTTGGTTTGAGCCTGTACTGCCAGTCTTTAGTGGATTCCTCAAACTGCAGGTACTTTAGGAGACACGAGGGGACTAGCCGGATATCCCGGGATTTATATTTTACAGATATCAATGTTACGCTAGGCCACCTAGACTACTAGATATGAGACAAACATTAACTACACACCCGTAAACTTATTAATCTACTTTCCAGTTTAAGGAATATGTTTTTGTGACAGATGGGTGATGCATTTGATCATAATCTATTGCTTAAAGTGGAATAAATAATTTGTTCGTTCATGTAAGAAAAGAGAGAGAGAGGGTTGGGGGTATATGGTGACGAGTGGAACAAAAGAATAAAACAGCAAATACGATTACGTTCTGTCAAGTTTATTTCCTAGATGTGGTTTATTTGGTTTCTGAAATATATAGAGGGATCTAAACAGTGATTACGGCACGAGACTTTTACATCAAATTTATATAAAAAAAAAGACATACTATTCCCAAACATAGAAGATATGGGTATCTGATATGGATAAAGACTTGCAAACGACTCTGTCATAATCATTTTTTATTTTTTTTTTTATTTTTAGTGAACGGACGATATATCAAATAGTTAAAATAAACTATTTAATTGTCACATATAGAGGATTCGGCTATCAAATAATTTAAGTGATAAGACAACTCGGCTATCCCTGATAGTTGATATGATAAGACAACTCGGCTACATCTGATAGTTGATATAATAAGACAACTCGGCTATACCTGATAGTTGATATGATAAGACAACTCGACTACATTTGATAGCTTAAGGTATAAGACAACTTGGCTACATCGAATATTTTGCAAAATAAGATTTAAGTGACATTTTTATGTGACAAAGTATCCAATACGTAACAAATATAAGTATATTTTTTTTTCTATTTAATACGTTGAACCTTGCGTTAACGCAGGCTTATTACAATTTTAGATTTAATGTCACTTAAGCTTTAATTGGCCTTGTCATTATAGGTCTAGTAGAAGCGTTTTAGACTTCATTTTGTGACACTGAACTCCACATTTAAATACTTGGATCGTTTTAACGACATGAATCAGGTTGTTGTGAAAAAATAAGTGATTTTGATAGAATTTTACACACCGATTAGATATTTATTAGTATCGTACATGATGTCAGCTACAACTACTTATATATACCATAAACACATTTACTAACTGCTTTAAATTGCTATTGATCTCGGAACCAATTAGTGGTTTCGGTGAGCTGCAATCGATTGACATGTACACAGAGCATACAAAAACGTTGTCTGAAGTTAGGATGGCCGTACTATAGACACAGATAGATTGATATTATGTACATACGGCTGTGATCCCGCTAAAGTTAGATAATTAGGGACGTAAACACACAAGATTCTCTGTTAATAAGGTGGTAAGCATTTTCTTAAATTGTAAGAAGCGTAAGAACAATATGTTATAACTAAAATCTTATTGTTATTTCAACTTATACTAATAACTCTTCCTGGTCGAGACGAAGCACATGGAGTGAGATATTTTACTTTGTTGCTGTAACATGCGTATGTGTGGAGGGGGAAGGGCAGCCTAGGAGAAAGGATAATGTACTTTACTAATGGGCCACCCGACCACTCTGTCTAATATAACATATTGTTTCTGGGATACAATATTAAAATAGATATAGAGTTGTACGACAAATCTTACAAAAATATACTTTTAAGGTGTATTGGTTGGAGAGTTAGTGAGGTTTCATTTCATTGTTTGTATATTCATTACGCATCTAGGCTCCTATAGGTAAGCACAGGAAAACGCCAACATCATCTCTAAAGTAGTGTGATGTTATTTCCAAAATATATGAGTAACATGTACATGTATCAGGTCACAAAAGGCTTCGAACATTTTGAGAAAGAGCGACAATTTCACACAACCTTATTTCACCTGAGTTTACCAATGGCTGATAAAACCAAATTATAAATACAGAGTTTATGATATCCTTACAGTGACACGACATTGAAGAATTATCTAATTGGATTCAATTAGAGTTTAGAAAGGAATTCCCATTTGCATTAGCGAGATACCTAAACTGGTTGAACGGGCTGATATCTTTGTTTGCATACTACAAATAAACAAAATTACAATTTGTTAGCAGACATGATTTGTTTCTCCCGTCAATCTAATGGTATTAAAGTAGACATGGGATGCGATTCGCCTTATCACAAGAAATCGCTAATTACCAGAGCTATATACTGGGTGGATGGAATCACAAGCTATGCACTCATATTCTACAATGTATGTACATTTGTTGTCCGTGTATTTAATATACACGACTGTAGTATAAGGTATATTACATTTTGAATTGATATTTAATATATACAGTTCTGTAGTGGAGAGACATATAGAGGTTACAAAACGAGTGGTTGTTGTCTATGGAATTTATTTCACACGAGTAAGTTATTTTTTAAAAGTTACAAAAGACACGAGGTTTAGCGAGTGTCTTTTGCAACTTTTAATAAATAACTAACGAGTGTGAAATAAATTCCATAATTATCCAACAATTTCGAGTCGTGTGACCTGTTTCTACCACAATAATATCGGCTTGAATTAAAGGGAAACGTGGCCAAGTATAATTTCGCGTATGCAAGTAAAGTGTACCGGTGACGTCATTAGATTATTGATGACGTCAATAACAGTTGCAGCTTGGGTCAAAGTTAGAATTCTTGACCAACCAAAAGACCGGAATGTCATATACCACTAGTGGTATATAACATATATTTATCCAACAGTCGGCACATTTATACAATGGCTTGAGAGTGGAATAACACAGCGTATTGTGGTAGAAATAGAGGTTACACAACGAGTGGTTGTTGGATATGGAATTTATTTCACACGAGTAAGTTATTTTTTAAAAGTTACAAAAGACACGAGCTTTAGCGAGTGTCTTTTGCAACTTTTAAAAAATAACTTACGAGTGTGAAATTAATTCCATATCCAACAATTTCGAGTCGTGTGACCTGTTTCTACCACAATAATATCGGCTTGAATCAAAGGGAAACGTGGCCAAGTATAATTTCGCGTATGCAAATAAAGTGTACCGGTGACGTCTGGGACCCGATGATGTGACGTCATTAGATTATTAATGACGTCATAACAATTGCAGCTTGGGTCTAAGTTCACCGTGTTAGCCAATCGAAATGCGTACAGAGTTTATACCACGTGTGGTATAAACAGATTGTTAATCAACAGCTGTAATGATTAACTGATGGTCTGAGAGTTGAATAACACAGCGTATTGTGGTAGAAATTACATTTTGTAATGATATTAATTGTATACCGTATATACTGTAGTAGATAGGTATATTACATTTTGTATTGATATTTAATATATACAGTTCTGTAGTGGAGAGATATATTGCATTTTGTATTGATATTTAATATATACATTACTGTAGTGGAGAGGTATATTACATTTTGTATTGATATTTGATATATACAGTTCTGAAGTAGAGAGGTATAATACATTTTGTATTGATATTTAATATATACAGTTCTGTAGTGGAGAGGTATATTATATTTTGTATTGATATTTAATATATACAGTTCAGTAGTGGGGAGGTATATTACATTTTGTATTGATATTTAATATATACAGTTCTGAAGTAGAGAGGTATACCCTGGTATTACATTTTGTAATGATATTTAATATATACAGTTCTGTAGTGGGGAGGTATATTACATTTTGTATTGATATCTAACAATATACACGACTGTAGTAGACAGGTATATTACATTTTGTAATGATATTTAATATATACAGTTCTGTAGTGGGGAGGTATATTACATTTTGTATTGATATTTAATATATACAGTTCTGTAGTGGGGAGGTATATTACATTTTGTATTGATATTTAATATATACAGTTCTGTAGTGGAGAGGTATATTACATTTTGTATTGATATTTAATATATACAGTTCTGAAGTAGAGAGGCATATTATATTTTGTATTGATATTTAATATATACAGTTCTGTAGTGGGGAGGTATATTACATTTTGTATTGATATTTAATATATACAGTTCTGAAGTAGAGAGGCATATTATATTTTGTATTGATATTTAATATATACAGTTCTGTAGAGGGGAGGTATATTACATTTTGTATTGATATTTAATTTATACAGTTCTGTAGTGGAGGGATATATTACATTTTGTATTGATATTTGATATATACGTTACTGTAGTGGTGGTGTATGTTATATTTTGTTTTGATTTTTTTTAATATATACATTACAGTAGTGGATAGGTATATTACATTTTGTATTGATTTTTTTTAAATATATACATTACAGTAGTGGATAGGTATATTACATTTTGTATTGATATTTAATATATACATTCCAGTAGTGGATAGGTATATTACATTTTGTATTGATTTAAAATATATAAATTACTGCAGTGGGGAGGTATATTACATTTTGTATTGATATTTAATATATACAGTTCTGTAGTGGAGGGGTATATTACATTTTGTATTGATATTTGATATGTATAGTTCTGTAGTGGATAGGTATATTACATTTTGTATTGATATTTGATATACAAAGTTCTAAAGTAGAGAGGTATATTACATTTTGTATTGATATTTAATGTATACAGTTTTGAAGTGGACATGTATGTTACATTTTGTATTGATATTAAATATATACAGTTCTGAAGTAGAGAGGAATATTACATTTTGAATTGAAATTAAATGTATGCAGTACTGCAGTGGAGAGATATATACATTACTGTAGTAGATAGGCATATTACATTTTGTATTGATATTTAATATATACAGTTCTGTAGTGGAGAGATATATTGCATTTTGTATTGATATTTAATATATACATTACTGTAGTGGAGAGGTATATTACATTTTGTATTGATATTTGATATATACAGTTCTGAAGTAGAGAGGTATAATACATTTTGTATTGATATTTAATATATACAGTTCTGTAGTGGAGAGGTATATTATATTTTGTATTGATATTTAATATATACAGTTCAGTAGTGGGGAGGTATATTACATTTTGTATTGATATTTAATATATACAGTTCTGAAGTAGAGAGGTATACCCTGGTATTACATTTTGTAATGATATTTAATATATACAGTTCTGTAGTGGGGAGGTATATTACATTTTGTATTGATATCTAACAATATACACGACTGTAGTAGACAGGTATATTACATTTTGTAATGATATTTAATATATACAGTTCTGTAGTGGGGAGGTATATTACATTTTGTATTGATATTTAATATATACAGTTCTGTAGTGGGGAGGTATATTACATTTTGTATTGATATTTAATATATACAGTTCTGTAGTGGAGAGGTATATTACATTTTGTATTGATATTTAATATATACAGTTCTGAAGTAGAGAGGCATATTATATTTTGTATTGATATTTAATATATACAGTTCTGTAGTGGGGAGGTATATTACATTTTGTATTGATATTTAATATATACAGTTCTGAAGTAGAGAGGCATATTATATTTTGTATTGATATTTAATATATACAGTTCTGTAGTGGGGAGGTATATTACATTTTGTATTGATATTTAATTTATACAGTTCTGTAGTGGAGGGATATATTACATTTTGTATTGATATTTGATATATACGTTACTGTAGTGGTGGTGTATGTTATATTTTGTTTTGATTTTTTTTAATATATACATTACAGTAGTGGATAGGTATATTACATTTTGTATTGATTTTTTTTAAATATATACATAACTGTAGTGGAGAGGTATATTACATTTTGTATTGATTTTTTTTAAAGATATACATTACAGTAGTGGATAGGTATATTACATTTTGTATTGATATTTAATATATACATTCCAGTAGTGGATAGGTATATTACATTTTGTATTGATTTAAAATATATAAATTACTGCAGTGGGGAGGTATATTACATTTTGTATTGATATTTAATATATACAGTTCTGTAGTGGAGGGGTATATTACATTTTGTATTGATATTTGATATGTATAGTTCTGTAGTGGATAGGTATATTACATTTTGTATTGATATTTGATATACAAAGTTCTAAAGTAGAGAGGTATATTACATTTTGTATTGATATTTAATGTATACAGTTTTGAAGTGGACATGTATGTTACATTTTGTATTGATATTAAATATATACAGTTCTGAAGTAGAGAGGAATATTACATTTTGAATTGATATTAAATGTATGCAGTACTGCAGTGGAGAGATATATACATTACTGTAGTAGATAGGCATATTACATTTTGTATTGATATTTAATATATACAGTTCTGTAGTGGAGAGATATATTGCATTTTGTATTGATATTTAATATATACATTACTGTAGTGGAGAGGTATATTACATTTTGTATTGATATTTGATATATACAGTTCTGAAGTAGAGAGGTATAATACATTTTGTATTGATATTTAATATATACAGTTCTGTAGTGGAGAGGTATATTATATTTTGTATTGATATTTAATATATACAGTTCAGTAGTGGGGAGGTATATTACATTTTGTATTGATATTTAATATATACAGTTCTGAAGTAGAGAGGTATACCCTGGTATTACATTTTGTAATGATATTTAATATATACAGTTCTGTAGTGGGGAGGTATATTACATTTTGTATTGATATCTAACAATATACACGACTGTAGTAGACAGGTATATTACATTTTGTAATGATATTTAATATATACAGTTCTGTAGTGGGGAGGTATATTACATTTTGTATTGATATTTAATATATACAGTTCTGTAGTGGGGAGGTATATTACATTTTGTATTGATATTTAATATATACAGTTCTGTAGTGGAGAGGTATATTACATTTTGTATTGATATTTAATATATACAGTTCTGAAGTAGAGAGGCATATTATATTTTGTATTGATATTTAATATATACAGTTCTGTAGTGGGGAGGTATATTACATTTTGTATTGATATTTAATATATACAGTTCTGAAGTAGAGAGGCATATTATATTTTGTATTGATATTTAATATATACAGTTCTGTAGTGGGGAGGTATATTACATTTTGTATTGATATTTAATTTATACAGTTCTGTAGTGGAGGGATATATTACATTTTGTATTGATATTTGATATATACGTTACTATAGTGGTGGTGTATGTTATATTTTGTTTTGATTTTTTTTAATATATACATTACAGTAGTGGATAGGTATATTACATTTTGTATTGATTTTATTTAAATATATACATAACTGTAGTGGAGAGGTATATTACATTTTGTATTGATTTTTTTTAAAGATATACATTACAGTAGTGGATAGGTATATTACATTTTGTATTGATATTTAATATATACATTCCAGTAGTGGATAGGTATATTACATTTTGTATTGATTTAAAATATATAAATTACTGCAGTGGGGAGGTATATTACATTTTGTATTGATATTTAATATATACAGTTCTGTAGTGGAGGGGTATATTACATTTTGTATTGATATTTGATATGTATAGTTCTGTAGTGGATAGGTATATTACATTTTGTATTGATATTTGATATACAAAGTTCTAAAGTAGAGAGGTATATTACATTTTGTATTGATATTTAATGTATACAGTTTTGAAGTGGACATGTATGTTACATTTTGTATTGATATTAAATATATACAGTTCTGAAGTAGAGAGGAATATTACATTTTGAATTGATATTAAATGTATGCAGTACTGCAGTGGAGAGATATATACATTACTGTAGTGGAGGGGTATATTACATTTTGTATTGATATTTAATATATACGTTACTGTAGAGGACAGGCATTTTATATTATACATGTTTGATCAGTCATATTTTAACTTGTTTCATAAACGGCGCATTTCTTCATCCTACATTTGTAGTGGTATGATACTTGAATTCCCATCTGTCCACTTGATGTAAAGCCGCAATTGAGTAAAAACTGGTAAAACCTATTATATGATTGAGAATTGATGCATTTATTTATTTTTATTCTTGATTTCTGATAGCAGATTGTATGATATGGTGACTTGCTAGTTATGTAAAAAAAATGATTGCTAGGAACAATCTCAATGGATAACCTTATTTTGACTTAACTAGGTTTTAGATGATTGAAAATATTTTTTTATTATTCTGATATTGTACCAGTTTATATGCAGTAGGAAGATGCGTGTTTGAACAATTTAGATGTAGAAGACTTCTGGTATACCAAAATGGTTATATATGGACATAATGATAAAGAAACCATATTTTTAGCTCAAAATTGATCAAACGAGGGCAAAATAATCAATGAACAAAACTATATACGCATGTCGCAAATATCTAAAAAGAGGGATAGGCTAAGTACCTGTGTAATATAGAGTACATCGTTATGGATGACACACCTAGGAAATAACTGTTATAATAATAATTATCAAACTTCAAAGACGCTTACCACGCACGATTTATTCATTTGTGACAATACCAAGATGTTATCAGAGTTATACCTTGAAGATTATTAACAAGTAGATTTTTAAGGTCCAATTGAAAATTCAGCTTACTTAGAACTTTTCAATATTACAGTCCAATATGATGGCATACATACCTGCGTATACGATTTCGAAAACTAACGATAGTAGATTAAAGGAATCTGACAATACTCATTTGTGACAATACCAAGGTATCATCTGAGATATAACTAGAATATTACAATTCCGATTATAAGTAGGCATACCGGTTGGCTGGGTACAATTGAGAAATTCAGTTTGTTTGGTCAGAACTTTTCACGATCGTCGTTTAATATGATATCTGAACTCGGAAAGCAGAAGAAAAAAACCCCGCTAAACTCATGGACCCGTCTCTAATTGGGAAAGGGGTTAACGGAAATTCGTATAAATATTTGCTAGAAATGTTGATCGCAAATAGGATTCAGCTCTTCCAATAGACATTTTATTGATAATAATATTTTCATGCAAAGTACCGTTACTTTCTGTCACCTGGTAATACTTCTACCATATTGTTATGAAGATAATATATGTTTTAACAGCATGTATAAATAAATTAATATAGACCTGACACCCATAATCGTGTAAGATTCTCTGACGATATAAACGTGCACAAATTTGTCTATAATGTGTTTAGTTGTGTGGGGTTATCGATTCTCGGCATTTTTAAAAGTTTGAAAAACCCTACATGAGAACATAGCATCTACATTTTTAATTAGATAAGCACTACATACATTTACGAAAAGTAACATGATATAAAGAACAATACAGCTATTTTGTTTTTTGAGGACTCGTCAGTGAAGCTAGGGACGCCATACAGCTATTTTGTTCTTTGAGGACTCATCAGTGAAGCTAAGGACACCATACAGCTAATTTGTTCTTTGAGGACTCGTCAGTGAAGCTAAGGACACCATACAGCTATTTTGTTATTTCAGGACTCGTCGGTGAACCTAGGGACACCATACAGCTATTTTGTTATTTCAGGACTCGTCAGTGAAGCTAAGGACACCATACAGCTATTTTGTTCTTTGAGGACTCGTCAGTGAAGCTAAGGACACCATACAGCTAATTTGTTCTTTGAGGACTCGTCAGTAAAGCTAAGGACACCATACAGCTATTTTGTTATTTCAGGACTGGTCGGTGAACTTAGGGACACCATACAGCTTTGTCGTTCTTTGAGGAGACTCGTCGGTGAAGCTAGGGACACCATACAGATATTTTGTAATTTGAGGAGACTGGTCGGTGAAGTTAGGGACACCATACAGCTATTTTGTAATTTGAAGACTCGTCGCTGGCTCGTCCTTAAAGCTTTGGGCACCATACAGGTACATTATGTCGTTCCTGACGGACTCGTCGATGAAGCTTGAGACTCTATGCAGATATCTTGGTCTTTGAGGACTCGTCGGTGAAGTTAGGGACGTCATAAGATATTTCGTTCTTTGAGTTCTAGTTGGTGAAGCTAGGGACGTCAAAGAGCTATTTTTTTTGTTGAGAACTCGTTGGTGATGATAAGTTGGTGAAAAAATCCAGTAGGGAAGGTATGGAAATCAAAATGGGCAAATATTAAGCGAGAGAGAAACAGATGAGTATGTTATGAACATCTTGACAACAAACCTGGAAAAACGAATAATTGTATAACTTAAAATATATGGAAAAGTTGTTCGTATATTATTTACGCTTTAACTGCTAATTCTTGCATTTTGGTTTATATTGAAGTTGATTGATTAGATGGTACCATTTTGTAATATCTAACCACGTAAGTATTTATCATTTAATGATGTGCAAAATAAAACTTTTTTTAACTGTCATACTTGTACGACTGTATTGTTTTTTTTATTCATTCCGCCGTTCATGACATACCAAGTAGAGAGATATAAATTATAACCGTTTCATTACTGGGTTTCGCGGACAAGCCACAATTATCTCTCGTTAATATCAATAACTTGGAAGGATATTGATATTTGATTTCGATAATTAGGAACATTGAAATGTTTTTATTGGATCAACGGTGACAATTTCTACGCAAGTCCATTTGCAAATGTAGCCTGTTAAATAATTATCTGATATTGACGACAATTTTACTTCAAATAAGGCGGTAATGACATGTTTGCTAACACGACCTTGCGCGCTCACGAGTGGCATCATACTCACGTTTAGCACGTGTACCGTACAGTGCCCTACGCGAGAATGGAGCAATTTCTTCTATTACCCAAACAAATAAAGGCAATCACGAGAGAATTAAATTTGTAGGTGCTAGATGTAATCCAAGATATAACTCAACAAGATTTATTATCTGTTATTTTGTAGTACGATTATTTCCCTTTAAAGACTATTTTCGCCATGATAAATGAGCGAGGCCGATTGGCGATACTAACCCATATTGCTAGTGGGAAAATTAATGAAATCTCGGAGAGCTGTCTCGGCCGTCATACAAACCAATGTCTCCAACTATTGTCAGCTTGAAATCATCAATTAACTAATGTATGTAAGACTCTTCCAGTCATTGAATTATATAAACAAACCACATTTCCTATTCAGGTGTATGTTGGTATAGTACTGTTTGATTATCTTATTATTTACGACCAATAACTAACTTAACGTGACGGCAATGTATGAAACAAAGGTTTTGATGTCGCTAACAAATCCCAATATCGCTGGAGTCCTGGTTAGTCAACCATCACCATTGGTGAAACGCGGGAATAAATGGCTCTATTGCAGATGAATCAATCACAGTTGTAGTTGTAATTATCTCTTAATTTTCTATCCATCATGTCTTGAGGGGTGTGTCCCGGAGACGGGTTTACCTCCGATACACCACACTGGTCATTCCCGCGTACTCTTCGATAAATCGAAAACGTATTTTAATGTGCCTTACCCAAATGATACAAAAAATAATTGAAATCTTAACTTTTGTTATAAAGATTGATAATGGCTGTAAACTGTAAATGTTAACCTGTAACCTTTATCGTAGCATTCATCGAATGGAAAATACGATCCAGTGTTGTTAAAAACAGAGAATACCGACAAGAAAATAAAAGCGTAATTATAATTAAAGATCGATAAATCGAGGACAATCTATAAACAAAATATTGATTTACACGGAGCCAACTGTGTACAAGGAGAATTAGACCAGGCGTTATGGAATGGTAAGCATCTTGTTTTAAGTTTACCTTGATTTTGTTGTATAAGTCACTTAGCATTATTGTAATATTTGCAGTTGAGCAATATCCCTGATGAATCGGTGTTGATGTTCACAGTAAGTTTAATTCGCCTTTTCCGACTGATTCGATATTTAGGAATACGTCAGTTAAATAATTAATGCCCGTCAGACTGTTCTATTATGCAGTTATATTCAATCCAAAAGATTATTCAGAAAACTAGAATAGGCATTCGTAATTTTGGGGGATTGAAACCATTGTTTTGATTTTAATATATAATGATTTTTTTTCTCGGTCGAGGACGAAGACAAGGATGATACAAGATTTACCTGTAAAGTTTCGTTTTAAATTAAGTGATATTTATTAAAAACCTTATCGAGATGTTGTTTGTTTAAATAACAAGTACCATACTACCTCAATCGAGTAGATCTATCTTGTAATTTACGTGTGTTTTAAGGGTCGTATTGTTTCTTTCACGATTGCTTTTTTATCAAACTAAATGTTTTAACAGTGATACAATGGTTCTTGTTTACTTGCTGTTGAAAATGCCATTGTTCCGAGAGAAACACTTTTTTCTTGCTGTCTAACTATAATATTAACGTTGTAGTAAGTGTGTAAATCCCGAAGGACCAAAACTAGCATTAAAGCGGAAATGAACATCGCTTCCCCTATAATGGTTAGAGAGCGTCTTGTTTCTCCAGTGTAATCCGCCCTCAATGTACACTCGTTCCTGTCGGTAATCCCCCTATCAATTAGCCAAGTCTCTCCGTCCATCGGTCACCGTCTATATTCAATCTGCCCAATCTGCCCTATATGATGTTTATATAATAACGGCCCGGCACTTCTTCGACTGCGTCAGAGCGTGCGGTATAATGTATCGTTTCCAGTTATCAGATCTTTATAGTGGCGATTTAGCCCTTATCTAGATCGAAAATGACAAAGTTTGGGCAAATTCAGTCCTAATCTTAACTCTATGACGATATTTTATGAAATGGTTGGTACATTTGGCGAAAATATTGAGCCAATTTCTCAGATGTATGCTAGCGAGTTAAGGCAATAATTGACCCTTCGTGGCTTCCTCTTGTAGAAAATTGCAATACCAACCAGACTAATATGTGATCATTATTTCATTCCTATCACTCTTTCTGTCCAATCTGGGAATGAGTAATCGCCGGGTCGAGAACGGAATCGGGACCCCAATAGAGCCAATCAAAATACACTTGGCAGCCAAATTTCCGATATCATCGAACATTAACTTGTAACGGCAATTCGTTCGCCAAAATCCAACCATAATCTTGCTATCCGGAACATATCTCCACCCTCCTTTTGATTTACTCTTTTAGAATTATCACTTTCAATTATTTGTTACCATCTGTGACAAATACAACTATAAACAATTTCTCAAAACAAGACAGATCCGGAATGAGACTACTCCATTTTTGATTCTTATAATGACCACCATTCTCCAGTCTTTGTTGCTTGTTAGATGTCAAACAAGATGTATCGATACGATTAATAAACAAATTAAAATCATTTTCGGTTGAATTGGGTTTTATTGTTTGTGATTAATGTATTTCGTTGATCTAATAACGATTTTATTTTAAAACTAGTTTAATTTTCTGAATAGAAACTTCTGTCAACTAAGGAGTTGAAAATGATTTTGATATTTTATATACGTTTTATTGAAAGTATCTTGACTTAGTTTGCAAGTTATTTTTTAAGTTGAAATAATGTTTATTTATGTCTATCAGGAATGCTACATAAAAGGAGACGCCGATTTAAACATTCAGTTGATTTTGTTCGTTACGACCTGTCATTGTCATTCAATGCAGTACATATTGCAATACAACATTAAAACAATAACAGAAATACAGGTACATGTACTAACATTTATAAAACAACGGTAAGCATAGCTACGAAGTATTTCCCCTTTACACTGTACTTCGTTTTTAACCATATTAATACTAGTAAGATCCGGACATCAGGCTATGTCTAAAGAGAGTGTACACCAGACAAGTCTATCACTTTGTGAAGTGAAATGACGGTTATAATAAGTCCAATGTGAAAAAAAACAATAATGTATCTGTATGATGGTTTATTATGAATTCTTTCAGGCAGGATGTCCATATTTCTATGATACATTATCTATATTTGCTAAATTCTCCACTCTATGACCATATCTTCGATCTGATGACAAAACTGCCATTCTGTATTATAGATATATATATCATTCTGTATAGATATCCCGGTATGAGTAGGATATATTTATTTATATCATTCTGTATATATATCCCGGTATGAGTAGGATATATTTATTTATATCATTCTGTATATATATCCTGGTATGAGTAGAATATATTTATTTATAGATATCCCGGTATGAGTAGGATATATTTATTTATAGATATCTCGGTAAGAGTAGGATATATTTATTTATATCATTCTGTATAGATATCCCGGTATGAGTAGGATATATTTATTTATATCATTCTGTATAGATATCCTGGTATGAGTAGGATATATTTATTTATATCATTGTGTATAGATATCCCGGTATGAGTAGGATATATTTATTTATAGATATCCCGGTATGAGTAGGATATATTTATTTATATCATTCTGTATAGATATCCCGGTATGAGTAGGATATATTTATTTCTAACATTCTGTATAGATATCCCGGTATGAGTAGGATATATTTATTTATATCGTTTTGCAGGCATTGTCAAATCTCTAATCGCCCATAATTAAATGATAGTGTATTGTTTTATGATAAAATGCGTCTATTGAATTGAAAATAAATCCTTCAGGATATGCTGGCTACTTTGCTATGAGGCTTTGTAGTCTGTCGTCAATTGTTTTTAACTCCAAAATAGACATCAATCATTGTAACAACAAGTATTAGACACTATTTTAATACATTAGCGGTTCTAGAATGATTTTTTATGCGTTTATCGTTGGTCTTAACGACCAGTAGGAAAATTGGAAAAACATCGCTTTTAATTCCTATAAGGCTGTACGTTACAAATGTACATGATATTTAAGGAAAGCTTAGAATTCGAAATTATCTTGAACAGCAAAATTATTTAGAACAACTGACAATAAATTTATAAGTGAAACAGAAAAGTGGAATGATGTTGCACAAGAAGATAGAATTTGCACAATGTCATATGGGCCGATGTTATATTGTAATAATGAAAAGGTTGGAGACGAGTTCCACTATTTGTCAGAATGTCCTAAATTTACTAGTAAAAGAAAGCTGTACTTTGATCATTTTTGCTCATGTTAAGTCCCATGATAATTACCCTACAGTACAGGTATAGTCATAGCTAGAGTTGTCCTACATGTAAATCCCATGATAATTACCCTACAGTACAGGTATAGTCATAGCTAGAGTTGTTCTAGTATTGTCATAGCTAGAGATGTCCTACATGATTACTCCTATGATAATTACCCTACAGTACAGGTATTGTCACAGCTAGAGTTGTCCTACATGTAAGTCCCATGATAATTACCCAACAGTACAGGTATTGTCATATCTAGAGTTGTCCTACATGATTACTCCTATGATAATTACCCTACAGTACAGGTATGGTCACAGCTAGAGTTGTCATACACGGGAGTCCCATGATAATTACCTGATAGTACAGGTATAGTCATAGCTAGAGTTGTTCTAGTATTGTCATAGCTAGAGTTGTCCTACATGATTACTCCTATGATAATTACCCTACAGTACAGGTATTGTCACAGCTAGAGTTGTTCTACATGTAAGTCCCATGATAATTACCCTACAGTACAGGTATTGTCACAGCTAGAGTTGTCCTACATGATTACTCCTGTGATAATTACCCTACAGTACAGGTATGGTCACAGCTAGAGTTGTCCTACATGTACATGATTACTCCTGTGATAATTACCCTACAGTACAGGTATTGTCATAGTTAGAGTTGTCCTACATGATTATTCCTGTGATAACTACCCTACAGTACAGGTATTGGTACAGCTAGAGTTGTCCTACATGATTACTCCTATGATAATTACCCTACAGTACAGGTATTGTCACAGCTAGAGTTGTCCTACATGATTACTCCTGTGATAATTACCCTACAGTACAGGTATTGGTACAGCTAGAGTTGTCATACACGTGAGTCCCATGATAATTACCCTACAGTACAGGTATGGTCACAGCTAGAGTTGTTCTACATGTAAGTCCCATGATAATTACCCTACAGTACAGGTATTGTCACAGCTAGAGTTGTCCTACATGTAAGTCCCATGATAATTACCCTACAGTACAGGTATTGGTACAGCTAGAGTTGTCCTACATGTTAAGTTCCATGCTAATTCTTGATTTTCCAAATGTTTCTAGAGACAAATTAGTCTTAATAAGATTCAATTAATACGCTTTTGTTTCATTCCCAATACCATTAAATGTGAATAAATCGTGTACTCTATTGGTTCAATTCGTTTCTGGGATTATTTTTGATTGATTATTTGCTTTTTTTTTTATTATTGTTTGTCTTCGTTATACATGTACATACTGGTTTTGGTTGACGTCACACGTAAATACAGTAATCGTAAGCGCGCTCTGTCGGTATTTTATATGTTAATACAGTCATCGCTCTCGATTTTTATCTCAACGTTAAGGGTGCCCATTATATCATAATTTACATTTAACATGCATAGAATATTAAGTAAATAAATAAGAAATAAACGTCATAATATATTTATATAATATTAATGGATGTTTTATTTTTTGGTGAATACGAATAATCGGTACATATAATATCGCATTACATCCCTGATTTTTAGTATTTAAAATCTCTACAAAGAAATTACGCAACGTAAAATTGAAAGCGGATGCCATCACAAAAAGTCAAAAGAGACAGTTGTCTGTATCAGTTTAGCAGGATTTAACTCACTTGATAATAAAGCAGAGTATGGTCTTTTCTAACACAATCAGAGAGTTCATTATCTTAATAGCTTGTTATCGCGTTCGATTTACACGTTTAAGGGGAACTTTAAACAGAAACGCATACTAATGGGGAACGGCGTCAAGTTTCTGGTTAACAGAACTCGCCCTTTATGGTGAAGATTTTATCGAGAAAATCATTTTAATTGGTCTAAAATTATCGTTTAATCAAATGTCGATTTAAGGAATAAATTTAACCCTAAAAAAAGTACAACAAAAAAACAAAAACAAACATGAATAACATTAAAGGATCGTGATTCGCTGTATGAGATACTCATGTAACTAGAAATAGCAGCATGAGATACTCACGTAACTAGAAATAGCAGCATGAGATAATCACGTAACTAGAAATAGCAGTATGAGATACTCACACAACTAGAAGTAGCAGCATGAGATACTCACACAACTAGAAGTAGCAGCATGATATACTCACGTAACTAGAAATAGCAGCATTAGATACTCACGTAACTAGAAATAGCAACATGAGATACTCACGTAACTGGAAATAGCAGAATGAGATACTATCGTAACTAGAAATAGCAGCATGAGGTACTCACGTAACTAGAAATAGCAGCATAAGATACCCACGTTACTAGAAATAGCAGCATGATATACTCACGTAACTAGAAATAGCAGCATGAGGTACTCACGTAACTAGAAATAGCAGAATGAGATACCCAAGTACGGTGAAATAGCAGCATGAGATACTCACACAGCTAGAAATATTGTAGCAGCATGAGATACTCAAGTACGGTGTACTGGAAATAGCAACATGAGCTTACAAGTCCTTTATTGGTGACTTATAACAGAAAACACATATTAATTTCCCAAATGAGATCTTCAGATTTTGAAAAATAAACTTTTAGTAGTTTCTTCGTATAAATCAGCACCATATAATTAATAACATAGAGCATTTAATTTGAAATGTTCAAAGCCAATGCGGATGTCTCCTATTTTAAATTATATTTGTTAATAGTATTGATCAAACGGTAAAAAATGCACTTTTAATTTACATTTAAGTAGACCATTGGGTCGTGAATTATGAAAATTTGTGTACCAGTTACAAAATAATAATTATTTTATCTTCATTGTAATTAACAAAAAAAAAAAACATGTACTGTTTTCATACAAGTATGATGTCTTCGTATTAGGTGAAACTGCTTGGAGGATACTACAGGAGAATGGTGTTATTGATTTATTTTATATTTACTACAGGAGAATGGTGTTATTGTATTATTTTATATTTACTACAGGAGAATGGTGTTATTGTATTATTTTATATTTACTACAAGCGAATGGTGTTATTGTATTATTTTGTATATATTTTTTGTTTTATCAGTAATTGATATTATTAGAGGATACTACAGGAGAATGGTGTTATTGTATTATTTTGTATTTACTACAGGAGAATGATGTTATTGTATTATTTTGTATTTACTACAGGAGAATGGTGTTATTGTATTATTTTGTATTTACTACAAGAGAATGATGTTATTGTATTATTTTGTATTTACTACAGGAGAATAATGTTATTGTATTCTTTTGTATTTACTACAGGAGAATGGTGTTAATTTATTATGTTGTATCATCAGTACTTTTTTTTATTAGTTCCAGACAAACATATACATCAATACTCTCTTAATTACGTACATGTAATCAATTTTTATGAATACTCATATTTAAAATCTACTATTACATTCTTAATTATTGGGCAGTAAAGTGTATGTAGAATTGAAACAATCAACCAATGAATATATTGACTGGAGCTAATTGAAAAATGGGATTGGGGGATAGTTTGGATAAAAAGTAGAAGCTGATTTAGAAAAGGAAATACAAAGATAAGAGAGAAAGGAAACATAAAAGGAAGAAGAGAAGAAGGAACGAGATTTCCGACGAAAGCAAAGGCAATTTCTGAAAGGGTGACAAAAAATAACTGACTATTGCTAATAAAAACATTTCATGGGGAAAAAAAAAGGTTGATACGAATCCAACAAAAAACACAAGTAAATTGAAAAAGTATAAAAAATAATTACATTGGTAAATTTAAATCTTTTTCATAATGAAAGACACTACCTTATTGTAATTGTTATATTTATTTTATAAAAGCTGAATGGTAAGCACTGAAATCCTCAATAAAAGTAGCTTCCTTGTCATATTTTTTTGCTAAGTATCTCTCCATGTTATATGAAGTTTTAAGGTTACTAATTAGAGTGGGTAAGTAAAGAGCTTTACCTAAACACTTTTGACAATAAATATAGTGCTTCATATTTAGTATTATAATATTTTCTGCTCTGTTATTTTGGTGTGGGTTTTGTGCTATTTTACCAAAAATGAAATCTTTTTTACATACATTAAATGTCTCATTACAAGTATCTTGCACCCAAATTTGGAAAGCCATAATTAAATTTTGGACTTTATCACATTCCCAAAGTACATGCTGTATTGTTTCTTTTTCTATGAAGCAGACATTACACAAATCAGACTGAACCAAATGAATCTTTTCAAATAAGTGTTTGTAGCTAAGACATGATGATTAATTCTAAATTGCAACCATTGTAGTTTTGAATTTTTATTTGTGTCAAAAGGCAATCTGTATATTTTTTTCAATTCCTCAATAGGTATATTTCCAAATATGGTGTCCCACTTTGCTTGGCCTGTAGGCAATACATTATTTTTATTCAATACATTATACATATCTGTTGTACCTTTTTTACTTTTAATAACAATATCAATATATATCAGTGGTACACATGGTACATCAAACCATTGCTTATAATATACAGTATTATTACCTATTTTTATTAAATCATTATACCAAATTGGTAGAGATAATATTTGTTCTGGCATAAATATTTCAATTTCCCCTCTTAATGTATTCCACGCATTAAAAACATCAATCCAAAATTTGTTATGAAGTTCATTTTTGATATTATATTCAATATCTATTTCCTAACGTTAAAAGCTTATTTCTATTAATTTTTGTAAAAAGAAGTGTCTGCCAATTTGAATTTTTAAGACAAATATTTCTAATCCATGTTGATTTTAAGGCCATTTCAAATGTTGGATATTAACCATTTTCAAGCCACCTTCTTCATAACATTTCACAATAATATCTCCTTTGACCTTTGCTATTGGACTTCCCCAAAGGTATTCATTGAACATATTTTGAATCTCTTTCATAGTAGATTGGTTAGGTGATGGTAATCCTATAAATAAGTGTGTAAGTATTGATAGTAGCAGTGTTTTTATTACGGTTATTCTACCTATCGGAGTTATATATCGTCTATTCCACTGTTTAATTAGTGCCTTTAATTTTGTAATTTTTTCTATGAAGTTAGACTGAACTATTTTACTGAGGTCAACATTGAAGTTAATTCCTAAAAGATTAAAATGTGTTGAACCCCATGATAGAGCAAGATTATTGACTAATTTCTCTGAACTGTATTTTTTAATCCCTATCCATATAACTTGTGTTTTTGTGTAGTTTAATTTGAGTCCCGATATTTCCCAGAAGTAATTAAGTTCTTTTAAAGCATACCTAAGTGATGTTTCAGTACCATCTAGAATAAAAAAAAGTGTCATCAGCGAATTGTGATATAAGATGTTCTGTTGTGTCAACTTTTATGCCTTTTATATGTGTATTTGTTCTTAATTTAATTGCTAATATTTCTGCACAGAGAAGAAAAATATAGGGTGATAATGGATCTCCTTGTCTACAGCCTCTTTCTAGTTTAATGGGTTTAGATAAATTTCCACATTGGTTTACAAAAGAAGAAATATTATTTGTAAAAGTTTTTATCCAAGGTTTAATTGAGTCCCCAAAGTTGAAAAATTGTAAAACTTGATTTATAAATGTCCATGAAACAGAATCAAAATCTTTTTCAAAGTCTATTAAAAGAAGCATGCCTGGTATATGTTGTTCTTCTGTATAATCCATTACATCATAAATTAATCTAGTATTATCAGCTATATATCTGCCCGGAATGAAGCCTGTTTGATCACTATGTATAAGTTTATCTAGAACTGATTTAAGTCTTTTTGCGATGCATCCTGAAGCTATTTTATATATAACATTTAAAAGAGAAATGGGTCTCCAATTATTTAAAACCTGACGGGGTTTATCTCCCTTTGGTATATACAAATAATGATTCCCTGTTTTTGAGTTACAGATATTTCACCTGTTTCATATCCCCGATTTACTGATCGAATAATAAATGAATTAAGATTTTTCCAAAAATATTTTTAAAAATTCAACAGTGAAACCATCTGACCCAGGACTTTTATCATTTTTCATACTCTTTAATACATCTGTTGCTTCCCTATAATTAATATTGCCTTCTAAATTATTTTTTTCATCGACTGTTAGTTTAGGGATATCAGTAAGTGAGAGATCATTAATCCATGAGTAATTAGAGGGTTTATCATTATTTATATAGAGTACATTTGTATATCATAGTACTTTCTGGTTTCTTCTAAAATTTCCTCCTGCTTTGTAATAATTCCCATCTCTGTTTCTATCCTTGGTATTATTTTTTCTGTGAAATTTCTTTTTTCAAAACTACAAAAATAATTTGATGGTTTTCCCCCTTCTTCTATCCATTTTACCTTTGATCTAAACATATTTCCCTTCAATTTTTTATCTCTAATCTCTTCTAACTCTTTTTTACATTTATAAATATCATTCCCCCTGATTTCCATCAATAAAGTTTCCAAAAATAACTGGTCATCAATAATAAATTGTATTTCATTTTCATTTATGTTATCCAAGTTATTTATATCATAGATTGGCACTGCATACTGTTTCTTTACATCTTTTATTACTTTCTGGACTGTTTGTACATACTCAATATCATCAGTTCTTGATATTGTTAGAGGGAGTTATTGTATCATTCTGTGTAATTAATATTAGGGTACTAAATGACGAATGGTGTTTAATAAAAGTATATTTTTTTCAAACAAATATGCACCAACGGATCGAAAGACAATCTTTTCATTGTACACGTTTTGACTTAATTTCACTATTATATTCCTATACAAATGTATTACCTTACATGAAGTTTGAAAAGTAATTACAAATTGTGTCCAGTTACGTAGATTTTTACTCAAATTTAATTTGTTTCCCCTTTTTTTTCTGTTTTTTTTAACGAGCTAGAAAATATTTTATTTTAGCAAGTTTCGACCTTATTTGGATATTATAATACTAGGTTTTTACTTTAAATGGCAATTGGAAATTCATTACAAATTTCGTCTTGCGACATGATCATGAAGTAACGAAGACTTTTCGTACAAATGCGGTACACATATTTCTCATTAACATTTTGTGATAAGAAGAGCTCGGTGACCCCAGTACATCGTGATGACCTCGCTACATACACCTGATATACATGTGACAGAAGGGCACGGTGACCCCAGTACATCGTGTTGATCTCGCTACATACACCTGATATACATGTGACAGAAGAGCACGGTGACCCCGGTACATCGTGTTGACCCCGCTACATACAATGTACACCTGATATTCATGTGACAGAAGAGCGCGATGACCCCCCTACATACACCTGATATACATGTGACAGAAGAGCGCGATGACCCCGGTACATCGTGTTGACCCCTCTACATACAATGTACACCTGATATACATGTGACAGAAGAGCGCGGTGACCCCGGTACATACTGATATGTGACAGAAGAGCGCGGTGACCCCGGTACATCGTGTTGACCCCGCTACACACACCTGATATACATGTGACAGAAGAGCGCGATGACCCCAGTACATCGTGATGACCCCGCTACATACACCTGATATACATGTGACAAAAGAGCGCGGTGACCCCGCTACATCGGGTTGACCCCACTACATACAATGTACACCTGATATTCATGTGACAGAAGAGCGCGATGACTCCGGTACATCGTGTTGACCCCTCTACATACAATGTACACCTGATATACATGTGACAGAAGAGCGCGGTGACCCCGGTACATACTGATATGTGACAGAAGAGCGCGGTGACCCCGGTACATCGTGTTGACCCCGCTACACACACCTGATATACATGTGACAGAAGAGCGCGATGACCCCAGTACATCGTGATGACCCCGCTACATACACCTGATATACATGTGACAAAAGAGCGCGGTGACCCCGCTACATCGTGTTGACCCCGCTACATACAATGTACACCTGATATACATGTGACAGAAGAGCGCGGTGACCCCGCTACATCGTGTTGACCCCGCTACACACACCTGGTATACATGTGACAGAAGAGCGCGATGACCCCGCTACATCGTGTTGACCCCGCTACATGCACCTGATATACATGTGACAGAAGAGCGCGATGACCCCGCTACATCGTGTTGACCCCGCTACATACACCTGATGTACATATGACAGAAGAGCACGGTGACCCCGGTACATCGTGTTGACCCCGCTACATAACCTGATGTACATGTGACAGAAGAGCGCGGTGACCCCGGTACATCGCGTTGACCCCGCTACATACACCTGATATATATGTGACAGAAGAGCGCGGTGACCCCGGTACATCGTGTTGACCCCGCTACACACACCTGATATATATATGACAGAAGAGTGCGGTGACCCCGGTACGTCGTATTAACCCCGCCACATACTGATATGTGACAGAAGAGCTCACTGGCTAAAGTACATTTTGATGAGAGATAACGCTCACCTCTGTACAATGAGACCGTTACGGTTTGTTGAGAATAACCTTTGGCTACCAACACCTTCTTTATACCTTTGATAATGTCTAATTCAATTAGTGTTTATATTTCTTTCTAAGTAAACATTCACTGTAGCATTGTAAAGAGGGAAAACCAATCTGTCATCTTGTTTACTAATCAGTGAACTACAATGATCGTAAGTTTATCTGTAAACAAACAATACGAACTATTGGTAAAGGTTTTCAAATTAATCGGAATTTAATGTTATCCGATTTACTCCCATGTATCAACATATTTTATTCATTCTTGTAAGATAAATTACATCTTTTTTATTAGCAAAACTTCCCTAGTCTGTTTCTGTCGAAATATTTACTTTTCGAATTATCCGGATAATTCGTCCGCCGTTGGGTTTACTTGTTACACTTTAATGACAGATAAACACGTTAATCGCTCAGCCCAATGTAGGTAAAACGGTTAGGTAAATACACGTGTACTCGGTCATAATTACTTCGTCATCCATATATTGTTAGAGAAATACATTAATTATTGAAGGTTATTTAATTTATTGCAAATTAAAAGAACGCTAAGCATACCTGAAGGGAAATCATACATTTGTACTCAGGTAGGATAATGTCACACATCGTTTATATACACCACACGTCGCAGTTTATTCACAACACACGTCCCAGTTTATATACAACACACGTCCCAGTTTATAATCAACACACGTCCCAGTTTATAATCAACACACGTCCCTGTTTATATACAACACACGTCCCAGTTTATAAACAACACATGTCCCTGTTTATATACTCAAACGTCCCAGTTGATGTACAATATGTACTATACACAGGCCCCTGTACATGTACTATACACAGGCCCTAGTTCATGTACTATACACACGTTCCAGTTCATGTACTTTACATACGCCCCAGTTCATGTACTATACACAGGCCCCTGTTCATGTACAATTCACACGCCCCAGTTCATGTACTATACACACGCTCCAGTTCATGTACTATGCACACGCCCCAATCCATGTACTATACACACGCCCCAGTTCATGTACTATACACACGCCCCAGTTCATGTACTATACACACGCTCCAGTTCATGTACTATACACATGTCTCACATCATGTACTTTACACAGGCCCCTGTTAATGTACTATACACAGGCCCCTGTTCATGTACTATACACATGCCCCTGTTAATGTAATATACACAGGTCCTAGTTCATGAACTAACTATACACCGGCCCCTGTTTATGTACTATACAAAGGCCCTGTTTCATCACCATTCATGAAATTATGCATTTCCTCAACATTGTTCAAAGGATAGAATTATCATATTGAAAAAAAAGGAGATCGAGTTAAGTTTTCAAAGTTCGTAAATATATAGAGGATAATGAATGGTTTCCCGTTTAAAATAACATATTTTTCACGAGTATGATAGAATATCGAGCGAAGCACGTGTGAAAACTAGCAAAATAATATATCATACAACATGTACGAGTGAAATATATGTTATATTCAACGGGAAACCATTCAATTTTCTTTTCATTGCATTTTAACATTGCATTTAAAAAAAAAGTGCGGGAATTCATGACGTCATCTCTTTGTGACGTTACTCCACTTCAACTTGGCGGCGCCATTTTGAAAGGACTGTTCAACGCAATTTAAGTGTTTTCTGTTGTTATCGGGGAATCTTTGTAGGAAAAGAGAAATGTCAAGTTAGTATTTTGGCAAAAACTATTCTGAATGTTTCAGAAATACGGCAAAATAACCAATTTATATATCTCCGCTTCGATTGAGGTTTCAATAAGGTGAATACAAAGGTTCGCTCTGATTGGCCAAAACGGAAAACTTATATATTCACTGCAAAACTTAAATACTTTCACTGCTCATCGCTGCAGTGAAAATATAAATTTTATTAGTTTGATAAATTTCTATTTCACTGGCAAAAATGCAATAAATATTGTTATGAGCTATGAGCAGAAAAAATATAAGATTTTTTTAGTGAAAATATAAGTTTTCCGTTTTTGACCGATCAGGGCTAACCTTTGTATTCACCTCCTTGAAGCGTGCTGATTTTTCCAGTCGTAGCGGAGATAGATAATTTTTTTTTTTTTTTTTGCTATATTTCTGAAATATTATGACTAGTTTTTGACAAAATACTCACTTGACGTTAGCTATTCATGCACAGTTTCTCCGATAACAGCAGAAAACGCTTAAATTGCGCCGATCAGTCCTTTCAAAATGGCGCCGTCAAGTTGACTTTGAGTAACGTCACAAAGAGATGACGTCATTAATAGCCCAATGATGCAATTCTGAAGATTCAACATTGTATTTCAAAGTAGCATAAGATACGTGTACATCAAATGATTTTAAACATGACATGAGCCAACCATGGAGACAAACGTCCATCAGCTGTGTCAACCACTTGTAATATTATAAATATACATGTATTTGGACTAAAGCACAACTATGTGAAACAAATCCAAATATTGTGGATAAGGTAAGTGGCGTCATTAAACCATTATCTCACATTAATTTCACAAATTGCAATCTCAACTTTATATTGGCATCAAACCAGTGGACAGTTTCTAACAATTGTTTTACATTCAAACATGATTATATTATTAACGTAAGTTAATGGATAGACTGGATGGAAAAGACAGATTGCGAGTCCGAGACAGAACCAGAAGATCTATAGAGAAAGAACCCATGTACCTGTAACGACATGGATCCAAAATCGAGTTAACTGTGGGATGTGATTGTAGACCTACGCTGCAAAAGGCGTTAAAGAGAATAGGTTAAAGTAAGGCAAGTCTATCAGAATTGATGTCACAAGCTACTCAATGTTGATAGAAACCCCCTTTCGCTGAAACACGTATTTTTTGCAAGGCATTCCTACTAACAAATGTCACAATGCTACTCGTTTGTGACATTTTAATATGTCCATTCAATTCTTCCAGGACAGATTTATTTTATTAAAATCCTGCTTGAAATTCGTTAATTCTACATGTTCTTCACCATTGCTCAACAACGGCAAAATACATTTACGTTCAATTTCTGTAGTCACGAGCCTGATTCTACCACTTATATACACATTTTCGAAGATAGTTTTAAATTATTCATGATAGTATTTTGTGTAACACAAGTACGCATTATAGTAGTGTAACTTATATTTTGTTCGGTATCTGGAGCACATTCCTAATTTCAACCTTTATTGTTTGAAAATAATCACATGTAACTTAATCAATATTAACCGTGCGAGATTCTATGTTCATGTGTATGTATGTTTAATAAGTTAAAGTTATTGCCTTTCTACACTTGTCAGTTACTTGTTGTTTTTTTTTTTAAATCTACCTCGGTATCCAGTAATGCTTAATAAAACATTGCTAGACAATGCCCGACATGTACAGGTGGTGTGGCGAAAAATGGTTATGTTACATGTATGCGAATTTAAATGAAACTTTATATTGTTCTTGCACCAGAAAATGAATATTATCATTTATTGTTTGTTTATATTTTATTCTAATTAAGCCCGCCATTTCATTATAATCATACGGTACTTTCTATTGCTATAGAACATTGTAATTTTTACATTTAATCCCTTGTTATAGTAAATCAATCCGGTATTTCGGGATTTGCTAATTCTAATATTGAGTAATTTTCCTTTTCAATACCATGCAATCAACTAATATCATATGTAATGCTTCATATTTATGACAATGTATTACAATATCTTATTAATAAAATGCAATGCGTAATTACAGTCGGAAGAGAAATGACAATGCTCATTGAACATCATCTGCACAATATTGTAATTTACAATCGTTGATTCATTTATCCTAAGCTGTGAAATTAAACAAATGTTGAAAACAGACTGATATGTATCATTATGCGCATTATAACAAATACTGAATGTGCTGTAGAGCTATATTTTACTAAGAAAACTAAACATCTTTGACTATCAACAAGGGTTCTTAACCAAAAAGAATTGCCTTCCTGATAATACAAGATTACCGTCATCGAACTGTGCGTGTCGGGTCCAACACACAGGCATATCTCCTCAGGTAACAGACACTTACAAGTGTATAAGATATAACTTTAACAAATAAAGCTGACCCAAGTGATATATTTAAGATGTATTCGTGGTAATTTCATTGTCTTTAGTTTGAATGATTAGTTCGGGAGATGGTTGTTTTGGCACTTTCCGTTGCATTCCTCTACCCTGTTGGTGGCCAGTCTTGGCCACGCTTCAGTGACGTCGATAATGCTACCATTAGTGGCTGACGATGGACAAAGTCTAAACCCTCCACTCTGTTCTAAATGCTGACATACTGAGGATCCACAATTAGTGGGGTTGAAAGGTCGTGTCAGTACCCACCCCGGCAACTACCAGACTTACCAATCCCCGCTATGCTAATAGATCACGACATCAAGATAAGGTCTGGCTAATTAATTACACATCAGCTAGCCAACCGTGACTAATTGATGTACCATAATAATGGTAATATAAATATCTGTGATGGTAATTATCATACGTAAGTCAAATAACACCACAGAGAACTCATCTATAACTCATTAAACACATAGACATTTCCACTCAAATACGTCTATGAAGTATATCGGAACTCTCTCACAGGGAACATTAAAATGAAATGTGTATGTACAATATAACAACTCCTAACGCCGTTTCCAAACTCACAGAAGTCATCTTCAGTAATAAGACTGACAATAACATAGTTTTGTTTTGTTTTTTAAAATTTAAAACAACCAATTAGGTGGAATACATTGATACTTTTAATATGAACTCTTAATTAACAGTAGATACTAACTTTTCGTTTTAAGACTTGTTTTTTTTATAATAACGGCGTCATTCAGACACTAGCGCAGTAGCATAAAATGGCTGGCAAAACAGCATGTAAACATTAATTTGTAAAACTATACCGCATGTAAACATTAATTTGAAAAACTATTGTCAAATTATACGACATGTAAACATCAATTTGTAAAGCTATTGTCAATTATACGAAATGTAAACATTAATTATAAAACTATAAAGCATGTAAACATTAATTATTAACCTAAACATCATGTAAACATTTACTTGTAAACTATACAGCATGTAAACATTAATTGTAAAACTATACAGCATGTTTACATCAAACTTGTAAAACTATACAGCATGTATGCATTAATTGTAAAACTATACAGCATGTATGCATTAATTGTAAAACTATACAGCATGTAAACATTTTTTGTAAAATGATTGTCAAATTATACCGTATGTAAACATTAATTTTTAAAACTATTGCCAAATTATACATCATGTTAACATTTATTTGTAATAAAACTATTTTCAAACTATACCGCACGCAAACATTAATTTGTAAAATTGTTGTCAAATTATACAGCATGTAATAATTAACTTGTAAAATTATACAGCATGTTAGCGTTAATTTGTAATTAAAGCTATTATCAAATTATACGGCATAAAAAACGTTAATTTGAAAAACTATTGACAAATTATATAACATGTTCACATTAATTTGTTATAAAACTATTGTCAAAATATAACTCATGTAAACAATAATTTGTAAAACTTTATACGGCATGTTAACATTAATTTGTAAAACTATACATGTACATTATATATCATTTACAAACTCGTAAATGCATGCATTGTTCAAGTGACTAAAAATTGCAGATAAAGAATTTATTTAAATGAATATACCAAAATATCATGATGTTACTTTGTAGATGATTTGAGTGCAATAATACATTGTAAATTAAAGTACAATCGTTTATTGAACAAAAGGGTTCGGTAGCAAATTTCTTAGGGATCAGAGGTACATTGTAGCTACTACTAAGAGGTTTTAAAATATTTTACTCTTAATATAATGCAAACGTGTTGTACATTAGCATTTCAATTTATGGTTTACATAAATATCTTTAAAATTGCTCGTATTATTCATTGTACAAGTTTAAATAACCTCTTACTTTTTATATAAAACTGACACTTTAAAATTTACAAATAATACAATTCATTGTAATTTGAAATCATTTAGGTATTCACAATATCAAATGCAATTAAAGTATGTCTTTAATATTGCATTTTGGCTGTACTCATAACTGGTAAAATATTAAATATCGAAATGAAGCGCAGCCATCTACTTTATCGCCTAAACCTTTCTTTTTGAAAGTCACGAAAGCATATCGGCGATTAAATGGTGAGATAGAACTTCTAAGCGATAAGATCTCCTGTGAGTTTGTGCTATCTTCTATGCAACGCGGCTCATCACCCCCTCATAATGTCAACTGGCTCCGAACTCCGTCATTAAATTCTCAATTAACATAATAACTGTAACAGTGTTATACCTATAGCAACATAATGATCAAATTGTGACTATTGTCAAGATAAAGGAACACGGGAAGGCGTAATGGATATCGGACTTACTCGACTGATCACATTACAACAGAGCGCCCCATAAACGTTGATGTTAGGGCCGATTGGGGCGCCTCCTGGTGCCTGGTGTTTTTGTCAAGAAGAAGACGCAAGGGGCATGTCATTTGTGCATTGTCAGATATCAACGGAAACCCATCTATTGTCAATGAAAGATTTTAATGTATAAAATTGTATCTGAAAGGATATGCGTTTATCTGTGGTTACGAACATTAAGTGCTAGATCTATGTAATGCGCGTTTTAACAGTTTATCTCAATGATTAGTATGTATCAGATAAGACATGAATTACCCTCCAACATATAGTATATGCACGCTCCTTGTTAACGCCTGGGGAGCGGGTACACCGAACCAACGGGTGCACTTGTCTTTTCCCCCGCCACCAAAATTGTGCGGCTATATTGTGGTGAGTTTGATCATGGCCATGACGTCATTATTGTCCTGCCTAATTGTGGATGGCCAAAGAGTGATAATTTTATGCCTAGAATGTCTGAATCACCATACAGTGTCGAGACCTGTACATAATATAGGGTTGTACGAATGTACCATGGACCACGCTTGATCGTTTGTATTGACTTACGTTATGATTATTTGCCTATTAATCTACGGTGTTCCAAATTGCCCAATTGTGTGTCCTGGGTATCCAAACCTGGTCATTTGTCAAGGTATTGCGATAGATAGATAGGGTCAGTTTGGGATACTATGGACTATGTTAAGATAGTCTAAACTGTTAGAGAATAATTTACATAAGACTACCATGTATATATGTCTTATTGGTGTTCATTGTTCCACAGTGGTTTAAGGAATTAAAACATCTCATTTTCTCCACATCACCCTACAGATCCCATTACACACCCGTACTATTACGTATATATAGAACTTCTTAGACAGACGATAGGTTGACAGGGTACAAAAGAATCACTGACAAAATGGCTAGCTAAAACCGGTTTAATCAATGTTTATAAATGGCGTAAGGAATATTGGTTAGACTGATTTTTTAAACATCGTGAAAGAAAATTAAAGTGCGTTTTGTCCGAAAGTTTGAGTAAAATACTGAAATGTTTAGACGTCGAATCGTGAAGAAAAAAAAGGACAACTGACGAAGTTATCGCTGACGATATAAGAACGCCGGCCCTATTCAGTGGAGCTGACGATGCGGCGTGCAAACTGACATCTATGACCTGATGCCACATCCATTTGCAAACCAATTTCGAATCGCTAGCCATCACTATCGTACACTTAGCCAATGATAGCGAGTCTTTAGAAGTTTTGAATTAGTCAGATTCATTTCGTGGGCACTTTGCAGTTTTTAATGTAATTTTCCTCTTCCGTCACAATTATACATCCTTACCTATTTAGCTCGAGCTTCTATTAATATTGACGCTGAGCGTTGATGCGCCGCACGCGCTCATGAGACATTAGACTAGTAAGGTAGCAATCCGCGCTGGTCATGTTATCGCGTTACGGACATCGCCCCTTTGTCAAGCCTGTCATTAGCGGGGACCTCGTTCTAATAGAAGTTGGTGAGAGGCCAATTTATCTAATCTGTTTCACACAAGCGGATGCTCCTCTAGCCGTATACTGGAAACAATTTGCCACATTGCCGGGCTTAATTATGAAATAAATCTTCTTTGTGGACGATAATGGCAAACAATCTAATCTTGTTGGCAGTGAATTAAATATTTGAAGTCTTGTTGAGAGCGTCATTAGCTTCAGGCGCCTTAAGACCCTATATTCTGGCCCTTAAAGAATGTAAAACACTATTTAATTTGTAGACAATTATTATCCAGGCAGGAAAATCTTGACAAGTTCCTAAATCTGCCAATCTAGTAGCAATTTCCATTTTAATTAAATTGTGATCGCTTTAAATCGAAGTTATTGAATTACGATCGTCTCAGCCCTCCACACTGATCCGCCGGATTTCCCTAAAGGAAATTGAAAACAGACTCATTAACGTCTGAGAATAACCTCCAACAAAACCGAACGATTCTGCCCTCCGCCAGCCACTGATGTGGAATCACTCTCCTTCATAGGCAACGAACAATACATATTACATGGTCATTATCACCATTTCCGGAATAATGGTCCGGTATTTTATTTGGCTCATTAAATAGTCGTTCGGGGTCATCAAAGAGTGCTAACTGAAGGACAGACTGACAATATGGCCAACGACATCTCATTTCAGCATAGTGTCTTGGCTTATTGGAGCCGTAACACAAATCTCTGATTTACGTAATAGATATGGTGGTGTCATTTTAATTTTGTATGCATACTAAATGTTTCTTCTCATTAAAGATTTATCCATTTCAACTGCCCGAACACGTCATAATACATTTGAAAGCAATTCATATATGTACAGTATTAAAAGAAAACAAAATAATGGCGTAAAAGATATTGAGGTATATATTGAGGTATATATTGATACATTTTTAGATATTTCCGATTATTTTGGAAAGCAATACGTAGGATTGTGTTATTTATCAGCATTTTCACAGCTTGTAAATAATGGAATCATAAGCATATGTAAACAGCACAAATGTAATAATCATACAATAATATGTTGGGGTGTTTTCTGTATAAAAATAATTTAGAACATTATTATTGTAACTGTAAGTGTTGTAAATTAATTCTATGAATATTAACTAGAATCTTTATTTTAAAAATACTAAACGTGAGATAATCTCACGTATGTGCCTGTGGTATTACTTACTGTTATTACTTAGTTGCGTATAATACCATATATGGATGTACTTGTGCACCGTATGTTGAAGGATTTTTTTTTCTTTTTTTTTTAGTTTATGATATCATAAATCAAATAGAGCACGAGATAAATTCCGTAAACGGTTTATTCAATTTACCTCATGCTCCAATCGATTTGCGATATCAAAAAAAGAACAGAATGAAATGTTTATAATTATATATTTTCAATATTTTCAATAAGTTTATCACGCACAACAACCATTTCCAAAAACCTTTCACAGAGAACTCAGCTCGGCCACCGACAAGAGAAGAAAAAGTCCCCACATTTCAATTATTTTATTCATATTTGATCGCAATGTTTTATGAAATAAATTATTTTGGTGTTCTTACACATGTTGTGGGGAAAGAAGTCCGCCATTATTTGCATATATTCATACGCGGCGAATTGGGTCACGTTCTGCACTCGCGTTATTAAGAAATATCGATTCAGAGACAGTGACAATTCTAAATATAACATAAGTTAAAATTAAATAAGTTCCGTTTAGTTTTGAATTCTAACCGATCACATGTACAGGTATACACTAAACTGAAGGGAGATAAATCGCTAAGTAAGTTACACATATTACATAATTTTGAAATCACACGACGCAGAAAAGGAAAATGATGAAAAATATACAAAGTAAGCATTGGCAGATTAAATGACGATACCTTAACCTCGATGTCGAGATAAACCAGCCAATTGGCCGCCGTCTGGTCGTGGAAGGGAAATCCGTGGTGAAGTCGAGACTAGTTATGGTGTAGACAGAGTTATCGGACGTGAATCGTCCTTGTTTCCGTTCATATTATTGTGAACGACAGCTGCCTCCTTTGTAATGCGGTTAGGTTCTTTTTCTGAATTTCTAATTACCTTGTAAGTCGTTAAAATGCTGATGTTTTAATACTGATTATCTTTAACACTTATCTTTAACGATATGTGTATGTATCATGTGACGTTTTTGTTCAGTTATAAATAAAATCGATCTTATCCGTCCGAGTCTTAAATGACGCCATTTCACCTCACCGAATTACAAGCCTTCGTACAAACCATTCCAAATCTGATCATATTCAGTCTGGGCCAAAACCATACATACAATAATAATGTATTTTGACATTACATTTCTCGAACAGTGTTGATTTTGAGATAATTGGAATTATCATTTCCACGTATCAGTGGATTTCTAGATAAAAAGGAAAAAGTAATTGCTAAACGCGTGGAGACATTTACTGGTACTTGTAAGTGTGTATGGAAATGAATTGCTCAAACAAATGCGGGCTCAGTTTATCAAACCATTTATTAGAGAGGACACATCGCTCAGCAAACACTGTTCTATCAACACCTGCGTTTTATGCACGTGATCGTAATCGGGAAACCTGGATTCATTTCGGATACTTTTGGTTTCCTGGGGAGTTTTTCCCACTGACTGATCGCGGAACACATGTTGGATTCGATTTGAACTATTAATGTTAATATGATACAAATGCAGCAGAAAAGAATATAAACGGAAAAGTGATGTTATCGCTATATTTTACTTGTAGGCTGTCTTTGAACAATTTATCCCATATAAATTAATCAATAAAACATGCTAAAATGGTCACAGATGAATCGAATCGGCTCTTACATCGCTAGCGATCCCGGTACTGGAGGGTACCCAGGCCCAGTCGACATCAAACTAAACATCTATAACACTCCCGAGAAATACATTTGATTGTGTTTAAGATATTTTCCTCTGATACCAGCAACTAAGGTATATATGTGTCCTCTTAAACACGGTAAATATCTAAATTTTTATTTACAATCAAAGACGATTAAGTCATTACGGGGTTTTGACGGAGGTTTTGATGTCTCAGTTTTGTCCTAATGCTGTTAAATGGAGAAGAACGATGTCGATCTTGAACTGATGAAAATAACCATCGAAGGGTCAGCAAATTGGTGTTACGGTTCATTTAACTCCTCAAAGCTGCCTTCTTTAAGTGTCTCATAAATAGTTTTACTTAATACCTCCTTTGGTCTCCTCTTAAGTTAATTGTAAGTAAATAAAAAGTCAAGTGCGGACCGCTTTGTTCCGGAATGTAAGTAGTTGGCTGTGATCTGACTAATCGTGTGGGTATTCAAGTCTTTATTTATTTAACCTGTGAACCGACGTGTCCATCCGACAACAGAGACAGGTATTTCCCCCCAGGTGTTAGTCAATCGACCGCGTCATTATAGGTATGCTACTGAGCGGCACACTGCGTATACATTGTAATTGAATAATCAGCTTTCATGTGGAGACCAATATTTTTGCACATGTTTAAGTTTCAAGTTGATAATTCTTATCTTCACATTTTAGCATGGTATATGTGATACACATGTAAAAAATAAAAACATAATTTGTGTATTGCATATCTTAAGCACAGATATCATTTTTGTGGAACAGAGGGTTTAATACTGATTAAGATTTAAGTTTATTTTGGAATTTCTACTGTACTGATAAACAGCAATATGTAAGTTATGGACACACGTGGTGAAGTTACGAATTCCGCGAGAGGCATTAGCTTAATATGTACTACACTGTAAAAATAACAAATATAACGGGTATAAATAGCAACAGGAGATTTAAATATAAGAAGTGCAAATATAAGGAGTGTAAAGATAAATAATGTAAATATACTATGAGGAGTGTAAACATAGAGTATGTAAATATATAAAAATGAAAATATGAAGAGTGTAAATATAATAAAAAACAAATAAAACGGGTATAGATAGCAACAGTAGATTCATATAAAAATGTATATAAATGGTATAAATATAAAGAGTGTAAATATAAAGAATGTAAATATGAAAAGTGAAAATATAAAGAATTTAAACATAAAATGTGTAAATATAGAAAATGTAAATCTAAAGAGTTAAGATATAAAGAGTATAAATATTCAGAGTGTAAATATAAAAAAGAATAAATATAAAGTGTGCAAATCTAAAGAGTAATGTATGAAGAGTGTAAATCTTAAGTGGATACATATGAAGAAGGTAAATTTAAACAAAGAGAATACCAAGAAAAACTGTAAATATCAAAAGCAAACATATAAAGAGCAAAATATAAAGAGTGTAAACATTGAAAATGAAAATATAAACAGTGTAAACATTGAAAATGAAAATATAAACAGTGTAGATCTAAAGAGTAACGTATGAAGAGTGTAAAGCTTAAGAGAATGAATTTATATAGTGTAAATATAAAGAGTAAAAATACAAACAGTGTAAATATAAACAGTGATCTGAAGAATATTGATTACACTAATATAAAGGAAGAGCATAAATATAAAACATAAAATTATCAACATTATCAACATGACCACATTTTTTAGTCCAGGATGAATGTAGTAATTTATCATTTCATTTAGGGATTCCTTTATTTAAGAAATTAGTTTTACGTTTGCTACAGACTACTAGCCAATCATCAACGACGTAACACTTCTGTGTTATGAGTGACACATGGACATATTTACCTGATGCCATTGTTTTTATAAGGCATTGAATTGTTGGAAATTGGCGACATTTTTAAGATATATCCTTTGAAGTCACACAGCCGCCTTTCAAGGTAGTATCTAAATTAAGTTCAGTTTACTTAAGATAACTTTTATTAAGATTTTCCAAAATAATGTTTTGCACACGAACATGGCATGGTATTGAAACATAAACCCTTTAGTTACATTTAATGTTAAACTTTTAAAATAAGTGTTGCTTTGCAAAACAATCATTATGGAGTTCAACCGCAAGACGAAAAAAAAACAAAAAAAAACGGAACGTAATGCGTCACCGTATTTGCGGGCAATTCGGATAGGAAAGCGGCGCAAATAAATGATCTAGATCTGTTTATGTCCCTTCTAAAAAAAAACAACAAACAAACAAACTAAGATGACTCTAATACAAAGAAAAAATTGTAAATTAAAGTTTCAAATAATTATGTATACGTCCCTGAATAAGAATAACGATATTACGATAAAAACAGAAACGAAGGAAACGGGGACTTACATTAACAGAAACGAGGACTTACATTAACAGAAACGGGGACTTACATTAACAGAAACGAAGGAAACGGGGACTTACATTAACAGAAACGAAGGAAACGGGAGATTACATTAACAGAAACGAAGGAAACGGGGACTTACATTAACAGAAACGAAGGAAACGGGGACTTATAGTAACAGAAACGAAGGAAACGGGGACTTACATTAACAGAAACGGGGACTTACATTAACAGAAACGAAGGAAACGGGGACTTATATTAACAGAAACGAAGGAAACCAGGACTTACATTAACAGAAACGAAGGAAACGGGGACTTGCATTAACAGAAACGAAGGAAACGGGGACTTACATTAACAGAAACGAAGGAAACGGGGACTTACATTAACAGAAACGAAGGAAACGGGGACTTACATTAACAGAAACGAAGGAAACGGGGACTTACATTAACAGAAACGAAGGAAACGGGGACTTGCATTAACAGAAACGAAGGAAACGGGGACTTACATTAACAGAAACGGGGACTTACATTAACAGAAACGGGGACTTACATTAACAGAAACGAAAACAACACCCACAGGGTAAATAAGAAAGGGAAGCTGGTGAGAGAAATAACACAATGCTTAACAAAATACTGACAGATGTAATACTTCAATAGGATCATTTGGAGAAAATTTGAAGTGAGTGAGAAAGACATCAACAGATGAGAAAACGACACCACTTAAGAAGCATTCCTGAAGAGCAAGGCCGTTTGTCAAAGTTCCCACTCTTCATCTGTAGGTAGACATGATTTTTGGGTTGCAGGTCTGGGATTCATTGGACACTTGCAGCATGCCGCGAGGAGATACTCTGGAAACATATCCAGAGGACTGGTTTTGATGTTGGAGGATTTCGACCTCCCTGACCCCGGGTTGGATAGCAAAAGCGCTGGTTGTAACAACATTGGTGTGTTTACTCTGGTGTAGACCTCGGGCCTCATTAGGGAATGGCCACAGCTGATTTACTCTGAAACCCCTAATGATCGAGGGGCCTTATGAGAAATATAACAGGTCGCAGGTCGTTGTAGGGATCAGTTTCATGTTAACTGTTCGATGTAAAAACGATTTCACGCCGTAAGTACTGTTGATATGATAGAAGGTGTAGCATTATAACTGTGTACAGGGGCTTGGGAAAGTTTATGGGTTGGATATTTATTTTTCAATGAGCTTAAACGATTGCGGTTTTCCGATTTCCAACATGTGTTTAAAGACGATGTAGAAAGTTCGACTTAAATATGTATAATTTATGTGAAGCATAAATCAACGACAGAGATAATCGCATAAATCCTGCTACTAAATTAAATATGCTTAGTAGATTATCACCTCCACCAGTTCCAAATGCTACGGTGTCCACTAGGCGAGGATAAAGTATAGGGCTATCGCCAACAAAATCTGGTAACATGACAGAAAACACATCACTGGGAGCAATATTCGAATATTTTACAAAAGCCTTAGCTATGCAAATATATTAGAAAATGTAGATAAATGTCAATAACAATTATTTCTCTTTTGAATAACATTATGTTCTATGATAATATCATGCAGGATTACATATATCTAACTCTGGCGGGCGGCGACAGCGAAGACAATACAATACTGTATCGTCCTTTTGTTACAGGTATCACCTGTAGTTTGGATTGTTGAATCATTTCCTATTCTAACTGTTTTCTTTTGTATTTTCCGTTATTGTTTCTTTATCTACCTGTTTTCTATTGTAGTTACCGTTATTGTTTCTTCACCTGTTTTATATTGTAGTTTCCGTTATTGTTTCTTTATTTACCTGTTTTCTATTGTAGTTTCCGTTATTGTTTCTTCACCTGTTTTATATTGTAGTTTCCGTTATTGTTTCTTCACCTGTTTTCTATTGTAGTTTCCGTTATTGTTTCTTCACCTGTTTTATATTGTAGTTTCCGTTATTGTTTCTTTATTTACCTGTTTTCTATTGTAGTTTCCGTTATTGTTTCTTCACCTGTTTTCTATTGTAGTTTCCGTTATTGTTTCTTCACCTGTTTTCTATTGTAGTTTCCGTTATTGTTTCTTCACCTGTTTTCTATTGTAGTTTCCGTTATTGTTTCTTTATTTACCTGTTTTCTATTGTAGTTTCCGTTATTGTTTCTTCACCTGTTTTCTATTGTAGTTTCCGTTATTGTTTCTTCACCTGTTTTATATTGTAGTTTCCATTATTGTTTCTTCACCTGTTTTCTATTGTAGTTTCCGTTATTGTTTCTTCACCTGTTTTATATTGTAGTTTCCGTTATTGTTTCTTCACCTGTTTTCTATTGTAGTTTCCGTTATTGTTTCTTCACTTGTTTTATATTGTAGTTTCCGTTATTGTTTCTTCACCTGTTTTCTATTGTAGTTTCCGTTATTGTTTCTTCACCTGTTTTCTATTGAAGTTTCCGTTATTGTTTCTTCACTTGTTTTCTATTGTAGTTTCCGTTATTGTTTCTTCACCTGTTTTATATTGTAGTTTCCGTTATTGTTTCTTTATTTACCTGTTTTCTATTGTAGTTTCCGTTATTGTTTCTTTATCTTCCTGTTTTCTATTGTACAGTAGTTTCCGTTGACTTTGACTTTAAACATATTTTATTGTCTAAACAAGAACAATAGGATTAGGCACAAGTTATTACAACTTATGAAGCCTTCTCCATTCAACATGTTAATATTTACAAGTAATGACATAGGTATAATATATAGTAAATCATGTAACAATTAGGAGGAAAAATGGATAATTTAACATACAATATACATTTACATAATAAAGAGATACAAGTATATATATTCAAAATCTTCTGCTGGACTTTATGAAAGACTGCACATATCCAAATACATAACTATTTACTTCCAAAGCCAAGTTTTCATTACCATATAATAACAAATTTAAATTTACATGTATATTTAAATCATTAAAATATTGGAACATTTCAGCACGAGCAGTAGCATATATTGGACATTCAAAAAAGAAATGATGCACATTTTCACAAATGTTACCACAGTTTACACAAATAGAGTCCTCTGCCAAATTTACACGAAAAAGATCATCCTTAAGAGAACTACACTTATATCTTAATTTTGTATGTATTATATTAAACTTTCTTTCACCATAATTATAGTAGCAAGGCAGACTAGTAGAAATAGGTTGAGAGAGAGCTAGTTTGAAAGAAGAAAGAGAAATGGATTTAACATTGTCGTCTAAATTGTTCCAGTTTCTTAAGGTAGAGGGAAAGAAGGAGTTTATTGTAGAAGAGAGTCTGTAATTTGGAATTCTGAAATTGTCCTTATTTCTTAAAGGGTAAGGGTTATTATTTCCCACTGAAGGAGGTAATAAGTTAGATAGATAACTTGGAGTCATATTATTTTTTATTTTATAAAGTAATTGAAGATTTCTTTTAGCTCTTCTGTCTGAAAGTGGTTCCAAAGATGTTTCAAAATATAAAAATTCTTTTCTTGTATAAGATGGTAGACCAGTTATTATTCTAGCTGCTTCAAGCTGAGCCCGCTCTAACTTTTCTGAGTCAGCTTGAGAGCATCCGCCCCAAACCTCACATGCATATTCCAGAACAGGTAAAATAAATGACTTATAAATTCTTAAAAGAGCATCACGCTTTAACATATATTTAATTTTCCTTAAAACATTTATTTTTTTCATTACTGATTTGTATATCTCATCAATGTGGTCAGACCATTTAGCATTTGAATTAAATATTACTCCAAGATGTCTATGTAAACTACTAAAATTTAAAAAGGTTCCATCAAAAATTAAATCAAGATTTTCTTCAATATTGTCGGAGTTTGATATAAAAATTATCTCAGTTTTATTAGGATTAAAAGAAACAAGCCAAGTTTTTGCCCACTGATTTAATTTTTCTAAATCTCTGTTTAAAACTAATTCAATTTCTCGGCATGAAGAAGACGACTTTATAAGAGAAGTGTCATCAGCAAATAAACGTGCTGTTGACTCAAGTTCATCAGCTATGTCATTAATATATATTAAAAAAAAGAAGAGGTCCTAGAATTGAGCCCTGGGGAACTCCAGCCATTATCATACCAGCATCAGAAGATGAACTGTTAATATATACTTTTTGTTGTCTGTTACATAAATAGTTTTCTATCCAGGACAAGAGGTTACCTGAAATACCATATGTATTAACTTTGTTAGGAGGCCTTTGTGCCAGACTCTGTCAAAGGCTTTCGTAGTTTCCGTTATTGTTTCTTCACCTGTTTTCTATTGTACAGTAGTTTCCGTTATTGTTTCTTCACCTGTTTTCTATTGTACAGTAGTTTCCGTTATTGTTTCTTCACTTGTTTTATATTGTAGTTTCCGTTATTGTTTCTTCACCTGTTTTCTATTGTAGTTTCCATTATTGCCTTTTTTCCTGCTTGTTACCTATTGTAGTTTCCGTTTTTGTTTCTTTATCTGCTTGTTTTCGATTGTAGTTTCCGGTTTTGTTTCTTTAACTGTTTGCTATTGTATTGTTCTTAATTGTTTCTTTATCTACCTGTTACCTATTGTAGTTTCCATTATTGCTTCTTTATCTACCTGTTTTATATTGTAGTTTCCGTTATTGTCTCTTTATCTACCTGTTTTATATTGTAGTTTCCGTTATTGTCTCTTTATCTACCTGTTTTATATTGTAGATTTCGTTATTGTTTCTTTATCTACCTGTTTTCTATTGTATTTTTCTTTATTGTTTCTTTATCTGCCTGTTTTCTATTGAAGTTTCCGTTATTGTTTTTTTTACCTGCCTGTTACCTAATGTTGTTACCGTTATTGTGTCTTTTTTTTATTGTAATTTCGTTATCGTTACTTATTCTAACTGTTTTCTATTGTAATTTCCGTTATTGTTTCTTTATCTGCCGGTCACCTTTTGTAATTTCCGTTATTGTTTCGCTATCTACCCGTTTTCTTTTGTAGTTTCCGGTGTTGTGTCTTTATCTGTTTTCTGTTGTATTTTTCTTTATTGTTTCTTTCTCTACCTGTTCTCTATGGCAGTTTCCGTTATTGTTTCTTTACCTGTTTTCGATTGTAGTTTCCGTTATTGTTTCTTCACCTGTTTTCGATTGTAGTTTCCGTTATTGTTTCTTTCTCTACCTGTTTTCTATTGTAGTTACCGGTTTTGTTTCTTTATCTACCTGTTTTCTATTGTAGTTACCGGTTTTGTTTGTTTATCTGTTTTCTATTGTTATTTCGTTATTGTTTCTTTATCTACCTGTTTTCTATTGTAGTTACCGGTTTTGTTTCTTTACCTATTTTCTATTGTAGTTTCCGGTTTTGTTTCTTTATCTACCTATTTTCTATTGTAGTTTCCGGTTTTGTTTCTTTCGCTGTTTGCTATTGTATTTTTCTTTATTGTTTCTTTATCTAGCTGTTTTCTATTGCAGTTTCCGTTATTGTTTCTTGATCTGTTTACTATTGTAGTTTCCGTTATTTTTTCCTGATCTATCTGTTTTCTTTTGTAGTGTCGTTATTGTTTCTTCACCTGTTTTCTTTTGTAGTGTCGTTATTGTTTCTTCACCTGTTTTCTATTGTAGTGTCGTTATTGTTTCTTCACCTGTTTTATATTGTAGTGTCGTTATTGTTTCTTCACCTGTTTTATATTGTAGATTTCGTTATTGTTTCTTCACTTGTTTTATATTGTAGTGTCGTTATTGTTTCTTCACCTGTTTTCTATTGTAGTGTCGTTATTGTTTCTTCACCTGTTTTATATTGTAGATTTCGTTATTGTTTCTTCACTTGTTTTATACTGTAGTTTCCGTTATTGTTTCTTTGCCTGTTTTCTATTGTAGTGTCGTTATTGTTTCTTCACCTGTTTTATATTGTAGTGTCGTTATTGTTTCTTCACCTGTTTTCTATTGTAGTGTCGTTATTGTTTCTTCACCTGTTTTCTATTGTAGTGTCGTTATTGTTTCTTCACCTGTTTTATATTGTAGATTTCGTTATTGTTTCTTCACTTGTTTTATACTGTAGTTTCCGTTATTGTTTCTTTGCCTGTTTTCTATTGTAATTTCCGTTATTGTTTCGTTATCTACCCGTTTGCTTTTGTAGTTTCCAGTGTTGTGTCTTTATCTGTTTTCTATTGTATTTTTCTTATTGTTTCTTTATCTAGCTGTTTTCTATTGTAGTTTCCGGTTTTGTTTCTGTAACTGTTTGCTATTGTATTGTTCTTAATTGTTTCTTTACCTGCTTGTTTTCTATGGTAGTTTCCGGTTTTGTTTCTGTAACTGTTTGCTATTGTATTGTTCTTAATTGTTTCTTTACCTGCTTGTTTTCTATGGTAGTTTCCGGTTTTGTTTCTGTAACTGTTTGCTATTGTATTTTTCTTTATTGTTTCTTTATCTACCTGTTTTCTATTGTAGTTTAAATTATTTTTTCTTTATCTTCCCGTTTCTTATTGTATATTCCTTTATTGTTTCTTTCTCTACCTGTTTTCTATTGGAGTTTCCGTTATTGCTTTTTTTCCTGCTTGTTACCTATTGTAGTTTCCGTAATTGTTTCTTTATCTACCTAATATAACACACGTGTACCCGGAAATCCTCTCACGTTGATGGTGTACCAACATATTACACGTGTGCTCGGAACAGATATGCACGTACATTGTATGTACCAAACTCACAAGTGTAATATGTTTACGTAGATTTCTATGTATATGTGTATATGTGCAGTCGACTAAACAAGTGCACGTGTATAGAATGCCCGGGGCAGTCGCGATGGTTTGATGCGTGACGAAGTGCGTGACGCCTAATTGATATCTCCTGTTCTTTTTGTAATGCTTAATTATTAAAATTAAAACGATTCGTGTACCACACAGACTGTCGTTCATACAGTATTAACTGACATCACGAATCATACATATAGAAAAAAATCCGTATCAAATGCCTGTAGGTTTGAACAATAAACGATCAAATGAGGCTCTAGCAAAAACAACACTTTTATAAAATATTTGTTTCGTTATACGTTAAATTCGATGTAAATATCATTCATTTTTAGAGAGAGAGAGAGAGAGAGAGAGAGAGAGAGAGAGAGAGAGAGAGAGAGAGAGAGAGAGAGAGAGAGCTTGATCTCTCATTCCGTTCGGTTTGTAAGTGGAAAGCCTAGAGACCGTTTACGGGTATGGACGCCCCATATATATATTTCCATGACAGAACTACTTAGCGCTGAGTCTGACTCTACTTATCTCAGGTCTAGTGCAATGTGTCCTTGTCAATGACGTACATTGTCTAAATTATTCGATCTACTACATATTGTTGAAGGTGACCTTGTGAGACTTGATGACCCCAAGTTAATTCAGGAGAGAAGTATCTTGATAGCAGTTTAAAACATTCAGTTTTTTGATGAATTATGAAAGTCGGGAAATGGAATTACTTAATTGTAAAACATTAGAATAAAAGAAGACTTATCTCTCTCTCTCAATTTGTGTCTCCTTTTCCAGAGGTCGTCATGTTAAATGTATAGCGTACATGAAGCTCTTTATCAAATATTAAAGTTATCTGTCTCGTTCATTGTTCGCAAATTATAATATGAAATATAGTCATTTGTTCTTAGCAATCTTTACTCGTAATTAATCATGCATGACTGTACCATACGCTACCAGGCGTCGCTGTTACGTGGTAAATCGACATTGCTTTCAAAATTTTTTTGGCTTCCGCTATGTTATTTTTGCACTTAAGTTTCCGACCTGTGTTGAGGAAACAAGAAAGCAGTATGTCGCATTCATTACCATATCAGTCGCACGTGCGTCTAGTCCACGATGACCCTTTGACAAAGAAAAGGCCGGGATTCTGTAATTAAGGTCCCACTCGATCAGCAGATATCATAATACCACAAATTAACTGTTTACAAGTTTATAGCAAATCAATAATGAATTCAAAGACTAATACCCGATTTTATTTTTAAAAACCCGTTTCTCGTTGATAATTTGTATCAGCTGATCTCACTGAACGTAAACACTATAAAGGGACGCAGGATGTGCAGTTTTATATCTTTGCGCATCAGGTAGTGACGTAAGCGGATGTGGTGATACACAGTAGTGTATCGTTTTGCTCAAGGTCAATGACCGTTGTCGTTTGAATCAAATTAATCGTGTTTAAATGTCTTTATGACGTGAGATGTAGTTATCAAAAGAAAAATGAAAAAAGAAAGAGATGTCACCGGATGTTATCACTAACCAAGACAGTCATTTGACGAAATTTGGTGTCTGTTTCGCCAGGAAATGTAACTGATTTCAAACACTTATAGCAGGAAATAAATAAAACATTGACCCTGGATCGCTATACATACTATCTTTCCGCCGACGGGTCAATACATATTCCAACAATGAAATACGTATGTATGAGTATGTTATCCCAGTATATGTGACGTCATCAATTGCTGATGCTGAAAGACTTGAGTAGACTATTATACGACAGTATTCTAACATGTTTTATTGTTATCATACCTTTCCTTATTTTACACTATAAAAAGTAGACAGTAGAAATGCTATTTGAACCACATCCTCCAAAAATGCTCTTAACCAAGTTAATAGTCAAAAGTAATATTTACCTGGAATGGGCGCATTTGTATTTTCGCGGTTTTTTCGTTCATTATGATTGGACAATGCATTTGTCATATCCCGTCTCTACGGTCATCCCTTGTAATATGATAAAGTCCGAAAGTGCTTTCCAAGACGAAGCAGGCACAGTTTGTTTACTTATATCGTTCGAGTGAATGCTGCAGGAACATTTCAGAAAATGGCTTAATCTACAAAATTCGATAATCCGGATGAAGACGCGTTGGAGATGATTATCCCTGAAATAGACAGCGCCAACAAGACAAGAATGGACATCATTTCAACATACTCTGAGAAGAGATACATTGCCTTGAAAAAGAAAATCGACAAGAGTGGACTTCATTTCTAGAGACACAGAGAAAGGAAACATCGCCTTGAAATGGGAAATCGGCAAGAGTGGGCATCATTTCAACAGACCTTGGTTAGACATGAGGACAGGCCACGGTAGATTTGTAATTGTTTATCTCCAATTCGATCTGAGGACAGTCGAGGGATCAAATCTTCGTATTCAAACCTTGACCAACTCTCTCCAGAATAAATGACAAAATACAACCACAAGCAGAGAGCATTGCTGAAGAACATGAACAACAAAGGAAATCTGTATGTGAGGAATGAATGATTGGATGGATGGATTGTACCGTGTCCAGGTGTTGTTAAGTACGGTACTAGGTGTGTTATCTGTTATATACGAGACTAATGAAGTGTGACCATCAGTATGCAAATACTTCCCAATCGATGACATAGCAGAGAAGTGAAATCTGATAATGTACTACTGGAGATATGTGGTGTGTGTTCCGCCATGTTGGGATATGTGGTGTATGATCCGCCATGTTGGGATATGTAGAAATACAACAGCCGGTACCTGGCGACGATAGAATAAGATTTTTTCAAAATCATGTGAAGTATGATATTGTTCAGAAGTCATCAGCTCACGTCTTAATTGCATCAACTACGTGTAATATGTCATTGTGTTGTTAATTGATTAATCTCGAAGAAGATATTCTACACTAACTATAGCTCAACGCCTTTTCCCAATACTAGAATAAAACTTTCTAGTATCTAATAATATCTGTCTCTTCCTACTCCGTTAAACACCTTCAAGGCTTCGTCATGTAGCGCTCACTGTCAAGGCATGTTGTGTCCTTTTACTAGATAGCCGTCCTCTCACTTTCTCTACCCACGATGATTTTAACTATTCTCCGTTTTATATTCAATGTTATGTTATGTCTGTCGTTTGTATTCAATGTTATGTTATGTCTGTCGTTTATATTCAATGTTATGTTATGTCTGTCGTTGGTATTCAATGTTGTGTTATGTCTGTCGTTTGTATTCATTGTTATGTCTGTCGTTTGTATTCAATGTTATGTTATGTCTGTCGTTTGTAGTCAATGTTATGTTATGTCTGTCGTTTATATTCAATGTTATATCTGTCGTTTGTATTCAATGTTATGTCTGTCATTTATATTCAATGTTATGTCTGTCATTTATATTCAATGTTATGTTATGTCTGTCGTTTGTATTCAATGTTATGTCTGTCGTTTATATTCAATGTTGTGTTATGTCTGTCGTTTATATTCAATGATATGTCTGTCGTTTGTGTTCAATGTTATGTTATGTCTGTCGTTTGTATTCAATGTTGTGTTATATCTGTCATTTTTATTCAATGTTATGTTATGTCTGTCGTTTGTATTCAATGTTATGCTATATTGGTCGTTTGTTTTCAATGATATTTTATGTCTGTCGTTTGTATTCAATGTTGTGTTATGTCTGTCGTTTGTATTCAATGTTATGTCTGTCGTTTGTATTCAATGTTATGTCTGTCGTTTATATTCAATGTTATGTCTGTCGTTTGTATTCAATGTTATGTCTGTCATTTATATTCAATGTTGTGTTATGTCTGTCGTTTGTATTCAATGTTATGTCTGTCGTTTATATTCAATGTTGTGCTATGTCTGTCGTTTGTATTCAATGTTACGATACTGTATATTGGTCGATTGTTTTCAATGATATGTTATGTCTGTCGTTTGTATTCTATCCATTTCACATTTTCGTTTCCTATGCTTCATTTATTTGGTTTTTTTCATAGTTAGATTATTTGGAATAAGCCCATTGTTTCGGCGACCGCACACAGGCTGGTCAATTTATATTGATCTCATGCAAGACATATCGTCATCATATAAGTTTAATTCACGACTCGTATTAATCTGATGTAATAAAACACATGATGTCTGTTGATAAGTTTATCTTATTTTCCATTTGATTGCGTAATGTGACAGCTGGGAGGATCCAGCAGACACTGGCTACATATGTAGCAGGCTGAAACACCCCACACACCTAGTCATTAATGGGCTTCGCTGTGGTCCAGGTAATACCAGGCCTGCTGTCTCGCGATCCGCGTTATGTATATAGGTAAAATATTATAGAGGTATGCAATAGATGTTCCTTTGGGTGAAAGATAAACAATTTAAAAGTGCATAATTGTTTGCTTGATATATCTGCTAATGCTTGGCCTTGGATTTGTCCTATTAACAACTTTTGTCTATTAAATGCCAACAAGCATATTCGGTTCTATTTTCACAGGTTCCCTTTTCTCGAGGCTACTGAGAACAAAATACTCAAAATGGTTTTCGTTTACGTCATTCGTAGATAATATATAACTAATAGAATAATCAATTATTAAGAATATACACCGCTGTGATGTCAAAATATTCCTGTATTTAACTTTTTTCTCTTGTACATTTTTGGAAATGGGTTTTAAGGGAATAACAGGAAATGCCAGACAACTTGTGTGTCTGTGTGCTCGTTTTTGTGCTATGACCGGTCAAAGATACCAAAAATTGACACAATATGTGGCTTTGCTGTTTTGAACTTTTATAGGACGAATCCATACAATATCTTCCATATGTGTTGTCAGATATGTTTGTATGCTTACATAAATGTACCTGATAAAATAGTAATTCCTTTTAAATTATGAAATTTATTCTATTTTATCTAACTGCATTTAGCTCAGAATGGCAATTTAAGTTTCCCCTATCCCTAATATTTTTAATAGTAAAATACCCTGAAATTTTAGCAGATCAAAAGAAAACAAGTTCATATCTAAACAAAAAACCTTCTTTTTGTCCATCATCGTTTTTGTTATTGTTTAACATGTCGGGGTCAGAAATTCAAAGTGTTTAGGTTACACCAGAACTGTAAAAGAAATAAAAAAAAAGTCTAATTTTGTACAATATTGTACATTAAATTGTTTTTTTTTATTATATTGAACATTACAAAGTCTTACAGCGACACATGACTTGCTACAATTAAAATTGGCCACACACTGATTAATCTAAGAGTCAAAAAAGGTGAAATTTAGACTTTTCGTGAAGGACAAGAAATTTACTTTTTCAAATTGGCAGTCGAATTGGTAATTTATTTAAATGCTTGTGGAAAACTTTTAAACAACAGACGTCTTCATTTTGACAATTTTTTTCAGATTCACGTTTGCGAATAAAGTTTACCATATTTTGTTAAATATCACAAAAAAAAACCTTTACATATTAGCCTCCCACGTGGTAACAAATTGACCTATTTAGAGCACTAATAAACCCTGTTAGTATAACACAGCCAACACCAAACGAGACTTGAACGTGAATGTCATCTAAAGAGTACATCCTTAATTACATTGTGTTTCAGCTAATAATATGCTGACAATAACAATGATGACTCCTGTTGCTTTCCGTTTTGTACCGCGATAATGGGGTAACCAAAAAAAATAGTTATGTATGCTAATAAATCAGATATTAATTAATGATCCCAACAAATTCATCTACCAAATCTTTGAATAAAAATGTAGTCTTGAAACTGTTTTTATTTGTAACGCCACAACATCTTTAGGTATGTACGTGCTTTCATAAAATCCAGAATAGAAGATTTTGTTGAAAAAACAATAAGTTGATGTGCTCGTTTGGCATTAATTAATAAAAATGTTATAATGTTGTCATTAAAATCTTTGTAATAAGTCTGATATAATTATCTCAATTTATCTGTTTGAAGAAGGCGATGATGTATGTTACAATAACTTTTGCCTATGTCTAATTTTTAATAAAATATGCTTGTATCAAATCTTTAAACAAGTAATGGCGATCATTGCTGATAACAACAAATCATGTAAATCCAGCAAGACGAGAAAAAAACAACAGACACACATGACTGATTTATCAAAGTGATATTTTATATATATATATATTTTTTGACATGTAATATCAACAACAGTGTCATAGACATAATCATAAATAACAACAATAAAAATATTCATTCGTTCACTTCCCCCCTCCCCAACACCCCAAACAACAATAATATAGAAAGTTTTCTAGCCATTTTCACACGTTTTCTATAATATGGAGGTTTTGTAATTATTCTAATGCTGTCTGAAATGTCACAACTCAATTTCGGAAAATGAATCATATATAAAGCATTCCATTGGAAAATAATTTCAAATATTTACATGTAGATGTTGGTAAATATCAATCGATTTTCGATATAAACAGTTATATTGAAGTACCCGGTGACAAAATTAGAATCAACTGATAATTTAACAAGTAATTAAGATTTGATATCTATGTTAAACAACATAGCGGTGTTTAACGGTGTTACGATGTAGACAGAATATATCGCTGGATGATTCTTATTCAAATAAATCCAGGTTAATCGTATACCTAGACATCTTTTAATTGACGTGAACATAAAATTGTTACTTTAAACCGCCGCGACAATAAAATAATTCCGGGCGCTGAGAGGAAAAACATTTGAGATTTAAAATGAAATGTATTAATATGATAACAATGCTGATGATTCATGGCAGACCATTAGGTGTTTTTTTTATCGTATACAGAATCAGGTTTTGTTGTATGTCAATATAGAGTATGTAACAAGAGAGTCCGAGTTCTTTGTTATATTAGATATAATAAACGAGCTAAATGCATTTAACATCATATGGACATGAGTAATAGTGTTTGTTATAGAAATCAAAAAGTTCTATTCAAAAAGAATAGAGTGATGATTGACAAAATAACATTGTTTTCAACTAACAAGATAATAACATGTCAACGTCATATATTTATGAAATATATTTCTTCATAACAGCGTTGTTGTGCTGTATGGTGTATGAAATAAACCTTTATTATATATTATATTTATTTATAGTCAGTAAGCACTAAATATCTCTTGTGTAATATTATGCCATCTTCCACATACTACAATATCGATAAGAATAGAATTGAACGTGCGGATACAATGAGCCCGCCAAAAAACATCACTGGATAACTTTGAAGGAAAAAATAAGTTACAGTTTGTAAACACAAATTCTAAAATCGTGTGAATTTCTTGCCAAAGAACTACAAGAAAAATATGAATTTAACTGAAGTCACGTGATGAGCTTGATGAAATATTGCGTTGATGTGATGAACTACGTACTCTGGCTAAAGTAGGGGTAGTACACAGGATGGTTCTGTCCAGAGTATGCAGGATGTGCTCTCAGAAGTCCAAGTGCGCCCATTATATTGTGACTAGGCAGATAAGGATGTCCATAGAGCATGCTCGAAGAATAAGGGGAGTTGAATGAGGATAAACTCGAGGCAGTTGGCGGAATAGTTGGACTATTTACATCCATTCCTGGGTTCTGTTTCTTCCATTTTGTTCTTCTGTTTTGAAACCATATTTTCACCTGTGTTTCAGTGAGGTTTAGAGATAGTGCCAGATTTAGTCTTTCACAAACTGATAAATATCTCGTCGTTTTAAATTTGTTTTCTAAAGCTACAAGTTGTTCGTATGTAAATGCTGTGCGTGCACGTCTGGGTTTGCCGGCTGATTTTGATGAATCAAATCCATTCTTACACCTCTTATCGTCTTTCTCGCTGTCGCTTTCACCAATATCATTGTCCATATCGTCTGTATCGTCTAATAGAGAATTATCATCTGTATCGACGTCTATTCTTTCATCTTTAGGCCCGACTCTGTGACTTGTATGAGACCCTGTGAACAAAGGAAAGCCGTGTTAACAATGTCCCGTATCATTGTATGTGATATAATATGTCTGTATGAGCTAATTAGACTGCATGCTTTAGAAATCAGATACCTGGAATAAATGTTACAGTGAAAGCAAGTTGTGACATTTTTTTGTAGTCCACGTTTGATTTGTAAATCTCGTTTAATAAAGGTTGTCATGTAATAAACATTTATAATGTAACTAAACTATGTAATGATTACATTAATGTTTTGTACATCTTAGTTCTGTAGGCTGCCAGCGATGTTTTATTTACATGTACCTGTAATATTCGTTATTTTTTTTTTTTTTTACATAAGGTAGGTAACATAATTATGAAAAGAGCGAAAAATGGAGACTAAATAATCTGATACAAACAAACATAGTAATTATACAAATTATACAAAAGACATGCCATTCCGGAAATGTGGGTTGTATCTAAAGAATAAATGTATTTTATGTTACGAATTGAGATCAACAAAGTTCGATACTTAGAAATGAAACAAGTCAACAGTCATTAGGTCGAGGTTAAATAAGATCAAACAGATTCAAAACAATAGTTGGCTTTGAACCAGAGTGAAATACATTAGTCAAGCAAAATCTGATTGGACGTTCTATCATAGTCGACTGACGGTAACCTTTTTTACTTACGTTTTAAGATGAACTTTATAACATTCGTATACATTAAAATACAAATCTACAGTTATGTTAGCAAACTTGACTTGGTTATTTATTTATTTAAATATTTATTTTATTTATTTATTTATTTGTAACTCATTTAAATCCGTCTTCAGTTGAAATTTAAGTTTCAATGTCAAGGGTATTATTTAAAGATTCCACGAGTAACTTGGTATGTTTTCATAATATTATATCAAAATGCAAATATAAATATATATATTCAAGTTACCTCATGAACCGCAACCACATCAGTTCACGGTATTATGTGCTCGCTACGTTCGGTTGCATATAGTTTAGTCAATGTCAAGAAATAAGAAAATACATTCTTTCAGAAATGATATCTGCGTGTATTTTTCAATCGGAAATTATTTTTGCAATACTGTGATAATTCTATAGTGTATGTAATATTACGAGATTTTTTAATCTAAACAATTACTAGCCATCAATCAATATTGATGCAAGTGTGACATGTGTACACAGTTAAATTATTGTTAGCGTTGTTGTATGATAAAAAAACACTTAAAATTATTATCATCAAGTAAACATATCAGCAAAAAAATATCATGGAAATAAACAACCATGACGTCATTAGCGAACAAATAATTATAACTAAATGTCAATAACCGATTATCTATTGTTGATAACCCACTCCTTAATTATGAACACGTTTAATTTTTTTTTTATTTAATCCGTAGCCATTTCTTACGGAAATGCAAAAAAAAAAAAAAATATATATCAGTTGATAATTTGCAAAGGGACCTGGAAACATCAATCTACCTCCCTCAGAAGTTCAGCATGATCTCACATAGTGGTCAAGTCACAATAGTGCTGAATGATTTTACAATTCATACTGGTACATGTAGTAATATAAATAAAAACGTGTTAAAACATAAGATGTATATAAAAGGCATGAAATATCAGTTAAAAAACATTGGTGGGACATCAGTATCACAATCTATAAGAAATGGGAAATCTTTTAGCAAAATATGTTATTTGACTGCTAATTTCAAAATCATTTTGAAAATCATTCCAGTTCACTTTCTGAGATATTTACAACTACATAAGATATTTTGTTAAACTTCTTACAATACTGGTCAAAACAAATATGTAATACATGTCATTGACTTTGTTAGATTTGAGAATTCATCGGGTTTATAATGCAAGATCTCAAGTTTTATTTCACTCACTAAGGCATATTTTACAACACGATATCATCATACAATAGATAATAACAATGGTATGATTGATAGAAATTCCACAAAGCTTATGATACAATCACAGACTAATTATGTATAAATCATTGCACTCATCGTAAAATATGATAACAGGATGGTATGGTAATTAATACACAAGGCCACTCTACTATATTATAATGAGTAACAGTGAAACAACATCTGCTTAATTAAACTAAACTACAAAAACTATCATGTACTGTTAGTACGCGAAAGTGGTGTCAATTCATCCAGTAAAATATGTTATATTCCCCACTAAAAACACATGTGGTAATAAATTTACATCTGTAAATATTTCTTCAAACGGTATTAAAATTATCATATATTATGATTACTTTAACCCAGACGCCATTCCGGTCGATTATAAATAAATGCATAGTCTTTATTATCTATGTAGAATACAAAGATTATTATCCAAACATTTTAATAAACAATAACATTCATTTATAGGAATTTATAAATATGACTGAAGTTGGTATACTAGAGTTTAATACACGTACCAGCTGCCGCTCCCTCAGGTGTCAATACTCTAACAAAACCAACACTTTAAAAATCATTTTTTACAATTTAAAATCACAATTAATGAAAAAAATATTCCTTTGCTATTCAAAATTTATGAGAGTTTTATATTGAAGCTCGAATATGCCGGTGTGGGATCTGTACAAGATCGCTGCTGACGGGTTTTACAATGGTCGGCTAGCGTTTGTTCTGTGTGGCTTTATCTCTGTAATACTGCGAATTGATTCATTACTTTTGATGTTTCGCATACAAATACAACATAATAAAATGAGTAAAGAGAAAAATGTAGAAATTTTGTGTTTTAAGTAGCCGTAAATATGCTCAGAATATTTATATCAACATTGGACAAATGTCGGTCGGTAGTATAGCTTACTGATATCAGATGGACACATTTTGATACTACATTTGTACCCAGATTGAGTACAGTATCAACATGGAAATAAAATCAGACAGTGGAGAACATATCTTTGATAAACGTAACAAAATGAATCATATTATCGCTATATCAGGTATGAAAGACACATATATTGTCATACATATTTATGTTATCGGAATGTATTCATATAACTATTTAACGTGTATAATTACTGTACTGTCAGTAACTTAAACAAAAATACTGTTATCAATTTAAAGATTAATAAATACTATTTAATTCCTACAAATACTATGTTTTATTTTTGAATTCGTTCATTATAATTGAAATGAAAAATAAAATAATGACTTAACATGACTGAACGCATTCCCCAATGTTTAATGTTACGGGTATCAAAAACATCAATCGAAGGAATGGTTGTGGACAATGGAGAATGAAGATAATTAACTATCAAAGAGAATCCCGAAATGTTTCACTCCTAGTGTCTAAGATACACCATTACGTCAGAGCTAAAGAAAAGTGTGTGTGTCGGATTATACGATATCGCGGTCGTTTAAAGTCTTTTTTACACACCAGGTCAATGGGATTACGTGATCATAGGCCTTAGTCATCAGGATTAACATACCCAAAGCAATTCGTTTCTCTTGGATATTTAACAGATAATAGAATAAAAAGTTGGTTTTAAGTATGTATTACGTATTGTTATACAGTACGTTTAGATTAATCATCCCTCAAATAACGCTAATAAATTACAATTTATTTGAAATATTGGCGGGGTTCGGGAAAGGTGGTCAGAAATACTTTAATTGTCCGTTCACCCTCGTAAGCGGCACTAAATGATGCATGTCGCGGATGTGGACGTTTGACATTTGAGTGACGAGGACATGTGGCGCAAGCACTTGTCGCTGCTGTCGGTCCGGTGACCCGCGGAGGGGGTCAAATTCATGCTAGTAACGACTTCAACAGTAATTTTAAAAGCATTGCGAAAAACGTGTGAAAACATTTCACCCCCTATTGGAATTCATGTAACCAAATTGTCTGTCGTTTTGTTTAGCTTTACGGTAGTTTTATTATCCTAAACAGCAAAGTTTACGAGTTGCAGAAATGCATATTGCAAAAGTCGACATACATAGGTCAAGCCCCAAAACAAGTGCTTTCTTGTGAGAACTAGCAACAGTTGCGCGCTTCATCAACCACTCGGTGTCGACACCGTGTACATGTAAACGGGAAACTTACTAAACCACTGGTACAGAGTCTTGATTCATACCGCAGAGGTCTGTCTCCTGTTATAGATATGTTTTACCGGGAACCGAACCTTAGTCACACACATGTATGATCCCGGTATGCTTGGACAAAAGAATCGATCACTATTTGTCAGAAATATACCATATTCATTAAACATTCCCTTTAACGTGTTATTATGATATTAGCATACTTGTATTATATGGAATTAATTGATGCACAATAAAATAACCGTAATTTAATATCTTGAAAGGAAAAGCCTTAAATATTTTATGATTTTTATGGAGTTATAATTATATATATCGCCTCTCAATCATCGGTACATAGGTACAATGTACTATGAGTCGTGTGTCGCCTGATAGCATGCTTATCGATTAAAGCAACGGGCCAAATGATTTCTGATATGGCAAGAAATGTCTTCAAATCTTCGCGGTTTTATTCCGGATAAAGTTTTATTTTTTTTCTCGAGTTATTCTTTATTCCATTATTTTATGACGTTTTATATATTTATAGACACATTCCTGTCATTACAGCTAATGCTAATTCTTACAATCAGGACTCGGTATCATCATATACACGAGGAGAGGTTTATAGCACAGCACATTTGTATACCACTTCATATTTTGCATACAATTTTGTTAAAAATAACTTCAGATACCCCTCTCAGAAATCACATGTCAATTCACATTTTCGAATACGAGACTTTGCCGAGTCACACGAGACTTCACCGTGTTACACGGACAGCAGCCGGACAATGCTACCATGGGTCAGTTATTTGTAGCCCCAGGCCTAGACCCGTGAAATAACCGTACAAATCCAATTACTAAGTATATATGTGTGAATGTTTAAACATTAATGATTTACTGAACCTGTTTTGGGCGATGGCAGATAATCGGTTTAATACATTTAATGTTGACAGAGGCTTCTGTCCTGGGGTTCTAGGGTCAAAAGACCATTTTTGTGTTTACGTGGTAAAATACACACAATTTCTTGTTATTTATCTGGGGTTTAGGCCTTAAAGAAGACGAGCTGTTCTGGTCACGCGCTACTTGCCGAACCACTAAACCAATTGTGACGTGGTTTTATGTATCGTTGTTTTGTACTTGTATAATTAATGAAAACTTTAAGTTAATTGGGAGCCTCTTCATTCTCATACAGAGGCACTCAAGTAGCGAATCCGAACCTCAGGCCAGCTGATATCGAGATGAAATGTTTCCAGATGGCGTACTGTGTCCCAGTAGGCCTTCTGCCCAGACCCGTCTGGCCTGGCTCACACGTCAACTAAACGTTTAATTTATTTATCTTTATTGCGTTAATTAATCTTAATTGGCGATAATCATCTAACACAGTGGTTAAAACAAGAGTAACGTCTTCATTTACAATGAGATTGACACTGGATGTTAATAGATATGGTGTTTACGATGTGTCGCTATATATGTCGCAGTGTTAGAATAATCGGGTGATTTCTCGCCAGTTTTGATGTCAATACAAGATAGGACAGAGACAGTAGTGTTGTTGGGTGTGTCAGCTCTCACTAATTACACCTTGCGTCATAATGAATTATTTAAGTACATATAAGCAAGTCGAGTTGTAGTGTGCTAATAATCAGCAGGTCAGTTATAAAGTGATAGTGTTTTTGCTCCACATGTTTCACACCCGGTCCACTTAAAACTATAGGCCAGTGGAACAATATTAAAAAAAAAATATCAATCATCATCCATTGTTTTTGTGAGAAAAAAACATTAGAAATTAAAATGTGTTATTACAAGGACTATATAAACGAATAAAATCAATTTCGTTCGAGTTTGTGTTTATCGGACGAAATGTGCCTGTAATACTGTCTGGTACTGTTGGAGACATATTAAAAATATTTAAATTTTCCATCCCTCTCTCCCACACAAACACCGGAAATACAATCTTGATCAAACTCTTCATTTTAGATCATTACATTTTTGTAGTTCATTAACAGACACATTTTTCTGTTAAAAAAAATAGAAAAAAATATATTTGAAGTGCAACTGTTTGATGTTTCAGACTTTATATGCCTGTACTTTAGGCTGACAGTTTTACAGGTAACATATGGTGGGGACAGTATATCAGACAGTATCTAACTATTAACACATAATCATCTAGTCTTGATTTAAATTACACTGCTTTCATAATTGTGGGATGTATAAATGCTAGATTATCCAGGCCCAAACTTCTTAATTTTTAAAACATTTGCAATTCTCTGGGAAATGGGCTTATATTTTGAAGTATATATTCCTGAGCTGTAAAAAAAACTTCACAGCGCTGAAGGGGTCGTAGATAAAAAGTAAAATTGAAGAATTATTTTTTTTCATTTAAGGTCTTATATTCTCTTAGGAGTTTTGAAGTGGGACTCCAGACACAAGTTATATCTTGTGTCACACATATAGGCTGGGTATATCTTGTGTCACACATATAGGCTGGGTATATCTTGTGTCACACATATAGGCTGGTTATATCTTGTGTCACACATATAGGCTGGGTGTATGTTAATTGTTTACACGTATATTACGTTTTAGTATGGCCAGTCGTAGCGACTCTGTTCAGTAGTTGCACGTGAAATTTAAGTGAAAATCTTATTTACATAGTGCTAATGAATTAATAGTATTAGTGCCTTTAATTTTCTTTAGAAGTCCAGCACTTATAACACGAATGTGTTTACTACCGTGACCTTGTATGATTTCAGAAATTTTGTTTACCGATATTTGAATGTGTTTGCGTCGTACCGAACTGTAACGTTGGTCTATAACTTTCCAATTGGAGCTAATTATAAAGTAAATATTAGACTATCATACCATGTTTTATCATAAGCTACATCAGTCTGTAAACGTACTACAAACATTATAATGGCCATATAAAACTAACATATGTGTGTCACTGCGTGAAACTGTCAACACATTTAAGGCCGATTTATTTTCGACTACAACATTATGTCACTGTAATTCAGTGTGAAATTGTTCCTTTGTAATTTATACAAATGGTTCTGGGTGAATGTATTCATTTTAAATATTCTTTAAATATTTATTTTACTCATGTAAAAAAATGATTGGACCTACTTTCGTGATCGAGTGTGAAAAAGAAGAAATTATTGAAAATTTGCTAAAATTTAGAGTTTCATGTGGATAAGATAAGAACGAAAATTCATTTAATTTAACTTTATCTCTTTGCAAGATTGGTATTTTCATATTACTGTAGGTTATTGTACCTGAACTTTTCTTACATTCGAGGTTGTGTTCCACGACTATGAAATCTCATTTTTAAATTGTATATAATAACTACAAAATGAAATAGAAATTTACAATGTGGTTGAAAATATATTTGTGTGTTTCAAAGTTATATTTGCATCAATTTCTATTCTATGAACAATTAATATATCTAGTGTTTTATTCTATTTAACTTTAGTGGAATCATTTCATCATTTAGTATATTTGTTTATCAATCTTAGTTATGAAATCATGAGTGTATTAAGTAGATGAAATCAATTATATAATGTATTCGAATGATTTTAAAGAAATATTCTATCAATATGGATGTCAATAATTATTATCATTATGACTGTATTTTTCCAATTATATTTTAAAATTCTTTGTTGATCAATTGAGACGAAGAGATCCACCAACTTCTGACAAATAATAATAGACCGCTCCACAAAATAATATATAAACGCATGATTTATATATATATACTAGGGTAATTCTGCCAGTCAATTTTATCATAAAATTTGTGTTCATAAAACAATAAATCATTTCCCTAAAACTACAATGCTTTTCCAGGCCTGACTTTATGACAAGTTGTATTTCCAAATAAGAAGATATATTTGAAGACCATTTGAAGACCATTACGATTAGAATGCTTTCAGAAATAACTATTTTGTAGTCCCAAGAATATTGTTATTAATTAATCTTAGAATAAAAAAGCAAAAAGTAAATACAAAAATGATTTCATTATACCACAGAAAATGATAAAACCAAAGGCGGATTCTATGTTGTCCAAAGGTGGCACAAAATAACATAAAACATGACATTATATTAAGAAATATACACGTATTTTCATTAAATAGCATATAAAAACATCATTTCTCACTGCTGAAAAATACAAAACTGTCATATTTATAGAAAAATACTAAAACCCCTTTCATACACTCTTATTACTTACCTGTGTGATCGGACTGTTCCTCCTCCACTGCGGAATCGTTTCCTTCGGAATCCCGAACGGAATGGTCCTTCCACGGACTCCAAACCTGTCCCTTTCCCGTCACGGGACACCCTGTAAATTTCTTTGGATCTAAAATGTCAGCCATAGAAAAAGATATAGGCATTGTAGGAGCCTGTGCCTCAGTAGGCTGCTTCATCTTTAAAGTTTGTTTTGATTTCTTAGCTTTGTTTATAGATCCAGTGGAACTGGTACTGTTGGTTTCCGGAGACAAATTACTGTCTTCGTCGGGTGATTCGTCGTGTTGACTGTCAGAATCTCCATCGTCACTGATATTTTCCGGAGTGGGACACCGTTGAACCGGAGAGGTCCTATTCGCAGTCTCCATTTTGTTGTCCAATCTATTGGAGTAGCGGTCGAGAAAGTGTGAAATGCCAATGCGAACAGAATATAAATGAAAAGTTTGTAAAGTAGTCAGTCGCACTACCGATCATAATGATGATGTTACACTTTTTCTGATTGGCTTATTAGAGACTCTTAAAGCGAGCGCCTGGAGTCATCTTTCTCTGGGCATGCGTAGATGATATCGTCCAAAGCGCGGCCACAGATGGGTTACACCTCGTCATGAGTAGGGGGCTTATCAAAGATTAATTTCACGGAGCCAGTTAATTGGCTGACGACTAATTGATGCCATTAAGTCTGCAATACGATGATCATTTGAGAGGAAACGGTAAGATGGCGGAAACAACACCAGAATTGTTCGTGATATTTAGGAAGCATTATAAATAATAGAACCATGATAATATCAAATATGTTTCAGATATCAAGTATTTTCGATAGACGTAAGTTGATTCTATAAATATTTACCGCTTTACTTAGGTAATATGGAATATACACGGAAACGTAGTCTCGAATAATTTATGTGTTAAATATAAAACGTCCGATTGTTGTACACAAATTACACTTAGAAATAATGCTGATCAAGTCACGTTTAAATAATTATTAATGTCTAAATAAAAAAGTATAGAAATGTTAAATATTTGAAACTGATAAAAAATAATAATAATAAAAATGATAGAATACCACACGTGACATTGAAGAATAAAGCTATTTAAATTGTTATAATTTATCACAGAAGTTTACAACCATAGCGCTACTGATAAAAACAACTACAGTATAAACGATATACAAATACGCTGTTTGAGAACATACGGTCACTTCTGGCGTTTATTTTAAAGAACATAACATATATACAGTATACATTTAATTTTACTAATTATTGTAAATAATGATAAACAGTCGATGAAAAGAAAATATGTCGATTTAATACCAATTGTTTATTGCTAAATAAATTAAGGTAAATGAAGAAAAGGCTGTTTATCCACTTTAATGCATTTTAACACTGCAAAACGGTTAAACTGATGAGAGTCAAACAATATAACATACGTGAGCGGTGAAACACTACACGAAACGAATTTTAAAGAAATAAAAATAAATGAGTATTAGAGGAATGTGTGCAATTATAATGTTAAGTGACTGTTTAATCTACTTGTTACCGGAACATATAATATGTTATATATAACTCATACATAGTGTGTGCATACCTATTCTTTATATCTCTTCTTTTCACAATTAAATTGTGTTTAAACCAGTCTAAGATTAATTATTTTGACATATATGTGCTTGATATAGACGTCGGAATGTTTCAAGCATATATCGCTACAGTGTGCAGCACGTTTGAAAGTATTATTACGTCATGCCAAAAAACTTAATTACTCCATATATTTTACCTATAATGCGATTACTTAATGAATGTGAATCACTTGAGTTGTGTACATTAAGATAATTGTAAATATAATAAACATATTTAAATCACCAGAAAGATATTCATTTGTAGAAAAGCATAATTGTAAAGCTTCATTTGTCCAAACAGTACACGATCTGTATATCTTGAATATCTAACTTCACAAACTTTTTATCTCCATTTTATTAGGAATATATAAAAATATTGTCATAATAAATAAGTTATTCAAAACACCCATTTAAATGTATCTGATGGAATCAAAGCGTAACTTTAAAATAAAAGTTAAATTACAACTTTGGAATAAATGTCCAAATAGATATGCTTACAATATATAGATAAAAATACAGAAAAAAATCCATAGAGAGACATTATCACCATGCACGGACACAAGCAGGGAAAAATTACAATTACTCCGATACCAGATTACCACTTACACATTTACACTTACTCCGATACCAGATTACCACTTACACAGTTACACTTACTCAAATACCAGATTACCATTTACACATTTACACTTACTCAAATACCAAATTACCACTGACACACTTACACTTACTCAAATACCAGATTACCATTTACACATTTACACTTACTCAAATACCAGATTACCATTTACACTTACTCAAATACCAGATTACCATTTACACATTTACACTTACTCAAATACCAAATTACCATTTACACATTTACACTTACTCAAATACCAAATTACCACTGACACATTTACACCTACTCCGATACCAGATTAACAGTTACACATTTACACTTACTCCGATACCAGATTACCACTAACACATTTACACTTACTCCAATACCAAATTACCACTGACACATTTACACTTACTCAAATACCAGATTACCACTGACACATTTACACTTACTTCAATACCGGATAATCTCGGAAACATTTACACTTATTCTGATACCGAATCAACACGGAGACAGTTACACTTACCCAGATACCAGATCACCAGGGAGACAGTTACACTAACTCAGATACCAGATCACCACGAAGACAGTTACACTAACTCAGATATCAGATCACTACGGAGACAGTTACACTAACTCAGATACCAGATCACCACGGAGACAGTTACACTAACTCAGATGCCAGATCACCACGGAGACAGTTAAACTTAACCAGATACCAGATCACCACGGAGACAGTTACACTAACTCAGATACCAGATCACCACGGAGACAGTTACACTTACCCAGATACCAGATCACCATGGAGACAGTTACACTAACTCAGATATCAGATCACCAAGGAGACAGTTAAACTAACTCAAATACCAGATCATCACGGAGACAGTAACACTAACTCAGATACCAGATCACCACGGAGACAGTAACACTAACTCAGATACCAGATCATCACGGAGACAGTAACACTAACTCAGATATCAGATCACCACGGAGACAGTTACACTAACTCAGACACCAGATCACCATGGAGACAGTTACACTAACTCAGATACCAGATCACCACGGAGACAGTTACACTAACTCACACACCAGATCACCACGGAGACAGTTACACTAACTCACACACCAGATCACCACGGAGACAGTTACACTAATTCAGACACCAGATCACCACGGAGACAGTTACACTTACCCAGATACCAGATCACCATGGAGACAGTTACACTAACTCAGATATCAGATCACCACGGAGACAGTTACACTAACTCAGATACCAGATCACCATGGAGACAGTTACACTAACTCAGATATCAGATCGCCACGGAGACAGTTACACTAACTCAGATACCAGATCACCACGGAGACAGTTACACTAACTCAGATATCAGATCGCCACGGAGACAGTTACACTAACTCAGATATCAGATCACCATGGAGACAGTTACACTAACTCAGATACCAGATCACCACCGAGACAGTTAGACTAACTCAGATACCAGATCACCACGGAGACGGTAACACTAACTCAGACAACAGATCACCATGGAGACAGTTACACTAACTCAGATATCAGATCACCACGGAGACAGTTACACTAACTCAGACACCAGATCACCACGGAGACAGTTACACTTACCCAGATACCAGATCACCACGGAGACAGTTACACTTACCCAGATACCAGATCACCAAGGATACAGTTACACTAACTCAGATATCAGATCACCACGGAGACAGTTACACTAACTCAGACACCAGATCACCACGGAGACAGTTACACTAACTCAGACACCAGATCACCACGGAGACAGTTACACTAACTCAGATACGTATAATATGGAGATAATACATCTATTCGTAGCCAGATATGAGATCGCTTTGTGCCTAGATTAAGTCAACATGATACCCCGGGTGAAATGTAACAAATGAAGCGATAATGAAGAAGAATTTGTCAATGCGTTTAATGTATAATGCAATGTTACAATAGCCAAAACGTTTTAAAGTCAATTACATTTGACGGCGAGAAATGGAACTAAGGTCGATACATCCGCTGTACTTTTATATCGCTTGTTTCTGATCTAATGATTGATCCAAATCGGAAAGAATTATTACGTCTTCCCAAATTCACTCTTTATTGATATAAATAATCTTATACCACGACTTCATCAGTTATTACTTATTGAAGTAAGTCTGTGATTTTTTTATCGTTTTTGGTTTTATTTATTTTTCATGAACAGATCGATCGTGTACAAGTTTAAACCCACGGAAAAGACTGCATATATTACCTTAAAACTACATTATGTGCATATTTTAACTGTCCTTTTTGATGGACTTTAAAAAAAAAGTTTTAATGATAACTTTTTTTCTCTAAATAGGGTAAAAGTCGAAAATCTCTTTCCTAAAAAAGGAGGGCTGGTAATATAAATTTTATTGAAACCGACAGATATGTCATAATTATGTTTCAATTCTGTTGAATGTTGAAATTATTAACACAAACTAATTATGGAATAGAAATCAAACCGAACCAGTAATGAATAAGATGGGGTATCCCCGCTGTTTTTACCATACATGGATTAATTTTGATGGCGTATCTTTGTTATTTAATACGCAGCTTTTACAACGGGAAAAACTTACGTTACTTTCATTGAAAAATGTACATGCATGATGAAGATAATACAGTGTATAAACTCTGTCATTTTCTTACGTTAAATGTGTTCTTCGAATTTATTTCATCAGTTTGGAAAAAAAAATATTATATCTTATTTTTCGGATACATATTTGAGAATCAACAGGTGCGTATAATAAAAATATGATGTTTTCTACGTAGTCTGGCGTTTCCAATCTTTGAAACATCAATGCAAGAAACGTCCATTTTATGAGCCTGCCGATTGAAAAGATCATTTGTCTTATAATTATTGATTCGGAAAACACAATTTTCGATAAATATATTAGCTTTTGCCACGAGATCAATCTCTGCAGCCTATATTAGGCCGTCACTCCTACCTATCTCGAAGGGATGTTCCCTGATTTGCACTTCAAATGGTTTCATTGAACGTTTGAATTATGGATGCTTCTTAAACCTTACATCAATACTTAAGTTGATTTTTTCATCACACATTTACAATGTATCGATCGGGGCATGTTAACAGCAAATCGAGCGTAGCGTAATGCATTAACAGTCCATAGATTGACACGTGACAGGAAGTAACTCCACGGCTCATCTTATGTGACACTAAAACATCTTATAAGGGGAGGTAATCCAATGCCATGCCAAGAAACACAAATATAGACAAATACCCCTCTCTCTCTCTCTCTCTCTCTCTCTCTCTCTCTCTCTCTCTCTCTCTCTCTCTCTCTCTCTCTCTCTCTCTCTCTTTTGTTTTGTTTTTGTTTTTTTGTTTTTTTAATTGCTTTTTACCTTCTCTATAGTTAATTAGCTAAATTTTCAATTTGGCTTACCAACTGGGTATTAAATTCGATGGTTGTTTTCTTAAATCTATTACTAGTTTAATGCTTCCAAAGTCTGTTTTCGCCTTGTTCCGAATCACTCCATTTATTTTATAGGTTTATGCAAATGAGATGTTGCGGATGTTGATGTTGGTAGCGTGACGGTGTGTGAAGTGGACCATGTAACATGGTACTGTCAGGGTTGGTGTGTGGGGCGCTGAGACTGATTAATTGTCCTCAAATTAACTTCACGGTTATCCTTTAATTATACCACTCATGTACAGAAAGTCATTCATCTCGTTAGATCAATAGCATCCCCCTGGTAATAATATTTGACTAATCTACTCAATTGAAAAGTCGATCTTATATAGTAAAATAGGGATGATGGAGACATAATCCTTTTCCTTTCAGTCTCTATGAAGTAATTCATTCACAGCAAACCGTAGTGGATAACGTCTTGAAAATTCATTATAATAATTTGACAATATTTACACTAGATTTAGTCGGTAGGCTTCTGTATAAAGCTTTGTGAATTATCAATGATTTCTCGAATCATCAATAAGCCATAAAATCGTCCGTCAGTGTTAGTATTTCTTTGATACCGGTCATCAGCTTGTTTTGGTTTGTATGAGTACTAAACTTATGTAAATGACGCCGAAGTCCTGGCTCTGTGATCCCGTTCGCCATAGGAGAGCTCCCATGGGACTCTCGACCATAACAGTGTTTGTCTTAAGCCTAGATATAACAGCACAACGCGATACATGAGGATACTCATAATCATATAGACTCTTTGAACATCGGTTAAAGCCAGAAACACCTTGATTTCTGACGACAAAAACAGACATATTATGACTATGTAGAGCTCGCATTGTAATTAGATAAACAACTGTTCATTGCACAAAAGTATTATTGTGTCCAGGGATTTCAAACAGAAACAGAGGTCGTTATGTTCAGTACACCTTAACGTCAGATTAAATGACCCCAGTATACCCATGATGTACTATATAGACTAATTCCATTCAAATTAACAGTTTGAGTCCACTTTACATTTATTCAACTAGGAGGTTACCCTCCCCCCCCCACCCCCACCCCCCCCCCCCCCCCCCCCCCCCCCCCATTTATTCTGATAGGAGGTTATTATTATTTTGTTTAGAGTTTTCGTGACAACAACGGCCGCGATATTCGCAACCTTGACGCGAAATTGAAATGCGAAAATCCAGTCTGGCAAGTAAAACGGATGAACACAAACACAATCAATTGATCGCCGATGTATTCGACGATCTTACAGACCAATCCGATTCAGTATTTGATGGATCACCACTCTACAGACCAATCAGATTCAGTATATGACAGAGGTCACCACTCTACAGACCAATCCGATTCAGTATGTGATAGAGGTCACCACTACAGACCAATCAGATTCAGTATGTGATGGATCACCACTCTACTGACCAATCAGATTCAGTATGTGACAGAGATCACCACTCTACAAACCAATCAGATTCAGTATTTGATGGATCACCACTCTACTGACCAATCAGATTCAGTATGTGACAGAGATCACCACTCTACAGACCAATCAGATTCAGTATATGACAGAGGTCACCACTCTACAGACCAATCCGATTCAGTATGTGACAGAGGTCACCACTACAAACCAATCAGATTCAGTATGTGATGGATCACCACTCTACTGACCAATCAGATTCAGTATGTGACAGAGATCACCACTCTACAGACCAATCAGATTCAGTATGTGACAGAGATCACCACTCTACAGACCAATCAGATTCAGTATGTGATGTATCACCACTCTACAGACCAATCAGATTCAGTATGTGACAGAGATCACCACTCTACAGACCAATCAGATTCAGTATGTGATGTATCACCACTCTACAGACCAATCAGATTCAGTATGTGACAGAGATCACCACTCTACAGACCAATCAGATTCAGTATGTGACAGAGATCACCACTCTACAGACCAATCAGATTCAGTATGTGATGGATCACCACTCTACAGACCAATCATATTCAGTATATGATGGATCACCACTCTACTGACCAATCAGATTCAGTATGTGACAGAGATCACCACTCTACAGACCAATCAGATTCAGTATGTGATAGATCACCACTCTACAGACCAATCAGATTCAGTATGTGACAGAGATCACCACTCTACAGACCAATCCGATTCAGTATGTGACAGAGATCACCACTCTACAGACCAATCAGATTCAGTATGTGATGGATCACCACTCTACAGACCAATCCGATTCAGTATGTGACAGAGATCACCACTCTACAGACCAATCAGATTCAGTATGTCATGTATCACCACTCTACAGACCAATCCGATTCAGTATGTGACAGAGATCACCACTCTACTGACCAATCAGATTCAGTATGTGACAGAGATCACCACTCTACAGACCAATCAGATTCAGTATGTGACAGAGATCACCACTCTACAGACCAATCGGATTCAGTATGTGATGGATCACCACTCTACCGACCAATCAGATTCAGTATGTGACAGAGATCACCACTCTACAGACCAATCAGATTCAGTATGTGATGGATCACCACTCTACCGACCAATCAGATTCAGTATGTGATGGATCACCACTCTACAGACCAATCCGATTCAGTATGTGACAGAGATCACCACTCTACAGACCAATCAGATTAAGTATGTGGTGTATCACCACTCTACAGACCAATCAGATTCAGTATGTGACAGAGATCACCACTCTACTGACCAATCAGATTCAGTATGTGACAGAGGTCACCACTCTACAGACCAATCAGAAAAAACTGATCAAAATATAGACAAAATCGATAAACCGAGGGCAAATACGGACAAGTCATTGATGAAGACCATGGCGAATGCCAGGGCAATTTTGTTATCAGGGGTAGCAATATATTAGCATACTCATGGAACAAACTTTGCCCATCTATTGCCCGATTTCCCCCCCATACGAATCTGATTAAATGGAGAGCTTATCCGAACAGGTAACAGAAACCTAGCGAAGTCCTTCGCTTTCACCTATAGGTATATTGACGATGTGTTATCTATGATAACAAAACCTACTGACCTAGCTTATCCGACATATCATACAGAACCTAAAATGAAGGACACTTCAGGCTCTCCAATATCAGCTGCTTACCTTAATCTTTACTTACTATGTAATCAACAGGAAATGATTACCATCAAGCTGTATGATAAGCGTGATGATTGCAATTTCTAAATTGTTATTTCCCATCTATTTACAAGTCCCAATTGATTCGATATGCAAGAGCTTGTTCTTATTATTATGATTTCCGATTCAGAGGTCGAATACTGACGGAGTTGCATGCAGATGAAGACCATGGGGACTACTGACGGAGGTGCAGGTCGATGAAGAACATGGCGACTACTGACGGAGGTGCAGGTTGATGAAGAACATGGCGACTACTGACGGAGGTGCAGGCTGAAGACCATGGCGATTTCTTACGGAGGTGCAAGTTGATGAAAACCATGACGATTAATGACGGAGATGCAGATTAATGAAGATCATTTCGATTACGGATTAGAGTGCAAGCTGAAAAAGAACATGTCGATGTCTGACGGAGGTGCAAGCTGACAAACACCATATCGACTACAGACGGAGGTAGAGGTTGATGAAGACTGTGTATTAAGACCATGATGATAACTGATGGAGTTGTAGGTTGATGAAGACCATGGCAACTACTACTGACGAAGGTGCAGGTTGATGAAGACCATGGCGACTACTGACGGAGTTACAGGTTGATGAAGAACATGGCGACTACTGACGGAGATACAGGTTGATGAAGAACATGGCGACTACTGAAGGAGGTGCAGGTGTATTAAGACCATGATGATAACTGACGGAGTTGCAGGTTGATGGTGACCATGGCGACTACTGACGGAGGTACAGGTTGATGAAGACCATGGCGACTACTGAAGGAGGTGCAAGTTGATGAAGACTATGGCGAGTGCTGAAGGAGGTTCAGGTTGATGAAGACCATGGCGACTTCTGACGAAGGTTCAGGTTGATGAAGACCCTTCTGATATCACGAACCCATTGTACTTTTTAAGGAGTCTTCATAAAAATCTGTTGTTGTTTTTTGTTCTTTAAAAAAAAATCTTACCCTCGTTTAATCTTTATTGAGTTTTTGAATTATAGTTTTATTATAATGTCGGTATTCTATTCTTCTATTCTTTATCTTTACGCCTGTTAAGGGATCAGTTTTATTTCCCACTCTTACCCTGGATTTCCACACGTTTGGCTGCTAACGCCATTGATGATTTTCTGGGATACCGCTATATAATGCAGTTTTATATTCACGAATCCATATAATTTACAATGTATATCACCACATCAATATTCTTGTACAGATAATACATTACTAAATTCGTGTTTTTTTATTCAAACTTTGACAATCTTGACAAGGGACCTGTACCAAACATATTGATGTTAAGTGTACATACAGTATATGATACATTTATACTCTGTATTGTCCTCTCCCGGTATTCACAATCTGAAACAGTCACACTTCGAAATCAAAGTGAAATTTCAGGTAATTTCTTTCAGCATTTAATTATTGAAATTATAATTGTGACATTGATTGCATTCGATGCTTAATCATATTCTTATCTACTGGCAATCGTTTTAAAAACCGGCTTTGGAGTGATTCTCGATTACATAGACGATCGCGGTATGCCTCCATCAACGACAAAGATTACTGCTCTATAACATCAACGCCAATTATACTACACCAATTAGCAAATTACATAAACAATTCTCCAATAAAGGTACACATTTGTTGGCTGTATCTAATATCTAACACGTGTACGGGTGATGAAGAATCCGGAATCAACAAAACATCACTGTATCTATCGAGGTTAATTTTTATTTGACATGCTACTTGACGTAGTGCATTGTGTTTGTTAAGGGAATTTGAACTTGTGTTTAGTTTTTGAAATCATTAAAAAAAATACATTTAATTTCAATTTTAGATAGCCAGATAGTAAATTAGTCTCATTGTTTGTTCACTTAAAATGTCATGCTCTGTTGCCAAAGGTTGTTTGATAGGGAACTCTCTATCGTCATATCTTGATGGTTCAAATGAAACGACACGAGCGTATAACGCCATAACTATACGTAAACCCTGTGCCTAAAGTGTCGGTCCAAACAGAACGTACATTATGTTCAATAACAATGTTTTTTTCCAGTTTTTTTTATAGCGAGAAACTCAGATAATTACATCTTTTATAACAATGCCATTATAAAGGTTAAACAAACATATTTCATTGATGACTATGTTTTGACTCCCGATGTTGAAGAAGCGATCGCGTACTACAGTATGTATCGGAGGCTACTTAACCATAACGACAGAGGGGCCGCGATGGCCGAGTGGTTTAGGTGTCCCGACACTTTATCACTATAGCCCTCCACCTCTGGGTTGCGAGTTCGAAACCTACGTGGGGCAGTTACCAGGTACTGACCGTAGGCCGGTGGTTCTTCTCCGGGTACTCCGGTTTTCCTCCACCTCCAAAACCTGGCACGTCCTTAAATGACCCTGGCTGTTAATAGGACGTTAAACAAAAACAAACCAAACCAAAACCATAACGACAACCAATAGCCAGACTGTTCTAAGTTACTTGTGTTTAATGTGGCTATAATCTGGATGCTGACACCATAGATAAACTCGTCCTTGTCTCTAGAACAATAAAGTGATAGATAAATTGAAGATTAGATTCAAACTAGGGGAGATAATGTAGTATCAGTATTTAGCTGAGCAAATCTGTACAAAAAAACTTAAGGGATGGGTGCAATATATCACTCACAGGGTACAAGACGTCACACACGGAATACAAGACGTCACACACGGGATACAAGACGTCACACACGGGGAACAAGACGTCACACACGGGGTACAAGACGTCACACACGGAATACAAGACGTCACACACGGAATACAAGACGTCACACACGGGTTACAAGACGTCACACACGGGGTACAAGACGTCACACGCGGGGAACAAGACGTCACCCACGGGGTACAAGACGTCACACATGGGATGCAAGACGTCACACACGAGGTACAAGACGTCACACACGGGGTACAAGACGTCACACACGGGGTACAAGACGTCACACACGGGGTACAAGACGTCACACATTGGTAACAAGTCGTCACACACGGGGTACAATACGTCACACATTGATTAGAAGACGTCACACACGGGTTAGAAGACGTCACACACGGGGTACAAGACGTCACACACGGGATACAAGACGTCACACACGGGGTACAAGACGTCACACACGGGGTACAAGACGTCACACATTGGTAACAAGACGTCACACACGGGGAACGAGACGTCACACACGGGGTACAAGTCGCCACACGCGGGGTACAACACGTCACACACGGGGTACAAGACGTCATACACGTGGTACAAGACGTCATACACGGGGAACAAGACGTCACACACCGGGTATAAAACGACATACATTGGTAACAAGACGTCACACACGGGGTACAAGACGTCACACACGGGGTACAAGACGTCACAAACGGGGTACAAGACGTCACACACGGGGTACAAGACGTCACACACGGGGTACAAGACGTCACACACGGGTACAAGACGTCACACATTGGTAATAAGACGTCACATACGGGGTACAAAACGTCACACATCTGTAATGTTGCATTTTAAGCTGTGACACTTGGATTTTACGGAGAAACAAAAGTATGGCTACAGTTGGCTACAGTCTAAAGATTTATTCTAAACGACTCACCTATTATGTAGACCATATTTACAATGTAACAGTATATGTATATTGATGGTATGTAGATGGCATATCGACAAAACTACACAAGTAATGGTGACAGACGTTCTAAGTTTGATAGCTTTAGGTAATACACAGACGTTCTATAACTGTGGTTATATAACGAGTGTAATATTGATGGCTTTAGGTAATACACAGACGTTCTATAACTGTGGTTATATAACGAGTGTAATATTGATGGCTTTATGTAATACACAGACGTTCTATAACTGTGGTTATATAACGAGTGTAATATTGATAGCTTTAGGTAATAAAGAGACGTTCTATAACTGTGGTTATATAACGAGTGTAATATTGATGGCTTTAGGTAATACACTATTTGTATAATAGCTGGATTTATAAAACATCAAACTAATATTTAAAAAAATTTTTTTTTAGAAACTAGACAACACTTATATAAAATTCTTATATATAATAAATCATAAGCAATAAGTGGGACGATTTTTTTTAATATACTGTAAAAAGGGGAATAATTTCCTGCAACAACGTTAATACGACTTATATGCATGTACATATGTGTAGTTAATATTTTTTTGAAGTAATAGTGAGGATTTCTTTAATTCAATCATTCTAATATATTTACCATTGTATGGCACTGCCACTATATAACCTTACCAATTCAGTTGCGAGTTCACCAGCTTATGAACTGCCAACTGAAATTTGAATTTGAAAATTCAAAAAATAAAAAAAAATCGCACGACAAATAAAAAATCGCAGATGGTAAATATAAGCATTGAACGGCTTTCAGTTGGCATTCATAGTCAATATGAATGCCAACTGGACAGAGGCAAATTGAACATGAAGCGCCCGTTCAATGCTTAAATATGCAATTAATGGCTGACAACATTATCAATTATGATTTTATTGTGCTAATGGTTAGAGAAAGACGTCCTGTAGATAAGTAACTTGGGTACGCGATTGTTTACAATGATACTGAGGTTGGGGTTTCCTATGCGAGCTATATTGTCGGGTGGGAGACTGCTGACCATGGCGATATTGACTTTAACTGTGAAACATATAAAATCCTATAAGAATACTTATCATAAGTATGTACAAAAGGAAGTATCCCTCGTCTGTTTTCCACTCTGTCAGATTCCCATTAACAGAAAAAAACAACAACATTATGATAATCAATTACATACTATGTCGTATCGTGTACACTTAAACATCACTTTTAACTTTCTATTTCAAATCACTTTGAGAGATGGAGAGTTCATTCTCAATTCTAAAAACCAATTACAGAGATGTTTTGATGAACAAAGAGATGACACCGACTGGTACTAATATCTGTTTCTTTGAAATAATTTACAGAAAAAGTACTTTTTTCACGAATAATCACCAACATAAATGTTTATGCTTCTTGTTCAATTTCACACCTGTGTTGATAAACATCGCTAGCCTCGAACTGACGGTAGGAAGGCATGGTGCCGGTATAGGTCTATATTAATTCATTATGTTTTAAAGCTTATCTTTTCGTTTTACGTCTTGGGCGTGTTAACTGGCCGAATATTGTTTAGGGTGATTTCAATAATTTCCGAATAATCTGTAAAATGGTTGTACATGATATCACAGGCTTTCACTAACTTACCGGATACATTTAGACCAGAATCTAATGGGTTACTCTAATGGGGATATCATGGACAGGCGGTACGGGGATAGAAGGCACGAGGCACGTAATAACGGCCACTTATAAATATTCAATATTATAATTTTAAAAGTGTCATTATGTTTATCTTAGAATAAATGTAGTTACTGTGTGTGCATCCAAACAGTAATTTATACTCGATTTAGGTCGATTGTAATTTTCCTATTCGCCAAGAGGTACATGTAGATTAGTGTACGACTGTTGGTCCGATCGCAATAACAAACACACTTATGATAAAATAAAACGCTCGAGTGCTGATTTCGAACGTCCGCGGAATTGTTGTTGCTTTGATAGTCTGTTAATATGGGCCAAAGAGGTATGGCGCATATTGGCTTGTTTCGACCTAAAGGTGACCGTTTTATTTGCAAAATTAAAAAAAATAAAAAAAAAAATAAAAAGAATGTGTTTTTTTTTTAATTGGAATGGGTATTTCATTACATGACCGCAAAGCAGCATCATCGGGCTATTTGCAGCTTTCGAGTTTGAGGGGGTGGTTTCCAGAATTCAAATCATTTTTTGACATAGATCGCATCGGAGGACAAACTTGTTCAGTGTCTCATTCAATGTATGTACCAAAAGACGACTGAAGTCCTATTCCTGGAAAGTGGACCTTCGATGCGCTGGTATCGAAAAAAAGTAATTTCAGCATTTAGTTGGTTGTACATATAAATGCTAATGCAAACTTTCCAAAAATGTCTGCTGACATGTAGCTCATATCGGAATGTTGCGATTTGTTTTAGATTTACTGTGAAAAAAATCATTTCATACATGTATATCGTAATCGGCGTACATGAAGCTTTTAAAGAAATATTTTGTAAACGATGATAGAATGGTCTCTACCGATTTTGATGGTGTTACTGTCAATATTTGAGTATGTAATACGTATATATGTCGCCTAGTTGTTTTCAATATTTTTTTAACCTTAAATTTTACGCACTAAACAAATGGTATGCCATCTCCGCAAAATTAGCCAATAATTATCATTTCAACATCCCCATGATAATGTATGTAGTACAAAATAAGTTATTTACGCAAATCTGGATATATTATTTATAGTAAACCCCCCCTCGAATCTGATAGTATGAACCTTGTATGCTGCTAATTTGTCAACAACAGATGCCAGTGCCGTGTCTTCATTCGTACCTGTCGGTAATTAATATTACTCTATTCACGTTAAAACCGTGCATTCTTATCCGTGTTGTGTTTCTGTCTTGTTGTCATTATGAAATCAATCAACTTCACAAATTATCATCAACTTATCGAATCTTTGTGATGAAGTTAAGCAAAATTTCGTATTAAGATAAAATATTGACTTAGCAGGCTAGTGCAGACGACCGACACACAGGTCTGAGGATTGATATACTAGTATAAAAGTCGGAATGTTCCGGATGTACAAGATTAAGTTTTTATCGTTGCCTTCAAGAACACATTTTCAGTTCGAAAATTTACAGATATTTATCGAAATAAATATCAAAATAGATTTTGGATGTCAAAAAGTGGGAGGGCAAAAACATATGTTTGCCCCCCACTGTAAAAAAGGGGGGGGGGGGCAATCCCCCCCCCCCCCATTGCCCCCGATTGCCCCCCATTGCCCCCCCCCCCCTGACCCCCCCCCCCCCCCCCCCCCCGCTTCCTACGCCGCTATGAATGACTATTCTGCTCTTTTCAGATCAGTTTGACCTGAAAATACTGACCTGAAATTAACCTGAATTTGACCTGAATTGACATGAAGACATTTTGCCTGTGTAAAAATAGAAAACATATTTATACAGTACATGCTATGACCATTTTAGTAATACCACTGGTATACGTAATTTCTATTGATGTCTCCACAGACCTCAAAGCTTTCTCTTTACAAGCGTAGACAAATTAGGGAGATATATATTTAATTATCTTATCTTATCTCTGTTTATTTCAGGCTATATTTAGCGTTTGTTTCACCAGTTCAATCAGCAATGGGATTAATTCTTAGAAATGAATCGATTGTCAGAAACAAATAGTTTAACAAGTTCCTTATTTTATAATTGATGCATGCAATGAGGAGATGAGTATACATCTGACGGAGTTGGAAACCAAACATCCAATTGCTTAATATAGAGATACATATCAGCTATTAGGCGACACGTTATGTAAATGTTTAATGAGGCACGTTAAAACACTTCTAAACCCATCAACATAATAACAGACTGGAAACAAGTTTGTCACTTAGCCTTATAAATAATGAAATATTGCACCTTTTAACATCCAAACCATTCATCATACATGTACGTACATACTGTACGTCAATTAGTCTATTTATTCTTCCTGTTATGTGGTGTGAATTATGTTTTACTGAACCAAACAGAAAGATAAATAATCATTGATCAATATAAAATGTTTCTTCTGCAAAATACATCATCAGAAAGAAAATATCAACTGGTATCATCAGTATATATTTACCATTGTATGGCACTGCCACTATATAACCCTACCAATTCAGTTGCGAGTTCACCAGCTTATGAACTGCAAACTGAAATCTGAATTTGAAAATTTCAAAAAAAAATCGCACGACAAATAAAAAATCGCAGATGGTAAATATAAGCATTGAACAGCTTTCAGTTGGCATTCATAGTCAATATGAATGCCAACTGAAAGCCGTTCAATGCTTAAATAATGTTAACAGGGGATGTACAGGACATAACTATCCAGCATTATTGTTGCCAATGTTTATTTCTGGGTAAACAGAACATTTGATATCCTGTATTTATTGGTAGTGAGACAGGAGAACATTTGATATCCTGTATTTATTGGTGGGTAGTGAGACAGGAGAACATTTGATATCCTGTATTTATTGGTTGGTAGTGAGACAGGAGAACATTTGATATCCTGTATTTATTGGTTGGTAGTGAGACAGGAGAACATTTGCTATCCTGTATTTATTGGTCGGTAGTGAGACAGGAGAACATTTGATATCCTGTATTTATTGGTTGGTGTTGAGACAGGAGAACATTTGATATCCTGTATTTATTGGTGGGTAGTGAGACAGGAGAACATTTGATATCCTGTATTTATTGGTTGGTAGTGAGACAGGAGAACATTTGATATCCTGTATTTATTGGTGGGTAGTGAGACAGGAGAACATTTGCTATCCTGTATTTATTGGTCGGTAGTGAGACAGGAGAACATTTGATATCCTGTATTTATTGGTGGGTAGTGAGACAGGAGAACATTTGATATCCTGTATTTATTGGTGGGTAGTGAGACAGGAGAACATTTGATATCCTGTATTTATTGGTAGTGAGACAGGAGAACATTTGATATCCTGTATTTATTGGTAGTGAGACAGGAGAACATTTGATATCCTGTATTTATTGGTGGGTAATGAGACAGGAGAACATTTGATATCCTGTATTTATTGGTTGATAGAGAGACATGAGAACATTTGATATCCTGTATTTATTGGTGGGTAATGAGACAGGAGAACATTTGATATCCTGTATTTATTGGTCGGTAGTGAGACAGGAGAACATTTGATATCCTGTATTTATTGGTTGGTAGTGAGACAGGAGAACATTTGATATCCTGTATTTATTGGTGGGTTGTGAGACAGGAGAACATTTGATATCCTGTATTTATTGGTGGGTAGTGAGACAGGAGAACATTTGATATCCTGTATTTATTGGTAATGAGACAGGAGAACATTTGATATCCTGTATTTATTGATAGTGAGACAGGAGAACATTTGATATCCTGTATTTATTGGTCGGTAGTGAGACAGGAGAACATTTGATATCCTGTATTCATTGGTGGGTAGTGAGACAGGAGAACATTTGATATCCTGTATTTATTGGTGGGTAGTGAGACAGGAGAACATTTGATATCCTGTATTTATTGGTGGGTAATGAGACAGGAGAACATTTGATATCCTGTATTTATTGGTTGATAGTGAGACAGGAGAACATTTGATATCCTGTATTTATTGGTTGGTAGTGAGACAGGAGAACATTTGATATCCTGTATTTATTGGTTGGTAGTGAGACAGGAGAACATTTGATATCCTGTATTTATTGGTTGGTAATGAGACAGGAGAACATTTGATATCCTGTATTTATTGGTTGGTAGTGAGACAGGAGAACATTTGATATCCTGTATTTATTGGTAGTGAGACAGGAGAACATTTGATATCCTGTATTTATTGGTTGGTAGTGAGACAGGAGAACATTTGATATCCTGTATTTATTGGTGGGTAGTGAGACAGGAGAACATTTGATATCCTGTATTTATTGGTGGGTAGTGAGACAGGAGAACATTTGATATCCTGTATTTATTGGTTGGTAATGAGACAGGAGAACATTTGATATCCTGTATTTATTGGTGGGTAGTGAGACAGGAGAACATTTGATATCCTGTATTTATTGGTTGGTAATGAGACAGGAGAACATTTGATATCCTGTATTTATTGGTGGGTAGTCAGATAGGAGAACATTTGATATCCTGTATTTATTGGTGGGTAATGAGACAGGAGAACATTTGATATCCTGTATTTATTGGTGGGTAGTCAGACAGGAGAACATTTGATATCCTGTATTTATTGGTCGGTAGTGAGACAGGAGAACATTTGATATCCTGTATTTATTGGTAGTGAGACAGGAGAACATTTGATATCCTGTATTTATTGGTTGATAGTGAGACAGGAGAACATTTGATATCCTGTATTTATTGGTTGGTAGTGAGACAGGAGAACATTTGATATCCTGTATTTATTGGTTGGTAGTGAGACAGGAGAACATTTGATATCCTGTATTTATTGGTTGGTAATGAGACAGGAGAACATTTGATATCCTGTATTTATTGGTGGGTAGTGAGACAGGAGAACATTTGATATCCTGTATTTATTGGTTGGTAGTGAGACAGGAGAACATTTGATATCCTGTATTTATTGGTGGGTAATGAGACAGGAGAACATTTGATATCCTGTATTTATTGGTGGGTAGTGAGACAGGGGGACATTTGATATCCTGTATTAATTGGTTGGTAATGAGACAGGAGAACATTTGATATCCTGTATTTATTGGTAGTGAGACAGGAGAACATTTGATATCCTGTATTTATTGGTGGGTAGTGAGACAGGAGAACATTTGATATCCTGTATTTATTGGTTGGTAGTGAGACAGGAGAACATTTGATATCCTGTATTTATTGGTGGGTAATGAGACAGGAGAACATTTGATATCCTGTATTTATTGGTGGGTAGTGAGACAGGGGGACATTTGATATCCTGTTTTTATTGGTGGGTAATGAGACAGGAGAACATTTGATATCCTGTATTTATTGGTTGGTAGTGAGACAGGAGAACATTTGATATCCTGTATTTATTGGTTGATAGTGAGACAGGAGAACATTTGATATCCTGTATTTATTGGTTGGTAGTGAGACAGGAGAACATTTGATATCCTGTATTTATTGGTTGGTAGTGAGACAGGAGAACATTTGATATCCTGTATTTATTGGTTGGTAGTGAGACAGGAGAACATTTGATATCCTGTATTTATTGGTGGGTAATGAGACAGGAGAACATTTGATATCCTGTATTTATTGGTTGGTAGTGAGACAGGAGAACATTTGATATCCTGTATTTATTGGTTGGTACTGAGACAGGAGAACATTTGATATCCTGTATTTATTGGTTGGTAGTGAGACAGGAGAACATTTGATATCCTGTATTTATTGGTTGGTGTTGAGACAGGAGAACATTTGATATCCTGTATTTATTGGTTGGTAATGAGACAGGAGAACATTTGATATCCTGTATTTATTGGTGGGTAGTGAGACAGGAGAACATTTGATATCCTGTATTTATTGGTGGGTAGTCAGACAGGAGAACATTTGATATCCTGTATTTATTGGTGGGTAATGAGACAGGAGAACATTTGATATCCTGTATTTATTGGTGGGTAGTGAGACAGGAGAACATTTGATATCCTGTATTTATTGGTAATGAGACAGGAGAACATTTGATATCCTGTATTTATTGGTGGATAGTGAGACAGGAGAACATTTGATATCCTGTATTTATTGGTGGGTAGTGAGACAGGAGAACATTTGATATCCTGTATTTATTGGTTGGTAATGAGACAGGAGAACATTTGATATCCTGTATTTATTGGTGGGTAGTGAGACAGGAGAACATTTGATATCCTGTATTTATTGGTTGGTAGTGAGCCAGGAGAACATTTGATATCCTGTATTTATTGGTGGGTAGTGAGACAGGAGAACATTTGATATTCTGTATTTATTGGTGGGTAGTGAGACAGGAGAACATTTGATATCCTGTATTTATTGGTTGGTGTTGAGACAGGAGAACATTTGATATCCTGTATTTATTGGTGGGTAGTGAGACAGGAGAACATTTGATATCCTGTATTTATTGGTGGGTAGTGAGACAGGAGAACATTTGATATCCTGTATTTATTGGTTGGTAGTGAGACAGGAGAACATTTGATATCCTGTATTTATTGGTGGGTATGAGACAGGAAAACATTTGATATCCTGTATTTATTGGTGGGTAGTGAGACAGGAGAACATTTGATATCCTGTATTTATTGGTGGGTAATGAGACAGGAGAACATTTGATATCCTGTATTTATTGGTAGTGAGACAGGAGAACATTTGATATCCTGTATTTATTGGTTGGTAGTGAGACAGGAGAACATTTGATATCCTGTATTTATTGGTGGGTAATGAGACAGGAGAACATTTGATATCCTGTATTTATTGGTAGTGAGACAGGAGAACATTTGATATCCTGTATTTATTGGTTGGTAGTGAGACAGGAGAACATTTGATATCCTGTATTTATTGGTAGTGAGACAGGAGAACATTTGATATCCTGTATTTATTGGTTGGTAGTGAGACAGGAGAACATTTGATATCCTGTATTTATTGGTTGGTAATGAGACAGGAGAACATTTGATATCCTGTATTTATTGGTTGGTGTTGAGACAGGAGAACATTTGATATCCTGTATTTATTGGTTGGTAGTGAGACAGGAGAACATTTGATATCCTGTATTTATTGGTTGGTAGTCAGACAGGAGAACATTTGATATCCTGTATTTATTGGTGGGTAATGAGACAGGAGAACATTTGATATCCTGTATTTATTGGTGGGTTGTGAGACAGGAGAACATTTGATATCCTGTATTTATTGGTTGGTAGTGAGACAGGAGAACATTTGATATCCTGTATTTATTGGTGGGTAATGAGACAGGAGAACATTTGATATCCTGTATTTATTGGTGGGTAGTGAGACAGGGGGACATTTGATATCCTGTATTAATTGGTTGGTAATGAGACAGGAGAACATTTGATATCCTGTATTTATTGGTAGTGAGACAGGAGAACATTTGATATCCTGTATTTATTGGTGGGTAGTGAGACAGGAGAACATTTGATATCCTGTATTTATTGGTTGGTAGTGAGACAGGAGAACATTTGATATCCTGTATTTATTGGTGGGTAATGAGACAGGAGAACATTTGATATCCTGTATTTATTGGTGGGTAGTGAGACAGGGAGACATTTGATATCCTGTATTTATTGGTGGGTAATGAGACAGGAGAACATTTGATATCCTGTATTTATTGGTTAGTAGTGAGACAGGAGAACATTTGATATCCTGTATTTATTGGTTGATAGTGAGACAGGAGAACATTTGATATCCTGTATTTATTGGTTGGTAGTGAGACAGGAGAACATTTGATATCCTGTATTTATTGGTTGGTAGTGAGACAGGAGAACATTTGATATCCTGTATTTATTGGTTGGTAGTGAGACAGGAGAACATTTGATATCCTGTATTTATTGGTGGGTAATGAGACAGGAGAACATTTGATATCCTGTATTTATTGGTTGGTAGTGAGACAGGAGAACATTTGATATCCTGTATTTATTGGTTGGTACTGAGACAGGAGAACATTTGATATCCTGTATTTATTGGTTGGTAGTGAGACAGGAGAACATTTGATATCCTGTATTTATTGGTTGGTAGTTGAGACAGGAGAACATTTGATATCCTGTATTTATTGGTTGGTAATGAGACAGGAGAACATTTGATATCCTGTATTTATTGGTGGGTAGTGAGACAGGAGAACATTTGATATCCTGTATTTATTGGTGGGTAGTCAGACAGGAGAACATTTGATATCCTGTATTTATTGGTGGGTAGTGAGACAGGAGAACATTTGATATCCTGTATTTATTGGTGGGTAGTGAGACAGGAGAACATTTGATATCCTGTATTTATTGGTAATGAGACAGGAGAACATTTGATATCCTGTATTTATTGGTGGATAGTGAGACAGGAGAACATTTGATATCCTGTATTTATTGGTGGTAGTGAGACAGTGAACATTCGATATCCTGTATTTATTGGTTGGTAGTGAGACAGGAGAAACATTTGATATCCTGTATTATTGGTGGGTAATGAGACAGGAGAACATTTGATATCCTGTATTTATTGGTGGGTAGTCGAGACAGGAGAACATTTGATATCCTGTATTTATTGGTGGTATGAGACAGGAGAACATTGATATCCTGTATTATTGGGTTGGTAGTGAGACAGGAGACATTTGATATCCTGTATTTATGGTTGGTAGTGAGACAGGAGACCATTTGATATCCTGTATTTATTGGTTGGATAGTGAGTGGACAGGAGAACATTTGATATCTGATTTATTGGTGTGTAGTGAGACAGGAGAACATTGATATCCTGTATTTATTGGTTGCGTAGTGAGACAGGAGAACATTTAATCCTGATTTTGGTTGGTAGTGACGCGAACACTTTGATATCCCTTTATTGGTTGTAATTACAGGAAAACATTGATTCCTGTATTATGGTTTGTGTAGTGGACGAGAACATTTGATATCTGTATTTAATGGTTGTCTTGACAGAGACATTTGATACTAATATTGGTGGTATGGACCATGGGACTTTGTATATCCTTTTTATTGGTGGTATTGAGACAGGAGAACATTTGATATCTGTATTTATGTGGTAGTGAACAGGGAACATTGTATCCGGTATTTATTGGTTGGTAGTGAGACAGGAGAACATTATATCCTGTCATTTTTGGTGTAGTGAGACAGAAACATTTGATGTCCGATCTTGGTGGGTAGTGGACTAGAGACCTTTGATATCCTATTATTGGTGGTAGTCAGAAGGAGAACATTTGTTCCGATTTATGTGTAGTGAGACAGAGACCTTTGATCCCTCGTATTTATTGTGGGTGTGAGCAGGAGAACATTTTGATATCCTGTATTTATTGGTGGTAGTGAGACAGGAGAACATTTGATATCCTGTATTTATTGGTGGGTAGTGAGACAGGAGAACATTTGATATCCTGTATTTATTGGTGGGTAGTGAGACAGGAGAACATTTGATATCCTGTATTTATTGGTGGGTAGTGAGACAGGAGAACATTTGATATCCTGTATTTATTGGTTGGTAGTGAGACAGGAGAACATTTGATATCCTGTATTTATTGGTGGGTAGTGAGACAGGAGAACATTTGATATCCTGTATTTATTGGTGGGTAGTGAGACAGGAGAACATTTGATATCCTGTATTTATTGGTTGGTAGTGAGACAGGAGAACATTTGATATCCTGTATTTATTGGTTGGGTAGTGCAGACAGGAGAACATTTGATATCCTGTATTTATTGGTTGGTAGTGAGACAGGAGAACATTTGATATCCTGTATTTATTGGTTGGTAATGAGACAGGAGAACATTTGATATCCTGTATTTATTGGTTGGTAGTGAGACAGGAGAACATTTGATATCCTGTATTTATTGGTGTAGTGAGACAGGAGAACATTTGATATCCTGTATTTATTGGTGGTAGTGAGACAGGAGAACATTTGATATCCTGTATTTATTGGTTGGTAGTGAGACAGGAGAACATTTGATATCCTGTATTTATTGGTTGGTAGTGAGACAGGAGAACATTTGATATCCTGTATTTATTGGTTGGTAGTGAGACAGGAGAACATTTGATATCCTGTATTTATTGGTTGGTAGTGAGACAGGAGAACATTTGATATCCTGTATTTATTGGTGGGTAGTGAGACAGGAGAACATTTGATATCCTGTATTTATTGGTTGGTAGTGAGACAGGAGAACATTTGATATCCTGTATTTATTGGTTGGTAGTGAGACAGGAGAACATTTGATATCCTGTATTTATTGGTTGGTAGTGAGACAGGAGAACATTTGATATCCTGTATTTATTGGTTGGTAGTGAGACAGGAGAACATTTGATATCCTGTATTTATTGGTTGGTAGTGAGACAGGAGAACATTTGATATCCTGTATTTATTGGTGGGTAGTGAGACAGGAGAACATTTGATATCCTGTATTTATTGGTTGGTAGTGAGACAGGAGAACATTTGATATCCTGTATTTATTGGTTGGTAATGAGACAGGAGAACATTTGATATCCTGTATTTATTGGTTGGTAGTGAGACAGGAGAACATTTGATATCCTGTATTTATTGGTTGGTAGTGAGACAGGAGAACATTTGATATCCTGTATTTATTGGTTGGTAGTGAGACAGGAGAACATTTGATATCCTGTATTTATTGGTTGGTAGTGAGACAGGAGAACATTTGATATCCTGTATTTATTGGTAGTGAGACAGGAGAACATTTGATATCCTGTATTTATTGGTGGGTAATGAGACAGGAGAACATTTGATATCCTGTATTTATTGGTGGGTAGTGAGACAGGAGAACATTTGATATCCTGTATTTATTGGTAGTGAGACAGGAGAACATTTGATATCCTGTATTTATTGGTTGGTAGTGAGACAGGAGAACATTTGATATCCTGTATTTATTGGTGGGTAGTGAGACAGGAGAACATTTGATATCCTGTATTTATTGGTTGGTAGTGAGACAGGAGAACATTTGATATCCTGTATTTATTGGTGGGTAGTGAGACAGGAGAACATTTGATATCCTGTATTTATTGGTGGGTAGTGAGACAGGAGAACATTTGATATCCTGTATTTATTGGTTGGTAGTGAGACAGGAGAACATTTGATATCCTGTATTTATTGGTGGTAGTGAGACAGGAGAACATTTGATATCCTGTATTTATTGGTGGGTAGTCAGACAGGAGAACATTTTATATCCTGTATTTATTGGTGGGTAGTGAGACAGGAGAACATTTGATATCCTGTATTTATTGGTTGGTAGTGAGACAGGATAACATTTGATATCCTGTGTTTATTGGTTGGTAATGAGACAGGAGAATATTTGATATCCTGTATTTATTGGTAGTGAGACAGGAGAACATTTGATATCCTGTGTTTATTGGTTGGTAATGAGACAGGAGAACATTTGATATCCTGTGTTTATTGGTTGGTAATGAGACAGGAGAATATTTGATATCCTGTATTTTTTTCTCGATTATATCTCAGTGTGATATGCTATTTTATATGTTTTGTTTCTTTTTTCGAAGCTTTTTTCTTATGCTAATCGTCATTAGTCTTTTATTATCTAATGATGATATGTGATTAATATAAGATTATCTAATTCTGTTCGATGATTAAATCGATATGATTTTAAGTAAGTTTATATATTTAGGTCTATTTTATTTCTTATTAATGATACAATGTAAACGATTTGATAGAAGTTTTTAAAGTTTGTTTAATTAATCGTCTATCTTTATTGTCTGACTTGATACTTTACAAATTACACAATCAGCCTGTATGTCATACATGCGGCCATGTAATAAGTTTGTTTGTACCAAAGAGTGTTTTTAATTGGTTGCGCCAGGCCGTAATAATTTTGTTTGTACCCTGCTGCGCCCATCAGCTTTTCCCCTCCATATTTTGACTTTAAGAAAAAGTTGATCTCCCCATCAGTTTTCCCTCTCAATATTTTGACTTTAAAACAAAGCTACTGCCTCCTACAGATTTCCATTTAAGATACTAAATATTTAACCATACACTTTTCTTATATCCATCCTGTAACAGCGTGTTCACATTCCAGGGTCAATTTTCGAGATGTCAATGGGACCTGTTGACAACAGGCGACGGTTCCGGGGAAATAGTTATAGTTCGTGGAACTAGACACAAACTCGTCAATTTTAGTTTCAGTTCAATAATATAGTCCACGGTGTGGATACTCACCCTGTTTTTACAACATAACTAGATGCATAGATGAATTGTTGCAAGTTATATCGATCAACTGCCTTTTCCCCCTCCGGTAGCATGAATTTCCGTGACGTCAATAATACACTTAGTATAGTGACGTCAGACAAAACGATGTCATTTAGTGTCGACGTCACCAACATTGTTTTTCATATCACTACATCAATGGGAATTATGAGAGAACCTTCCATTTTGTTTGGTAAAGTTATATAGTGACAATACGGGCCAAGTGAAACATACAATTTCAGTCTTTTGTCCTGTGTGGGTTTTATCATTTTACCGTATATACGTTCTCTCCTTGAAGATGAGTTATATTAGATAGGTCTGCTTTATTTCACTTGTATAATACGTATTTTGTTTTAGAGTGTTTTTCGGTTGTTTTTTTTAAAATACGTTTTAAATGTCCACTTTTATACTGATAAAATGTTATATTATAAAGTTTCCAGTCCCAAGCATATGTTATTTAGTGTGAGACTGTTTTTTTTAAACGTCATTTCATATATTTTGTGGGGTGGATATAAAAACTTATTGTTATCAGCAACAAGAATTTTCACATTAATCTTTAAAAACCTACTTTTCGTTCTTTTAATTTTTTTCTTTACACGTGTTTATAGAATTGGAAGTGTTTTTTTTCTCCTTTTTCTTAATTTGACTAGATTAAAAAACAAAGCTTAATACATCAAATCATAAGAAGAGTGATTTTGTAGGGATATGCGCGTCTGAATCTAGTTAGTATTTATAGAAAAAATGTTAGTCCCTACTCAGATCATAGCAACGATCGTAGAAATAGGGGCTAATATTGGTTCTATAAATACATACCAGATACAGAAGTCTGTGATAGTAGAAATAGGGGCTAATATTGGTTCTATAAATACATACCAGATACAGAAGTCTGTGATAGTAGAAATAGGGGCTAATATTGGTTCTATAAATACATACCAGATACAGAAGTCTGTGATAGTAGAAATAGGGGCTAATATTGGTTCTATAAATACATACCAGATACAGAAGTCTGTGATAGTAGAAATAGGGGCTAATATTGGTTCTATAAATACTTACCAGATACAGAAGTCTGTGATAGTAGAAATAGGGGCTAATATTGGTTCTATAAATACATACCAGATACAGAAGTCTGTGATCTATCCAGTTATACATGTAGGTAGTTAATGTGCGTATATGGTAGGCGTCTACTCAATAGGCATATACATATATATGTATTGCTTTTCCAGTCTGTCATATGAAGGTCAGATCAAAATTCTTTTTGAAATATAAGAAAGAAATGATACATTAACCTCATTATATCATTATGTTAACATGAGCTAATAATCGAAAAATGTTTGAATTAGTTTGAGGGAAAACCATTTGATGTCGTTAGTTTCACATTAATGATAAAAATCTGTAAGTGTATTGATTTGTAGACCATGTTCATTGAATGAAATACAGATAAATACTGAATAGAAGTACACCATATCTTTGTATAAACCTAGACATTTATGGTACCTTATAAAACTTAACTCCATTTAAGGCGAATTAAAACCTTGGTGTTTTGTAAATATGTTTTGAGATTTCTCATTAAATTCAAATTAAGATACGGCCCGTTACAGATCTATTAAAATAGGAATTTATTTTAATTTAAAAATAATGTGGATTATTGGCCTTATCTACCTAGGAATTACTACTCGGCCATTACGGGTTAAATTGGTTTGATTGATAGGTATTTAATAATATACATCCTTATCTGTCTGTCGTCTTCAAATTCGTGGAAAAGGAAATATGCATTGTGGGTATTGCCGCTTATTCAGTGAAATATATACGGGTCCTTCGGACCTACGACCGGTTAATAACATGTGTCTTCTGCCTTGATTTTAAAATGGCTTATCTGATGACGGCGATAAACTAATGAGAAAACAGACTGGTTAGTGGGAATCCCTCTTCTGACAACATACTATTTTGATATATCTAATTCATTATTATCAGACGAATGCTTTTAATATCATTTTAAGGGAAATGAGACTCATTGCTTATAAGAATAATTCGAATTGATATAAGATACATAGCTGTATTTAATCAAATTACATTAGGCAATAAATCTACCGTTACGGGATAGAAATGATAATGGTTTGCTCTGAATTGACAATCCTTGCCAACACACGTGAGCGCTTAAAGCAATCAGATTTAGCTAGAAAAGTTTTATCATAATAACAAGTTAGTATAATGAGAATAATGTTCCACTTTTTGCCACTTATATCATCAGATATACTATGCAATAGCAAATTATCTAAAATTGCCATAGTTTAAAAACTATCAAAATAGATTAAATACCTTCTTCATATTGTCCTCATAATGTGAACACTTGCTTCTGTGTAAACAGTTTGAGGAATTTCTGTTGACGATTAGAAAGTTACATGTCCTATATCAGTAGTCAACTGACCATTGGTTGGTCTAATGTACTGTGTACTTACAGGACCAGTGGCTTTAGATGCAGAGCGTGTGTAAGTCTCGCGTGGTGGCCTGAGTATTTATTAGTTAAGAATTACCTTGAATGATATGTTCATCATGGTCGTATTTAGAAATAATTCAAATCATCGTTTTTAATGCCTACATACATCACCCGTTAATTTAGCATGTTTATATTGTTTCTGTTTTGTTTTTGTTTTTGTTTTAATGCGTACAGATATCAACCGTTAATTAAGCATGTTTATATTGTTTTTCATTGGCTTATTTCAGTACACTTTATGTAATAGTACAACAACAATAGATCAATTCTATAGGAATTAATGTGAATATCGTCATATCGGTAGGTGGGAAATATATCGTTAAATTAAATTCAATCATATGGAAATGTTCAGTAACATGCACAAAGCTCTAACTGATCTGTGAAATATCAATTAATACATTTCATGATGAAAACAAATCCCAAATTAAGGTAATAACCACCATTTTATGTGTATTCGTGTGTTCGTTAATCAGAAACCAGGTTTTCCCCTGTGATGTGTATAACAATCGTTATAATGTATTCAGTTCATTGAATGATAAAGGCAAAGTTTATTGTTTATTATATCCCTGGAGTGCGTAAACAATCTAGATGACATCCATATCAAATAAGTATATCCAAATCAGGACTGCATCTGATAGTAGTGAGGCAGTCACAAGATGAATTAAAGGTTGTTCTTGACATGCTAAAGTCTACTAATGACGTGTGATGGCTTTGGTGAATTAATAAATTGTCACAATCAAACGCCTTTATATCTTGTCTGACATTTTTCAAATACATTTGATCAATTCAATAAACTAAATCTGAAAGACGACTTTCGAGGTATGTCGTGATCCTAATGTAAACTAATCAAATTGTACGTTTACTTTCCAGAAACAAAAGTATATAAATTATTCTTCAGAAATCAGTGCACATGTATTCAATCCCTAATTGATAGACAGGTAAAGAACTTTTCTGTTAGATGATTCCCTCGAGTAATCTACAACGAAATTAATTAACAACCAATTCAATTTATAAGCTTAATTAAAAACGGTAGAATAGTCAGAAATCTGATATCTACCCCGTTTTGGGACATAAATAATACGCTTGACGAGTTCAAAACAATTAATTCTTCAAACGGACATTTTAAACAGTATCGTGGAACAAATACAGAGATAAAAAAGTATGCCTTTCGCCTATTCGCTTTTACATGTGGGGTCAAAAAATGAAGAACGATATTTATTGGCATGGAAATGAAATATGCACTTGTACAAATGGGTACAATCAATCCGCATTAGATTGGTACATACATTTTTTTTTTTTAAATATGTTTGATATATTATGAAAGCCCATTATCAATGTAAATAGCTGCCAATGCACCAAAGCACACCGTAGACTTTAATATAGACAGTTTTCCTCTTTATCACTGAGTTGGAAAAAATGAAGATCGTATCATCATCGGAATTTTAAAAGGTATCTTTCTTAGTGATATATTTAAGATTCTAACCTCAACATCATAAATACTTGGGTAATTATCATATTTAGTATTGATATTAGACACTAAATCAATTGGTATCATCTAATCAGTGATATTGTGATGATATTAAACTGCTCGCGTCCCAGGCGTCAGTTAGCCACACTCGGCAGGTGCCCCTTTTGTTGATCCCGGAGCGGTAATTAGTATCACCTATTACACTTAATAATTCAATCATTAAACGATTTTAAGAGGGTCAATCGTCGGTATTAACGGCTTATAAAACTGAATAAATGTTTATAAACCATAATTGTTCCTGTACAACTGTTGAACAGTTTATGATCAGCAACCATGTTTTTCTTTGATGTTTTCCCCTTCATGAATTCGTTTCAAATTGTACTCAAGTATTAGATTGCTGTGTGATATACCGACAGTCGGACAACAACTGCTACCCGATTTTAAAGTTACCACTGACATTTATATTATCGGGAAGATTGTTCATCATTTTTTTTATTCATTTTTAATCTATTTTAAACAGCTTATTTCTAATACGTAAAATTAAATTATGCCACTTTTGAAAGACATGTATTTGCCTTATATATATATTTACCTTCGTTTTCAACTATCTTACTTGAGTCGCCGACCAACTGCATGTTTATCTAAATGAGGGTCTGTAAACTACATAGCCCTCTATTGTAATAATTTGTGCCGACGAAGCGTCATACTTGTTGACATTTTTGTAAGATGACGGCTTTAATTGGCCTGAGAAGCCAAGCCACTTCCCTCAAATGGAAATATATACGTAAACGTAGGTGAAATGACGTTAACATACGTTAATACTTGACAAGTTAACACTTGTACGTGTTTGTCCCGGAGAACTCCAGGACCTAGTAAACGTAACATGAATTACATGTGGTTGTCGAGGAAACAGACGAAGCCTACCTCAGTTTAAACATATCTTATTTGAAAATATTCAAAAGGAAGTGGGCACAAGTTGTATAACTTATAAACGTCCTTTTCCATAAACATGTATACAATGGTATTTACGAATGGCAGCATTTGTGATGTAATATAAAGATATATATATATGTAAGAAAACAACATTAATATATGAGGTGACATTACCCATTTTCGTATGTCATACCCATACCCACAATTGTACATCAAATTTATTGATATCTTTTAAGCAAACAAGTTAAATGAAAATGACTTGCATGTAGTAGTTTATATCATAGACAATATACACTGTAACAAATATTGGTATAAAGTTAGTGGTATATAATAAATAAATACCGTACTAGTGTTTCAGTTTCCCGGTAGCCTGACCAATCGTGTCAAGGGCTCAGCTTCTGTGTTGGTCATAAGACGATTAGCTTGACCAATCGTGTCAAGGGCTCAGCTTCTGTGTTGGTCATACCACGACTGTCCACGCTCCACACTGATCAAACTAATTACTAAGTACAATACATATGACAGCTTAATATATTTCCTATATTGCCCCATGTGGGCCGGAATTCGTTAATAAAGAATTGTATTGTATTGTATTGTATTGTATTGTATTGCATTGCATTGCATTGCATTGTATTGTATTGTATTGTATTGTATTGTATATATAGTCTTGAACTATCAAGTATATGCATTCAATATAATTCTAAGTATATCAGAGCCCATGAAGTGGGTATAGGTTACAGTACATACAGTATATGTGTATGCCATAACATTTTATTTCAAATACTGATGTAAAAGCATCTATGTAAATAAGTTTGATGAATATGGATTAGTTATTACAGTATATATCATACACAATATAAGAATTAAAAATATCGTTTAGCTTACTAAAAACGGCTGGTACTTTTTGTATACTTTTGGACTGTCAAGCGTATATGTATAATTTTGTTAATTTTAGGACTAAGTGTATCAGAACCATGGAGTATCAATATTCACATTATACATAAATAAAACTCTCAAAAATATAACACGATAATCATTAAAATGGTTACATTTGAAAAGGTAGTGGCATGCATTTCGCGAGAAAGGAACAATTACAAGATGGACACAAAAATAAATTGACTTTTAAGAGGTCGGCATTCAATGCACTACATCCATGCCGAATTCGGCTAGGTATAAGTTCTTTTTCCGACTGTAAGTGCTGTTACAGGTTTCTGAAGATCTTAAAGAAATGTCTAGAGAATTGCCTTGGACCCGCTGGGGCCTTGGCGGCCCCCAGACCCCCTCGGCGCTCGCATTATCACTAATTTACTTGACCCCTCCTGGACCCGCACCTGCGTACAGACCTTCAGAAATAAAACAAATGTACCGTGTACAGACCTTCAGAAATAAAACAAATGTACCGTGTACAGACCTTCAGAAATAAAACAAATGTACCGTGTACAGACCTTCAAAAATACAACAAATGTACCGTGTACAGACCTTCAGAAATAAAACAAATGTACCGTGTACAGACCTTCAGAAATAAAACAAATGTACCGTGTACCGACCTTCAGAACCAAGACAAATGTGCCGCGTACAGACTTTAAGAACCAAGACAAAAGTAGCGCGTACAGACTTTTGGAACTCGATCATTAATGTGGTTCTACCTGAAAAATAGCGGTGATAATGTATTTGTGTATGTTTTGCTTGTCATGTAATCACGACCATCGCCCTTAATATTGTTGATGACAATGAATTAATTGCGAATCGAGTTTGATGAAGAAATTCATATAAGGACAGATACCAAATAATGTATTATTTGTGGTTCATTTTTCTTAAACAAAGGTACGACAGCTGAAAATAAATCTTTACAAAATTATAAGCTGGTATAAGCAATAAAACATTAAGTATAAAAAAGCTGAACTTTGGATTTAATATGACAATAAGTATTCATTCTCCTCAATATTCTTTCTTTCTTTATGTTGTCGTTTTGATTTTCATTTTGTCAATGCAAACTATCCTCTAGACTTAAACACATGTGAACCCGATACTTGGAAAGAATTTCTTCTTTTCCAAAAAATTACACGGAACATACTATACGATGAAATAAGAGTTTAACCTTAAAATATGAACATTTAAGCCACATTAAAACACAGCATTTTAAACGGTTTTTGTTATTGACGCGCCAGTAAAACCGTAAAACCAGCATTTATGATTGAGCTAAGCGTCTAGTACCGAGATGCCGACAGTCAAACGTCTGTGACTTGGCCCACAGTTGAGGACGGCATTGGACGTGGATTCTAGAGATACATAAGAAAAGCCAACTCTCAGTGCTACACATCAAGATTCGCTGATAAAGGTGGATAATAAGTCTTTTTGCCAATTCTTATTTCCACAGCTCTCAATTCTAAGTCTAAGATAAGCATGTGGTTTCAGATATAGCAAGGAAAATTCCAAGCCTTCACTATCACGACAATGGGTCTAACTATTACAAACAAGACTTCTACACCATTATCTGTTATTGAAAAAGAAGGACAACCATATGTTTGACTGGTAGTTCTGTCAGTAGAACGTCTTATCTTGATGTTAAGGCAAACTTAAAAACGCGATCATAAATCTGCGTATAGCCAGGAGACGTAAACGGTTGTAATTCCCATGTGAACTTGTCCTGATTACCAATTACGTGTTAACAAACGAACAACTTAATTCTCCTTTATTTTTGACCTTTCGACCTTCATTTGATTGCTCATTACGTGTTTATTAAAGAACAATTTCGTTGTCTCCATTTTGACCCATCGACCATCATCCGATTACTTATTACATATTTATAAAAAAAAAAAAAATAATTAACTGCCTTTCATATATGATCTCTCAATAGTTGCATGTGTTAAAAACAAAAACTCAAAGTTCAATGCTTATTTTATAATGATAAATGTTAATAACATTTTAGGATGGATTTCCAGTGAATAAATGAATAATTGTTGTATTGGAGTGCGAAATCAAGGTTCTAAGAACGACATACTCAATATACGAAGTTCTGACCTAATAACAAACAAAACGTCTGTCTCAACATCATATCGACAGTATGTCTTGTCGTGTATCAGTTGGACATAACGATGAGTAAATTAAACATACCAACAGAGCGGTATATATAGCAACATACTATATCAACTATTTGGTATGAAAATCAAAACAAACCTAAACCAAAGCTAAATTGCTGCTTGGTTTTAAATCGTCTCCTGATGAGGTGTAAGCTAATAAGCTAACAATTGCAATAGTTAGATATGTATATATTGTAAGGTGACCCATTCATAGCTATATACAAATGTAGATAAATATATGTACTGTATGTCTAATCAAATTTACATTTACATTTTCAATACATACATAGAATGACTTTGTGATATTGTTACTTAGCATTATGTATATAAATTTGTTAAAAATATCTAGCATATGTTTATAATGTTGTTCGTGTTCAAGCTTGATATTGCACAAAGAAGCGCAAAATATCACCAAAATCCGTACAATATTTCCGTCAATTATATGTTTGATCTTCAAATTTACCAATATCCTTATATTTATCTCCCCTTGTCTGTAAAGTATATACAAATGTATATATATATTAATATCCTTATAATTGTCCCATTGTCTCTAAAGTATATATACCAATATCCTTACAATTGTCTCCATAAAACCAGTAAATTTGTACATAAAACATGTTTTGAATTAGAAAATTACGCGGATTCATACAGTTTGCAAACACAATTTTTTTCATACCCCGATGAAACTAAAAAATAATTGACATCAACGCTTATAATTAATTTTTGAAAATAATTTTCTAATTCAAAACATGTTTTATGTACAATTTTACTGGTTTTATATGGGACTATTTTCCTCAAATCAATACGCAACGTCAATTGTCGTATTGTGACGTCACATTTTTTGCGCCATTCTCGGAATTTCTTTCATAGAAGAATGAAAAGAATTTTTCGACCAATCCAATTTGAGTATTTACCATGAAAACAAAGAAAAATTAGTTATAGTGTTATGAAAAATAAATCTCAACTAATCAGAAAGCCGCACTCTGCGTACAAACAATGGAAAATTAATTATATACTAATATCTTTATACATTTGTAATTACCAATATCCTTATACATTTGTAATTTTTCCATTGTCTGTAAAATATATATACCAATATCCTTATAATTGTTTCCCCTTGTCTGTAAAGTATATATATTAATATCCTTATAATTGTTTCCCCTTGTCTGTAAAGTATATATATTAATATCCTTATAATTGTCCCATTGTCTGTAAGGTATATATACCAATATCCTTATAATAATCTCCCCTTGTCTGTAAAGTATATATACCAATATCCTTATCATTATCTTCCCTTGTCTGTAAAGTATATACACCAATATTCTTATAATTATCTCCCCTTGTCTGTTAAGTATATATACCAATATTCTTATAATTATCTCCCCTTGTCTGAAAGTTATATATTATTGTCCACTTTTCTGTAAAGTATGTACACGAATATCCTTTCGCTAGGTTTTCGCCTGTTGGGTGTAAAATTCGATAGTGAATTAGATACAAAATCACCCGGTAGAATATAAATAATATAAAGGGAAACTAAGCACTTAGCTTAATTTATGCATCGGAAGGCGTGCACATTTCCTAATTTTCGTACAAGTTTTGCTATAAATTATACACGAGTTATTTCCCTTTAATGCCCCTGTTGAGCAGCAAAGAATTATGGGTAGCAGCTTTCCCCTGATTCTTTTATCTTCTTATTTTATGTTTACTATATTGGATGATGTTTCACATGCCTGTTTGAAGGCGGAGATTGGCAACACCCACACAGGGTTTTGTTTTAATTAACTACCCTTTTCATTTTGAGATGTTTATTTTTAGACGTTTTTTAATGATTGTGTTATGCTATATTAATTTTGTATTGTTAAATTGTAATATGTTTAGAATTTATATTAAATGTCACCATATGCCATGTATGGTGGCCATTTTCAATCTACACATTCTCTTTGTTGTCTTTGACAGGACCGAAGATGCATAAATACAGCTAATGATTAAACATTTTTAATAAATCGCAAAACTACATAACATGGGAAGGGCAGTCTGTAACATATTATCTTCATGGGAGTTGCTTATCTTATATTGTGCTATAATTAGATTTCGAATCATTTGAAATGTATTTCTTTTGCCGGTGGTATTAACAGGAAGTTAAGAATTCGTTTTTACAAAGCGTTTAAACATCAAGCATCACGGTTTTAGCGCGATACGTAACATGTGAAATGTAACATATGTTCAGGTTTTAACAGACAAAACACCAACAACAACGACGACGACTCCGACAACGATAAAACACCAACAACAACGACGACGACTCCGACAACGATAAAACACCAACAACAACGACGGCGACTGCGACAATGACGACGACGACAACAACAACGATAACATAAATACATGTTGTATACATACCTTAGTTAAAATAATGGCATATTTCCTATAAGATATAAATACATATACACTGAATAAATTGATAATAATAAAAAACAACAAATGTACAGAAAGTATTTGATTGGTTACAGTTGAGTGTCGTAACTAAATTACAAAATATCGGCGATTTCTGTCGTGCGAGAGAAATGTTAACATTTATGTATGATACTCAACTTCATTTGTAAAGATGAAAAAATATAAGGTCAAAAAAGGTGCACATCAAATAACTCGGGAGCTACAAATAGAACCATCCGGAACTCCTCAGGGCCCACAATACCCGATATCATCATGTGACCACTGTATATTATCATATGTCATTTATGCGGGAAAGGTCATCAATAAGTTGGCAAAACTTACCGACCAATCCCTTTGTCATTTTATGTCAATAAAATATGTTTAAACTAAATACCCGATGAGTTCATGGCGCTCTTTTACGTCGAATTTAATGACGTCACTAGAATTTAACGCTATTGTTAGATGGGTGCTAAACACAGTATCAGCGTTTTCTGTTATTATTATTCTCGATTAAACCTCCCTAATCCCCAATGTAAATAGGCACGCATGGAGAGACAGAATCGTTCTCATTAATTAGTAAATACCAAACGTTATATAACTGACTATGTAATATACTGATGACATCATTCTTTTACTAAAAAGTGAGGATATGTGTTTTATCAAAATGAAAACTCCTGATATAATACTCGAACCAAATTACTTCAGTAAAAGAAAGTATTTGTTGGATATATGCTTCCAAGTGAGCGGTGTACTTTCTAAAGATGTGCAAAGGGGTGGTCAAAAACAAGTCCTAAGGAATGGAGAAAACAAACGGCAGTAAATCAGTTTGATGTAGATAAACATTTATCATTTCCTTTCAACGTCACCGGGAGGTTGAAATTGTGTTCAACAGACAGCTTACAAAATGTAAAAAATCTAACGCATGCGCAAATCGTGATCGCTTGCCATAGCTGTGCAAAGGGCGGAACCGACATGAGGGTGATGTGTGTTGGAGGGGGCAGATAGAATCGGGCAGAGGGTCGGCAAGTAATTAATGAACTATCAACTGCTGATCTTTGTTTCGGAATTTTGATATATTGTCAACATCAAATATATCAGATAAATAGTGAGCAATTAAAACCGTTTTTGTGAAACGAAACTGGCATGAACATGCGCCCGATATATAGCGATTTGTTCAGGACATTCTTGATAGATTGTGACTTTCTTAGAGGATCCAGACAGGGTTCAAACGTACTCAATGTGTGTAGCACTACGCATACAGTAACTATATTTTTTTCAATGGTTTTGTATATTTTCATATGAAAATAACATTCCATTTGTTGTTTTTACCATTCTAGTATATGTTTATTATATGAGTATACATGTATACGTACTTATTCGAATCCCAAAATAGCATCAATATGAATGACCACTGCATGCTGTTCTATCATGTCTACAAATGACGCGTATGTTTGGTGGAAAATATCAATGTTAGCACATGCGCCAAGCCATTACAGTCATTTCCATCAACAAATGAGTCAAATTACCTCCTCAAAGCTCGGTGTGTGTTGTCTTTCCACCCCTCCTTCAGGCCTCCCACTCTAATCTAGCTGGGTTTGATTTGCCCCGAAATTTGCTTCATGTGTTACCGATAGCTTCTGACGTTTGATACCGTGTTATTTCAAGCGAAAATATCTTGAAATTCAGATGTTGAACAAATTTAAGTGGGAATAGGCGAGAAAATACGATTAATGGCAAGTGAGATATCGTACTTATGGGTAGTAATATTGAAAGGAGGCACCTAATTATCAGGCGAGTATCAGCCACGTGTACCAATAAACAGACATAGGAGAGCTCCTTAGCGGAAATAAATCGACGTCTTTCAAATTCTTTATCTCCCACGAAAAGATAAAGATACTTCAAGAGCCTGACGAACGGAGTTCACACATTATCAAAACGAAATCGTAATGGCAATAAAACAACTTTGATCGGTTTGTCGTCTGTGAGTTTAAAAGACATCTTTTGATATGTTTTGATTTTGGAAGATATAAAACGCATATGAGGTATTGTCAATGGTACATGTAAGTCGAGCAGCTATTTTACACTGCAGACCAAACTGTAAATAGAAGATTTAATAAGACTTAATTTAAGCGGAATTAATCGATGTAATGTGTTAAGTAATCCTGATGTCTTGATATCAAAGTATCAAATAAGAGAGTTTAAATAGTTTGCCAATGATGGAATTTATCACAAAGTGGAATAAAACCCATACGTAGATATTGTCTTAGAAATATATCAATTCAGATGGTTACATGTATACACTATGAAGTTATATACGGGAAGATAAAGGAAGTCGTATTAGATTGAATATATGTTAAAAATATCTATTACAAATCACCAAATTATTCTTCATAGCGCTGAAGCGCAGAGTAAACAATTTTAAAACTATATTTCAAAACTTGTCACGAACTTGTTTTGTTTATAAATGTCCAAAACAAGACACAACTACCTCCGTCATCAGCGTTTAATGAAGATGATTTCAACTTTCTATGTAAAAACATATTAAATCAACCATGTTAACAATTATTCTAGAACATTGGAACAGCGTTCGTGTGATTCTGACAGTAAGAGAAAACTTCGATCATGCTCGAGGAAAGAATAACTTTTCTACTTTCATAACAAATACAAATATTCAGTGTATAGACTATTTTTAATATTGTGTTCAATAAAACATGTTGACCATGGAATTGTGTAAAGCAACTGTCTTGTCTGCTTAGATAATAACTGGCAATAAAACATATAGATTGAACAAATACTGACACTATATTTGCCATGTAGGATATTGTTAATACTATTCTAATATTGTGTATTCCATCTTAAAATGAATTATAAGATAAATATGAAACGCATTCTAACTAGTTGATAATTTATCTGTGTTTTGATTTTAATATCTAGGTGGTTTATTGATTAAACTACTACATATTGAATTTTACGAGGAAAGCAATATAGCGTTAGTGATATTCTAAGTGAATCGTATAATCCATATTTCTATTACCTGACTTACATGTACCACTGCTATTTCAGAACCTTTAGCGGTATGTTAATATGACAAAGTCACTACAAGGACAATCCGACTGATTAAAGCATGTTACAGTGTATTGTTTTCGGTAAATATAGAATAGAAACCTAGCGTTTGCTTTGTGTCCATTGCCTGATTACTAATACACTTACAGATGTACTAACCAGCCCCAGAATGTCTTGTTTGTAAGTGAATAATTACCAGAAATACTATGTTTGTTTTTTATGATATAGTTTCCTGATGACTTTGGACTTAAAGCATTCTTTGTATCTAGGATGTAGTGGCCATGTGATAATGTTCCCAACTTTTTAAATCTAACATTTACTGCATTTTATATGTCAAATAGCATTGTAAAAATAAGTAACATACAAAAAATTCGTATTGTACTACTAAATGGAAACTGAATAGAAAAATATCCAGGTAAAACTATATCATAACCACTAAACATATGCAATCATTAACAGTTAATTCACTTATAGGATAACAATGCTTTTCATAATTACACAAAGTAAAAAAGACGAGCCTCGTTATCGTTTGTCACCCTCCTACACGCCATGATTTAGCCCTCACTTACACTGAAGTCCCCTTCCCTGACTCTACACGTGATGCCTTAATTACCAAGTGGCAAAATCATTGTGTACGTGTTGTTTTATGCTTCTTTCTTTGTGTGAAACGATCAGCCATACTCTATAACGAGATACCTATCATTCCGTGTACCACTTTCTTGCCCTCCTGGCAGAACCAATTGTCTTGTATGAATGCCTCATCATTCCGGCACGGGACGGCGGCTTTAACGGTCCTATGAAAACCCATATAGAAGGAGCATTCTCTGCATTGCCATCATCGCCGTGTCGCTGGTATATACGGCCATCTAACTCTTATCTTAATTACTTGTAAATCTTACGGAATTACCCCGGAGCTATCGTATATCTGTATGTAGAGATTCTCAGTAGATCTAGATGTAAAAGTGTCATCAGGGATTTTGGTAATCATTTTTCAAAATGTTAGAACACGTAATTCCGAGGTTGCTTGTCACCAGTATAAAGTAAAGACCTATGTTTCTACATACTCGTATATATGCAGATCACAGTGTTACTTGGATACATGTGTGTAAAACGTATTTCAATATCCAACAATAACATTTCTGTGTCAACTGGAAGTGAAACAAATGATGTCCATATAAATCGTTCAGTCTGAGATATTCGGTAAACTATTGACATGTGTTTTAGAACACCATCTTTTACCAGTATTTTTCTGTGTGTACCATCCCCCAACACAAACGGTAATAGAATTTGAAGCTCACTTATCTAAATGTGTAGAAGCAATCCTGAATGAAGTTTGCAACCGATGTTTTTATGGGAACCAATGCTTAAATCAATAGATGAACAATATAAAATGATAAATTATGGTATACCACAAAGGACTTATCCTGGGACTATCAAAGTTTAGCGCATCAACAGTTGAGAAAGCAAAAGTAAAAGACAGAACTGCAAATAGTATAACAGTTTAGTGGAAGGATTTAAAAGCGAAAACCGCTAAAATGAGATTACCGCTACAAAATGTATGTTTACAGTAGTAGAGATAATTTTAATTGCGAGAATATCATCAGATGGTTTGTCCGTTAAATAATATAGAAATAACGTAGAATCGAAATCGATCCAAAATTATAAAAAAAAAATCACATAATGTTTTATATTTATAATATAACGGTCTCTTAAGTTATAACGATAGGAAATTCTTAATTCAGGTTTGGAACTTAATGGAATATCTTGTGTGTTCAACGGGTGATAATTCGAGGCTACCCGTGCACTGAAACGAAAAGCATGTGTGCTATGTATCAAAGAAGAGTTAGGTTTACATAGAAAACACGCCGACCTCGATGCCCGAAGTATCAAATTATGTGCCCTCGTGTGGCCACTTAGGGGCTAATTTAATCACGCTTAGGGCCAAATAACTGTACGTACATACAACTTGACATAGAAGTGGTCTTGAATGATGAAACAATTCAGATCGCGACAGAATTAAATCATACATATTAGTATGATTCGGTTAATTATTAATTGAACATATTATCCGATAGCGTTATCAGATTACTACAAGCTATCCACATTGACTGAGAGTGTTCACGTAAACAACATAAATTGTTTACAAATGACTGCAATCTGAAAGTGAAACAATGAGCTGGCCATATACATTGTGTTGTAGTTACTTAGTTTTTATTTTTGTTAGTTCCACATTTGTCGTTGTCCGCTAGGTTAGATGTATTTATTTCACGTTTCCGAAGAAACAGGTGCAGTTTGGTACTACTTCAGAAGTAATGTTCAAAATTGATACGATTTACTATTATATAAACGCATACACAATGTCTTATGTTCTAACTTATATAAGTAGAAGTTAAAGGGTTAAATATACATCATATACGGAACAGGAATGCAATTTGTAAATATCATATACAGCGTAGCCTGCTCAATAACCTCCAGACTACTGAAGTACAGATATGCAAATGTCTATTCATTTGAAAATCAGTACTTGTAAAATGCTGTTCAGGTGATAGATAAGCTTAAAAGGTGTGATGAGTTATAAAACAGGATGTGTCGGTAAGTATACATATACCAGTATTATATATAAGGTACTATATATAGAACATACATAAAGATAAAATAAATTATATCTGATGAAAATATATATTCTACCATATTTATCGCAGCAAGCGAGAAGGTAAACAATCTATTATCAAGGACATGTAAACAAGCATGCTTGATCAATTGTCCAAGCAGAAAACATGCTCATCAGACCATGATCTTTATGTACTTCATTTTCAGATTTTACTATATCACCCTTCAAAATAATTATTGCAATTATTTACCTCTGAATAAAGTTACAGTTGAAAATAAATCCCTAGAAAATGTCATAATTAAACAAGAAATTTCCAGTATTTTGATATAAATGTTTTATTATTCATATATATGCATCTAAAAGTAAATTAAAATTTCATAATTTTGTAAATACAATGTACATTTATCATGTATACACACTATATTATCTATTGTATCCGTACCGTATAAAAACATGATTTCATGTTCTATTAACACATTTACACAGTATAAAAAGGACTAGATATATATTAACATACTAATACATCTACATATCAACGTTTCACGATGTTAGATAATTTCTAGGTATTATTCATGACTTATATCAAATAACGTAAAAAGTACATGCATAATTACATGATTGGATAGTAAAAATATCTTTAAATAATGATTTGATATGTATATCTGTTGCCATAATTTCAATTACAATGATAATGAATCTGTTCAAATTGGATATGCTCCTGTTTGTTTCTGCAATAATGTCCACATTAAGTTAGTAAAAAAAAAAACACACAAAAAATTACAGCTGAACAGTTGATATCATCAAACAAAGAATATGGATATATACATGAAACCGTAAATCTCTAATTTCATATCGCACGAGGAAATAAAACTTTCAGATATATATTGTAATTAGCAATATTGATATTCAGTACGATTGTATATTGGAGGTTACACTAGCCAAACCAAAAGACACAGCACGCTCAAATACAAATAGATATCACGAAGAAGAGGCATTGTTACATTACACTGCGACAACCAATGTTAGTACAACTAACAGTTGAGAGGGGTTCCAATAATCAGTAATTAATAATAAAAGTTTTAAATTGAATAAAGACTTAGCTAAATAAAAGTTAAGAATATTAAGTAAAAATACACAATAACAATATGAATTTACATCTTTATGCGTTTCCATAGTCAATATATGCCACACACGAATCAAACTCTATTCCTTGTTTTAACTTTAAATGCACTTTTCAGGAATCTATGTATCAACGCATTGCCGTTGGAATGGTTTCCAACCTGTTTCAAACTGAAGACCGAAACTTGGAGATGGCCCTGAAAGACTGACCTATTCCTGGAGTTAAGTCGTTATCTAACGACTTTGAGTTGAGATCTTGTTACTAAGCATTCAACAGTCGCTATGGAAATTGCATACCACAAATCTTATCTGTGTCATAAAGCTTCCCTTTTCGATATTTTTCTGGGACGATAAGTCACCGACTGAACATCCAAAGCCAGTGCGACTATAGACAGGTGCTCCGTAACGTCAGGCAGCAATTACAGATAGGGAAAACATACATATAGTCGTGTAGAAAGACTTCGGGTCATCTCAAGTCTAACGTGTAAAGTCTCTCGCTTTCAATAAATTGTATCTTTATCTAATAAATCGTATTTTTATCTGATGTGTGAAACTTATGTTTAGAGCTTTGCAAATAAATTGCTTGTAGAATGATGAAAACGAGAATACATTTTTCAGCATCATTGCAAAAGTTGCTAACTGAAATTCCAGAGACCGGTGGGTGGTACTGGGGGTGTTGGGAACATATTCCTTATCAGGTTCACCCCGGCAGGTGCCTGCCTAATCAGATGTGTTAATTTGTCTAATGTCACCAAAAGGACAAAACTCTGTTTTCGTTTGTACACTAGACGTTTTGGTTCGTTACGCGCAATGGTGGGAATATCACACAGAAATGACAATTTAGAATATATAATACTAGGTTCTTACTGGCTTAGTAAATCAAACCAGCCAGAGATCAACAATCGAGTACAAAAATGACTAAACAACAAACGAGAAACAACAACGACTGAACAACAAAGGAGAAACAACAACGACTGAACAACAAACGAGTACAACAACGACTGAACAACAAACGAGTACAACAACGACTGAACAACAAACGAGTACAACAACGACTGAACAACAAACGAGAAACAACGACTGAACAACAAACGAGTACAACAACGAATGAACAACAAACGAGAAACAACAACGACTGAACAACAAACGAGAAACAACAACGACTGAACAACAAACGAGTACAACAACGAATGAACAACAAACGAGTACAACGACTGAACAACAAACGAGTACAACAACGACTGAACAACAAACGAGTACAACAACGACTGAACAACAAACGAGTACAACAACGACTGAACAACAAACGAGAAACAACGACTGAACAACAAACGACTACAACAACGACTAAACAACAAACGAGTACAACGACGACTGAATAACAAACGAGTACAACAACGACTAAACAACAAACGAGTACAACAACGACTGAACAACAAACGAGAACAACAACGACTGAACAACAAACGAGTACAACAACGACTGAACAACAAACGAGTACAACAACGACTGAACAACAAACGAGAAACAACGACTGAACAACAAACGAGTACAACAACGAATGAACAACAAACGAGTACAACGACGACTGAATAACAAACGAATACAACAACGACTGAACAACAAACGAGAACAACAACGACTGAACAACAAACGAGTACAACAACGACTGAACAACAAACGAGAAACAACAGCGACTGAACAATAAACGAGTACAACAACGACTGAACAACAAACGAGAACAACAACGACTGAACAACAAACGAGTACAACAACGACTGAACAATAAACGAGTACAACAACGACTGAACAACAAACGAGAAACAACAGCGACTGAACAATAAACGAGTACAACAACGACTGAACAACAAACGAGAACAACAACGACTGAACAACAAACGAGTACAACAACGACTGAACAACAAACGAGAAACAACAACGACTGAACAACAAACGAGAAACAACGACGACTGAACAGCAAACGACTACAACAACGACTGAACAACAAACGAGAAACAACAACGACTGAACAACAAACGAGAAACAACAACGACTGAACAACAAACGAGAAACAACAGCGACTGAACAATAAACGAGTACAACAACGACTGAACAACAAACAAGAAACAACAACGACTGAACAACAAACGAGAAACAACAACGACTGAACAAAAAACGAGAGAAACAACAATGACTGAACAAACTAGACACAATAACGACTGAGCAACAAACGAAACAACAACGACTGAACAACAAACGTGAAACAACAACGACTGAACAAAAAACGAGAAACAATAACGACTGAGCAACAAACGAGTACAACAACGACTGGACAACAAACGGGAAACAACAACGACTGGACAACAAACGTGAAACAACAACGACTGAACAACAAACGAGAGAAACAACAACGACTGAACAACAAACGAGAAACAACGACGACTGAACAGCAAACGACTACAACAACGACTGAACAACAAACGAGAAACAACAACGACTGAACAACAAACGAGAAACAACAGCGACTGAACAATAAACGAGTACAACAACGACTGAACAACAAACAAGAAACAACAACGACTGAACAACAAACGAGAAACAACAACGACTGAACAAAAAACCAGAGAAACAACAATGACTGAACAAACTAGACACAATAACGACTGAGCAACAAACGAAACAACAACGACTGAACAACAAACGTGAAACAACAACGACTGAACAAAAAACGAGAAACAATAACGACTGAGCAACAAACGAGTACAACAACGACTGGACAACAAACGGGAAACAACAACGACTGGACAACAAACGTGAAACAACAACGACTGAACAACAAACGAGAGAAACAACAACGACTGAACAACAAACGAGAAATAATAACGACTGAACAACAAACGAAACAACAACGACTGAATAACAAACGAGAAACAACAACGACTGGACAACAAACGAGTACAACAACGACTGAACAACAAACGAGTACAACAACGACTGAACAACAAACGACTACAACAACGACTGAACAAACGAGAACAACAACGACTGAACAACAAACGACTACAACAACCACTGAACAGCAAACGAGTACAACAACGACTGAACAAACGAGTACAACAACGACTGAACAAACGAGAACAACGACTGAACAACAAACGAGTACAACAACCACTGAACAACAAACGAGTACAACAACGACTGAATAACAAACGAGAAACAACGACTGAACAAACGAGAACAACGACTGAACAACAAACGAGTACAACAACGACTGAACAACAAACGAGAACAACAACGACTGAACAACAAACGAGAAACAACGACGACTGAACAACAAACGAGTACAACAACGACTGAACAAACGAGTACAACAACGACTGAACAACAAACGAGAACAACAACGACTGAACAACAAACGAGAAACAACGACGACTGAACAACAAACGAGTACAACAACGACTGAACAAACGAGTACAACAACGACTGAACAACAAACGAGTACAACAACGACTGAACAACAAACGAGTACAACAACGACTGAACAACAAACGAGTACAACAACGACTGAACAACAAACGAGTACAACAACGACTGAACAACAAACGAGTGCAACAACGACTGAACAACAAACGAGTACAACAACGACTGAACAACAAACGAGAAACAACGACTGAACAACAAACGAGTACAACAACGAATGAACAACAAACGAGTACAACAACGACTGAACAACAAACGAGTACAACAACGACTGAACAACAAACGACTACAACAACGACTGAACAACAAACGAGTACAACAACGACTGAACAATAAACGAGTACAACAACGACTGAACAACAAACGAGTACAACAACGACTGAACAACAAACGAGTACAACAACGACTGAACAACAAACGAGTACAACAACGACTGAACAGCAAACGACTACAACAACGACTGAACAACAAACGAGTACAACAACGACTGAACAAACGAGTACAACGACTGAACAACAAACGACTACAACAACGACTGAACAACAAACGACTACAACAACGACTGAACAAACGAGAACAACGACTGAACAACAAACGACTACAACAACGACTGAACAACAAACGACTACAACAACGACTGAACGACAAACGACTTCAACAACGAATGAACAATAAACGACTACAACAACGACTGAACAACAAACGACTACAACAACGACTGAACAACAAACGACTACAACAACGACTGAACAACAAACGAGAAACAACAACGACTGATAGTTTCTTGTTATTATTGAAAAGCTGTACATTTAGGTTTACAAGCAAATTGATTTTCTTATCGGTTTGATAACCTGGTTCAAGAAATTATATTTTGTTTTGATATACTGTTTATCAATGATAAAAAAAACATATTTACTATTAAAACTTTCCAGAATACGTATGTTATAATAATGTGCCAAATCGATTTTAAACAAAATAACGAACAAAATGGATTATAATAGGGAAGAGAGTAAAACAATTATAATCGAAAAAATTCTTCATGTTTTATCTATGAATTAAATATATTTACAATCAACTAATGATATTAAAGAAATGTATATGCCAATAGTTATTGTTAGTTATTTCTGTCAATATTCAATTGTAGTAGTAATGTCTAGTTGTGACGGGTTGTGGAAAAAACACACAAGGAAAACAAGAAAATAAAAATGATTTTTACTCTGCACACCAGTTTTTATTCAGGTTATATAAGAAATGGTTTTGATGGCTTCCTAACCTCACCAGAAATGGCTGTTACTGATTCCCATATGTCCAGCTCTTGTAATTCAATGTAAAAATACAATCAACATTGATGATATGCAAAAATGACTTGTACAACATACAGTCTCACAGTGGTGCTCTTGTATACGTCGTTATTGTATTACTGGTAAGTAAAACAATAGATTTATTCATTTTCAATTTTGAACTTAACTGAAACAAAAACGATGAACAAAGAAAGTTAATCTAATTAGTACATAATGTATACTATAAACTACTAGATCTATGATAATTACTAAAAGTGATTCTTGTTTGTGAAAAGACGCTTGACATTTTCCATAGAAATAAACTACCAACATTACCCAGAACCTAGTAACGAATGTTTTAATGATAATGAATTCACATATCACCCAGATAATGGCACATTTTGTACTTATACACGTATAAATTATCAACACTATCAGAGATTACAATTAAACGTAAATTACATTGTGCCATTATTACCCAGAATATGTTACTTATATAAACAACCATTATTATACAAAATATGCTAATTATATAAACAACCATTATTATCAAAAATATGTTAATTACATAAACCACTACCCAAATAATGTTACTTACATGTATATAAACTAAAAATAATATCCAGAACATGCTTTGTTTGTTTGTTTTTTTGTTTAACGTCCTATTAACAGCCAGGGTCATTTAAGGACGTGCCAGGTTTTGGAGGTGGAGGAAAGCCGGAGTACCCGGAGAAAAAACCACCGGCCTACGGTCAGTACCTGGCAACTGCCCCACGTCGGTTTTGAACTCACAACCCAGAGGTGGAGGGCTAGTGATAAAGTGTCGGTACACCTTAACCACTCGGCCACCGCGGCCCCGTATCCAGAACATGCTACTTATATAAATAACGAATAATACTCAGAGTATGTTACTGATATAAATAACCAATAGTACTCGGATTATGCTACTTATAATAACTACAAATACCACAAAGAAAATGTTACTTTAATTATATTACCAAAAATACCCCAAATATTTTTTTTTTTTGTAATTGCTACATGTACCATGTGTATTATCCACAATGCGTTACTTATATTAATTACAAATATTAATTAGAAAACGTTACTTATATTAATTACAAATATTAATCAGAAAACGTTACTTATATTGATTACAAATATTAATCAGAAAACGTTACTTATATTGATTACAAATATTAATCAGAAAACGTTACTTATCTCAATTTCGCCAATAATAACCAGAAAATGTTGAACTACCAACATTACACTAATTAAGATACTGATATAAATTACACAAATACCAAGGATAGGTTATTTAAATCAACTAAATGTACCATAATTACCCAGAATACGCAGAATATGGCACTAATATCAACTAACAGCAGTTCACAGAATATATTACTTATATAAACTACCAACATAACACAGAATATATTACTTATATAAGCTACCAACAGTAAACAAAATATTTACTTATATAAACTACCAACTGTAAACAAAATATTTACTTATATAAACTACCAACAGTAAACATAATATGTTACTTATATAAACTATCAACAGTACACAGAATATGTTACTTATATAAACTACCAACAGTAAACATAATATGTTACTTATATAAACTACCAACAGTACACAGAATATGTTCTTTAATATAAACTACCAACAGTATACAGAATATATTACTTATATAAACTACCAACAGTACGCAGAATATGTTACTTATATTAACTATCAACAGTAAACAAAATATTTACTTATATTAACTATCAACAGTAAACAAAATATTTACTTATATAAACTACCAACAGTACACAGAATATATTACTTATGTAAACTACCAACAGTAAACAGAATATGTTACTTATATAAACTACCAACATAACACAGAATATATTACTTATATAAACTACCAACAGTAAACAAAATATTTACTTATATAAACTACCAACCGTCAACAAAATATTTACTTATATAATCTACCAACTGTAAACAAAATATTTACTTATATAATCTACAAACATAACACAGAATATGTTACTTATATAAACTACCAACAGTAAACAAAATATGTTACTTATATAAACTACCAACAGTAAACATAATATGTTACTTATATAAACTATCAACAGTACACAGAATATGTTACTTATATAAACTACCAACAGTAAACATAATATGTTACTTATATAAACTACCAACAGTACACAGAATATGTTCTTTAATATAAACTACCAACAGTATACAGAATATATTACTTATATAAACTACCAACAGTACGCAGAATATGTTACTTATATTAACTATCAACAGTAAACAAAATATTTACTTATATTAACTATCAACAGTAAACAAAATATTTACTTATATAAACTACCAACAGTACACAGAATATATTACTTATGTAAACTACCAACAGTACACAGAATATGTTACTTATATAAACTACCAACAGTACGCAGAATATGTTACTTATATTAACTATCGACAGTAAACAAAATATTTACTTATATCAACTACCAACGGTAAACAGAATATATTACTTATATAAACTACCAATAGCACACAGAATATGTTATTTATATAAGCTATCAACAGTACACAGAATATGTTACTTGTATTAACTATCAACAGTAAACAGAATATGTTACTTATATCAACTACCAACAGTCAACAGAATATGTTACTTTTATAAACTACCAACAGTTTGGAGAATATCTTACTAATATAAACTACCAACAGTACACAGAATATGTTACTTATATAAACTACCAACAGTACACAGAATATATTACTTATATAAACTATCAACAGTACACAGAATATGTTACTTATATAAACTACCAACATTAAACAGAATATGTTACTTATATAAACTATCAACAGTACACAGAATATGTTACTTATACAAACTACCAACATTAAACAGAATATGTTACTTATATAAACTACCAATAGTACACAGAATATGTTACTTATATAAACTATCAACAGTACACAGAATATGTTACTTATATAAACTACCAATAGTAAACAGAATATGTTACTTATATAAACTACCAACAGTACACAGAATATGTTACTTATATAAACAATCAACAGTACACAGAATATGTTACTTATATAAACTACCAACAGTACACAGAATATGTTACTTATATAAACTACTAACAGTACACAGAATATGTTACTTATATAAACTACCAATAGTAAACAGAATATGTTACTTATATAAACTACCAATAGTAAACAGAATATGTTACTTATATAAACTACCAACAGTACACAGAATATGTTACTTATATAATCTACAAACATAACACAGAATATGTTACTTATATAAACTACCAATAGTAAACAGAATATGTTACTTATATAAACTACCAACAGTACACAGAATATGTTACTTATATAAACTACCAACAGTACACAGAATATGTTACTTATATAAACAATCAACAGTACACAGAATATGTTACTTATATAAACTACCAACAGTACACAGAATATGTTACTTATATAAACTACCAACAGTAAACAGAATATGTTACTTATATAAACTACCAACAGTACACAGAATATGTTACTTATATAAACTACCAACAGTACACAGAATATGTTACTTATATAAACTACCAACAGTAAACAGAATATGTTACTTATATAAACTATCAACAGTAAACAGAATATGTTACTTATATAAACTACCAACAGTACACGGAATATGTTACTTATATAAACTACCAACATTAAACAGAATATGTTACTTATATAAACTACCAACAGTACACAAAATATGTTACTTATATAAACTATCAACAGTAAACAGAATATGTTACTTATATAAACTATCAACAGTACACGGAATATGTTACTTATATAAACTACCAACAGTACACAGAATATGTTACTTATATAAACAATCAACAGTACACAGAATATGTTACTTATATAAACTACCAACAGTACACATAATATGTTACTTATATAAACTACCAACAGTAAACAGAATATGTTACTTATATAAACTACCAACAGTACACAGAATATGTTACTTATATAAACTACCAACAGTACACAGAATATGTTACTTATATAAACTACCAACAGTACACAGAATATATTACTTATATAAACTACCAACAGTACACAGAATATGTTACTTATATAAACTATCAACAGTACACAGAATATATTACTTATATAAACTACCAACAGGACACAGAATATGTTACTTATATAAACTACTAACAGTACACAGAATATGTTACTTATATAAACTATCAACAGTACACAGAATATGTTACATATATAAACTACCAACAGTACACAGAATATGTTCCTTATATAAACTACCAACAGAACACGGAATATGTTACTTATATAAACAATCAACAGTACACAGAATATGTTACTTATATAAACTACCAACAGTAAACAGAATATGTTACTTATATAAACTACCAACAGTACACATAATATGTTACTTATATAAACAACCAACAGTAAACAGAATATGTTATTTATATCAACTTGAAACAGTAAATAGAATATGTTATTTATATCAACTTCAAACAGTAAACAGAATATGTTACTTATATAAACTACCAACAGTTTGGAGAATAACTTACTAATATAAACTACCAACAGTAAACAGAATATGTTACTTATATAAATTACCAACAGTAAACAGAATATGTTACTTATATAAACTATCAACAGTAAACAAAATATTTACTTATATAAACTACCAACAGTAAACAGAATATATTACTTATATAAACTACCAACAGTACACAGAATATGTTACTTATATAAACTACCAACAGTACACAGAATATGTTACTTATATAAACTACCAACAGTACACAGAATATGTTACTTATATAAACTACCAACAGTACACAGAATATGTTACCCATAAAAACTACAGAAAATTCAGCCCGACATCCATCACTTATTTTCTAACCGGAAGGATTTTTATTTTGAGCTATTTTTTCCAAGAGATGGTGACCAAATATTCAGTCAAGAAATTCACGGCTATATTTGGCCTCCGGAAAAAAATATTCATGCAACAATTCTCCAACAAATAATTGTTGATGAGATTTTCATAAACTCTTTTAAAACTTAACCAACTTCGCATTGGGTAAACAGATGGAGAGTAACACTCTTTATGTATCCGAATGCAACAAGGGGAGACATGCTTCACATTTTTCATTACTATAAATGATTCTAAAAATAAAATAACAACTGTATCAATAACATGATATGACAATACAATGTTTATTTTCATATGATATTCTAGAATTGCAACAAACGTGCTGAATGGCATAGGTTTTGGACCGTTTTTACAAATTTGCTGCATATTTTGCGAAAAAAATATAAAAATATTATAATACAAACCCAGTATTTAGATTGACATACCCAGTATTAAGATTGACATACCAAGTATTTAGATTGACATACCAAGTATTTAGATTGACATACCAAGTATTTAGACTGACATACCCAGTATTAAGACTGACATACCAAGTATTTAGACTGACATACCCAGTATTAAGATCGACATACCAAGTATTTAGACTGACATACCCAGTATTAAGACTGACATACCAAGTATTTAGACTGACATACCAAGTATTTAGACTGACATACCCAGTATTTAGACTGACATACCCAGTATTAAGACTGACATACCCAGTATTTAGATTGACATACCCAGTATTTAGACTGACATACCCAGTATTTAGACTGACATACCAAGTATTAAGACTGACATACCCAGTATTAAGACTGACATACCAAGTATTTAGACTGACATACCCAGTATTAAGACTGACATACCAAGTATTTAGACTGACATACCCAGTATTAAGACTGACATACCCAGTATTTAGACTGACATACCCAGTATTAAGACTGACATACCCAGTATTAAGACTGACATACCCAGTATTAAGACTGACATACCCAGTATTAAGACTGACATACCAAGTATTTAGACTGACATACCTAGTATTAAGATTGACATACCAAGTATTTAGATCGACATACTAAGTATTTAGACTGATATACCCAGTATTTAGATCGACATACTAAGTATTAAGACTGACATACCAAGTATTTAGACTGACATACCCAGTATTTAGACTGACATACCCAGTATTTAGACTAACATACCCAGTATTAAGACTGACATACCAAGTATTTAGACTGACATGCCCAGTATTAAGACTGACATACCAAGTATTAAGACTGACATACCAAGTATTTAGACTGACATACCCAGTATTTAGATCGACATACTAAGTATTTAGACTGACATACCCAGTATTAAGACTGACATACCCAGTATTTAGACTGACATACCCAGTATTTAGACTGACATACCCAGTATTAAGACTGACATACCAAGTATTTAGACTGACATACCCAGTATTTAGACTGACATACCAAGTATTTAGACTGACATACCCAGTATTAAGACTGACATACCCAGTATTTAGACTGACATACCCAGTATTTAGACTGACATACCCAGTATTTAGACTGACATACCCAGTATTAAGACTGACATACCCAGTATTAAGATCGACATACTAAGTATTTAGATCGACATACCCAGTATTAAGATCGACATACCCAGTATTAAGATCGACATACCCAGTATTTAGACTGACATACCCAGTATTTAGACTGGCATACCAAGTATTTAGACTGACATACCCAGTATTAAGACTGACATACCAAGTATTTAGACTGACATACCCAGTATTTAGACTGACATACCCAGTATTTTGACTGACATACCAAGTATTTAGACTGACATACCCAGTATTAAGACTGACATACCCAGTATTTAGACTGACATACCCAGTATTTAGACTGACATACCCAGTATTTAGACTGACATACTCAGTATTTAGACTGACATACCCAGTATTAAGACTGACATACCAAGTATTTAGACTGACATACCCAGTATTAAGACTGACATACCCAGTATTAAGACTGACATACCAAGTATTTAGACTGACATACCCAGTATTAAGACTGACATACCAAGTATTTAGACTGACATACCCCGTATTAAGATCGACATACCAAGTATTTAGACTGACACACCCAGTATTTAGACTGACATACCCAGTATTAAGATTGACATACCCAGTATTTAGACTGACATACCCAGTATTTAGACTGACATACCCAGTATTAAGACTGACATACCAAGTATTTAGACTGACATACCCAGTATTTAGACTGACATACCCAGTATTTAGACTGACATACCCAGTATTATGATTGACATACCCAGTATTTAGACTGACATCCCCAGTATTTAGACTGACATACCCAGTATTTAGACTGACATACCCAGTATTTAGACTGACATACCAAGTATTTAGATTGACATACCAAGTATTTAGATTGACATACCCAGTATTAAGACTGACATACCCAGTATTAAGACTGACATACCAAGTATTTAGACTGACATACCCAGTATTAATATCGACATACTAAGTATTTAGATCGACATAACCAGTATTAAGATCGACATACCCAGTATTAAGATCGACATACCCAGTATTTAGACTGACATACCCAGTATTTAGACTGACATACCCAGTATTAAGACTGACATACCAAGTATTTAGACTGACATACCCAGTATTAAGATCGACATACTAAGTATTTAGATCGACATACCCAGTATTTAGATCAAAGCTGACTTGTTCTTCTCGTGCAAAATAATCGGCAGTCAAGCCAAATACATATTTAAATCATATTATTTTGTTCTCCAAAAGTAAATATATTTTTAAACTCACTGTTTGGTCGGCGAAACGCTTTGTACGGGTTGAAATCTGTATGTTTAATTAATTGCTTATTGTTTGGTCATTGTTAAACAAAATCTCTACAACACGTGTATATGATATCGAAGACATGCGGCCCTATCAAGAAATTCTACACATCAAATTACTATCATTTCTGGAAAAGCACACACCACTTTAACCTGACGTCATACTCGCATTTAAAAGGAATCAACTCAATGAGAAATTAATGTCTCAAAACGAGGAACACAAGACGATTTCCGTCGAATTAGCCGGGATTGTGTATCAGTAGAAATAAGGCACGTATGTTATACAGATCAATAAATTATCATCACAGGAATCTAAAGATGAGAGTTAAAGGATGGCGAGGTAAATGGATACCATCTAGAGGGTAGTAGAAAAACAATTGACCACACAATACATGGATGGTAAAATAGTTTGCAATTCATATTCATTTCCTTTCCAAATGGTTTAGTAAATGCACTTTTAATATTCGATGAGGGTGCAGAAAGATAAATTCTCCACGGCATCGCTTGAAGTCATCGACTGCCATTATAAAGTCATACTTAGGCCGTTTTCATCACCCTCCGGTCTCGGCTAGAATGATTTGCGAGTATTTTTAAGGTGATTGATGGCCAAAAAGTTCATTGCTTATCTAAGGAGGTTGGAATTGTTTTTACAAGAGACTGAAAACGGTTATTTTTACAGATGCCAAAAAACCTTAGTTTTGCTAAGACCCCCTTTCTCAGTGCACCTGTACATGTACGTCCTTGTTTTATTACCCGGCAAAAGTGACCGATAAGCGAAGGGATGTTTATAATAAAACGGCTTGGTATTATAAGTGTAAAAACGAGCTGAAAGTAATCTGTAAGCTATCGAGAATAGCTGGACCATTTTGGAAATGATTGATAGCAAAATACAGGATTCCTTATCTAAACGACAAAAAAGCTTGTTCTATACATTTCCTTGGGTAATCTTTTACAAAATATCTTAAACATATGTTTTAGCCATCATTTGGAATAGTTCTCTGTTCTCGGTAGAAAATCAGCATAAATGATGCATAAATAAACGTTAAAATGTTATACTTTATGGTACCGATATTCTCTCTTGTCCCAAATGAGCCGTGACGAGGGACGGAAATTGTTTTCTTTGCGTGAAAACTTTGACAGTGCCGTGTTTTTATATGACTAGGAAGGCGTGACAAACCGTAGCACTGTGAGTGTTGCGGGGTCTGTAGAATCTATCAGTTTGCTGTACAGAACAAATTGCCGTGTGCCCCTGTAGACGCAATGTTATTGGCGGATAAAACAAACACATTACTACTATAAACATAATAATTATTATTTACGCAAGCTTCAATTATTTTCATCAGTTGCTGATAGCAGAGCACATGCTAGAGTACATGGAACATTTGTACTATATCCGCCCTGATGCTTTCACACCGTCGGGACATATACAAGACCTGCATCTTTTCCGCCAATAGAACCCAAGACATCAAGGCCAAACTGAAATCGTATTTAACTATAAGATGTTCTCACAAGAATATATTTTGATGCAAGTATACTTAATTGTCGACGAAGTATGATCCCATTAGATACAGCGATATATTTAACAGCAATGCATTCTCACGTTCGTAATATAGATTTGACTGTAATATTGCTCTTTGCACTTTACTACGATCTAGTGTTAAATAAAGTATTCGTTCAGCAGTCAGGAACAAAAGGCGGATACTACACGGTGTATATTACACACGAGTAGCTAATGAAAACAATGATAGCACTATAGCCATGGAATACGATATATTTTGTAAATGATCATTTGTAAGGAAGATCATTACCCCAATCCACAACTACATATGTACTCGTAAACGATACTAATGAAAGGCATGGCAGAGTTCGCTACTATTTAATACCGATATTAAATTTGGTCAAAGCCAAACTACTACAAATTTAATTATTTTGGCGCACGCAAATCTTAGCACATAACCGACACATTACAGATAACCGCAATGGTGAATTGGTGTTTCTGCCATACGTAGAATTTAGTAAACTTCAAGAGCATCAGCTAATCATTACAACAGTTGAATGTGTTTTAACTGGTCGACATGTGACCTTTGCCAAGGACTATTTTTATCACGTGGTGCATGGCGTTTGGTTGGCTAACACTTGAGAAGGGGTCAATTCATATGCATTAAATCTTGCAATTAGCATTATATCACTTTAGCGGAATAATTTCAGTACGTGCTACAATATCTAGATTTCACCCATGAGCGCTAAACATACAGTTGCCACGTTTAAAGTGCAACGAGGCCCAAATTTCAGTTTTGATTATTAAGCTGTATTCACTTTTTTATGATATGTAAAAAGAATTGACCTGTTCAAAAGCATTTATATCTTAAATTAAAAAACAACAAAGCTCGTGAATTACTCGACACATTTATTGATCAGCATCTCAATTTATTTTCGTTATACACTATATATCATGTATAAGTGTAAAAATACCTACACCATAAAGGGAAAAAAATCAGATCAAAGAAAATGGATATACTCACTGGAATAACATCTGTAAATAGTTATAAAGTCGTGTTCTTCCCTTCCTTTGGCCAAATATAGCATATGTTATATAGACAGAAAAAAAACCATGATAGTCTTCATCTACCCATGTAGGATGAAACATGATACAACTTAACTGTAACCAGGCAGGCATGAGTGAGAGCATCAACTTAACTAATTACATTGATAATTAGGCAATGTAAAATATAATGTCTAGTACAAATTAAAGTCAAGTTAAATACTGATAAGAACTTTTCAAAATTTATAAAGCACAACGCCCTAGTAATACCATGCATTGTATATACAAAAAAAATTATAGTATTTCTAGGCATATATAGGTTATACAATGCGGGATTGTTAAGATTATGCATAATAAAATGTAAAAAGAAGGTAAACTTATATTTTCTATTATCTGAAGCGTGTTTAATTGATAAATAATTTTTATAACAAAATATAAGTACTATTCAACTTTAATCAAAAATGGCCAAATTTCGATTTTATTTTCACAAAAGCCGATACAATATCCACTATCTGGCTTTATCATGTTATAATTTTGAACTTATCTCTCGAGGATGTGTCGCTATGGTTGCCATACATGTAGATGAAATAATTTGTTCAGAAAGCTGGGTTAATAAAATAAAATCTTCTAACAGAAAAAAAAACAATGAATTGTAAAATGTATAAAGATTATAATATATAGTCAGGAATTTTGAAGGTTTGAGATCAACTTCTAATTGAATGTTTAATAGAACGATAAAGTGGGTTTGTTTTATTCCATAACAACAACACACATGCCAATACATATATCTGATTAACGTCAAAACACTAGTTTGACTGGTAGTGGAGGTAACTGGAAAACAACAGAAAACAAGACAATACAAAGTTTTACATGTATATAAAATCATACTCTGTAATAAACCAGTCTCGGATAATTGTTATGGAATTCAATACCGCTGTAGAAGGATCAAATACATATTCAACAGAGGATAAGAATAATTGTCTGACATATCATACTTCCGTTTTATAATATCTCTACGTGAACGTGCAAGGTAAAGCATTACACGACACCACACATACATTAAGATTATATATATATGTCGTGCGATTATATATATATATGTGGTATATATGAAACAGAAGACCCTTAATCTTATTCTCCCTGTATTTTATCTATGACCTTCATTGTCAATTTAATCTTTGTTCGTAGTTTACCATAGTTTTATCGAACTTGAGTTACAATTATAGTTTCGTTATTATGTCGCTATTTCCATTATTATGTCGCTATTTCCGTTATTATGTCGCTATTTCCATTATTATGTCGCTATTTCCATTATTATGTCGCTATTTCCATTATTATGTTGCTATTTCCATTATTATGTCGCTATTTCCGTTATTATGTCGCTATTTCCATTATTATGTCGCTATTTCCGTTATTATGTCGCTATTTCCTTTATTATGTCGCTATTTCCATTATTATGTTGCTATTTCCATTATTATGTCGCTATTTCTGTTATTATGTCGCTATTTCCATTATTATGTCGCTATTTCCGTTATTATGTCGCTATTTCCATTATTATGTCGCTATTTCCATTATTATGTCGCTATTTCCGTTATTATGTCGCTATTTCCATTATTATGTCGCTATTTCCGCTATTATGTCGATATTTCCGTTATTATGTCGCTATTTTCGTTATTATGTCGATATTTTCGTTATTATGTCTCTATTTCCATTATTATGTCGCTATTTCCGTTATTATGTCGCTATTCTCTGCTGTAAAAAAACAATGTGTCTGTATTCCTCTAAATAACATAAGTAGGCTATAATCACAATCGACATACAATATAAACTACAAAATCAAAGGAATGAAAACGAAACAATATATTAAAGAAATGCTATCTTTATCTACTTATATAATATGCTATATATATATATTAAACGTCAATATAATGTACTATACAAATAACTTACACAATTTATGTAATGTTTCAGGCCATACACAATGACGTGTAACAGGTTGACCACTCAAGCTGATATGGTCGGTACCCTGATTAAATGGTGGAAAATCTGCCTAGCAATCACACGCCAGATAAACTGTGTTAGCAATACACGAAGTCGAGATGAACAATAAATGATTTTCGGGAGGTAAATTGAGCAATAATCCAAGAAAAACTAAAACCACATTTAGATGACGTCATTAACATGTAGTACATGTAACTATGGCGTCAGACTACGCCTTTCGTATTCAAGATGGTAAATCGCCGACTAAAAGCTAAGAATAACCGACTGAAATAAGAATAGGGATGCTGTATATTTTCATACTTAACATATTTCACGTTTTTTCCACCTTCAAAAGGTTGAGTATCTTTTGCATTCATGGTGAATAAATAATTAATTTTATCCGAAGAAATCAGATCGTATTCCGCTTCTGTACTCTTTATAACTTTGGGTATTAAAAACGAGTATTATTAGAACGTTATTATTTTTGTGAGAAGCAGTGTGTACACTGCTGGCGATGCAGTATTTAAAATGGTCATCATTTGCATAGCAAGTAACGTGTAAAGTTATACAATAGATACAGAATATACATGAGAACACTTTACCCGATATACATGTCGGCTGGCCTGTAGCTCTTACCATATCAAAGTTATCTGTACCTTTCCAATACTTGGTTTGAGCTTTGTTGGTATTTGAATGCTAGTTTTCTGATAAACAAGTCCTAACAATATAGAAGAGTACTATCATCAATGTGTTTGTGTTGTTAGATGGAACTGCACAACCAGGTTTTTTTTTTGCTGTATAAACATATTTAACAGGAAAACAAATGCATTCATTTGGTTCATATGCCCTAAAACCGATTCGATACACGTTTTATCTTTAATACATGACAAAGTGTTCTACTGGTTAAAACATTACAAATGTAGTTTCTAATAATTATGAGCTGTATAAGGTCACAGTAAGAACGTATTAGTTAAGGTTAATTGTGAGTGTTAATTATGAGTGTTAATCATGATTTTAAAACAAATAAAGCAATCTTCATGACTCTAATATCATATACATGTATAGTACCAGTAATTATTTCATCACAGGTTCCGCTAGGAAATATAAGGCTGATACGATTACTGAGTGACGTAATCCAATAGAGAAGACAGTGTTAACGACAATATCATAAGAGTATCATTATACATGCATCATTACTCAATACATATGTCGGAGTTCATATAACAACAAAACATTTCACTCCCATCACGTAATTACGTCTCAATATAAAACATAAATTATATCAACATTGTACGAAACCGAAAAGGCACAAAGTTGATAAGTTTTGTAAATAGTGAGACGTAGAAAACGGTAAACAACAGATCATATCTATATAGAATAAAAAAGGTATCGTATTAATTAAGAGCGTCATTATAATTATGTTCTACAAGGAAAACTACGTCTCAAGGGTAACGAGAATTTTTTTTTATGAAATGTATGTTCACAATCATTATTAAAATGTATTTGTTCTATGTTCCAATTCCTTTAACTTACACATAATTGGAACATGTAAACTATTAAAAATTCTAGACACCCATCACTAGGCAAACTCATAAAAATCTAGATGATTATAATACTTCTAAATCGGTTATATCTTATTAATGCCATATCAGATGTTCTATTTTATTAAGGTATCATCCCTCATTATGTCCTCCTGAATATTCATGACTTAGCTATTTGTTTCCACAGGAAATTAATTACCTGTGGAAAATACAGGTTACAGCTGCTGTGGAGTCGTGAATAATTAATGAGCAATTTCGGAATAAAAAGTAAATAGATAATTACTGTCAGTGCTAAAGTGGTGATCTCTAAAATATACATCGACTAAACCGGCTATTATCTCGAAAACAATAAACTCTTCAATATGATACGTTTGTATTTAACGATATCTCTATCCTCTATATCTTACATCCAGATATTGTCAAATGCTTCGCTTGTCAACCTATTGTTCCTTTTATTCAGTTATTTGTCCTAGGATGTGTACCTGCTATATGATCTGACCTAGGGTGTGAGTCTGGTGTATTATTTCACTGATCTGTCCTAGGGTGTGAGTCCGGTGTATTATTTCACTGATCTGTCCTAGGGTGCGAGTCCGGTGTATTATTTCACTGATCTGTCCTAGGGTGCGAGTCCGGTGTATTATTTCACTGATCTGTCCTAGGGTGTGAGTCCGGTGTATTATTTCACTGATCTGTCATAGGGTACGAGTCCGGTGTATTATTTCACTGATTTGTCCTAGGGTGTGAGTCTGGTGTATTATTTCACTGATCTGTCCTAGGATGGGAGTCTGGTGTATTATTTCACTGATCTTTCCTAGGGTGCGAGTCCTTTGTATTATTTCACTGATTTGTCCTAGGGAGGGCGTCTGGTGTATTATTTCACTATTCTGTCCTAGGGTGTGAGTCTGGTGTATTATTTAACTGATCTGTCCTAGGGTGTGAGTCCGGTGTATTATTTAACTGATCTGTCCTAGGGAGGGAGTCCGGTGTATTATTTCACTAATCTGTCCTAGGGTGCGAGTCTGGTGTATTATTTAACTGATCTGTCCTAGGGAGGGAGTCTGGTGTATTATTTCACTGATCTGTCCTAGGGTGCGAGTCTGGTGTATTATTTCACTGATCTGTCCTAGGGTGTGAGTCCAGTGTATTATTTCACTGATTTGTCCTAGGGTGTGAATCTAGTGTATTGTTTCACTGATATGTCCTAGGGTGGGAGTCCAGTGTATTATTTCACTGAACTGTCCTAGGGTTTGAGTCCAGTGTATTATTTCACTGATTTGTCCTAGGGTTTGAGTCCGGTGTATCATTTCACTGATATGTCCTAGGATGGGAGTCCGGTGTATTATTTAACTGATCTGTCCTAGGGTTTGAGTCCGGTGTATTATTTCACTGATTTGTCCTAGGGTTTGAGTCCGGTGTATTATTTCACTGATATGTCCTAGGATGGGAGTCCGGTGTATTATTTCACTGATGTGTCCCAGGGTGGGAGTCTGGTGTATTATTTCACTGATTTGTCCTAGGGTGTGAGTCCGGTGTATTATTTCACTGATCTGTCCTAGGGTGCGAGTCCGGTGTTTTATTTCACTGATCTGTCCTAGGGTGTGAGTCCGGTGTATTATTTCACTGATCTGTCCTAGGGTGTGAGTCTGGTGTATTATTTCACTGATGTGTCCTAGGGTGTGAGTCCGGTGTATTATTTCACTGATATGTCCTAGGGTGTGAGTCTGGTGTATTATTTTACTAATATGTCCTAGGGTGTGAGTACGGTGTATTATTTCACTGATCTGTCCTAGGGTGTGAGTCCGGTGTATTATTTCACTGATCTGTCCTAGGGTGTGAGTCTGGTGTATTATTTCACTGATCTGTCCTAGGGTGTGAGTCCGGTGTATCATTTCACTGATTTGTCCTAGGGTGTGAGTCCGGTGTATTATTTCACTGATTTTTTCCCAGGGTGCGAGTCTGGTGTATTACTTTAGGGATTTGTTCTAGGATTTTAATTTCATGTACATGTACATGTAATATAATTACAATGTATTCACTGATTGGATTAGGTTGCCAGCCATGTATTGTCCTTGGGTATGACACAAATATAAGTATCTGAACACTACTTATTAACCTAATTTTTTATAAATATGATCCTTTTGGCAATTTGTAATAATATAATATAAATGTAATACAATGTTTATATACTGAACTTTTAGATATCAATGCCTCTGTAAAACACCACAGTCAAACCTGCGTATAAATAACACCCATTATCTACATGTATATATAAGTTTATTATCTAATTATATAATGGAGCTTTTTTAACAAGCAAAATTAAGTATACCCGTACATGTGGTGTGTTGCAATTTGAAACGGGTTGTTTGTTTAATATACACAATAATAATACATATAAGTATATATATATGTGTGTATTTATATCCTACTTGCTATTAAAAGTTAAGTAGGCTTTCTTGTATTTATGCATAGATATAGCTAGATTTAAAATACTATAAAATTGATTGGTAATCTTCAAATAAAACTGATATGTATATCATTATATGCAAGCTTAGAATGAGCAATTAAAAATAGATGACAAATTTAACATTGCAAGTTTACTTAAGACATTTGAGATAAGTATATAAGATATACCATACTTATGTCTGATCTGTTTAAGGGTTAAGTATATAAGATATACCATACTTATAATGTCTGATCTGTTTAAGGGTTAAAGTGTTTTTAACATTGATTGTCAACTACAACTGATTTATGTTTTGCATTTCACCCCTCTTTTAATTAATTTGAAATACATTTTCTCTTCAATGTTTTAAAACTGAACATCTACTGTTTGTGATAACCACAAGTTAAAGGCCATTATATGGCCATCAATTTTACAGTTCTGTCGACCATTTTTGACAGGTGATATAATAATTAAGTTCTGCTACAAGTGAAAAGATACACTTGTATAATTTGAATGAAATGTGTGTTGAAATTCAAATATTGTAAATAAATCATTTCTCCAACTCAAATGTGCATGTGCATTGTTTGAATCCGACCATGTTTCCTCAAATTCTGAATACTGGCCTGTTTAGTAATGGCAAGTAAATTATATAAATTTCAAATGAGACCTTGACCTTTAACTTATGTAAGTCAAAGATAGTATACCCCTGGTAGTTCATTAGATCTATGTCAGGTTTCATGAACACTAATCTGATTAAAGAGCCTGTAGTGTATCATACAACCTGTCAAAGATGGACATACATAATTTCAAACTCTTTCATCAAAGTTTCAAGACAAATTATATAAAGTATGGTAAAATAAAATTCAACAAGGTTTGTAACATGACAGCTATAAATCACAGCTTGTGTTACTATATCATAGCTACAACTTGGAATTAGGAATTATCGTAGTGTACCCCCACAGACGCATTCTACTTATACCGCCATCTGGTGCGATGGAAAGACGAACATGGGAGATAACTCCACAGCTAAACAATTCCTCCGATTTGTAGATAAACTGTTTATGGGCAGACAGTTTTTTGACAGGTAGGAGAGGTCTCCAGGTGTGGGTATCATAGCTCTTAACGAGTTCCTCCTCATGGTCAACTCCTACCCAACAGCCTGTAAAGCAGTAAGGCCTCATCATAGTTACTGATATCTTATATGTCATTAAAAATACATAATCAATGTTCTATTCAATTCAATTCATTTCCAAATGCAACACAACATATAGGATAACAAAATATTCATATGTGTGTATATATATTGCAAATTGAATGACAAGATGGCGAGGGACACAACATAAGCAGTACTGTATAATAAGGACACATAATGAATTACATTGATTTTAAAAACTTGTAACTGATGCATAACAATTCAGCATTTACGTATTGCATGCCTATGACGTCATGACAGTATAACGTCATAATTTAAACATATACTATTCAATATAAGTACCTGGTAACTGATTTCTAAATATGCACAAGAACTCTATACATGAAACTTGTGATCTTAACTTCCAAAACATATTGAATTTAATTTCTTACGAGTACATGTAACAAAAAGTTACCCAATCTATTCAACGTTTTAACACTTTTACTGGAAAACAATTCTATCAGTTTATAAACACTTGGACGACAATAATAATACTTTTTGATGTATGTTTTTATTAATTCAGAATATGCAGGACAAAGAAGCACAAAATGTACTTCGTCCTCGACCTCATTTTTATCACAAACTGTGCATAGTCTTTGACCTCTAGGTATTTTAGTGTAGCGCCCAGATTCAAAATTAACACTGTGCATACCGGTATATATGTAATGCAGTGAGGCTTTCAGGGTAGATTTTTATGTCTCTTAAAAAGATCAGTTGGGATACAAATACATATATTTACATAATGTAATTATTTTAACAGGGATGACATTTACTATAATTAGTACATTGTACCAAGTTTTTAAGAATTCTCAAAATTTTCCTCCTCAAATAATTATACATACATAAATATTATCAAAAAAAACCTACTCTCATACTGAAAAATTATCAAAATAACTGTTAATTACTGGTAGAAAGTTAATGTCTATACCTTTGTTTTCATGTAACCAAGAAATATTTCATGATGATAATGGTATATCAGAGTGAACATTTTTATTTGAAGGTTAGTGTGGAGTATTGGCTTCTAACATATGTTTGAAATATTATATTGGGGGCAATAATTGTAAAATCAAATTTTCCTTATTTCTTATATTTCTGGATTGCAAGATAGCAAAATGTTAATTGGTGTAAATCTAATATTCTCATTTAGGGTAAAACTTGCAAACATTTAAAGTTGTGAAAATTAAACGGCTATACATATCATTACTTTTTAGTGATGATTTTGACACTTTTGACCCCACCCCTCAGACCCCAGGGAGTTCGGCCCCACCATTTGCACAATTTTGAATCCCAACCCCAAGGGGATGCTACCAGTCAAATATGAGCAATATCCATTGCTTCCTTTCAGAGAAGAAGTTGTTGATATCAATTTAGCCAAACCCACTTGAGTCCCCACTCCATAGGGATGCTTTTGACCAAATTTGGTCAAATATATTCCAATCGTAGGTTATGAAGAAGAAGTCAATTGTTGTCGGACGGACGGACGACGGACGACAGGCGCCACAGTATGGCATAAGCTCACCTTGGTTCTTCAAATGATTTATGAAAAGTCAAAATTGTCACAATCATTAAGCTTAATTTTCATGGTTATATCGATCTGTTCCCCACACCCCTACCAACTGTTTTGGGCAACAGTTACCTGGTATGTCCCTAACTGACCAATCCCCCCCCCCCCCCCCCCCACCTCCCAAGTAGCATATGGCATTGGTTGTGAACCCTACCCTCATCCCCTCTGCCTTGGGCTACTGTTGCCTCCCCTACTTCTGTTACAATCCCCCTCATTCTCTGGGACAAATGCCTAACCTAAGATTCATTTTTTTCATCCATATGTACATTTAGTACAGAATTCTGTTGGATTTTCCTCAGATCAAAAATACCACACAATGATCATGACAGGTTAACAGGTTAATAGATACAAAGACAGCTGGAACACCAGGTCTAAGATCATTTTGAATTATACAGATTTATCAACGATAATTTCATTATAAAATTTTCCCCTTATAAATCAGAGTTATTACACCATGTGACTCCATCACTTTAAAGTACAGCAATGTATCAAACGTTTAGGTGACCATATACAGGCAGATGTTCACCTCAATGACACCTTTATAAATCAATACGATTGTGTTAATAGCATGGAATCAAAAAAAAATAGTTTAAAAGATATTTAAATTTTTTTTTTATAATGAGGCATCATGATATTAGATGATATTTCTTTATTCAGGTAGTTTACACTATGACCTCAGGGCATAAGGTGATTTAAACCCATTTCACACTAATAGGTATGGACTTCCATTCACATGGTTTATACCACTCTGACTGTTAAGGGGTTAGAGGTTTAATAGCTAATGACAGATTGCATACCTTCAATGCGACAAGAATCTGGAAAATTTCCTTTGAAATGGTTTGTATCAATCTCAATCTGAAATGAATAATATTATGGGATGAAAATAAAATTGAATCAACTCCTCAATAACTTAAATGTAGATATTTAGCTAGGATAACAGTCACCTATTTAAAACTGAATTTACTACAGAAATAAAATCGCTTTTGAGATGGACATTTACAGTTTATTTGAATTTATGAAACGACTTATCCTCAACAATATCAGAATACTTCCAAGCTGATTTGCGATCATCAGCTGGCAATATAGATACATACAGTATGTCCGGATGATAATTTGATTTTTATGTACATGATTTTAACATTAAATTTTTTAAGTGATTTCAAATTGCAACAATAAAACATGATATATTTTATAAATTTATTGCTAAATACAAATATTTGAAATTTTTTTTAAGCAGACACCAATTATAACTATTATTCAAAACTAGATAAAAACATCTGAATCATACCTATCATGACATTTCATTTTTATTTTAAAAAGTCAAAAATGATTTATTATTATGTACTATCAGCAAACACATGGTATTTTGTTCCATGTAACGTGTGATATTGAACACGAAATGTTTCTCCTGATCAGAGGAGTGCAACACAGGGTCGGAACTTGGACACAAGCTTATCAAGGAAAAATAGACTCTCACACACAAACACAAATAGACAGACTCACAAATACATAAATATGAATGGACAGACTCACACACAAACACACGGATGGACAGACTCACATAAACAAACACATGTATGGACAGACTCACACAAACAAACACAGATGGACAGACTCACATAAACAAACACATGGATGGACAGACTCACACAGACAAACACATGTATGGACAGACTCACACAAACAAACACAGATGGACAGACTCACACAAACAAACACATGTATGGACAGACTCATGGCCATGCACACAAACAAACACAGATGGACAGACTCACACAAACAAACACATGTATGGACAGACTCACGGAAACAAACACACGGATGGACAGACTCGCACAAACAAACACAGATGGACAGACTCACACAAACAAACACATGTATGGACAGACTCACACAAACAAACACACGGATGGATAGACTCACAAAAACAAACACAGATGGACAGACTCACATAAACAAACACACAGATGGACAGACTCACACAGACAAACACATGTATGGACAGACTCACACAAACAAACACATGTATGGACAGACTCACATGAACAAACACACAGATGGACAGACTCACACAAACAAACACACGGATGGATGGACAGAATCATACACACTAACACACGGATGGACAGACTCACATAAACAAACACACAGATGGACAGACTCACACAAACAAACACAGATGGACAGACTCACATAAACAACACACGGATGGACAGACTCACACAGACAAACACATGTATGGACAGACTCACAAACAAACACACAGATGGACAGACTCACAAACAAACACACAGATGGACAGACTCACACAAACAAACACATGTATGGACAGACTCACACAAACAAACACAGATGGACAGACTCACATAAACAAACACACGGATGGACAGACTCACACAGACAAACATATGTATGGACAGACTCACACAAACAAACACATGTATGGACAGACTCACACAAACAAACACATGTATGGACAGACTCACACAAACAAATACATGTATGGACAGACTCACACAAACAAACACACGGATGGATGGACAGACTCATACACACTAACACACGGATGGACAGACTCACACAAACAAACAAACACATGTATGGACAGACTCACACAAAAAAACACACGGATGGACAGACTCACACAAACAAACACACAGATGGACAGACTCACACAAACAAACACACAGATGGACAGACTCACACAAACAAACACATGTATGGACAGACTCACACACAAACAAACACACAGATGGACAGACTCACACAAACAAACACATGTATGGACAGACTCACACAAACAATCACACAGATGGACAGACTCACACAAACAAACACATGTATGGACAGACTCACACAAACAAACACATGTATGGACAGACTCACACAAACAAACACATGTATGGACAGACTCACACAAACAAACACACAGATGGATAGACTCACACAAACACACAGATGGACAGACTCACACAAACAAACACATGGATGGACAGACTCGCACAAACAAACACACCGATGGACAGACTCACACAAACAAACACACAGATGGACAGACTCGCACAAACAAACACACAGATGGACAGACTCACACAAACAAACACATGTATGGACAGACTCACACAAACAAACACATGTATGGGCAGACTCACACAGACAAACACATGTATGGACAGACTCACACAAACAAATACACAGATGGACAGACTCACACACACAAATACACAGATGGACAGACTCACACAAACAAATACACAGATGGACAGACTCACACAAACAAACACACAGATGGACAGACTCACATAAACAAATGCATGGATGGACAGACAAAGACACAGTATAATAATAAAGTAATTAGTCTTATTTGTAATGACTGATGTATACCTTTGTAACAGTTCCTGGATGTCCCAGTCGAAAAACACACCAGTCTTCACCTAAAAGTAAAAACAATGTCATATCAAATTAGAAAATGTTTATTTAGAATAGATATAAAATATCCCTGCTCTCACTCATATGAAACTGAGATATTTAAAAGAAAGTCTCACAAAACAAAATTTAATATTAAGTAAATACAAAAGTTCAGTGAGATATTTACATGAAGGTGACTCTGACATCTGACCTACATGTATATTTGATACATTTAGTTCTTATACATTTGTAGTATTTAGATGAAATTCTGATACAATTGTGGGTACAATTCTGACGTGGTGCCGACTTCAGTAATATTGAAAGAAAATCAAGTGCAGCAAACATTTGTTACTAATTTATCCCATAAACTAAGATTTATCCTTCATTTTTTTCAATACAGTACTACAAGTGTATACACATATACTTTGTTATTTTATATGCTATCCAATGAAAACTTGTATTGCAAGCAATAAGTAAAGGAATATTTGTTAGGAAACAAAACAGTCGTACCTGGAACATGCAGGATACCCTGGGCATCAGCGGTTAGTATCGCTGGTCTCTCAGGCTGTAACACACACAAATTATCTTCTTAAATTGCTTTCTAAGATACAAGGATATGTCAATGATTATGACAAAACACTCTCATTTATATCATATGACAAATACTGCCAGGTTTTAGGATCTGCCACTCGGTATCATACATAACATGCAGTAAACACTTTCCTTTAACTAACATTTAGCTTTCTGGTTCCAAACATTTGGACTTCAAAAACAATTATACATTAATTGTACATGTGTCTACCTATGATGTGCCTCTTGCTCTGACTTCATTCCACCTCCATATTAGCTAGTCTAACAGAAATGTAAATAACAGTAATATAATATAATACTCATGTGTTACCTTTGTTTTGATTTATTTAAACCTTAAATTCCTCCAAAACTAATGCTGCCAGGGACATTGTCAGAGATTCACATTGTCCTTGACCTTTGGACCAATATAACCTTGACCTTTGAGCCAGTGGGCTTGATCTCTGGTCAGTTGACTCCCAATCAAATTTGCTTCATAATATCATAACAATTCCAACCAACTTTGCTTCATAATATTATAACAAAATATTTATCAGCACTGCATGGGGACCTTAAATCAAGACAAAATCATGTCATTTCTACAAATGAAAGATTTTAAAGAAGTTGTGTATTTCTCATATAGGACCAGAACCATCAGGCCCCAGGGGTCCCAGACCCACAGCTTTTCTGAAATTGATTTACTCAAGGTTGGTTCAGACAAAATTTTTACAGAATCCTGCCATTCAAACAGAAGGAAGATTTTGAAGAATTTGCAATATTTCCCCTATTGGGCACCACCCCTCAGGCCCCTTGGGGCCAGCCTCAAAGTTTACACAAAACAAATTCCCCTTCACCAAAGGATATTTCAGATTAATACTGATCAAATCTTTCATTCCTCAGGCCCAAAGGAGATCAGTCCCACCATTTGTACAATTTTGAATCCCCACCACCTAGGGATGCTATATAGCAAGTTAAACATGAGTGATATGATTCATTGTTTAGTTCCAGAGAAGAAGTCATATATAGCAATATAACCAAATTGCCCCTTTATACCCCAATCCTCAGGTACCTAACAGATCATACACACCATTTGAACAATATTTTGAATCACCACCACTTAGGGATACTTCAAATCAAGTATGAGTGATACTGATTACTTAGTTCCAGAGAAGTTGTTTATAGCAATTTAGCCAAATTGACACCTTTTGGCCAGATCCCTCAACCCCCTTGGGGGTCAGCCCCATCATTATACCATTCTGAATGCCCATCACCAATAGATGCTGCCAGTAAAATTCCTATCATTTGTTCAGAAGAACTTTGAAGAAACTGTTGATGTACAGACAACTGACAATGGACACCACAGTCTGGCAAAAGCTCACCAAGGTCATTTGACCACTGAACTAATAATCAAATACGCCATTACTATTTGCTAATATTTATTAGAGATATGGAGAGCCTGGGTCGAGTAGTATTGGAGTTATGGTCCGGACACCATATGTGCCCACCCACCCGCCCGCCTGATCGCCAACATGATAACATAATACCTCCCGTCTTTCGTCGGGCGTATAAAAAGGATCAGCATGAATTAAATGTACTTAATTAGACAGGAACTAAAAGCCTGCCCCCATGCACCATGTACCCCCTCCCTTCACCCCCAATATCCATACATTGTATATAGTACATTAATATAAACAGATCAGCATTACTAAACACATAATAAAATGTACCACTTTGAAGGACAGCACCGATCTAATAATAAATCAATATTAATCAGTATTTAACTAAAAACTTGATTTACTTTAAATTTGTTCTTAGAGAAAACCTACACGGTTGGACTGGTGCCATAAATAACCTTTTGTCTGATAGGGGAATCGAACCCCTGTCATGATCACTTATAAGAGAAAGACAAGTGCATTAATTAAATACCACTGCTCTACCAAACCTGACCCATAGATGACTTAGGTCTATATTACTGAATACAAGAGACAAAGGCCTTCAATTACAGTGTAGTATATACATACATGTCGTTTGGTCTCCCAGCCATCTGCCATTGTCTCTGCACGACCAGGCTGGATCAAATTTCGTGCATGACCAAAATGACTATCACTATAACCAATACACAATCCACCATTCTCCATGGCAACTAAATCTGTCAACTGAAACATATATACATATAAAATATTAATTCATATCTCAATATCATCAAAGACATGTCACAAGTATCAAGTCCATTTTCTATTATTTCTATAATTGTATTTAATATCTTTTAATGTCCTATAATAAATCACCAAATCATTTTCTTATGTTCACACATATCTGTATTATAAATGTTTTAAACATGTATAACAGATTGGAGAGTTGGACAGCCCTATATATACCATATCGAAAGCTCTCTGCAGATATTCCGACAGTGTATGCATGATATCACTTTGAAAACTATGGAATCTTTGAGTCACAATTTAGTAACTACTATACATGTAGGTGGTTGCTACATCATCTCATGCATTTACTCTGAAATGGGGCAGCTTATATTATGTTAGAAAATTGTGGCTTTGTGAGCAGAAAATACAATAAAACAACATTTTCATTTGATAGATTCGGACATTATGAAATTGAAGTTGATGTCGATAATGAGAATATAGCAACTGGTTGTAATATCTGAGCAGAGATATATCTAAATTTACTCTATGTATAATCCATATATTATTTGCTGTTACTTATAATTCACATACCTATAATGTTGTAATACTCTCTTCCCAATGAATTCCTTATATAGAGATGGCATATATATCTTACATATTCCATGTCAATGAAATCCTTATTTTGGTTTGTTTGGTTTGTTTTTGTTTAACGTCCTATTAACAGCCAGGGTCATTTAAGGACGTGCCAGGTTTTGGAGGTGGAGGAAAGCCGGAGTACCTGGAGAAAAACCACCGGCCTACAGTCAGTACCTGGCAAATGCCCCATTTATGTTTTGAACTCGCAACCCAGAGGTGGAGGGCTAGTGTTAAAGTGTCGGGACACCTTAACCACTCGGTCACCGTGGCCCTAAAATAAATGTGCGTCGGCCAGGAACTCCTTATACATTGTATAGAGATATACCATGTCAATGAACTCCATATATAGAGATATACCAAGTCAATGAACTCGTTATATAGAGATATATACCAAGTCAATGAACTCCTTATATAGAGATATACCATGTCAATGAACTCCTTATATAGAGATATACCATGTCAATAAACTCCTTATATAGAGATATACCATGTCAATGAACTCCTTATATAGAGATATATCATGTCAATGAACCCTTTATATAGAGATATACCATGTCAATGAACTCCTTATATAGAGATATACCATGTCAATAAACTCCTTATATAGAGATATATACCATGTCAATGAACTCCTTATATAGAGATATACCATGTCAATAAACTTCTTATATAGAGATATATACCAAGTCAATGAAATCCTTATATAGAGATATACCATGTCAATGAACTCCTTATATAGAGATATACTAAGTCAATAAACTCCTTATATAGAGATATATACCATGTCAATAAACTTCTTATATAGAGATATATACCAAGTCAATGAACTCCTTATATAGAGATATACCATGTCAATGAACTCCTTATATAGAGATATATACCAAGTCAATGAACTCCTTATATAGAGATATATACCATGTCAACGAATTGTTTATATAGAGATATATACCAAGTCAATGAACTCCTTATATAGAGATTTCTACCACAATACCCTGTGTTATTCAACTCTCAGACCATCAGTTAATCATTACAGCTGTTGATTAACAATCTGTTTATACCACACGTGGTATAAACTCTGTTCGCATTTCCATTGGCTAACACGGTGAACTTTGACCCAAGCTGCAATTGTTATTGACGTCAACAATAATCTAATGACGTCACATCATCGGGTCCCGGACGTCACCGGTACACTTTATTTGCATACGCGAAATTATACTTGGCCACGTTTCCCTTTGATTCAAGCCGATATTATTGTGGTAGAAACAGGTCACACGACTCGAAATTGTTGGATATGGAATTTATTTCACACTCGTAAGTTATTTTTTAAAAGTTGCAAAAAACACTCGCTAAAGCTCGTGTCTTTTGTAACTTTTAAAAAATAACTTACTCGTGTGAAATAAATTCCATATCCAACAACCACTCGTTGTGTAACCTCTATATATACCATGTCAATGAACTCCTTATATAGAGATATACCATGTCAATGAACTCCTTATATAGAGATATACCATGTCAATGAACTCCTTATATAGAGATATACCATGTCAATGAACTCCTGTTACTCATCACAAGCAAGGTCAGCAAACATTACAAATTATTCAAAATAATTGTATGACATGGCCATGCCATTGGAAAGCCATTACAGCATAAGCTATCAACTTTTCTATAATGAGTATTTTGAACTTTTCTCAGTGCTAATGTTACCTTGTCAGGGTTAGGTGGACTGAATTGAAGTAATCCTAATAAGTGTTCCAACATATAGTTCTGTATCTAAGTATGCAAAATAGTATGAAGGAACAACACAGATAAACATCTTTATAATAAAAAATAAATTAAAACGTCAAAATTTTGTTCTAAGATATGTACCTGAGGGATGTACATACAATATGTAACATAATGATTCTTTTCCAGATGTACTGCAGCACAAATCATCAAGAATCTACATACTTCATGAAGTCGTTGTAATTTTTACCTAATGGTATATATCTAGGATGCAGTGACCTTTTCTATGTATACAATCTACAAACTATCGTCCTAAGATGTTCGCCTATACAAATTATGGAGAACTACATTTGTATATAGTATCAATGGAGACTCCTTGTGGGATGTCACTGTTCATGTGTAAAGATAACAAGGCACATAGTACGGACCCAACCTTGATATAGACTTAATGAGCTCAATGTACCTACATAACTATACCTCGTAAATAATATATCTGTGACAAGTACAGGAACAATACAGCTGAGCTTTCTGGTGTCAATTTAGGTTCAGTGGAAAATCTAATTAATTGTATACCGACTATTGTTAACATCATTAGCAATGCCAGCCAACAGTATTAGTCTAATTATTACATCATGTAACGAGTGCTGTAGTACGTAATTCATTACTGGATATATGTCTGCGTCAGACAGCCAGGAAGACAATTACAATTAATTTACGTAATACCATTTTCATCCTGCAATAAACAAAAGGGGCAAACACATTAACTTGGATTTGAAGTAGAAAATGGGCTTATTGCAGTGTAATGAAGGAGCATATATTATAGTGTTTTCAAATTAACATACATGTACATGCATGGGTGAAATTATTACTAGACAATGACTTATTATATATAGGACAAATGATATGGTACAGGCAATTTAATATTTCAAAATCTGATAACTCAAAGATCTTGTTTAACCTGAATGGAAAGTTCAGTTCCTAGAGTGAAACTATACATGCAAAACATACTCGGTTACCACAATTAGGGGGGGTTTTTTTCCAAAGGGTTTTTTTAAATTGCCCCTTTTTTTCCTTTTCCCCTTTTAAAAAACCTTTTTTTTGTTTCAGGGGTTAAAAAAGGGGAATTTTTTTTTGAAAATTTTGAAAAAGGAAAAATTTTTTCCTTTTTTTAAAAGTGGTTCCCCAAAAACAATTCAAAAAAAAGTTTTTCTGTTTTTTTTTTTTTTTTTTTTTTTTTTTTTTTTTTTTTTTTTTTTTTTTTTTTTTTTTTTTTTTTTTTTTTCCCCCCCCCCCCCCCCCCCCCCCCCCCCCCCCCCCCCCAAAATTTTTAAGGGGGGGGCCCCCCCCAAAATTTTTTTAAAAACCAACCAATAAAATCCTTTTAAAATTTAAAAAAAAAAGTATACAATAATTGGTTTTTTGTTTATCCTGGGGAATTTTCAAAAATATTTTAAAAAATGTTTTTTAAAGTTTTGTTTGGAGCCCCCTTGGTTACTTTTTAAAAAGTCGTTTTTAATGGGCCCCTTTGGTATATTTTTTGGTGGGGCCCCTTTTTTGTAAAAAATTTTTTAAAAAAATTTGGGGTTTTTTTAAAGGGGTTGGTTTTTTTAGGGGCTTTGTTTATATTATTTCGGGAGATTTTGTGGATTTTGTCCTTGTATTGGTTTTGTCGGCCTTTTTGAAAGGCCCCCTTTTTGAAATTAACTTTTTGGTCTGAATTTTTTTAAATTACTGTGGGAAAGGGAAACCTTGGGTTTTGGTTTTCTTTGGTTGTGGAAAATTTTTTAATTGTTTTAAAGGCCCTTGGGGTTTTAACTTTTTTTAGAATTGGGTTTAGTCTTTTTTGACTTTTTTGGGACTGTTTTTGTAATTTTTATGGTTTTGGTCGGGTTTTGGGAAAGGGGAAGAAAAATTCTTTTAAATTTGGTTTTATTCCGGGTTGGGCAAAACTTAATTTGGGTTTGGTGGGGGGGGGGGGGGCGGTGTTTGAAGGACTTGTTTTTTTTAAAATTAACCTTTTTGAAATCTGGGGGGTTTATAGGGTTTGCTTATTTTTGGAAAAAGGATAGGGTTTTAAAATTTAAACTTGTGTTTTGAAAACTGGGGGGTTTTTTTCCCTAGGGGCAAAATTATTTTTTGAAAACCTTTGGTTTTTAAACCCCCTTTTTTTTTAAATTCTTTTGTTTTTTTTTTTAAAAATTTTTTAAAAAAACAAGGTTTAGGGGTTTTGCTTTGTTTTTGTATATTGTGTACGTTTACATTTTTTGTTGTTTTTTGGGTACTGTGTTTTTATATTGAAATTTTGGGTTTTTTTTTTTAGTATGGGTTTTTGGGTAGTATTTGTTTTTGAAATTTAATATGTTTTTGTGGTTTTTTGTTTTAGAACGTGGGGTTTTAGTTTTGTGTTTGGTACTGTGTGTTGTGTTTTGTGGGGGCAGTCTGTGTGTTGTATCTTTTGTGTTGTATTTTGTGTGTTTGGGTTTTGGGGTGTATCAGTTGTTTTGTGTAGTATTTGTTGTTTTTAAGTGGGAGTTGTTGTGGTTGTGGGGGTTGTTTTGTGGTGTTTTTGGGTATTGGGGGGTTTAAAGTATTGTTTTGTTTTTTATTTTCTGTGTGTTGTGTATGTGGGGTTGTGGGTATGGTGTTGTAGTAAGGGGTTTTTTGGTCTATTTTTTTTGTATTTTCTGGGTTTTGTAGTATTGGGGGTTTTAATTTTTGTGTTTAGTACTGTGTGTTTTTTTTTGTGTTTTTTGAGTTTAATTTTGTTGTAGTACTTTTTGGGGGTTTAGTTATGTTTTGTGGTTACATTTTGTTGTAGTATTGGGTGTTTGTAGTACTTTTTTTTGTTTGTGCCTTTATTGTTGTAGAAATTTGTGTTTTTGAGTACTTTGTTTTGGGTTATTTATGTGTGTTGTTTTATTTTTGTGTTTTTTAGAAAGGGTTTTGGTTTTTAGTATTTTTGTTTTTTAGCCCTTTTTGGGGTTGTAGTACTGTGTTTTTTTAATTTATTTTGGGTGTGTTTTTTTGGCTTTTTTTGTAGTTTGTTTTTTGAAAGTAATTTTGGTTGTAGTAGGGTTGTGTGTAGTTTGGGTTTTTTGTTTTTACTGTTTTTTGTGGTTTTTTTGTTTGTTTGTTTTCCCAAATTGTTGTGTATTGGTGTTTTGGGTTTTTTATTTTGTTTTTTAAAGTATTTTTGGGTTTGTCTTTTTTTGGGGTTTTGGGGTATTTGGTTTTGTTTTTTGGTTGCACTTTGTGTTTTTAATTTGGGGTTTTTGTGGGTTATTTTGTTTTTTGTATCTGGTTTTGTTTTATTTTTTGGGGGGTTTGTATACTTGGGTTGGGTTTTTTTTTTTTTGTTTTTTTGTTACTTTTGTTTTTTGTATTTTGGGGGGTGTTGAGTACGGGGTGTTTTTATCTTTTGTGTGTTGTTTTTTAGAACTTTTTTGTGTGTGTTGGTTTATTTACTTGGGTTTTTGTCTGGGTTTGTGGGGATTGGGGTTGGTAGTACTGTTTTTTTTGGGGATTGTGGGTTTTTTAGTATTGGGTTGTTGTATTGGGGTGTTGTAGGGGGGGGTTTGTTGTAGTACTTTTTTGGTTTTTATTCTGTGTTTTATTTAAGTTTGTGTTTTTTATTGTGTGTTGAAAGCCGGGTTTTGGTTATACGTTTTGGGGAACTTGTTTTTTAGTACTTGTGTTTTTTTTTGTGTGTTGTATTTTACTATGTGTTTGGAAAACTTTTTGCCTTTTTGTTTGGTATTTAATTTTGTTTTTGATTTACTTTTGTTTTGTAGTAATTGGGTTTAGTATTTGGGTTTGTTGTAGAAAAAATTGGGTTTTTTTTGTTGTATTTTTGGGTGTGTTGTAAGTTGTTTTGTATTTATTTGGGGTTTTAGTATTTTTTTGGTTTTTGTAGTATTTGTTGGTTTGTAGTATTGTGTTTTTTTAATTTACTGGGTGTTGTAGTATTGTGTTTTTGTTTTATTTGTGTTTTTGTGTCCGGTGTTTTTATTTTAAGGGGGTTTTTTGAAAGTAGGGTTTTGGGGGGTTGTTTTTTGTGTTTTTCTGTTTTTTGTAAGCTATTTTTTGAAAAGTACTGTGTGTTGTAGATTGTGTGTTTTAGTACTTTTTGTTGTAGTATTGTGTGTTGTAGTTGTGTGTTTTTTTAGTTTTTTTTGGTAGGGGGTGTTTGGGGGGTATTTACTTGTGGGGGTATTTCCCTTGGGGGGTTGTGGGCATGTGTGTTGTTTTTTGGGGTTGTAGAAATTGTGTGTTTGAGTACTTGTGTTGTAGTACTGTGTGTTGTAGTATTGTTTTGAAACTTTTTGTGTTGTAGTACTGTTTTTGAAAGTATTGGGTGTGTTTTTGGGGTTTTTTGTGTTTAGGTTAAGTGGGTTTTTTGTTTTTGTGTGTTGTAGTATTGTGTGTTGTAGTACTGTGTGTTGTAGAAATTTTTGGGTGTTTTTTGTTTTGTTGTAGTTTTTGGGTGTGGTTTTTGGTACTTTGTGTTGAAAGAGGGGTTGGGTGTTGGTAGTATTGTTTTTGGGATTTACTGTTTGTTTATTTATTGTTGTGTTTGTATTTATTTGGGGGGTGTTGGGGGATTTACTATGTGTTTATACTGTGTTGTTGTAGAGGTGTGTTTAGAACTGTGGGTTTTTAGTAATTTGTTTTTTGTAGATTGTGTGTTGCAGTTTTATTTTTTTTTTTTTACTGGGGTGTTGTAGTACTGTGTTTTTTTAGTATTTGGGGTTTTTGTATTATTTTTGGTGTTTGTATTTTTTGTTGTGTACTTTTGTGTTTTTTAGTGTTTTGTGTGTTTTGTATTTTTGTGTTTTTGTATGTGTTGTTATATTGGGGTTTGTATTTTACTGTGTGTTGTCTATTTGTTTTTTGTGGGTATTTGTGTTTTGTCTATTGTTTTTTTGTGTACTTTTGTTTTTGTAGTATTGTGTGAGTTTTTTTTGTGGTTGGGGTTGTATTTGTGTTTTGTGTATTAAATTGTGTGTTTGTAGTACTGTGTTTTGTAGTCCTGGTTTTTAAAGTTTTGTGTGTTTAGTAGGGTGTGTTGGGTAGTTTTTGGGTTGCATTTACTTGTTTTTGGGAGTTTTTGTGGGGAGTACGGGGGTTTTTGGTACTTGTTTTTTGTTTTTAGTGGGGGTTTTTTTAAAGTATTTTGTGGTGGTAGTATTTGGGGTTTGTGGGCTGTTTTTTTAGTATTGGGGGTGTAGTATTTTTTGTGTTGTTTTTATTGGGGGTTTTTTTGGTTTGGGGTTGTTTGGAAAGTCTGGTGTTTTATTTACGGGTTGGGGTTGTATTTTTTCCTGTGGGTTGTAACGGGTTGGTGTTTTTTGTTTTTAACGTGTTTGGAAATTGTTTTGTAGTACGGTGTTTCTTGCTTTTTTTTTAAATCGTTTTTTTTAATTTTTGGGGGTGTTGTTTTTTTTTGGTGTTTTTTGGTCTTGTGTGTTTTTGTATTTTTTTATTTGTGTTGCTTTCCTTGTTTTTGTGGGAAAATTGTTTTTGGGTATTGGTTTTGTGTTTGGGGTTTTTTTGTGGGGTTTTATTTAGGGGTGTGTTGAAAGAAATTTTGTGTTTCCGTTGTTTTGGGGGAAGAAATTGGTGTGGGGTATTTTTCTGGGGTGTTGGGGTAACTGTGGGGGTATTTTACAGGGGGGGGTTTGGGGGAAAAGGGGTTTAGGGGTTGTTTAGAAAGGTGTTTTGGTATTGTGGGGGGTTTTATGTGTTTTTGTAAGTGTGTGTTTTTTAGTATTTGTGTTTTTTAGTACTGTTTTTTGTGAAATTGGGGTTTTTTGGTAGTCTTTGTGTTTTTAGTATTTTTGGGGTTGTTGTGGGGGGTTGTGTACTTTTTTTGGTTGGTAGTTTTGTTTTGGGGTATTTGTTTTTAATTTAACTGTGTTTTTTGTTTTTTTTGCTGTTTTTAGATTTGTTTTGTAGTACGGGGTGTGTTTAGTCGTTTTTTTACCGGGTGTTTTGTAGAAATTTGTGTTGTAGTTAGGGGTTTGTATTTATTATTTTTTTTGTAGTACGTGTGTTGAAAGATTTATTTTGGGGGGGGGTTTTTTAGTCTTTTTGTGTTTTTTAAGTACTGTTTTTGTTTTTGAAATTTCGTGTTTGTTTACTGTGTTTTTAGTTTTGGGGAAAGTACAGTGTTTTTGGGCCTTTTGTGTTTGTAATTGTTTTGGTATTTTTTTATTGTTGATATTTGTGTTTTTAAGAAAAAAACCTTTGTGTTGTTTTACGGGTTTGTTTCAGTGTGTTGTAGTCTTGTGTTTTTAGTACTTGTGTTTGAAAGTACTTTTGGGGTTTTGTACAATTTTTTTTTTTAAATTACTTTTTGTTTTTAGGGGTTTGGGAAAGTATTTGTGGGGTTTTGATTTCGTGTGTTTTAGTGTTGTTTTTTGTTGAAACGTTTTTTGTTTTGGGGGAAAAGTATTTGGTGTTGTGTTTTGTGGGGTTGTATACTTTGTTTTTGTAGTAGGGTTTTTTGTAGTATTTGGGGTGTTTCTTTTTATTTTTGTTGTAGAAACTTTTGGTTGTGTTTGGTGTGTTGTGGTACGTTGTTTGTATATTGTGTGTTTTTTGTTTTGTGTGTTTTTTGGGAATTGTGTTTTGGGTTGTTGGTGTTGTGGGTTACTGTGTGAAAGAAAATTGGGTTTTTGGGGTTGTACATTTGTTGTGGTATTTATTTTGGGGTTTTTACAAATTTGTGTGTTTTTGTATTATGTGTTGTATATTTTTTATTGTTTTTTGGATGTGTGTGTATTTATGTTTTGGGTTATGTGTGGGGGTAGAAAGGTGTTTTTATATTTGTTTTTGTTTTTTATTACGGGGTTTTTAGAAGGGGTGTTTTTAAACTTTTTGTTTAGTACTTTGTGTTGTATTTTTTTGTTTTGGGAAGTCCCCTTGTTGTTTTTAGTTTTGTTTTTTGCATTTTTACTGTGTGTTAAAGTACTTTTGTTTTTTACTTTTTATGTTTATTATTGTTTGTGTTTTTTTACTGTTTTGTTTTTGTGTTGTAGGTTTTAGTATTTTTGTGGGGGTGATTGGGTTTTGTTGTTATTGTGTTTGTATTTAATTGTGTGTTGTAGTTTTGGTTGTTTGTAGTCCTTTTTTGTTTGATTTACTGGTTTTTGGTGCTGTGTTTTGGTATTTCTGTGGGGTTTGTAGAACTGGTGTTTTGTATTATTTTTTTGTTTTTTAGTAGGTGGGTTTGTTTTGGGGTTTTTGTAGTGCTGTGTTTGTAAAAAAGGGTGGTTTTTTTGGTTTTTATTTTGGTGTTTTTAGTACTTTGTGGTTTATTGTGGGGTTGTAAGTATTATGTGTTTGGTACGTTTGTTTTTTTAAGTACTTTTTGTGTTGTAGTCTAATTTTGGGGTTGAGTATTGTTTTGGTGTATAGTGTTTAGTAGGGGTGGTGTTTGTTTTGAAAGGTAGGGTTTGTTTGTTTTTTTACTGTTTGTTGTATTTTGGGTTTTTGTAGGAAGGGGGTGTTTTTGAAATTTTTTTGGGGAGTATTGTTTTGTTGTATTTTGGGGTGTTGAATTTAACTGTGTTTTTTAATTTTACTGTGGGGTTTGTATATTTTGTTTATTTATTTGGTTTGTATTTAACTGTGTTTTTTTTATTTATTTAAGTTTGGTTGTGGAAAATTTTTGTGTTGTGGTTTTTGGGGGTTGTAGAAATTTTTGGGGTTTTTTTTTTATTTTTGTTGTATACTTGTGTTTGTAGTATTGGGGTGTTTGGGGCTTGTTTTTTGGAATTGGGGGGTTGTGTTGTTTTGGTGTGGTTTTGTTGTAGAAACTTTGGTTTGTTTTGTAGTGCTGTTTTGGGGTGGTTTTTAGGGTGGTTGGGGTGTTATGGTTTTTGGTACTGTGTGTTGTAGTACAGTGTGTTGTAGTACTATGTTTTTTTATTTTTTGTTGTTGTATTTACGGGTGTGTTTATTTTTAAATTTTGGGGGTTTTTGTAGTACATGTGTTTGTATTTCTTGTTGTATTTTGGGGGGGGTTTGAGTACTTTTGGGGGTTGTGTGCTGGGTTTGGGTTTATAGTTTTAACTGTGTTTTTATTTTGTGTGTTTTTTGTACTTGTTTTGTTATGGTGTTTTAGTACTGTGTGTTGTAGAAATTTTTTTGTGTTTGAAATTTGGGGGTTGTATTTGTGTGTTTTTAGTTCTTTTGGGGTTGTATTTTGTTTTTTTTTAAAACTGGGTTGTAGTCTGTGTTGTAGTATTTTGGGTTTTTTGAAAGTACTGTTGTTTGTAGGTTAACTATGTTTTTGTGTATTTTTGGGTTTTTAGGGGTGTTTTGGGGTAGTACTTTGTTGTTGTGTTTTGTTTTTGTATTTTGTGTTTGAGTATTGTTTTGTAGTAGTGTGTTGTAGTTTGGTGTTTGGGACTGTGTTGTGTTTGTTTTTTTGTTTATTTTAATGTGTGTTTTTAGTCCCTGTGTTTTTTAGACTTTTGTTTTTTGTATCTTGTGTGTTTTTTAGTATTGTGTTGTAGTTGTGTTTTTTTTTACTTGTTTTGTATTTTGGTGGTTTTTGTTTTCCTGGTGTTTTCCCAAGTACTGTTTTTGTTTTTAATTTTGGTGTTGTATTTTCCCTGTTTTTTGTAGTTTTTTTTGTGTTGTAGTACAGTGTGTTGTATTTTTTTATTGGGGTTTTGGGTTTTTGCTTTGTTTTTTTATTTTCTATTTTTGTTGTAGTACGTTTTTTAAAGTGCTTGTTTTGTATTTTACTTTTTGTTGTAGAATGTGTGTTGTATTTTTCCTTTGTGTTTGCTGGTTGGGGGTTGTATATTTTTGGTGTTGGGTTTACTTGGTTTTTTTTTAGTTTTTTGGTGGTCTTATGTTGGTTTTAATGTGTGGGTATTTGTGTTTTTGTATTTAAGGGTTTTTTGTAGTTTTTCCTTTTTTAAAAATCTGGGGTTTTGAAATTTTGTGTTTTGTAGTATTTGTGGTTTTTGGTGTTGTAGACTGTGTGTTGTTTTTATTTTGTGTTTTTTACGGTGTTTGGATTTGTGGGGTTGTATTATTGTGTGTTGAGAAATTTGTTTTTGTAGTTGTGTTTTTGTAGTACGTGTTTTTTGTATTGTGGGTTGAGTGCTGTGTTTGTAATTTTACTTTGGGTTGTTTTCTGGGGGTTGTGATTGTTGTTTTTATTTCTGTGTTTTGTTTGTACTTGTGTTTTTTAGTATTTTGGGGTGTGTAAGTTGTGTGTTTGTTTACTGTTGTTTTTGGGTTTATTTGGGGTGTTTGTATTTATTTGTTTTTGTTGTAGAAATTTTGTGTTTTTTTTAGTTTGTTTTTTGTAGAAACTGTTTGTTGTGGAATTTTTTTGGGTTGTAGTATTTTTATTGTTTTTTGTATTTTTTTGGGGTTTTGGTTTTAGTACTGTTGTTGTATTTAACTTTTTGTTGTATTTTACTTTTTATTTTTGTTTTGAAAGTATTGTGTGGTTTTTTAAATTGGGGGTTGTAGTTGGGGTGTTTAAAAATTTTCCCGTGTGTTTTTGTTTTTGGGGTGTTGTATTTGTGTTGTTTTATTGTTTTTGGAATTTGGGGGTTTTGTTGTAGTATTGGGGTTTTTTAGTCTTTTGGTTGTGTTTTGTGGTTTTTGTTATTGGGTTGTTTTAGTATTTTTGGTGTTGAAAGTTTGGGGGGTTTTTGGGTTGGGTTGTAGTTTTTTGTGGGTTAGTTCTTTTGGGGTTTGTATATTTGTTTTGTGTCTAGGTTTTTTAAAAAGTTTTGTGTTTTGTATTTTATTTTTTTTGGTTGTAGTCCTGTGTGTTTTAGAAACATTTTTTGTAGTACTGGGGGTTTGTATTTACTTTGTTTTTTAGTTTTGTGGGTTGTATTTAACTTTTTTGGTTGTAGGGGTTGTTGTTGTAGTATTTGTTTGTTTTTGGATGTGTTTGTGGTTTTTTTCTTTTTTGGGTTTTGGGGGGGGGGGGGTTTTGGGTTGGGGTTGAAAGAAATTGTGTGTTGAAATATTGTTTTCCCCCCGTGTTTGTGTGTTGGGGGTTCGGGGTTTTGTTGTATTTAACTTTGTTTTTGTAGTTTTTTGTTTTTTGGATTATTGTGTTTTGAAATTTTGGGTGTTGTAGTACTGTGTGGGGGTATTTCCTGGTGTTTGGTAGTTTTCTTGTTTTGTTTTTACTTTGTTTTGAGTACTTGGTTTTGAAATTTGTTTGTAATTTTGGGTTGTGGGCCTGTGTGGTGTAGGGGTTTTTGTTGTATTTTAACTGTTTTTTTTGGGACTGTGTGTTGTAGAAATATGGGGTTTTTAGTATTGGTTGTGTTTGTGTTTGGGTTTTGATGGGGGGTTGTTGTACTGGGGTGTTTTTTGTGGTTTGTGTTTTTTAAGTACTTTGGTTGTAGTTTTGTTTGTTTGTATTTGTGTGTTGTATTACTGGTGTTTTTTAATTTTATTTTGTGTATTTTTTTACTGGTGTTGAGTTCTGTGTGTTGTAGTTTTTGGTGTTTAGGGGTTTTTGTTTGTTTTGTTTGTGTGTTTATTTTACTTTTGGGTTTTTAGTCCCGTTTTGTTGTTTTAGGGTGTGTTGTAGACTTTGTGTTTTTTTAGTACGGTGGTTTTTTTAGTATTTTTTGTGGTTTTTTAGTACTGTGGTTTTTTATTGGTGGGGTTTTGTAGTATAGGGGTTTTTAGTATTTGTTTTTGTTTTTTATTTAACTGGGGGTTTTTGTATTTACTGTGTTTTTGTAGTACTGGGTTTGTGTACGTTTTGTTTTTTAGTCTTTTGGGGGTTGTATTTTACTGTGTGTTGTGTGGGGTTTTTGTATTTCTGTGTGTTGAGTAGGGGGTTTGTTGTATTTTTGGGGGTTTTTGTTGTAGTAGGGGTTTTGTTGTATTACTGTTTTTTGTAGTGGGGGGTGTTGTAGAAATTTGGTTTTTTTAGTACTGTTTTTTTTTATAGGGGTGTTTTGTTTTTTGTTGTTGTGTTTTTTTGTTTTGTGTTTTTGGTTGTGTTTTAGGGGGGGTTGTAGTACTGTGGGGGTGTCTGTTGTTTTTTGTGGGAAATTTGTGTGTTGTATTTTGTGTTGTAGTAAATTTTGGGTTGTAGTATTTTTTGGGGGGGTTGTGGGGGTTTGTTTTTGTTTTTAAAAATTTTGAGGGGTTGTTTTGGTTTTGGTTTTTTGGGGTTTTATTGTGTTTTTAGTACTTGGGTTGTAGTAGGGGTTGAGTTTTGTGTTTGTTTTTTATTTTTTTATGGGTGTGTTGTAGACTGTTTTTTTTTAACCTTTGTTTTGGGTTAAGTGGGTGTTTTTTATTCTTTTGTTGTGGGACTTGTTGTAGACTTTTTTGTTGTAGGTTTTTTGTGTTGTTTTTTTTGTTTTAGGGGGTGTGTTTTTGTGTATTGGTGGTTTTTCCTATTTTTTTTGTTAGTCTGTGGGTTGGGGTTGTGTTTAGTGTTTGGGGGGTGGAAATTTATTGTTTTTATTTTTGTAGTACGGGTTGTTTTTGGGGTGAAATTTTGTTTTTTTACTGTTTTTTGAGGCTTTTGTTGTGGGTATGTTGTTTTTAGTATGTGGGTTTAGTATTTTTGTTTTGGGCACTTTTTGCTGGGTGTTGTAGTACTTGTGTTTTTGTACTTTGTTTTGGGTATTTACGTGGGGTTTGGAGTACTTTTGGGTGTTGTAAGGGGGCCCTTTTGTTTTGTGTGTTGTTTTTTGGGTGTTTGTGTACTGTTGTTGGTACCTTTGTTGTTACTTTTTGTTTTTTTAGTTGCTGTTTTGTTTTTGTCCTTTTTTGTTTTTTTGTAGTTTCTGTTCTGTTTTGTATTTATTTTGGGTGTTGAAAGGGGGGGTTGTATTTACTGTGTTTTTTGGGATTTGTTGTTTTTTAGTACGGGTGTTTTTTTAATTTGGGTTTTTTTAAAATTTGTTTTTGGTTTTTGGTTTTTGCTTGTGTTTTGGGTTTTTATTTGTTTTGTAGTCGGTGTTTTTTTTATATTGTTTTTTTGTGTTTTTTAAAAAACTTTTTTTTTTTTGGGTTTTGTAGTATTTGTGTGTTTTAGTACTTTGTTTTTGGGAGTACTTTTGGTTTTTTTTATCTTTGTGTCTTTTTTTGTTTTGTATCTGTTTTTTTTGTGTCTTTTGTTGTGACTTTTGTGTTTTGGTTTCTGTTTGTGTCCTTTGTTTGTGGGACTGGTTTGAAAATTTTTTGTTTTTTGTGTTTTGGGGGTGTTAGTTTGTGTTGGTTTTTGGGGGTGTGCGGGGTTGTCTTATGTGTGTTTTAACTTTTGTTTTTTTGTAGTTTTTTGTGTTAATTATTTTTTGTGGTTTGTGTATTGTTTTGTGTATTTTGGGTGTTGTATATTTTTGTGTTTTGCTCGGGTTTGTTGTATTTTACGTGTTTTTGGGGGTTTTTCCCCGGGGTTTTTTAGAAAATTGGGGGGGGGCGTAATTTTTAGGGTTGTGGGAGGGGTTGGTGTTTTTGGGATTGTTTTTGTTGTATTTATTTGTGTGTTTTTAGTTTTGGGGGTTTTTAGAAAAGTTTTTTTGTGTTTTTTTTGTTTATTGGGGTGTGTTTTTTTGGTTTGTGTTTTGGTTTTATTCTTTTGGGGTTTGGGGTAGGGGGTGGTTGTAGTACTTGGGGGTTGTTTAATTGTGGGGGTTTGTGTTGGGTGTTTTAGTTTGTGTTTTGGTTTGGTTGTGTGTTTTGTAGTATTTGTTTTTGTTTAGAATGTTGGGGTTGTATTTTCTTTTTGTTGAAATTTCTGGGTGTTGTTTTGTTTTGGTTTTTAATTTTTGTGATTTTTGTAAATTTGTGTGTTTTTTAAGGTTTGTGTTTTTAAGTCTGTGTGTTGTTACTTTGTTTTTTGGTTGGTCCCTGTGGGGTTGTAGTATTGTGGGGTTTGTGTTCCCTGTGTTTTTTAGGGGGTTGTTTTTTTGGTAGTCTTTTTGGTTTTTTGGGTTTACCCCCTGTGTTGTTGTGTTTTTTGGGGTTTTGGTGTCCTTTGTGTTGTGTTTGTTTTTGTGTTGTCCTTTGGTTTTTGGTAGTATTGGTGTTTTGGTTTGGTTGTTTTTGTAGGGGGGGCTGTGTGTTGTAGTTTTTTGTTTTGTGTTGTGTTTTGGGGGTCGTGTGTTTTTTGTCGTTGTGTGTTGTCGTTTTGTGGGCTGTGTTTTTGTGTTTTGTTTTTTTTCTTTTGTTGGTGTGTTTGGGTGTCTGGAGGGTTTTGGGCGGGGGGGGTTTTTTTTTTATTGTTGTTTTTTGGTGTTGTGGGTTTTGGGTTGTTGTAGTTTTTGGGGTTGCTGTTTTAACTTTTGGGGTTGTGGTTTTGTGTGTTGTAGTACTGTGTGTTGTAGTATTTGTGTGTTTTTTTTTGTGTTTTTTTTTTAGTATTGGGGTTTAGTACTGTGTTTTTTTGGCATTTAACTGGTTTTCCCAGTTTTTTGTTGATGAAAGTATTGTGTTGTGTCCTGTTTTTTTTTGGGTTTCTGTGTTTTGTGGATTGTGGGGTTTTATTTAATGTGGGTTTTTAAGTATTGGTGTGTGTTTGGGTGTTGTAGATTTTTGGTGGGGTAGTTTGTGTTTTTTAGTCCCTTTGTGGGGGGTTGTTTAGTTTTGTGATTTTAGTTTGTTTTTGGTATTTACTGTTTTTTGTAGTTCTTTTTTTGTTTTAGTATTGTGTGTTGTAGTATTGTGTGTTGTAGTATTGTGTGTTGTAGTGCTGTGTTGTAGTACTGTATGTTGTAGTACTGTGCGCTGTAGTACTGTGTGTTGTAGCATTGTGTGATGTAGTATTGTGTTGTAGTACTGTGTGTTGTAGTATTGTGTGTTGTAGTATTGTGTGTTGTAGTATTGTGTTGTAGTACTGTGTGTTGTAGTACTGTGTGTTGTAGTACTGTGTGTTGTACTATTGTGTGTTGTAGTATTGTGTGTCGTAGTACTGTGTGTTGTAGTACTATATGTTGTAGTACTGTATTGTAGTATAGTGTGTTGTAGTACTATATTACTATATGTTGTAGTATTGCGTTGTAGTACTGTGTGTTGTAGTACTGTGTGTTGTAGTACTGTGTGTTGTAGTACTTGTGTTGTAGTACTGTGTGTTGTAGTACTGTGTGTTGTAGTACTGTGTGTTGTAGTACTGTGTGTTGTAGTATTGTGTGTTGTAGTATTGTGTGTTGTAGTATTGTGTGTTGTAGTGCTGTGTTGTAGTACTGTATGTTGTAGTACTGTGCGCTGTAGTACTGTGTGTTGTAGCATTGTGTGATGTAGTATTGTGTTGTAGTACTGTGTGTTGTAGTATTGTGTGTTGTAGTATTGTGTGTTGTAGTACTGTGTTGTAGTACTTGTGTGTTGTAGTACTGTGTGTTGTAGTACTGTGTGTTGTACTATTGTGTGTTGTAGTATTGTGTGTCGTAGTACTGTGTGTTGTAGTACTGTGTGTTGTAGTACTGTATTGTAGTATAGTGTGTTGTAGTACTATATTACTATATGTTGTAGTATTGCGTTGTAGTACTGTGTGTTGTAGTACTGTGTGTTGTAGTACTGTGTGTTGTAGTACTGTGTGTTGTAGTACTGTGTGTTGTAGTACTGTGTGTTGTAGTACTGTGTGTTGTAGTATTGTGTGTTGTAGTACTGTGTGTTGTAGTACTGTGTGTTGTAGTACTGTGTGTTGTAGTATTGTGTGTTGTAGTACTGTGTGTTGTAGTATTGAGTGTTGTAGGATGGTTGTTCCAGTACCATGTGCAATGTAGAACTGTGTGTTGTACAATGTACAGTAGTACTGAATGTGTTATTTAGAATAAATGATATATTCTGTGTCATGTTAATTGACATACTTGATTGTGGGGAACAGAACTCCAGTCCCTCTTGGCACGTCCATATACTCGCAGCCTAGCTATACCACCATCTGAAATATGATATAATTTTGTATAAAAACTTAAAACTTAAAAAATTAATTGTCATGAATAAACCCAGCGTAAAATTGGGTATTTTCCATGGAGTTCTTCTAAAGAAAACAAGAGGCCCAGGGGCCTTAACGGTCATCTGACTCTAAATTAAAACCCTTATATTATTGTAGTATGCATTCTCTGTAGCAAGTATATAGTGGCACTGTTGGCCATGGTGTCCATCTTGGATATCTGACCGACCCAATAAATAATAACACTTGGTCTGGACCATCTAAGGATCATTTCTGGTAAGTTAGAGCTGAATCCCACCGGTGGAATTTGAGAAGAAGTTTGAAATAGGTGTTGTTCAGGAAAACCATGATTGCGCAATCATGTTACAAAATGGCCGTCATTGCTGCCATGCCAAAGTTTTTACATGGCCGAAAAAATAACAACACTTTGTTGGCACTCCTTCCTTAACATCCTCACCAATTTCGAGCTCAATGGCACCAGTGGAACTGGAGAAGAAGTTTAAAATGTGTTTTTTAAGATGGCGGATATGGCGGCCATCTTGCATTTCAGACCAATCTAAAAAATAACAACACTTGGTCGGGATCATCTCAGGAACATTTCAGGCAAGTTTCAGCCCAACAGCACTGGTGGAATTTGAGAAGAAGTTTAAAATGTGTTTTTGAAGATGGTGGTTATGGTGGCCATCTTGGATTTCGGACCGACCCGAAAAATAACATCACTTGGTCGGGATCATATCAGGATCATTTCAGGCAAGTTTCAGCTCTATAGCACTGGTTGAGCCAGAGAAGAAGTTTAAAATGTGTTTTCAAAATGGCGGCTATGGGGGCCATCTTGGATTTCAGACCGACCCGAAAAATAACAACACTTGGTCGGCATCATATCAGGATCATTTCAGGCAAGTTTCAGCTCAATAGCACTGCTGGAACTTGAGAAGAAGTTTAAAATGTGTTTTTCAAGATGGCGGCTATGGCGGCCATCTTGGATTTCGGACCGACCCGAAAAATAACAACACTTGGTCACGATCATATCAGGATCATTTCAGGCAAGTTTCAGCTCAATAGCACTGTTGAAACCTGAGAAGAAGTTTAAAATGTGTTTTCGAAATGGCAGCTATGGCGGCCATCTTGGATTTCGGACCGACCCGAAAAATAACAACACTTGGTCGGGATCATATCAGGATCATTTCAGGCAAGTTTCAGCTCAATAGCACTGGTGGAACTTGAGAAGAAGTTTAAAATGTGTTTTTCAAGATGGCGGCTATGGCGGCCATCTTGGATTTAGGACCGACCCGAAAAATAACAACACCTGGTCGGGATCATCTCAGGATCATTTCTGGCAAGTTTCAGCCCAACAGCACTGGTGGAACTTGAGAAGAAGTTTAAAATAAGTTTTTCAAGATGGCGGCTATGGCGGCCATCTTGGATTTCGGACCGACCCGAAAAATAACAACACTTGGTCGGGATCATATCAGGATCATTTCAGGCCAGTTTCAGCTCAATAGCACTGGTGGAACTTGAGAAGAAGTTTAAAATGTGTTTTTCAAGATGGCGGCTATGGCGGCCATCTTGGATTTCGGACCGACCCGAAAAATAACAACACTTGGTCGGGATCATCTCAGGATCATTTCAGGCAAGTTTCAGCTCAAAAGCACTGGTGGAACTTGAGAAGAAGTTTAAAATGTGTTTTTCAAGATGGCGGCTATGGCGGCCATCTTGGATTTTGGACCGACCCGAAAAATAACAACACTTGGTCGGGATCATCTCAGGATCATTTCTGGCAAGTTTCAGCCCAACAGCACTGGTGGAACTTGAGAAGAAGTTTAAAATGTGTTTTCAAAATGGCGGCTATGGCGGCCATCTTGGATTTCGGACTGACCCGAAAAATAACAACACTTGGTCAGGACCATCTCAGGATCATTTCAGGCAAGTTTCAGCTTAATCCCACTGGTGGAACTTGAGAAGAAGATTGAAATGTGAAAAGTTTACGCACGGCGCACGACGCACAACGCACGGCGCACGACGACGGACGAAGCATGATGACTATAGGTCATCCTGACCCTTCGGGTCAGATGACCTAAAAACAATAACAACCTTCAAATGTCAAACTCAAAAGATGGCTGCCTGTTAGCCATTTTGTCTTCCTGATCAGACTTAAAATTGAATAGGCACAACTACCAGAGTATGTTGAAAGGGGAATCTTTGATCTACCACCAGGTTTCAAAAACATCCTTCCAGTATTTCTCAAGATTAAGCAATATCAAACATTCATCCTCAAAATCCATGATGGCCACCTATCAGCCATTTTTTTATCAGTTCCAAAATCAAAGGAGCACAACCACAAAATTTGAGAAAGATTCATCGAGTACTTCTCAAGAGATAGTGACAACAAATTTTCAATCTCATAATCCAAGATGGCTGTCTGTCAGCCATTTTGTTTTCTGATCAGTTCCAAGATCAATGCACTATATATAAGCATCAGTTTGACAGACCATTGAACCAAATGTTGTCAGTAAAGCAGAAGATGCTAACTATTCCTGAGTAAGGTTATATTCTCTTTACAATTCTTTTTAGAATTCTTCATGTAAATCTATATTTTTCTTTATATTTTGCCATTGTTTCATGAATTTTGAGTTTTGATTACTGTTTTGTTATATGTTGGTTTTATGTTTGCTCAGAAGATATTTATCTGTAACTATAACAGGTTCCTCAGATTTACCTGGAAACATGTTGACTCTTAGATGGGTCCATCGTGACCTATTGTAAATTTCAAAGTAATTATGGCATGATGTCAGGTAGCCTGGTTGGAGAGGTGTTTTGGTCAAAATCTCTGTCCAGTCCTATTAAAACAACACAATGAAAAAGTCACACTGGAAAGATGTTCATCTTTATTGTTACAACAAACGCTACACCATGACTAACTTGGAGGATAACAATATTATTTACTGTTTAAACCTAGAACTATCATCAGGGTGACTGATACACCTCACTCCTCTATCCACCCTGATCCATTACCAATCCCAACCCAAACACATTAACAAGATTGTGTGTACAGACACAGGAAAAGGGGCATATGTTTTGAAAGAAATAAGTTAACATTTACATACATGTATTAGATAGGATAGCTAATCACCATCATACCAGGCCCAATGTTACTGCTGTTTTTAGCCCCAGTATTCACTAAGAGGAAGCCTTAAGTATGTTTGAAACCCCTTGGATGGGCATAATATGTATTGGTGGTTATAGTTTTCCTCAAAATAAAGGTTTTGGGATAACTAGGCTACAATATCGCATTTTATTGTATGGTTATCAACTCCCTTCTGTTCCTGCAACACTATATGGGAATCCACAATTACACCCTCAACTACTCAGTGGAATGGGAGGTAACTCTTACATGCTTCATTCACAGAGAAAGATGCAAGAGTTGCTTCCCTTCATTTACATGCCCAATAATACTAAGAAAATTATGGATGTTAATAAAATAGAGACCATCACAGGAGCTGCTTTTTGAAATAATTCCTTCAGGTGGGTAAATAGAATCTGTAACTGGTTATTATATACATGAAATCTATTGACATGCATAGGAAACCATAAACATTTGGTTCGTATAAATTTTAATTTCTAACCAATCTTGACCTAATTAACACTGAACAAAGATTTACCTAATTATGTGTGGATTCAAATCTAAGATTGCCTCAATATTTACTGTATAAAATGACATTTGATTTCCTTTATGTGCTTCTCAATATTTTGTTGATCATGGATTTGAGTGTTTAAAATTATGGCTATCGGATTTCAACTAGTGTCTAAAATAACGAAAATTGGACTATATAACCACATGACTTAATTCACCTTTCAACAACTTTTTATATCAGTTTTGTATCAGTTTTATATCAACAACTTTAAAAAACCTTTTTATCTATGACTGTCCTACAGTAGCCAAACTAAATTACAAATTTGTTCAAGGCAGAATCAAAGTAGTAGTCTGAATGATATACATACCTTAGGTATCATTTCCAAAATAATACGAAATAATATAATGTTCAACAGAATTTAAGTTTAATCCAATTTACAATTGCCATTGTTTCTGAATTGATAACCTTAGTGTCAGCAACTTATTTCTCAATATAAAAAGTTCATCATGCATGATTACGAGAAATATTAGCAAACTTTTTGCTACAAACCACATGTCAGTTTTTAGAGAAAAACAAAAAAACCTTATTTTCATAAAAAAAGTATTTATCTAATAAAATCATAACATATTAAGACAACTGTAAAATTGCAAAAAAAAAAAGTCTTGTGATTTAATGTAAAGGAGATATGGGCAGAGTTTAGCTGGCTGTCAAAGGCTTTTGCGAACAGCTGCACGTGTTGTGCATGGATAAATTTAACAATGATATAATTTTGAAGAGAGATCACACAGATAAAATATTTGTATCCGATTTTTAGAAAGCTATTATTGTTAAAAGAAAATATTGTAAATATAAGTATTAACCTTTTATTTTGTTTAGTTTATGAGATCATAAAATCCATTGGAACAGGCATGAGATAAATGGTTCATAAACGCGAAAGCAATTTACTTCATGCTCCGTTGGATTCATGATATACTGAACTAGAAAGAGGGTTAATATTTACATAAACTTTAAAGCAATAGCTGCCAACGAGAATATAACTTGCACCCCTGACCTATATTAAGTATACCTCTGATTTCAGTCTAGTTATGTCTGTAATTTCTTGTACAGTGGCTTCTGTTCCCATGTCACTAAGTCTGTCAGGGAGACCTGAAAATATTGTGTATCATTGTCACTTCATATCACATCACATGGCCATCAGTATATGACTTCTATTTTTAGAATTGTACTTTAGATCTGAACTTGCATTTAAATTTCTCATTGTTCACATACAGTAACACCACTGATACATTAATGTCCACAGTGAGGTACATTACAGACCATACTTAATTTGAGAAAAGATACCTATATTTCTGAGGCGATTTAATCTTAATTCTGTAATTACACTGACTAACCTTGATCCAGATTAGCACCTTGTATGGAAACTCGAGGGCTGTAGTTCCCTGTAAAGTAGGATGTGTCAAAATCTACCCCATATATACAGCCAGGAACACCTGAAAATAGGAGGTACATGTATACGTACATTTGTAAACTCATTCAATTATCACCATAAATACAAAGAAGAACACATAAACTAGTACCATAGCAATGCCATGGAAACAGACACGACACATTATTTAGGACATAGTAACATATTATCACCATGGATACAGGCGGAACACATGTCCTAGTAGCCCGAGTTTTCTCTGGCCCTGACACCTGTCACTAGATATACATGTAACAACATCACTATGGATACAGGCAGAACACAAGTTCTATAGTAGCCCGAGTTTTCTCTGGCCCTGACACCTGTCACTAGATATACTGTACATGTAACAACATCACTATGGATACAGGCAGAACACAAGTTCTATAGTAGCCCGAGTTTTCTCTGGCCCTGACACCATACAGTTTATCTAGTGTAGGGCCAGAGTGCACTACTAGATATAACATCACCATCGATACAGGCAGAACACATCAATTACATGTTATACATGTTCAAGTAACAACATCATCACTATGGATCCTGTTTTTTGTGTCTTAATTAGATATAATATTATAGGTGAAGGTTAGAAAATGTTACATTATCTTGTCCACCAACTTCTTTATATAATATAAGACTCTTTCATATGTGTATATGTAGGATAGGGATATTCCACCCGAGGGGTCACAAAATGTGGTGAAACCCGAGGCTTGCCGAGGGTTTTACCACATTTTGTGATCCCGAGGGTGGATTATCCCTATCCTACATACACACATAATGAAAGAGTCTTTTTCTCTCATATCATTACCGAATTTCTGGCGAAAGTGTCCCTCAGCCATCCATTTTCTTCAATTTTTTTAATTTCTTCATTTGACGTTTTTACTAAATATACTTGTGATATTCTGAAAGATCATACCCTATTTTGGCAAACTATGTTTGAACACAAATTTCATTCATTTTGTGGTTAAGTGATGAACGAATGAACTATTCGCCGATAAAAATTACCGTAACTTGACCGACTTTTACTTGGCCGTGATCAAATTGTCAACATCCGAGAAAAAGAAGTTCTATCAACAATACTGAAAGCCAACGCTGAAATGAGTTTTCCAACTTCACATATAATTTGATTTGCACCTCGACATATTTAATCATTTCACAGAACACACTGTACTTTTAAATGTCAAGTCAAATTTTTTTTTATAAAATACTACGTCACTGCATGACGTCACGACTGTCATTGGAATTCCATTCATAGTTCAAGGATATTGAGAGTGATGTCGATCTCGATCGCCATGGCGCGGCGATGTTTCGTGGCTGGTAATTTTAAATTCATTGTGATTTTGGCAACTTCGTGTGTGAACCAGCGATCAGTGACTCTATACGAGTATTCGATCTTTTCTGTGACATAGGATTATATGTGTTTAACCGGTTGTCTTGATGGAATGACAAAGGTAGGTCAGTCGATAGGCTAACGATGATCATATTGAAAGGCTAGGATGGCAGTTAGTTTTCATGGTTACTCTACACAAATATAGACTCTGAGTTACAATTGAAATAAATATTTTTATATGAACATCGAGGGGTGTCATTTTTACCGAATGTTCGTTCATTTAAGAGCCTTTTTACCGAATGTTCGTTCATTTAAGAGCCAATTCCCAACTTCCAAATACACAGGTTACTGAGTAGGCCTAACAGTTACTGACAGTACAGTACAGTAGAGTAAACAAATTCCAGGGCCCCCTGCTGACGCAAACGGAACCAATTCATAGGTTGTGACGTATGACATTTTCTTTTTTATATTTTTTTATGTATGGCTTTTATTTTACTTCCTGTCATTGCCAGGTGATTGTGTGTGTGTGTGTGTACATGTTTTTAATGACAAATGACAAATCTGTCGGGTAGGCAAGTCTGTATTGTACTGTAGCTGTTACAACAGGCCTGTAGGCGTAGTCTAACTGTTTGTTACAGTAACGGAGTTATATGTTCGCTCAGATGAAATGTCTAATCGTTTAACCGTGTAGCCCTATTGATTTACTGCTGATATGATATATATTTATCTAAGAATGTATGTATTTTTATAGTTAAGTCCAACGTTTCAAAACCGACACCGACGAAAAGGACTGTCGGATGTGAACACAAGCAGACGACGTTGTAAGAGTTGTCCCCCTTGAACGCAGATTAATCCGCGCGCGTGAAATGCTATGTAAGATAGATTTATCTTACATAGCTATCTTACATGGGCAAACTCTATCCAACATGGCGAGATATGAGAGAAATTGGCCTTCTTCAAGAGTCAACTATTAACTATAGTTAGGCTGTTCTGTCTAATGTGATTTCATCACCGTATAAACAACAGCCAATCGCTACCCTAATTCCTGATCATGATACATATGTGCAAATGAATTTGAAGTCTAGTTGCTGTAGTCATAATCTGATTAAACCCTAGGTCCTCACTCTCACTCCGTTACATGAACATCTAACAACATCCCAAAGCAGGGATCACGTTCTGATGACTTGTGTGATATGTGTATTTCAGTGCGAATTGTCAATTTATCGATGTCATCGAAGCAAACCATTTCATCACAACATGCATCTGAATGAAACCTATGGAACGCCATAGCTGCCTTATGTGGTAACTTGTATTATATGATGTATTCGCTTCATTATATGCAGTGATTATTTCATTTTATGAAGTGATTGCTTCATTATATGAAGTGATGGTTTCATTATATGAAGTGATGGTTTCATTATATGAAGTGATGGTTTCATTATATGAGGTGATTATTTCATTATATGAGGTGATTATTTCATTATATGAAGTGATGGTTCATTATATGAAGTGATGGTTTCATTATATGAAATGATGGTTTCATTACATGAAGTGATTATTGCATTATATGAAGTGATGGTTTCATTATATGAAGTGATTATTTCATTATATGGAGTGGTCGTTTCGTTATGATGACCAAATATCTTTATGACTAACTTTTAGATTTATAATACAGAAATAAAACCGGTAGAAATATCCGTACGCTTTTAATTCCGTAAATCTTTTTGTAAATAATTGCACACACACACACAAACCGTCTTTTTCTTAAAAAAATACTTGGAAATTAAACATTTTTTAATTGTAGTTTTGTGTACGTAAGTCCGTAAAGTGAATCTAAATGAAACAAGATGCCCATAGGGTCGGTATCGCTCACCTGGTTGGATTTGACCCAATGTCAAAATAATGTTTATGTTCAGTTCGCTTTCTTTGTAAATCTCAAAAAATGCTATATATATATGGTTATAGTGTGGGGATCCCAACTGCTTTAAAGAAATAATGAAGTCCAGACTCTCTAAGGTCTGAAAGATCTCAAGAATTGTTTTTAGAACATGCATTCATCACTTTATGACTAGTAGAGATTTAGATGAATAACGTTTATTTCCCCAATTGGACCCCGCCCCTTTGGCCCCTTAGGGTTCAGAGTCACCATTTATGCAAAATCTGTTCCCCCTTCCCCGAAGGATGCTTCTGACCAAATTGGGTTCAAATCCATTTATAACTTGATGACTAGTAGCGATTTGAAACAAACGTTGACGGACGGACGACGGACGGACGCCGCGCTATGACAAGCTCACCGGACCTTCGGTCCAGGTGAGCTAAAAATGTGCAAGAAATGTGAGCGTGTTAACTCGCAAAGATGCTTGAAACAGTGATGCTGTGGGTACAAGTGTACGTGACCTATATTCCTTGTTGGTTCCCTAGGTAAGTGTCAATTAAAGACTGTTTTGTTAAGGTATTCCAGATATGATTGGGTATTAACACGCAATAACAATTTTGTAATCATTTTGCATAGTCAGAACACGTGTTAAGGTGAAATATTGAGTTAAGTTAAGCTAGATCGTGTGAGGAGCAGGGAGGCCTACCCGCGCTACCCGAGAGGTAAGTTGTGCCTAAGTTTCTAGTTTAACACTTTCCACGAACACTTTATACTTTTATTTGCTAAAATAGGGAACCAATGAGGAATATAGGTCACGTACACTTGTACCCACAGCATCGTCACCCTTAACACGCTCACATTTCTTGCACATTTTTTTCATTTAGATTCACTTTACGGACTTATTAAGTAGACAAAATTACAATTAAAAAAAATTTAATTTCCAAGTATTTTTTTAAAGAAAAAGACGGTGTGTGTGTGCGCGCAATAATTTACAAAAAGATTTACGGAATTGAAAGCGTCCGGATATTTCTACCGGTTTTATTTCTGTATTATAAATCTAAGTGTAGCCATAAAGATATTTGGTCATTATAACGAAACGACCACTCCATATAATGAAACGATCACTTCATATAATGAAATAATCACTTCATATAATGAAACGATCACTTCATATAATGAAACCATCACTTCATATAATGAAACCATCACTTCATATAATGAAACCATCACTTCATATAATGAAACCATCACTTCAAATAATGTAACGATCACTTCATATAATGAAACCGTCATTTCATATAATGAAACCACACTTCATATAATGAAACAATCACTTCATATAATGAAACCATCACTTCATATAATGTAACGATCACTTCATATAATGAAACCATCATTTCATATAATGAAACGATCACTTCATATAATGAAACAATCACTTCATATAATGAAACGATCACTTCATATAATGAAACCATCACTTCATATAATGAAACAATCACTTCATGTAATGAAGCGAATACATCATATAATACAAGTTACCACATAAGGCAGCTATGGCGTTCCATATAAACCAGTTAGGCACAGTGTGTATATATAGCTATATGCTTCATGGGACGAAATGACTTGAAACAAATTGACAGATTATGCAAGCTATATGAACTCTATAGTCATGCTAGTTCCCACATATAAAATTCACTTCCAAGATTCTGGAAGTAGTCATTTGATTGGCTTGTCCAAAAGGTCACCTTGCAGAAATGACCCCTTATGGGATGTTAGTAGATGTTCATGTAACGGAGTGAGAATTGCATGATGATCTAGATTTCAATTAGATTGCTGTAGTCACACCAAAGGAAATGGGTGTTGAGTAAAAGTGGACCAGACACGCGCATAGTAACTTTTTGTTTTTCTACACATGGGTATTGCTTCACTTCTACAATAGTTAGATTATAGTCACTATAGTTGACACTTGAAGCAGGCCAACATGTAGCTTTGTGATATAGTATACCTAGCTGTATAATACACCAGTCATGTCCAGCCATCCTCTTCCTCCTCGTCTCCCAGCCATCCATCCACTTTCCAAACACTGTAAATACGCCTTCCTTAAATACTGGAGCTACAGGCTGCACCAAAACATGAATAAGTTAAAGTAATATCCCAGCTTTAAATCAATTTTGGTATATTGTTAATATGTAAATGGTTCAAAGCTGATAATCAAAATGTATATATTAACAGATGAGTCAAAGACCATGAATTGCAGACTTTGTTAGAAAAACCAAACTGCAGAAACATTATAATTTAAGAACATTTGTATATCCATCGCCTTTATACATTCAATTATTTTGAAAGTTATTGTCAGATGAGAATTCATCTGATTAGCTAATTATTATATTTACAGAATTATATCACTTTGTCACCCATTAATGTACGACCACATTAAACTAGGACTATATATACATTGGAGCTCCTTGATACTGTACATTCTACTTACCTTTAACAAATTGTCTGCTACTGCAAAATAGTCATCTGTCGCAAAACATATTTTACCACCAACCTGATACAAAACAAAGAATTAAATTGTTATCCCATTAATACTTTTCACTAGTAAACAACACTTTCTATAACTACATGTACAATGAAGTCAAATCTCGACCATGCAATAAGGTGATTTTTTTTAATTAAGTCATAATATGTATAATGTAGACATGAATGTATTACAACGTGCATGTATCTATTCTGACAAAAGTTTGGCATACCTGAAATAAGTAGGAAATTACTCTGTTCATGACCATGACTGAGCAACAAAACTTAAGTCCTATGTCTTTTTCACGGCACTATATATACAAACCAAGACAGGTTTGAATTTAAAAGCACATGAGCTTGACACATTTCTATGTATGACCCATGATAAAAAATTAACCCCAAGGTCAGACCCCTAGATTACTTATTATTGATGATAATAAATGACCTAGGGTTGTATCCTGGTCTTAGTTTTTCGTTCTGGGGTATAGGAGTACATTGTACCGCAAACCCCTGTGGTGAAAAGTTAAAAGATGGGAGTTTGCATAAACATTAATTAATTCTGGGAGAAATACTAAATATATAATTAATACTTGAAGATCAATACTTAGTCTAAAAATGCATCCTGCATGTTTAATAAGCAATGGTTAGAAGAATTAAAAGTGATGTTAGCTAGGTCAACTTCATGTATTTTACAACAAATGCGAAACAAGTTATATCAATAATGCTTGTTGGCTCAGATGGAAGAATACAAAAGGTCAAAAGGTCATTAAGGGTGAGAGGAAACTGAAGTTCCGGGAGAAAATCCAAGTGATCGAGCAGGTGATCCTTTATCTTTTCACTTCTGATTGAGGACTCAACACTGGTCACCTAACGCCAGGTGGAAGGTGTGTGACCACCGAGTCACCTGACCACACCAGTGATGTATCACTCCTATTCTGTACTGTTTGTTTACTGCATGCTGTATGAAAGGTATCCAGGTATTAGATTTTAAGTTGGATACAAAACTACATTGAGTATTGAACTTTCACTTTCACTTTCAACTGACCATTCTAGGGAATTCAGGTTACACATCAAGATGAACTTTAACTCAAAACCACATAAGCTTATGAAGTATAGTATTGAATACCGTATCTACAGCCAAATCATTCAGCTCAGTAAACTTTGGCGCCTTCCTCTCAGTATGATCTAGGTTCCTGTGCCATATCCACCTGTATAACAGAAATCAGGTTTATACTTAATGAGTGATCATCTGATATGGGGTGGCAGCTCACTGGGCCATCTATTGCTAGCTGCACTGTTTTTGTCACTGAATTTTAACATTTCAAAGAAACCATAAACAGTTATTTGTGGTTGACTTTTCCTTGTTGGTCCTTTCCTGTCTTCAGATACAGCTAAGGAACAGTCTATTTTCACAAATCTTTAAGAACCTTCAGAGAACAGGACAAAAACAAGAAAATGACTGATTATACATAATAGAAGGCACAGGGGCTTGGCACATCATGTGGAAAATTGTGCCAAGCCCCTGTGATAGAAGGGACACAAAAGCAACAATGTATGATTGTGATAATTTAAAATACATATATATGTATAACGTATTAATGTAAAAAGAAGGATGTCGACACATATAAAACAGGTCATTAACGAATGAAGTCACGTCTCATATCATAAACAAGTCAAAAACAGAAATGATATCGGGGCCTCTGTCAGACTTTAAAGGTTCCAGAAATATAAATGGCTTACTAGAGATGAAATATGATACATACATGTACATTTTGAGTACAAAAATCATGATGTACATTGTACATCACAGCCCAACACCTGTGTTACCGACGAACACCAGAGTGTGTCAGCTACCACTGGTCGTATTGAATCGGATACCTAAAGATTATATTTTGTATTTTATAAAACATTGTTAACAGTTATATCAATCTGAAAAGTGTGAAAGATTTTTGATGTATTTAATACATAACACATGAACATCATAAATGTGTAAACAGATTGTAACCCTCTCATAACCACTTACACGTTATAATCAGTGACACCAACGTTAACTTCTACAGGTAAACCCTTCACAGTGTCCTCAGAGGGAGACACATACCCACTCTGTACTGCATTTCATTATCCACAAGTGTAATACATACCTTTCTTACCTAGGATTACACCTGTGTCCCATTGACATGGAAATTTTACTTAACTCTCAAAAAAATCATAGTATAAACTCATCTTAAATAGTCTGGCCCCCAAACCCTCATTGCAAAATATCACAATTACAGTCAAACATTGTGTACAATTGTATAGTTAGAGCTAGGTCATAGTTATGGTAACTATGACATTTTCAAAGAATTTCTTTATTTTGAAATAAAAATTCTTTAAAAATGTCATAGTAAGCATAACACCCCAGATTAAATTATTTCTGTAAAACTGTAAAACAACTGACAGATCTTTGTTGACAACCTCTTCTTATGCAGGAACTTTCAAAATTTTTAAGAACAAACAGATATTTATTTTTGAAACCAACAAGTCACAATTTTAAACATTGTAAACTTAAAGAAGTATCAAAGTTATCATGAAAACTTTGAAGTTATGGTGACTTTACCGAAGTAGTCATTTCCTGAATCAGAACTGGCATGCATATATGTGCTGTATTTAAGTGGTAAATTACCAATTTAACACCTATGAACTTAGAATATAAATCAAATTCATTTCTTTTAAAAACTTTGTAGAAACTATACTGCCAGCCAACTGATTCTAAAATGCCCTTCAGTTAATCAGGAGTTTTTAGGGTATGTGTTTTGACAAAGCCTAGTCATATACATTGTACCTAAGATCGAGGTTACCTTGAATGTATGTTAAGATATATTTTTTTCCACAAACTATTTCACTAATACCTTATCACAGACTACTACATGTACATACATATGTATTATTAAGTAATGTTTACTATCACCCTAAGGAGGGAAACAAGAGATATATATGTTATTGTTATGAAATATATAATTTTAATTTTTCACTTTATAATCATTAAAACAATGGTGGTTCTAGCATATTATAATCTACATAGGAAGGTTCACAGGGGATTGGGACACAGAACACTCAGATTTGTTTATTCCCTTTAAATTGGCAAGAATGGAAGCTTAATTAAGTTTACAGCAATTTTTTATCAAAATTGCTGTAATGAGTAAATTTTGAGGAGGTGGAAAATGTTCACAGATAATGGATGCATTGATTAACTTGTGAGGAGAGTAGTACTGCTACCAGTAAAGGTCTGAGGACTGAAGAACACTAAAAGTTTCCCAATATATGTTAGTGTCTGCCATATACTAGATTACCACATTTATATGGAATACTACTTGTGTTTAAATGCAATCATTGCATTATTGAGCATTTTTTGTTTGATCTTAATCATCAAATTGTCTCATCTCTAATCATCAACTCGTCTTGATTTCTAACGAGGCAATAAGACAAATTACATTACCTCTAATATGTGGGAAATTTTATTCCAATAATTTATGTATCTACTGTAATCAGTAACTCAATATTTTGGTGATTTTATGATTAGGTAATATCATTAATTATAGTTGGCCATGATATAACTTGAGCCCTGACAAACTTTTTCTTTGATATACATGTAGGTCAAAGGTCAAAATAAAGGTCAGTGAGCTATATATTTCTGAAACATTGATACCTATAGCCTCAATTAACTGGGTGAACCAGTGGGTGCCTAATAAAACCAACACCAACATATTCTGGAATTCCAAATATACACATATAGTTTAACTTGAGTGTATTGAATCAGTATTTGTGCAATTCATTCATTGTAAAAATAATTGTACATGACATAAACGTGTCAGTATTAGCGTGTTTTGATCTGTGCTTTCGTGTCATCCCCTCGATGTCTGAGAGATAAAATGCTGAATGGTCCCATTTACCTGGTGAGATGTCGCCATTTCTTCAGCTTGTCTATATGTCCATACTGTTGTTCATCTAAAAAAGAACATACATTCAGGTCATCTACCCTCCACAAAATGGATTTTGATATACAAATGTATATGTATACATTAATATGTAAATTAATGTTTGTAAGCCTGTCAGTTTACCATGCAGACTTTATTTATAGACTGGAATGTAACTTTATCTTTCACTACATTGTACTGATGTTGAGGCTGTGATTTAGAAATTATCAGACCGCATCATGATCAGTGTAAAGCACTATATACATGTATATATATATACCTGGAACAAGGAATTTCAAGGTGAAGCATTTAAAACCTCAATCAAATTGTTATCTATAAAGTTGAGGGAAAATGGATCAAAGATATCAATGATTATCTACCTAAGGTATACATATTACATCATCAAGAATTGTATCATGCAACAGTTCACTATAAAAAAAACGTTTTTCAGCTACATGTAAATGTGACTTAAATTATTTGGCTACTTCAACACACAAATAATATGTAACCATGTATAAGTGGGATTTTTCATTTAACTATTCAGAAAGCTATATCTATGGATCTCCAGATACATATACACAAACTCCCATTAAATACTAGATATAGTGATTTGAGTGAAAACCTAAGTACCTTTACTAATATCACTTTCTTGAGGCAATCACATTTAAACATTAGCACATTTCAAAAATAATATGTTGATATAAATCATACCATGTACTTGTATACATGTACATGTATATGCTCTCTGTGGATCAGGTTACAAAGACTGTCACTCACATCCTTCACTACCAACACAACCCAGTTACTTATAATAGCTTTGAATAAAATTATCAGTGATAGTGGAGAAGTTGTCAAAACAACAGTGTGGCACTGAATATAGTGAAGTTGATTTACTCCATGTTATTTGAATTCATTTTGGCACCACTGAATGAATTTGAAATCTTCTTCCATAAGTTCAAATTAATAAAACAAATTCATAATTTTAAAAAAAAAGTCTCCACTTGATAGTATTGGAAGCATCCACATGCATTGATGCATGAACATGTGTAGATATTGATGCATCGCAAAACAAATATCAAATTTTGCAAAATTACCATACAATTATGTTTGGTTGAAATACATGTACCTGCAATGTTATTTTTATGAGAAACTGAGCTAAACACACAGTTTTAAAGTCCAGATTTCCAGAGTCACTGGACCTTTATATAGATTCTGTGTGATATATATTCCATAATCACATAAAGGCTAAGTTAAGATTTCCACTTTTAGATAACCAAGTTTGGTTAAGGTTGGACTTTATATACTATTGTACATGAAAAAACTGATACCTCACACAAAGTAATCATTAAGTGGCATAGCTAGCTACAAAAAGTGTATGCTGTTTGCCAATTAAAGCATTCAACAACTTTAAAAAAAATAAAAAAACCTCCAAATGAGTAAAGAAAAAAACCGAGAGAAAAAGAGAGAGAGATAAAAGTTTATAAAGCATCCATATAATTTTTGCTATGCTATGCTTTACTGTTTACATATTAATGTGGTTTTAATTGTTTCTAACTCTGATGGATCACAGTATTTGGCCCTTGGACAGATACCTGGATGCGCTGTGACCAGGACCGGTGTGTCATCATAATAGATTCTACTATTATAGTAGTAGAGGGTGTGTCATCATAATATATTCTACTATTATAGTAGTAGAGGGTGTGTCATCATTATAGTTTCTATTATTATAGTAGTAGAGGGTGTGTCATCATAATAGATTCTACTATTATAGTAGTAGAGGGTGTGTCATCATAATATATTCTACTATTATAGTAGTAGAGGATGTGTCATCATTATATATTCTACTATTATAGTAGTAGAGGGTGTGTCATCATAATAGATTCTACTATTATAGTAGTAGAGGGTGTGTCATCATTATAGTTTCTACTATCATAGTAGTAGAGGGTGTGTCATCATAATAGATTCTACTATCATAGTAGTAGATATGTGTCCTCATTATAGTTTCTACTATTATAGTAGTAGAGGGTATGTCATCATAATAGATTCTACTATTATAGTAGTAGAGGGTGTGTCATCATTATAGTTTCTACTATTATAGTAGTAGAGGGTGTGTCATCATTATAGTTTCTACTATCATAGTAGTAGAGGGTGTGTCATCATTATAGTTTCTACTATTATAGTAGTAGAGGGTGTGTCATCATTATAGTTTCTACTATTATAGTAGTAGAGGGTATGTCATCATTACAGTTTCTACTATTATAGTAGTAGAGGGTATGTCATCACTATAATTTCTACTATTATAGTAGTAGAGGGTATGTCATCATTACAGTTTCTACTATTATAGTAGTAGAGGGTGTGTCATCATTATAGTTTCTACTATTATAGTAGTAGAGGGTGTGTCATCATTATACTTTCTGCTATTATAGTAGTAGAGGGTATGTCATCATTATAGTTTCTAATATTATAGTAGTAGAGGGACTGTGTCATCATTATAGTTTCTAATATTATAGTAGTAGAGGGTATGTCATCATTATAGTTTCTACTATTATAGTAGTAGAGGGTGTGTCATCATTATAGATTCTACTATTATAGTAGTAGAGGGTGTGTCATCATTATAGTTTCTAATATTATAGTAGTAGAGGATGTGTCATCATTATAGATTCTACTATTATAGTAGTAGAGGGTGTGTCATCATTATAGTTTCTAATATTATAGTAGTAGAGGATGTGTCATCATTATAGTTTCTACTATTATAGTAGTAGAGGGTATGTCATCATTATAGTTTCTACTATTATAGTAGTAGAGGGTATGTCATCATGATAGTTTCTACTATTATAGTAGTAGAGGGTGTGTCATCATTATAGTTTCTACTATTATAGTAGTAGAGGATGTGTCATCATTATAGTTTCTACTATTATAGTAGTAGAGGGTATGTCATCATTATAGTTTCTAATATTATAGTAGTAGAGGGTGTGTCATCATTATAGTTTCTACTATTATAGTAGTAGAGGGTATGTCATCATTACAGTTTCTACTATTATAGTAGTAGAGGGTGTGTCATCATTATAGATGCTACTATTATAGTAGTAGATATGTGTCCTCATAATAGTTTCTAATATTATAGTAGTAGAGGGTATGTCATCATTATAGTTTCTACTATTATAGTAGTAGAGGGTGTGTCATCATCATATATTCTACTATTATAGTAGTAGAGGGTATGTCATCATTATAGTTTCTAATATTATAGTAGTAGAGGATGTGCCATCATTATATATTCTACTATTATAGTAGTAGAGGGTATGTCATCATTATAGTTTCTAATATTATAGTAGTAGAGGTTGTGTCATCATTATAGTTTCTAATATTATAGTAGTAGAGGGACTGTGTCATCATTATAGTTTCTAATATTATAGTAGTAGAGGATGTGCCATTGATTCATCATTATCATGGTTTCTACTGTATGTACCGGTCTATAGATGTGTGAGTGTACATGTGTTGCGGAAATTGACTTGGTCGACCATCGGCGACCAGGTATATCATGGGTAGTGTCTGTCTAGAGTTCTGAGGGTCCTGGGTTCAAACCACGGTCTGGCTGCTACATTTTCTCCTTCTCCTGTTACATAATTGGCGGGCTTGCCTACCCTTGTTTAAAGCATTGGCAGTATGCTTAGCAAGGGGATATCCGAACTTATGCTCTCCGGGTCGAATGCATTAAAAAAGGAGGGAGGAATATGTAGTCGAACTGGACTGGGTCGATCAGCGGCGACCAGGTACAAGCTCAGTGGTAGAATGTCTGTCTAAAGTTCGGAGGGTCCCGCATTGGAACCCCGGTCTGGTTGCTACATTTTCTCCTTCTATTGTTACACATATACATGTACATTAAACCTATTTTACAACATACGTAGCCCGAGTTTTCTCTGGCCCTGTCACCCATGAGACAAGGTGACAGGGCCAGAGGAAACTCGGGCTACAATATACCCTGTGCAATGTGCCAGATAGCTTCAACAGTTCAAGGCTTCTAGATCTGTATACAAGTGTTTGGTTGCATTGCATTGTACAAAAAATACCATGTTTATTGCATGACATAAAGTTTGATATAAATGCTTACCTTCAAAATATAATCATTTGATTACAGAATATACTAGGCACTGCTGAACTGTTTTGCATCGGAATCAGTAGATCTATGCCAAAACATTGGCAAAAATAACTTTTCCAAAACACTTATATATTTCCAGCATCAGAAAATCGAAGTTACTACTGCGGAGTGCGTGAAAGGAGCGTCCAAACAACAGGGGGATAGATGCATGTTTACTTTCAGTTCATCACGTAGCGATTAGGGACAGGGTGACATACGGATAATAGTTACGGACAGGAACCATAACGACTTTCAACCGTGTTCGCTTATAACGAGCGTATACCAAAAAAATGTATATATAACTAGGACCTGATAATATGTCACTGTCTGTGTGTAACTAAACTTATCTCATTATCTATAGCCCATTTTTATAGGTTTTAGGTGGCGAAATTAGGATTAGGTAAAACTGATTCCTGTAGTGTATACGTATGGCATACTGAAGTGTAGCAATTAATCAACACAAGCGGCAATGCTTCTACCCTTACTACTAAATAATTTGACCCAATGTGCCAATAAAGACGCCGTCCAAACAGCATGGCAAAACAATTGCTCAATTTTCTACGCTGCAATATTCACATTTCTTCAACATTCAGTATGAGAAAACTCAACATGGCAGTGATGGGCTGATAAGCCGTTTCTCTCGAGGACCCTTTTACAATCACAGGTGCTTTGGGTTAAATATCACTGTAGTAACAGGCTATATAGTTCATATACATGTACACTATATGATATCTAACGCCAAGCCTCTCACAAAGCCTGAAAAGATCCCGTACACTAGCTATAGCCTCTCACAAAGCCTGATAGGATCCCTTACACTACAGCTATATAGCCTCTCACAAAACCTGATAAGATCCCTTACACTAGTTATATAGCCTTTCACAAAGACTGATAAGATCACTAACACTAGCTATAGTCTCTCACAAAACTGTGATAGGATCCCTTACACTAGTTATATATCCCACAAAGCCTGATAAGATCCCTAACACTAGCTATAGCCTCTCACAAAACTCTGATAGGATCCCTTACACTAGTTATATAGCCTCTCACAAAGCCGGATAAGATCCCTTACACTAGCTATAACCTCTCACAAAGCCTGATGACATCCCTTACATTAGTTATAGCCTCTCACAAAGCCTGATAAGATCCCTTATACTAGCTATATAGCCTCTCACAAAGCTTGATAAGATCCCTAACACTAGTTATATAGCCTCTCACAAAGCCTGATAAGATCACTTACACTAGTTATATAGCCTCTCACAAAGACTGATAAGATCACTAACACTAGCTATAGTCTCTCACAAAACCCTGATAGGATCCCTTACACTAGTTATATATTCCACAAAGCCTGATAAGATCCCTAACACTAGCTATAGCCTCTCACAAAGCCCGATGAGATCCTTTACACTAGTTATATAGCCCCTCACAAAACCTTAAAGATCCCTAACACTATAGTTATATAGCCTCTCACAAAGCCGGATAAGATCCCTTACACTAGCTATATAGCCTCTCACAAAGCCTGATAAGATCCCTTACACTAGCTATAGTCTCTCACAAAGCCTGATAAGATCACTTACACTAGTTATATAACCTCTCACAAAGCCTGATAACATCCCTAACACTAGCTATAGCCTCTCACAAAACCCTGATAAGATCACTTACACTAGTTATATAGCCTCTCACAAAGACTGATAAGATCACTAACACTAGCTATAGTCTCTCACAAAACCCTGATAGGATCCCTTACACTAGTTATATAGCCTCTTACAAAGCCTGATAAGATCCCTAACACTATAGTTATATAGCCTCTCACAAAGCCGGATAAGATCCCTTACACTAGCTATATAGCCTCTCACAAAGCCTGATAAGATCCCTAACACAAGCTATAACCTCTCACAAAACCTGATAAGATCCCTAACACTATAGTTATATAGCCTCTCACAAAGCCGGATAAGATCCCTTACACTAGCTATATAGCCTCTCACAAAGCCTGATAAGATCCCTAACACTAGCTATAGCCTCTCACAAAGCCTGATAAGATCCCTTACACTAGTTATATAGCCTCTCACAAAGCCTGATAAGATCCCTAACACTAGCTATAACCTCTCACAAAACCTGATAAGATCCCTAACATTATAGTTATATAGCCTCTCACAAAGCCTGATAAGATCCCTTACACTAGCTATATAGCCTCTCACAAAGCCTGATAAGATCCCTAACACTAGCTATAGCCTCTCACAAAGCCTGATAAGATCCCTTACACTAGTTATATAGCCTCTCACAAAGCCTGATAACATCCCTAACACTAGCTATATAGCCTCTCACAAAGCCTGATAAGATCCCGAACACTAGCTATAGTCTCTCACAAAGCCTGATAAGATCCCTAACACTATAGTTATATAGCCTCTCACAAAACCTGATAAGATCCCTAACACTAGTTATATAGCCTCTCACAAAGCCGGATAAGATCCCTTACACTAGCTATAGTCTCTCACGAAGCCTGATAAGATCACTTACACTAGCTATAGTCTCTCACGAAGCCTGATAAGATCACTTACACTAGCTATAGCCTCTCACAAAGCCTGATAAGATCCCTTACATTAGTTATAGCCTCTCACAAAGCCTGATAACATCCCGTACACTAGCTATAGCCTCTCACAAAGCCTGATAAGATCACTTACACTAGCTATAGTCTCTCACGAAGCCTGATAAGATCACTTACACTAGCTATAGCCTCTCACAAAGCCTGATAAGATCCCTAACACTAGCTATAGCCTCTCACAAAGCCTGATAAGATCCCTTACACTAGCTATAGCCTCTCACAAAGCCTGATAACATCCCTTACACTAGCTATAGCCTCTCACAAAGCCTGATAAGATCACTTACACTAGCTATAGCCTCTCACAAAGCCTGATAAGATCCCTAACACCAGCTATAACCTCTCACAAAGCCTGATAAGATCCCTTACACTAGTTATATAGTCTCTCACAAAGCCTGATAAGATCCCTAACACAAGCTATAACCTCTCACAAAACCTGATAAGATCCCTAACACTATAGTTATATAGCCTCTCACAAAGCCTGATAAGATCCCTTACACTAGCTATATAGCCTCTCACAAAGCCTGATAAGATCCCTAACACTAGCTATAGCCTCTCACAAAGCCTGATAAGATCCCTTACACTAGTTATATAGCCTCTCACAAAGCCTGATAAGATCCCTAACACTAGCTATAACCTCTCACAAAACCTGATAAGATCCCTAACATTATAGTTATATAGCCTCTCACAAAGCCTGATAAGATCCCTTACACTAGCTATATAGCCTCTCACAAAGCCTGATAAGATCCCTAACACTAGCTATAACCTCTCACAAAGCCTGATAAGATCCCTTACACTAGTTATATAGCCTCTCACAAAGCCTGATAACATCCCTAACACTAGCTATATAGCCTCTCACAAAGCCTGATAAGATCCCTAACACTAGCTATAGTCTCTCACAAAGCCTGATAAGATCCCTAACACTATAGTTATATAGCCTCTCACAAAACCTGATAAGATCCCTAACACTAGTTATATAGCCTCTCACAAAGCCTGATAAGATCACTTACACTAGCTATAGTCTCTCACGAAGCCTGATAAGATCACTTACACTAGCTATAGCCTCTCACAAAGCCTGATAAGATCCCTTACATTAGTTATAGCCTCTCACAAAGCCTGATAACATCCCGTACACTAGCTATAGCCTCTCACAAAGCCTGATAAGATCACTTACACTAGCTATAGTCTCTCACAAAGCCTGATAAGATCACTTACACTAGCTATAGCCTCTCACAAAGCCTGATAAGATCCCTAACACTAGCTATAGCCTCTCACAAAGCCTGATAAGATCCCTTACACTAGCTATAGCCTCTCACAAAGCCTGATAACATCCCTTACACTAGCTATAGCCTCTCACAAAGCCTGATAAGATCACTTACACTAGCTATAGCCTCTCACAAAGCCTGATAAGATCCCTAACACCAGCTATAACCTCTCACAAAGCCTGATAAGATCCCTTACACTAGTTATATAGTCTCTCACAAAGCCTGATAAGATCCCTAACACCAGCTATAACCTCTCGCAAAGCCTGATAGGATCCCTTACACTAGTTATATAGCCTCTCGCAAAGCCTGATAACATCCCTTACACTAGTTATATAGCCTCTCACAAAACCCTGATAGGATCCCTTACACTAGTTATAGCCTCTCACAAAACCCTGATAGGATCCCTACACTAGCAATATAGCCTCTCACAAACCCTGATAGGATCCCGTAGTTATAGCTCTCTCAAAATCCTGGTAGGATCACTTACACCAGCTATATCCTCTCACAAAACCCCGATAGGATCCTTACACTAGTTATAGCCTCTCACAAAGCCGGATAAGATCCCTTACACTAGTTATAGCCTCTCACAAAGCCTGATAAGATCACTTACACCAGCTATATCCTCTCACAAAACCCCGATATGATCCTTACACTAGTTATATAGCCTCTCACAAAGCCGGATAAGATCCCTTACACTAGTTATAGCCTCTCACAAAGCCGGATAAGATCCCTTACACTAGTTATAGCCTCTCACAAAGCCTGATAAGATCACTTACACCAGCTATATCCTCTCACAAAACCCCGATATGATCCTTACACTAGTTATATAGCCTCCCACAAAACCCTGATAAGATCCCTTACACTAGTTATATAGCCTCTCACAAAACCCTGATAGGATCCCTTACACTAGTTATAGCCTCTCACAAAACCCTGATAGGATCCCTACACTAGTTATATAGCCTCTCACAAAGCCTGATAACATCCCTTACACTAGTTATAGCCTCTCACAAAACCCTGATAGGATCCCTACACTAGCTATATCCTCCCCCAAAACCCTGGTAGGATCCCTTACACCAGCTATATCCTCTCACAAAACCCCGATAGGATCCTTACACTAGTTATAGCCTCTCACAAAGCCTGATAAGATCACTTACACCAGCTATATCCTCTCACAAAACCCCGATATGATCCTTACACTAGTTATATAGCCTCTCACAAAACCCTGATAGGATCCCTTACACTAGTTATAGCCTCTCACAAAGCCTGATAAGATCCCTTACACCAGCTATATCCTCCCACAAAACCCTGATAAGATCCCTTACACTAGTTATATAGCCTCTCACAAAACCCTGATAGGATCCCTTACACTAGTTATAGCCTCTCACAAAACCCTGATAGGATCCCTACACTAGTTATATACAAAATGTAGCCCCTCACAAACCCTGATAGGATCCCTTACACTAGCCATATCCTCTCACAAAACCCTGATAGGATCCCTACAGTACTAGCTATAGCCTCTCACAAAACCCTGATAGGATCCCTACACTAGCTACAACCTCTAACAAAACCCATTAATCTTTTTTTTATGTTTGGTACATTTAGCCTATAACATTTTAGCCATGTCGGATTTATCTTTACTATTTTGTACATTAATTTGGCCTATGGCACTTAACCAGAGACTGATATATATTTACTGTGTCTGATACATTTGATCTATAACATTTCACCCATTACCCATTGCCATAAGTGAGTGCGAAAATGGGAAAATGTTCCTGAATCGAATCCAAATCTCTGGCATAATAGTCCACGACTTCACTTTCCGAAAAAAAAGGCAATTCAGCTACACCAGCTGAACAAATCACACCCAAGTAACCTCTCTTTTTTTTGCACAAATACCGCACATATTGTTTATGTTATTATTTATTTATTACTTTATTCTTTTTCTTCAAAATCTTATTATTTGAGCATATCAATCAGCTTTACTGTTAAAATGAAATTTCTTGAATAAAAATATTTCGTTCGGTTCTCTTTTTGTCTCGGTTTGTAGGCCTATATATATAACTCTTGATATCCGTGTAGTTACTGTAAAATTCTAACATTACCTTGCGCCTAACATAATTCTAAAAGAGTTCTGTTTCCGGTACTAGTACTACTTCCGCACCGGTAACGAGAAGCAGACAGCAACTTGACTATTTGTTTTGTAACATGGATGCAGATTGCGTTCATCATATTGAAATTCTTGCTCGAGATGGAGAATCTGTTACTCGGGAATTCGTTACAAAATATGGTTTTATTTTGTTCGCGAAAAGGTCATGTTCATTCGCGAATCAATGGGTTCTTAAATCACGTAATGTGATTTTTATGGTGACACAATCGAAGTTGTTTCATCATGCGCAGCAAATCGAGTCAAAAATACAAGATTTGATAGACAATGATGATTTTTATTTAGTGTCAACTGAATTGAAATACAAAGGAACACATAAAACGGAGAGTGGGTCTTTCAAAAATTGTGATGAAATCGACACGGTGAACAATGTAGCTTTGAAGGTCAAAAATGTCAGATCGTGCTTGCAGCGATTGAATGCACGTGGAGCAACTATATTAAAGGAAGAAACAACTATTGTGGACGATTTAGGGGAAGTAGATATAGCAATAGTGAAATCTTGTGTTGGAAATGTGATTCATACTCTGCTTAATTGTGATAGATACAAGGGAGCATTCCTACCCCACTTCAATATCATTCCCCAAAATCATGCATGCGAGAAAGCGGATTCTGACATAGTGAATTTAACACACTTTGACCATGTGACATTTGCATGCGAAGTTGGTACATCATCAGCTGTCTTACGGTGGTATGAGGAGTGCCTTGGATTGAAAAGATTTCTGATGAACAGGTAACAATTCATTGAACAGAATTACATTTTCAGTTAAATGACTTTTTTTTTCTCCTACACTGTACATTTGTAGCTACACCTACATATAGTATACACGGATATATATGTACATTTTTGGGGTGAGGACAAAACCCGGAATGCACTCAGGCGTGAAGAGATTTTTCATAATATTTTGTATTTATTATGACATATCTCCATTATTACTGAATGGATTTTTGTTCGGACACCAGCAGTAAAAGGGTTGATTTATCCCCTTTAAAATGGTATAAGTAATATTTAACAGTATCAAAAATTAGAAGTGAAAGTGGTGGCCGGAATGAACCCATATGGAATAAAAATGTCGATATTTACAACTGTTTTCGTTATAATAAATACCCATATCTCAAATATTACTGAACAGATTTTTGTTCGGGAACCACACAAAAACGGAGAATTTAGTACTCTTTCACATGATATGAACTGTTTGAATACATGTTCGATATTACTTTCAAAAGTGGTGGCCGGAATGAATTGATGTGGTGTGAAAAATTAGCAAAATCGTCAAAGTTACATGTAAATTTCCATCTTTATTGGTCCATAACTATTTTATCACTTAACCGATTTCTGTTCGGGACACGCTCTAGACAAGATAATTTAATAGGCTTTAAGCTGATATATCTTTTATTAATATTCATTACAAATTCGGTGCAAAAGTGGTGGCCGGAATGAACCTAGTTGAAATTCACGGACGCCATTTTGAACAAAAGTTGAATGTAAAAACAACACAAGCTACATGCTAGTTCTTTAATACAAGGGAAGTAACTCGAGCAAGGAAAAATTACCTGTACCTGTTTCATCCATCCAATCTGGAAACCCACAAGAACAACTACAATTTATTGTGATACTGTTAGTACTTGCCTTTTTTAGTTGTGATGCTATTTTAACGAACTGTGGAAACGGCATGAAATAACCTTTATCTAAACACCAAATTAAGTGATCCCGCATTTGATTTTCAATGAAATTAGTTTTTTGTTTGAATGAATTACCTTTAAAACAAAATTCTACCATATTAGTTATTGCAAAAAGCCCACAATCGTAGCCATTATTTTGATCCTGTACATCTAAAATTTTGACTGGGATACTACTTTTATTATTACCGTAAATACTACAAAGCTGAAGTTCGATTGACGGAGTGTTAACTGTATGATTTTCTTTTGATGCTAAACTGTCTAGAACGGATATTTCCCCATTACTTTTTTGAAAACTTGTAACCCAGTGGTCTCTTCCATTATGGTGAATTTGAACAGAAGGTGAAACTACAGATTGAAAAGCTATTTGGTTTTTCCATTTACATTTATTTGAATCATATACTGGAGCTAAGTTTGTCAACTGAAAACCATTCAAACCAGGAAATTGTTTAGACATTATTGATTGTACTTCATTTATAATATCAGAACAAATCCATTCTTTATTGGAAATTTTAAGTTTATGGCTTTCATTTAAGTTATTTACCCATGGGTTTTGTAGCGACTTTACGTTTTTTAACAAGTTGTACATTATCTTCGCTAATATTACATGTATCAGAATCTTCTAACTGAACACGTGGTTTCCTTTTTTTCAGGACTTAAGGTTTCCTTTTTAATAGATTGATTTGTAGGAGTCTTTATTTGTTGAATAGGAGTTTTTGATGGACCTAGTTTTTTCGTAGATTTTGGCGTTTGATATGTCTACTTCTTTAGATTCACTAACTTTACTAACATTAGGTTCTTGAACTGATTCACTGACTTGGCTTGCTACTGTTTTACCGTTTTCGTTAGAAGTAGGTTCTAATAAGTTTATAAAAGACTCGTTTTTTAAATTACCTTTGACAAGGTCTACGATTTCATTGGGGTTTAAAAGTTTTTGGGGTATGACAATTTCATCTTTTGGAAATATTAGCATATACAAATTTATCTAAAAGTTTGTATTGTCCTATTCCTGCCATTCCAGTTTGAATGTTATAAAAATATCTATACTGTAGCAACTGTAAACTTAATGTTAAGATATCGACTGGTAATTCCTTACCTTTCACGTGAGTTTTCAAGACAGCGTCGATACTTTCTGACGCATTACATTGTATTTGTAATACCTGACAGCAGATTATACAAACCATTGAACTGTTGAATGTTCCACTTTGCAGTATGTAATTTGATGTCATTCTGGAGATGGTTGTTGAAGTGGTTTAGCGCTAATTGGGACCACTTACCTGTGCGAAGTTGGACTGTGTCGTCAAAGTCTTCCTCGTTTGACTGAAGAATTCTAGTAAAATCTTGTAAATAAATAGCTATCTCAGAACTATCTGCGTGATTCTTTTGTAACCAGTATCTAAAGTCTCTTTTAATATGATTCCAGCAAGACAGATTAGTACAATTTGGTAACACCTTTTTAATTGCATTAGAAAAACTCTTTTCTCTATCTGTTATAATTGGAATATTCTTTTTCAAAAGTTTTGGAACTTTTTCACAAAGATAATCAAACAATCGCTCGTGACATTTTTGAAATTTTCGTTCATGTACCAAAAATGCTAATGGGATGTTTTGTTTTCAAAAAGGATATGTTGGAAAATGACTGGTGTCACATAAAAATCACCTAGATTAAAAGTTGTGTCATACCCTAAGCACATTGTTACTGAGCTATCGTCTAAATCTAACAATTGGTTAAAAACCTCAAAAAATTCTAGTTAACAGTCATCGGCCAGCGTAAGCTAATTTAAAGATCGATTATATTCATCAAGGTGTGAACGAGCCGCCCGTTACCTGGTCATGGTGACCGGTGTACGGTGTAGGCCTATATGTTGTTTTAGTATAGACGTAGTGTGGTATCGGCTTGGACATACTCATAAAATGGCGTCCGTGAATTTCACCTAGGTTCATTCCGGCCACCACTTTTGCACCGAATTTGTAATGAATATTAGGTAGCAGTGTACAGTAAAAATGCCAAATTCTGAAAAATATGGCACATGTTTTAGATATGTAAACATTGCCAGTTAACCTTACATATAACCTCTAATAAAGTATATATATTTGAAATCTGTACAACATTTGCAATTTTAATAGAGCTCTGAAGGATAAGTAAACTGATATTTTCTGTGATTTTTAGAGCTGTGAATACCATGGTAACAGCTTAAAAAATTCTCAAAAATTGCAAAATATTATGATATTTGACCCAAAATGGCACAATTCTCTACACAATTTTTTTTCTGAAACCTATTTAAAATTAAATATCTCTATCCCAAAGACAGAATTAATCTTGTTTGGACATATGTTGTAAATTAAGTTTTTCCGCTATCTTACCTTTTCTGTGGGCTGCCATTTTGCGCTGTAGGCAAAACTAAATTTCCTGTGTAAACACACGTTCGGAAAATCCGGATATTTAAAATCCGGAACCAATTTATTGATTTTTGTTTTAATAAATGTGAAGCCTGTATGTACTACGTCATACTGAATATACCAATTATAGTGTACATTTATTTTTTCATTTTTAGCTCACCTGGACCGAAGGTCCGGTGAGCTTATGTCATGGCGCAGCGTCCGTCGTCCGTCCGTCGTCCGTCCGTCCGTCCGTCGTCCGTCAACATTTGCTTCAAATCGCTACTAGTCAAAAAGTTCTTATTGGATTTTGACCAAATTCGGCCAGAAACATCCTTGGCAGAAGGGGAACAGATTTTGCATAAATGGTGACTCTGACCCCCGAAGGGCCAAAGGGGCGGGGCCCAATAGGGGAAATAGAGGTAATTCCTTTAAATCGCTACTAGTCATAAAGTTATGAATGGATTTGAACCCAATTTGGTCAGAAACATCCTTGGGGGAAGGGGAACAGATTTTGCATAAATGGTAGCTCTGACCCTGGAGGGGCCAAAGGGACGGGGCCCAATAGGGGAAATAGAGGTAATTCCTTTAAAGCGCTACTAGGCATAAAGTTATGAATGGATTTGAACCCAATTTGGTCAGAAACATCCTTGGCAGAAGGGGAACAGATTTTGCATAAATGGTGACTCTGACCCCAGAGGGGCCAAAAGGGGCGGGGCCCAATAGGGGAAATAGAGGTAATTCCTTTAAATCGCTACTTGTCATAAAGTTATGAATGGATTTGAACCCAATTTGGTCAGAAATATCCTTGGGGGAAGGGGAACAGTTTTTGCATAAATGGTGACTCTGACCCCCGAGGGGCCAAAGGGGCGGGGCCCAATAGGGGAAATAGAGGTAATTCCTTTGAATCACTACTAGTCATAAAGTTATGAATGGATTTGAACCCAATTTGGTCAGAAACATCCTTGGGAGAAGAAGAACAGATTTTGCATAAATGGTGACTCTGACCGCAAAGGGGCCAAAGGGGCGGGGCCCAATAGGGGAAATAGAGGTAATTCCTTTAAATCGCTACTTGTCATAAAATTATGAATGGATTTGAACCCAATTTGGTCAGAAACATCCTTGGTGGAAGGGGAACAGATTGTGCATAAATGGTGACTCTGACCCCCGAGGGGCCAAAAGGGCGGGGCCCAATAGGTGAAATAGAGGTAATTCCTTTGAATCGCTACTAGTCATAAAGTTATGAATGGATTTGAACCCAATTTGGTCAGAAACATCCTTGGGGGAAGAAAAACAGATTTTGCATAAATGGTGACTCTGACCCCAAAGGGGCCAAAGGGGCGGGGCCCAATAGGGGAAATAGAGGTAATTCCTTTAAATCGCTACTAGTTATTTAGTTATGAATGGATTTGAACCCAATTTGGTCAGAAACATCCTTGGGGGAAGGGGAAGAGATATTGCATAAATGGTGACTCTGACCCCAAAGGGGCGGGGCCCAATAGGGGAAATAGGGGTAATTATTTTAAATCGCTACTAATCATAAAGTTATGAATGGATTTGAACCCAATTTGGTCAGAAACATCCTTGGGGGAAGAAGAACAGATTTTGCGTAAATGGTGACTCTGACCCCAAAGGGGCCAAAGGGGCGGGGCCCAAAAGGGGAAATAGAGGTAATTCCTTTAAATCACTACTAGTCATACAGATTTGAATGGATTTGAACCCAATTTGGTCAGAAACATCCTTGGGGGAAGGGGAACAGATTTTGCATAAATGGTGACTCTGACCCCAGAGGGGCCAAAGGGACGGGGCCCAATAGGGGAAATAGAGGTAATTCCTTTAAATCGCTACTAGTCATAAAGTTATGAATGGATTTGAACCCAATTTGGTCAGAAACATCCTTGGCAGAAGGGGAACAGATTTTGCATAAATGGTGACTCTGACCCCAGAGGGGCCAAAAGGGCGGGGCCCATTAGGGGAAATAGAGGTAATTCCTTTAAATCGCTACTAGTTGTTAAGTTATGAAGGGATTTGAACCCAATTTGGTCAGAAACATCCTTGGGAGAAGGGGAACAGATTTTTCATAAATGGTGACTCTGACCCCCGAGGGGCCAAAGGGACGGGGCCCAATAGGGGAAATAGAGGTAATTCCTTTAAATCGCTACTTGTCATAAAGTTATGAATGGATTTGAACCCAATTTGGTCAGAAACATCCTTGGGGGAAGGGAAACAGATTTTGCATAAATGGTGACTCTGACCCCCGAGGGGCCAAAGATGCGGGGCCCAATAGGGGAAATAGAGGTAATTCCTTTGAATCACTACTAGTCATAAAGTTATGAATGGATTTGAACCCAATTTGGTCAGAAACATCCTTCGGGGAAGAAGAACAGATTTTGCATAAATGGTGACTCTGACCGCAAAGGGGCCAAAGGGGCGGGGCCCAATAGGGGAAATAGAGGTAATTCCTTTAAATCGCTACTAGTCATAAAGATTTGAATGGATTTGAACCCAAGTTGGTCAGAAGCATCCTTTGGGGAAGGGGAACAGATTTTGCATAAATGGTAGCTCTGACCCCAGAGGGGCCAAAGGGGCGGGGCCCAATAGGGGAAATAGAGGTAATTCCTTTAAATCGCTACTTGTCATAAAATTATGAATGGATTTGAACCCAATTTGGTCAGAAACATCCTTGGTGGAAGGGGAACAGATTGTGCATAAATGGTGACTCTGACCCCCGAGGGGCCAAAGGGCGGGGCCCAATAGGTGAAATAGAGGTAATTCCTTTGAATCGCTACTAGTCATAAAGTTATGAATGGATTTGAACCCAATTTGGTCAGAAACATCCTTGGGGGAAGAAGAACAGATTTTGCATAAATGGTGACTCTGACCCCAAAGGGGCCAAAAGGGCGGGGCCCAATAGGGGAAATAGAGGTAATTCCTTTAAATCGCTACTAGTTATTAAGTTATGAATGGATTTGAACCCAATTTGGTCAGAAACATCCTTGGGGGAAGGGGAAGAGATATTGCATAAATGGTGACTCTGACCCGAAAGGGGCGGGGCCCAATAGGGGAAATAGGGGTAATTATTTTAAATCGCTACTTATCATAAAGTTATGAATGGATTTGAACCCAATTTAATTAGAAACATCCTTGGGGGAAGAAGAACAGATTTTGCATAAATGGTGACTCTGACCCCCGAGGGGCCAAAGGGGCGGGGCCCAATAGGTGAAATAGAGGTAATTCCTTTGAATCACTACTAGTCATAAAGTGAGGAATGCATGTTCTAAAAGCAATTCTTGAGGTCTTTCAGACCTTAGAGAGTCAGGACTTCATTAATCTTTAAAGCAGTTTGGATTCCCACACTATAACCATATATAGCATTGTTAGAGATTAACAAATAAAACAAATTGAATATGAACATTATTTTGACATTTGGCGTAATCCAACCAGGTGAGCGATGCAGGCCCCATGGGCCTCTTGTTTATGCATATCATAATACAGGAGTTATTTGCTTAACAAAAAAATTGCCCATGGCCAGGCTGTCTTACTGTGGTGTGCTACCTTATACATCACTTTTTTAAATTCTAATTTTACTAAAAACCCCATGAATGTCTAGAACATGTTCCGACGAACAAAATGACATATCCGGTTACTGTGTATCTTTAATAGTCACCGAGTATTGCTGATTTCCCTGAGAGGTGTATTTTGACAACTTTTTCTCCCAATCCAGTAATAAGGGGAGGTAATTTTAAAGATGAAAACTCCCATAATTCTGTATATCTCTTGAATAAAGTTGTGTTTTGAGTTGAATGTGGTACTTTGAGTCTCTGTGCATGTAATCAAGCAAAAAATACTATACAACTATCAAATTTAGCCTTGTAATATGACGTCATAGTTACCATGACGTCATCAGTAACTATGACGTCATCAGATGGTATATATGACGTCATAAATACTCAATGGTGTCATAATAAATAACCAAATTCCTTTCCAAACCTCAGCTTAGCAACACATGCAATATTCTAACTGATAAATCATGGCATGACATCCAAGATTTCAAAATGTCATGCCTATGACATCACAATCATCTGTTTCCACCCCGGTTATTCAGATATGTACCAATGATCATATGAAAGTGTCTGCTGCTCCCATTTTATGCGGAAAATGCTATTTTTTCTGCTTTACCTAAGTGAATGACCATAATTGACAATATTGCATCAACCATACACTCAAGCCATTGAAATTACATGCTTACCATTGTATAAATAAACTGAAAATAATGGTTTCACCAAATATTTCAAAAAATAACACTTACTGTAATAGTTTCCATGGATACGGGGTAATAAATCAGGTAAAACTAACCAGAATTCAGTCTATATGGTTTGTTAGATACCCAATAAGTTATAGTTTTTCCGCTATCTTACCTTTTCTGTGGGCTGCCATTTTGCGCTGTAGGCAAAACTAAATTTCCTGTGTAAACACACGTTCGGAAAATCCGGATATTTAAAATCCGGAACCAATTTATTGATTTTTGTTTTAATAAATGTGAAGCCTGTATGTACTACTTCATACTGAATATACCAATTATAGTGTACATTTATTTTTTCATTTTTTATGCATATCATAATACAGGAGTTATTTGCTTAACAAAAAAATTGCCCATGGCCAGGCTGTCTTACTGTGGTGTGCTACCTTAATAAAAGATATATCAGCTTAAAGCCTATTAAATTATCTTGTCTAGAGCGTGTCCCGAACAGAAATCGGTTAGGTGATAAAAGAGTTATGGATCAATAAAGATGGAAATTTACATGTAACTTTGACGATTTTGCTAATTTTTCACACCACATCAATTCATTCCGGCCACCACTTTTGAAAGTAATATCGAACATGTATTCAAACAGTTTATATCATGTGAAAGAGTACTAAATTCTCCGTTTTTGTGTGGTTCCCGAACAAAAATCTGTTCAGTAATATTTGAGATATGGGTATTTATTTTAACGAAAACAGTTGTAAATATCGACATTATTATTCCATATGGGTTCATTCCGGCCACCACTTTCACTTCTAATTTTTGATACTGTTAAATATAATTTATACCATTTGAAAGGGGATAAGTTAACCCTTTTACTGCTGGTATCCGAACAAAAATTCATTCAGTAATAACGGAATTATGACCTAATAAACACAATAAATCAACAAAAATCTCTTCACGCCTGAGTGCATTCCGGTGTCATATAAGATAAGTATCCCCCATAGGATTTGTATCCGGATACTAAAACTGGCCATAGGATTTGTATCCCCCCCATAGGAAAAGTATCCCCCCTATTCATATCAAACCTTATCTGTTTATGGGTGTTCAATACATTGAATTTATGAACTAGAAAGTATTAGTGAACTTTTTTTTTAATAATTGGAGGATTAAAGGAGTTTTTAAGGTATTGGGAGAATGGACTGCAGGGGTGTATGTTTTATATACAGACTATCTATTTATTCAGGACATATCTATACAGTTTGCAGTAGTTCCCTGTTCACTATTATATATGTGTTCATCTCTGCATACCTGGTGACTCTTATTACACCTAGGTGTATATAATGATTGTCATCAAAGACAATTAGGGAGGGGTGGTGAGCAGTCATGCATGGGGTCAGGGTGTGATGTACACACAATCAGCAGGATGGCCATGGACTTGACAGGTGTAAATGTGGATGACGTGTGTTGTGACAAGCATTAATTAAAAAAGGCTTAAACTTGAATAGCAGAATTTGTTTTGGTTTAAAGAAAATACCCCATAAAGTTTTATGCTTACTTTTTTATTTAAGCATTTATTACTATTATTACATTGTCCATATTTCTTAAGTATTAATTATTACTATATATATATATATATATAGATATACGTCATTACAAAGTATTGTGTGATATAAATGAATAGAATCACCTAATTCTTTTAATAATGGCTTTAATTAATTAAGGTATATATATACATACCATTTTTTCCCTATTCCCAGATAGACATGGATTTTAACATCAATAATTATATTACGTTTTTGGTTTAAATATGATTTTCTCCATTCACAACTTGACAAGAAAAATTGGATACATAAATTATTAACAAAACAAAAACAATCTATGTTTTTACATAATTGATAACATATATATGTTATTTTCTCATGTTGAAAAAGTGAAATTTGGAATATTTTTTTAGAGCCATATGCATTCAACCACCATATATTTTAAATCATTTCTCAATATTAAAGAATTTGCATTTCTTCTCCTTAATGTCTGATAATTCAGCTAATTTCTGTTTATATATATATAGCCGTAGATTTGAATTTACTTCCTTTTACATAAATATGCTCATTTCAATATCAATAGGATTTGTATCCCCCCTCCTCTATACCAGTTAAGCTTATTTTTTTAGCCATACGATTTGTATCCCCCCTACTTTATGTCATTTAAGCTAATTTCTATAGCCGTAGGATATGTATCCCCCCTACTTTATGTCATTTAAGATAATTTCTATAGCCGTAGGATTTGTATCCCCCTCCTCTATACTAGTTTAACTCATTTCTATAGCCGTAGGATTTGTATCCCCCCTTGTCAATACTAAATCAACTCATTTCTATAGCCGTAGGATTTGTATCCCCCCTTGTCAATACTAAATCAACTCATTTCTATAGCCGTAGGATTTGTATCCCCCTCCTCTATACCAGTTTAACTCATTTCTATAGCCATAGGATTTGTATCCCCCTCCTCTATACTAGTTTAACTCATTTCTATAGCCGTAGGATTTGTATCCCCCCTCGTCAATACTAAATAAACTCATTTCTATAGCCGTAGGATTTGTATCCCCCCTCCTCTATATTAGTTTAACTCATATTCTATAAACGTAGGATTTGTATCTCCCCTCCTCTATACTAGTTTAACTCATATTCTATAACCGTAGGATTTGTATCCCCCCTCCTCTATACTAGTTTGTTTTATTTCTATAGCCGTAGGATTTGTATCCCCCTCCTCTATACCAGTTTAACTCATTTCTATAGCCGCAGGATTTGTATCCCCCCTCCTCTATACTAGTTAAACTCATTTCTATAGCCGTAGGATTTGTATCCCCCCTCATCTATACTAGTTTGTCTCATTTCTATAGCCGTAGGATTTGTATCCCCCTCCTCTATACTAGTTAAACTCATTTCTATAGCCGTAGGATTTGTATCCCCCCTCCTCTTTACTAGTTAAACTCATTTCTATATAGCCATAGGATTTGTATCCCCCCTCCTCTATACTAGTTTAACTCATTTCTATAGCCATAGGATTTGTATCCCCCCTCACCAATACTAAATAAACTATAGCCATAGGATTTGTATCCCTCCTCACCAATACTAAATAAACTATAGCCATAGGATTTGTATCCCTCCTCACCAATACTAAATAAACTATAGCCATAGGATTTGTATCCCTCCTCACCAATACTAAATAAACTATAGCCATAGGATTTGTATCCCTCCTCACCAATACTAAATAAACTATAGCCATAGGATTTGTATCCCCCCTCACCAATACTAAATAAACTATAGCCATAGGATTTGTATCCCCCCTCACCAATACTAAATAAACTATAGCCATAGGATTTGTATCCCCCCTCACCAATACTAAATAAACTATAGCCATAGGATTTGTATCCCCCCTCACCAATACTAAATAAACTATAGCCATAGGATTTGTATCCCCCCTCACCAATACTAAATAAACTATAGCCATAGGATTTGTATCCCCCCTCACCAATACTAAATAAACTATAGCCATAGGATTTGTATCCCTCCTCACCAATACTAAATAAACTATAGCCATAGGATTTGTATCCCCCCTCACCAATACTAAATAAAACTATAGCCATAGGATTTGTATCCCCCCTCACCAATACTAAATAAACTATAGCCATAGGATTTGTATCCCCCCTCACCAATACTAAATAAACTATAGCCATAGGATTTGTATACCCCCTTGTCAATACTAAATCAACCCATTTCTATAGCCGTAGGATTTGTATCCCCCCTCGTCAATACTAAATCAACTCAATTCAGTTGCCATAGGATTTGTATCCCCCCTGTCAATACTAGTTTAACTCATTTCTATAGCCATAGGATTTGTATCCCCCCTTGTCAATACTAAATCAACTCATTTCTATAGCCGTAGAATTTGTATCCCCCTCCTCTATACCAGTTTAACTCATTTCTATAGCCATAGGATTTGTATCCCCCTCGTCAATACTAGTTTAACTCATTTCTATAGCCATAGGATTTGTATCCCCCTCGTCAATACTAGTTTAACTCATTTCTATAGCCATAGGATTTGTATCCCCCCTTGTCAATACTAAATCAACCCATTTCTATAGCCGTAGGATTTGTATCCCCCCTCGTCAATACTAAATCAACTCAATTCAGTTGCCATAGGATTTGTATCCCCCTCCTCTATACTAGTTTAACTCATTTCTATAGCCGTAGGATTTGTACCCCCCCTCCTCTATACTAGTTTAACTCATTTCTATAGCCGTAGGATTTGTATCCCCCTCCTCTATACTAGTTTAACTCATTTCTATAGCCGTAGGATTTGTATCCCACCTCCTCTATACAAGTTTAACTCATTTCTATAGCCGTAGGATTTGTATCCCCCCTCCTCTATACTAGTTTGTCTAATTTCTATAGCCATAGGATTTGTATCCCCCTCCTCTATACTAGTTTAACTCATTTCTATAGCCGTAGGATTTGTATCCCCCCTCCTCTATACTAGTTTGTCTAATTTCTATAGGCATAGGATTTGTATCCCCCTCCTCTATACCAGTTTAACTCATTTCTATAGCCATAGGATTTGTATCCCCCTCCTCTATACTAGTTTAACTCATTTCTATAGCCGTAGGATTTGTATCCCCCCTCGTCAATACTAAATAAACTCATTTCTATAGCCGTAGGATTTGTATCCCCCCTCCTCTATATTAGTTTAACTCATATTCTATAAACGTAGGATTTGTATCTCCCCTCCTCTATACTAGTTTAACTCATATTCTATAACTGTAGGATTTGTATCCCCCTCCTCTATACCAGTTTAACTCATTTCTATAGCCGCAGGATTTGTATCCCCCCTCCTCTATACTAGTTAAACTCATTTCTATAGCCGTAGGATTTGTATCCCCCCTCATCTATACTAGTTTGTCTCATTTCTATAGCCGTAGGATTTGTATCCCCCTCCTCTATACTAGTTAAACTCATTTCTATAGCCGTAGGATTTGTATCCCCCCTCCTCTTTACTAGTTAAACTCATTTCTATATAGCCATAGGATTTGTATCCCCCCTCATCTATACTAGTTTAACTCATTTCTATAGCCATAGGATTTGTATCCCCCCTCACCAATACTAAATAAACTATAGCCATAGGATTTGTATCCCTCCTCACCAATACTAAATAAACTATAGCCATAGGATTTGTATCCCCCCTCACCAATACTAAATAAACTATAGCCATAGGATTTGTATCCCCCCTCACCAATACTAAATAAACTATAGCCATAGGATTTGTATCCCTCCTCACCAATACTAAATAAACTATAGCCATAGGATTTGTATCCCCCCTCACCAATACTAAATAAACTATAGCCATAGGATTTGTATCCCTCCTCACCAATACTAAATAAACTATAGCCATAGGATTTGTATCCCTCCTCACCAATACTAAATAAACTATAGCCATAGGATTTGTATCCCCCCTCACCAATACTAAATAAACTATAGCCATAGGATTTGTATCCCCCCTCACCAATACTAAATAAACTATAGCCATAGGATTTGTATCCCCCCTCACCAATACTGAATAAACTATAGCCATAGAATTTGTATCCCCCCTCACCAATACTAAATAAACTATAGCCATAGGATTTGTATCCCCCCTCACCAATACTAAATAAACTAAAGCCATAGGATTTGTATCCCCCCTCACCAATACTAAATAAACTATAGCCATAGGATTTGTATCCCCCCTCACCAATACTAAATAAACTATAGCCATAGGATTTGTATCCCCCCTCACCAATACTAAATAAACTATAGCCATAGGATTTGTTTCCCCCCTCACCAATACTAAATAAACTATAGCCATAGGATTTGTATCCCCCCTCACCAATACTAAATAAACTATAGCCATAGGATTTGTATCCCCCCTCACCAATACTAAATAAACTATAGCCATAGGATTTGTATCCCCCCTCACCAATACTAAATAAACTATAGCCATAGGATTTGTATCCCCCCTCACCAATACTAAATAAACTATAGCCATAGGATTTGTATCCCTCCTCACCAATACTAAATAAACTATAGCCATAGGATTTGTATCCCCCCTCACCAATACTAAATAAACTATAGCCATAGGATTTGTATCCCCCCTCACCAATACTAAATAAACTATAGCCATAGGATTTGTATCCCCCCTCACCAATACTAAATAAACTATAGCCATAGGATTTGTATCCCCCCTCACCAATACTAAATAAACTATAGCCATAGGATTTGTATCCCCCCTCACCAATACTAAATAAACTATAGCCATAGGATTTGTATCCCCCCTCACCAATACTAAATAAACTATAGCCATAGGATTTGTATCCCCCCTCACCAATACTAAATAAACTATAGCCATAGGATTTGTATCCCCCCTCACCAATACTAAATAAACTATAGCCATAGGATTTGTATCCCCCCTCACCAATACTAAATAAACTATAGCCATAGGATTTGTATCCCCCCTCACCAATACTAAATAAACTATAGCCATAGGATTTGTATCCCCCCTCACCAATACTAAATAAACTATAGCCATAGGATTTGTATCCCCCCTCACCAATACTAAATAAACTATAGCCATAGGATTTGTATCCCCCTTCACCAATACTAAATAAACTATAGCCATAGGATTTGTATCCCCCCTCACCAATACTAAATAAACTATAGCCATAGGATTTGTATCCCCCCTCACCAATACTAAATAAACTATAGCCATAGGATTTGTATCCCCCCTCACCAATACTAAATAAACTATAGCCATGGGATTTGTATCCCCCCTCACCAATACTAAATAAACTATAGCCATGGGATTTGTATCCCCCCTCACCAATACTAAATAAACTATAGCCATGGGATTTGTATCCCCCCTCACCAATACTAAATAAACTATAGCCATGGGATTTGTATCCCCCCTCACCAATACTAAATAAACTATAGCCATGGGATTTGTATCCCCCCTCACCAATACTAAATAAACTATAGCCATAGGATTTGTATCCCCCCTCACCAATACTAAATAAACTATAGCCATAGGATTTGTATCCCCCCTCACCAATACTAAATAAACTATAGCCATAGGATTTGTATCCCCCCTCACCAATACTAAATAAACTATAGCCATAGGATTTGTATCCCCCCTCACCAATACTAAATAAACTATAGCCATAGGATTTGTATCCCCCTCACCAATACTAAATAAACTATAGCCATAGGATTTGTATCCCCCCTCACCAATACTAAATAAACTATAGCCATAGGATTTGTATCCCCCCTCACCAATACTAAATAAACTATAGCCATAGGATTTGTATCCCCCCTCACCAATACTAAATAAACTATAGCCATAGGATTTGTATCCCCCCTCACCAATACTAAATAAACTATAGCCATAGGATTTGTATCCCCCCTCACCAATACTAAATAAACTATAGCCATAGGATTTGTATCCCCCCTCACCAATACTAAATAAACTATAGCCATAGGATTTGTATCCCCCCTCACCAATACTAAATAAACTATAGCCATAGGATTTGTATCCCCCCTCACCAATACTAAATAAACTATAGCCATAGGATTTGTATCCCCCCTCACCAATACTAAATAAACTATAGCCATAGGATTTGTATCCCCCCTCACCAATACTAAATAAACTATAGCCATAGGATTTGTATCCCCCTCACCAATACTAAATAAACTATAGCCATAGGATTTGTATCCCCCCTCACCAATACTAAATAAACTATAGCCATAGGATTTGTATCCCCCCTCACCAATACTAAATAAACTATAGCCATAGGATTTGTATCCCCCCTCACCAATACTAAATAAACTATAGCCATAGGATTTGTATCCCCCCCTCACCAATACTAAATAAACTATAGCCATAGGATTTGTATCCCCCCTCACCAATACTAAATAAACTATAGCCATAGGATTTGTATCCCCCCTCACCAATACTAAATAAACTATAGCCATAGGATTTGTATCCCCTCTCCATTAGACTTGTTCAGCCCATTTCCAATGGAAACTACGATTGTTTCACCCATATGTGGGGTTAGCTTGTTTCACGACCATATTATAATAATTAATTTTTCTTTGTTTTCATGGTAAATACTCAAATGTGAGTGGTCGGAAAACTGTTTTTATTCTTTTATGAAAGAAATTCCGAGAATGGCGCGAAAAATGTGACTTCACAATGCGACAATTGACGTTGCGTATTGATTTGAGAAAAAGAATCTCATTTAAAACCAGTAAAATTGTACATAAAACATGTTTTAAATTAGAAAATCATTTTCAAAAATTGATTATAAGTGATGATGTCAATTATTTTTTAGTTTCATAGGGGTTTCATACCCCGATGAAACTAAAAAATAATGACATCAATGCTTAAAAACATTTCTGATTTTGGAAAGTTTCTGCAGCCATTTTCTTCAAAACTATTCATATTTCTGTATTTGCCTTATAAATACAAGACTTTTTGTGCCAGTGCCCCTTATGGAGCGATCACTGTTGTGCGAAGATAAATTAATCATCTGGTTACCACATTGATAGTGGCTTTGCCTTTCAAGTATTTTATCTGGTAGAATGTTTTTGTTTACTTATATCATTGCTTTCTTTGATAGAATCCTTTTACTGTCATTTATATCATTATACTTTGCCAAACAAAGTCAAACACTTGGAGGTACAGTTATAAATATTTATTATAAATTAAGGCATGTAACGATAACAATCAACAATAAGATGGAAAACAAGTGAAATTGGCACAGTTTGTGTTAACAATAATTACAAATCATGTGCTTTATCTCATACAAATAAAAATTATAATCGAAAAGAAAGATATGTCATGTCTGATTCAAATCGGTTAATTTTGAAAGTGTGTTTTAACTGAAAATCATCTAAAATAAGTACTTTTTGCATCAAATTTCACGGAAGTACGTTATAGATGATTCAAATTACACATCATCACTATGGTAATAATAACTTTGTAAGTCTTGTAACTATCATACCAATTGGAACTATCAATATAAGTATTTTGTATTGGAACATACAAAACTGAAATGCATAACTAATCATAATAACACTACTTTTCAATTTACTGATGTTTCTCTATCTGCTGTCAAAAAACAATGCTCATTGCCAACACCAAATCTTCAGATTTTTAGCTGTGATAATCATATTGAGTTTTCATTACAATTGAAAATAAATGTAATTGTTTGAACTTTCATATAAACAAGAAATCTAAATCATTTATTGAGCCTTTTTTACAAGCAGATTAGATAAACATACTTAAAAAATGGTTAATGTTGTTGATACATTATGTTGAATGACAATACCAACTATTCTGCACAGTCCAATTCTGTAAACTTTTTCTAATTCAGTTTCAAAATAACTGGAAAATCAAGTCTCTGAACTAAAACACATGCCATCATCTAGAACAAATCAACAAGATTTGTTAAGTTGACAGAAAACGCAAGTTGGAATACTCTGTGTACTGGTGAGGCCAAGGCACTTTTTATGGACCCATTTGCAGCATCTTGCACACTGGTGTCTTTTGTGAGGCTTCAACATACTGCAAAATGGTAGGTCACAGACTGTCTTGTTGTGTGGCGATGACTCGGCCAGGAGTCGCTTCAGGACATGTTTCCTGTAGTGTTGTGTGTGACACTGCCTCATCACTGCAGGTGAAGAATCTTGAAGGATCGCTTCAGCATTCTAATAAAATAAAGATTGGACTCTACTTAACAACAACATTTATGCAGTAACATATTCCTTTACAAACACCAATTACATGTACAGTAATTAAAGTACAGTTCAAAAAAGTAAATTGAAAACACTAGACTGTAAATTATTGCATAAAATCGGTTGATTTATGTCGTAATTCTTAAGATTGATATTTGAATAGAAAAGAAAAGAAAAAGAAAATGCAAACTAAAATTTATAGGGTATGCCAATTGCTAATATCCCTTGATAGGTTTTCTGGTTATGGTGAGAAATAAGACATTATCCTACATGTGTATATATATTTAGTACATGTATAGAAGCACTTCATAATCAATGTATACACACACACACATATATATATATAGCCAGGCATGACAATTGAAATACTGTTAATATGCTGCTTTGTTAGAAACCAAATACCCCGCAAGAATGACCATCTGCCTGTCTGTTCGACTGGTTACTACCAGCATTCCACTGATTGGCACACTTTCTTGCAGCCATGAAGTTCCTTTAATAGATTATTTCAGTGATTAAGAAAGGATCCAACATGGGTTTACCTTATATATATTCATATGTTATGATATGTGAAATTAACTGAAAAGCTTCCTACATACACGATGTATAATTATATGTGACAAGGAACTCAGGAATTAAACTATAGCAGTAAACTTAATAATTGTGCCATTACAATGGAAATTGCTGGAACCTTGTATGACCAATGGGAACTTAATATCTAAGATCAGCTTGTGAATTATGTAAGAAGAATTCTGGATCTATTTTCATTTCAATGAATACCATTGGAAAGTGATTATTAGAAAAAAAAAAAGATCTATGATGTATTTTAAAGATAATACTTTCATAATATATGATTACACAACTTACATCCAATGTCTGCAGAATCTTTCTGCCCTTTTCTGGTATGGGAGAGAGTCATGTATGTTAACAGTGTTGGTTTTCATAGATGCTGCCAGCAGGAACCAATGCTGCTGATGGCAAACTGGCACAAGCACATGCTCGAATTTCTCAAGAGGAATCTGAAAGAAACAAAACAAATTGTTTTTGTGCTTGTGATGGAAACTGCCCCCAGTTAAAATCCTTTCATTTTGGGTTTAAAAAAAAATTAAGATGCTATGAATCTTATTCAGGTATGAGGTCTTCAAATTACAGGTACATAGCATTTCTTGATACATGTATATCAAAATCACAGACAGATTGTATGACTATAATGTTACCAAACTATGAGTTTTCACCCTCAATGTGATATTTATTCTATCAGTTTATCTTGTAGAAAACACTAAAGAACCTTTTTTGTCTTTATGCAATATTTATCAGAAGTATCTTAAATGGGAAAATTTCAGATGACTATATAATGTTCAGCGTTACTAGTGTAATACCCTGTTTGGTATTATCATATATGGGACATGCGTGTATACAGTAGTTGTTATGAGAGCATTTAAGAGTTTTTTTTATAATTACCTGGGGATAGAGCCATGCATCATATTGACCACTCTCCCACTTGTCTGTTATGAAACAGGGCAATACATAACATCCTTGTTCATGTGAAGCATTGTGTTCTGACCGTAGTACACTTAGGTATGCATGGATCACCTAAAAGTAAAAACAACAATGAACATGAAGTGTCATAGTAGAAAAAAACTGTATGCAATATGATATTTAAACAGTTGGTTTTAAGTCATGTTTCTATACTTAATAGATTTTATGAAACTCAGATTGCTTCATGTTGTGAGATCTCTTGAAAATATTAACAAAAGCTCATACTTGCACAAAATGTTTCCAATGTTGCATGTCTTGCTAGTAGTTTTGTTTCAAACATTGAAATGTTACGCTGATTTTATTACAGTTAGATTGGTTAAAATAATTTTGTGGTACTGACTTTTCAAAATTAGTTTTTGTTTCAATATTCAAATATCTTTAAGTTAATAGATAGATTTCTAACCTGGTCATTCAGCCAATGTTTGTGATAGAGAGTGGTGAGGTCCTGCCGATGGATGGTGACGTCACCTACACACATCTGGAGAGATGATTTTGGTAGCTTGTTGGGAGAGTTTGCAGAGGAAACCTTAGACAAAGGCACTTTATCCAAGGTGGGGAGTAGTTCCTTTGGGTTGATCCTATCGTGGTAGGCTATGGTCAGCAGTGCTGAAGACAGCACAAAGGGGTCCAATTCACATATCAGCTCTAAATTTCTGCTAGCTGACATCATGTACCATGATAGTAATAATGACTCACAGTCCATCATGTCATCACTGAATCGATCATCAGCATCCTTAATCAAGGAGAATGTTGGAGACTCCAATACAGACTGCATATCCTCCGGCTTTCCTACTTGATATTGTTTACATTTGGTGAAGATTTCTTCTTTGATGTCATTATCAATACTGTGGACATAATCTTGAATGTTCATTGGTGATTCTTGTCTAGTTGTCTCCTGTTCTTCCACAATTTTCTCTCTTGTTGACACATTGATTCTTCTGGGCTTTGGGCAAGATGTTCTTCCATTCTTCATTTTCTGTCTTGACGGCAAAGTTGACATTTGTCCTCTTGATTTCAGCTTTCTGGTCAGTGGTTTTGGCAGTTGCTGAGTTTCTTCTGGAGCAGTTGCTTCTGGCTGTAGATAATCCTCTGTTGAATCATCTGCTTGTGGCTGTACATCTGTCTTGGTTTTAGACGAAATCCTGTATCTTTTCATATCCTTGATGTTGACTTTCTGTTTTCTGTTTTCCAAGCTGAATACACCTTTTCCAATAATGTTCTTAACAGTGAATGGGCCTGTCCCCCTGGAAAGGATCTTATCACCTTTTCTGTTTATTCTCCTCTTGTTCTTCAGAAGAACCAAATCTCCCGGTTTAAAAGTGGTGCTGTCGTTCTTATTGTCGTAATACATCTTCTGCTTGGCCTGGGCTTGAGATATTTCCTCTGTTGCCTGCTGCTGAATCTTCATGAGTTCCACAAAAGAAGCCACTCTGATGTCAATAACCTCTTGAAAGTCTTCTTCTGACATTGAGCAACCATCCTTGTTGGGATTAGGTGCAGTTGGTATGTCCAGTTGGATTGGAAGTGTTGCTTCTCTTCCATATGTCAAAAAGAATGGGGTAGCCTTTGTTGATGTCTGGCGACAGGTCCTCATAGCAAAGGCTATTTTCTGTAGATACAAATCCCAGTCATCTTGTTCAGCATTAACATACTTTGTTAGGGCACTGCATAATGTCTGATTGTTCCTCTCAGTGAGACCATTTGTCTGTGGGTGGTAGGGTGTGGTGACTCTGTGATCAATTTTTAGCTGTTTGCAGAGATTATCATTAACTTGGTTGCAGAACTCTCGTCCATTATCTGTTAAAATTACTTCTGGTGTCCCATGACGGCAGATTGTCTCAGTAATGAATAGCGAAATCTCTTCTGCAGTCTTTGTGCGAATGGCTTTTACCTCTGGCCACTTGGTCAGGTAATCAGTCATCACTATGATGTACTTATTCCCATTTCTTGTCTCTCGAAGAGGTCCCACCAAATCCATTCCCCACATTGAAAATGCTTTATTCTTCACAGGTATGGGATGAAGAGTTGAGGGGGTCTTTCCCAAGTGATTTTGGCGTTGGCAGTTGTCACATTCTCGAACATGTTGCTCTACATCTTTTCCTAGTGTCGGCCAGAAGTAGCGGGTTTTAACCTTTTCCCAAGTCCTATTAACTCCTTGGTGCCCAGCAAGTGGATCTTCGTGGCAAGCTTTAAGGATGACATTGACCTCATCTCTCTTAACAACTCTTACAGCTCCATGTCTTTTGTGCTGATAGAATAAGGTTCCATCTTGCAATAGATATGGTTTCACCTTTTTCCTAAAGTTAGCCTTTGTGTTTGATTCCTGTAAGAAAAAAAAAGATTAGTTCCTTATCTTTCTTAAACAACTTTAAGCTATTGTAATGTTTAATTAATGAGTTTAAGAACCCATACTGTATGTGTGTCAGTGTTAAATTGTGTAACAATGAAAAGATAGGGTCTAAAGAAATTAGGGATGATGATGATGATGATGATGATGATGATAATGATAATTGACAATGATGATGATGACTAATGATGTTGATGTGATGATGAAGATGACGATGGCGATGATGATGATGGTGATGATGACAATTGATGATGATGAAAATGCTGCTGTTGATGATAATGAAAAGTATGAGGTAGAAAAGGGGAAACAAGGCAAGAAGAGAATAATTGATATGAAATAAATGATGATGATGATGAGGATGATGATGATTGACAATAATGATTAATGATGACGATTGAAAACAATGATGATGATGGAAGATCATGATGATGATTATGACTAGTGATGATGATGTGATGATGATGATGATGATTGGCAATAATGACGATTGAAAACAATGATGATGATGAAGATCATGATGATGATGACTAGTGATGATGAATATGATGATGATGATGATGATGATGATGATGATGATGATGATGAAAAGTATGAGGTAGAAAAGGGGAAACAAGGCAAGAAGAGAATAATTGATATGAAATAAATGATGATGATGATGATTGACGATAATGATTAATGAGGACGATTGAAAACAATGATAATGATGATGAAGATCATGATGATGATTATGACTAGTGATGATGATGATGATGATGATTGGCAATAATGACGATTGAAAACAATGATGATGATGATGATGATGATGATGACTAGTGATGATGAATATGATGATGAAAATGATGATGATGATGATAATGACAAGTATGAGGTAGAAAAGGGGAAATAAGGCAAGAAGAGAATAGTTGATATGAAATAAATGATGATGATGATGATGATGATAATTGAAAACAATGATGATGTTGATGATGAAGATGATGATGATTATGATTAGTGATGATGATGTGATGATGATGATGATGATTGGCAATAATGACGATTGAAAACAATGATGATGATGTATGTATGTATGTATACACTTCTTTGTACTGTGATATATATATATATATATATATATATATATGTATCATATACAATTTCTGATTTGATAATTGTCTAATTATATTGAAACAATAATAGAAATCATTCCATTTGAAGAAGAAACTTTATATGTCCAAATGAGAATTAAGTAATATACATTGTGAAATGGTTGATTTTTTTAGTTAGATTAATTCGAGTCAGCAATAACAAATAAAGTGTGATAAATAAGAATATATTATCAATTTTTAAAAGATTTTGACATTTCTTTTTTACATTTAAATACAAATAATAACAAGACAATTTTCAACTCACAAAAAGTAAACACAAAATTTAAAGTAATGATTAAATTTGTTTAAATAACATGTCTTTATACTTACAAGTACATGCTGAGGCCATTTCCTCTTCTCAGTGGGACTTTGAAGAAAATCTACGATTTCGTTGATTACTTCTAAGTCCATGTTGGTTGTATCAGGTTCTTTTTAAGAATGACTTAATAATCTATTCTTTTACCCCATTCCAACATCTTAGGTATGTGAACAGGTGATAGCTAGGTGATAATGACTAAAACAACACTCTGCCATCCCAGACCGATTCCCCATCCAACTAACAGTTTTACCTTTCTCCAGGTGACATAGGCCAGACTTTTGTCTCTACTTCAATAAGTGTCAATAACTATACTGCTTCAGTGACCATACATCAACAAGTCAAATGAATTTTTGTTTTTCAACTGTTTTGAAAAAATTCATCAATTTTATTGAAAAGTATAAGATCAATCAAATATGAAATTGAACAATAAAACTTAATTTCCTAAGTTTCTAAGGCATATAAATGATAAAAATGTTATTTTCCAAATTTTTACATTGTTACCCTACGACAAATTTCAGGGGGGGGGGATACAATTCCTATGGGGGGGATACTAATCCTATGGCCATTTATTGTATCCGGATACTTATCCTATGGCCAAATATTGTACCCGGATACTAATCCTATGGCCTGTTTTAGTATCCGGGTACTTATCCTATGGGGGATACAAATCCCACATGACACCGGGTTTTGTACTCGCCCACATTTTTTTACATCTCACAATGATCTGTACATAATTAATTGTATATAGATTTATATATATATGTGAATAAATATATAGAGGATATTGAATGGTGTCCGTTTAATATTTATAACATATTTAACGAACATGACAGAATATCGATATTTTCACGACTGCAAAGTACAAGTGAAAAATATTGAAATATTCTAGCTGTCATATGAATAAAATATATGTTATAATACACGGGAAATCATTCAATATTATTTTCATTGCATTTTATATACTTGCAAACAAAATTTAAAACATCGAAATATTAATTTTGCCAAAAAGTGCGGAAATTCATGATGTCATCTCTTTTTGACGTTATTCCACGTCAACTTGACAGCGCCATTTTGAAAGGACTTATCAGCGCAATTTAAGGGTTAGCTGCTGTTATCTGAGAACGTTAGTCCAATAATGTATGACTTTGAAGGTTCATATCATGATTTTTTATGTTTATTATCGGATATTTACATTCTTGTTATTTGTTCGTGTAACAGAGTGCATGATTAATTAAATTTAAATCACTGCCTCCGCTAGGGATCAAACCCAGGATCTCTGGCTTACTAGTCTTACACTCAACTGATCGAGCTAAAGAGGAGATCTATCTAGCCGAGCGGTATATTGCGGCTAGTATTTACCAGGGTTACATACTCGCCCTCCAGGATTATGAACTCATCCTCAAATTTCCAGGGGTAATATCGATGATTGTGGAGCAACTTCAAGGCTGAGTATTTTCCCCGAGTCCCTACATGGGCGCCAATGTAACAGGGTGCATCATTAATGGATTGAACCCAGGACCTCTGGCTTACTATAGTCTTACACTCAACCGATCAAGCTAAAAAGAATATCTCTCTAGCCAAGCAGTATATTGCGGCTAGTATTTACCAGGGTTACATTCTCCCCCTCCAGGAAAGAAATTGTCCTGAAGTTTTCCAGGGGTAACATTGATGCTTTCGCAAGCAGCGATGAGTATCATTCCCGAGTCCCTACGTTGGCGCCAATGTAACAGAGCGCATGATTAATTAAATCTAAATCACTACCTCCGCTAGGGATCGAACCAGAGACCTCTGGCTTACTACATGTAGCTATAGTCTTACGCTCAACTGATCGAGCTAATGAGGAGATCTCTCTAGCCAAGCAGTATATTAATTGCAGCTAGTATTTACAAGGGTTACATTCCAGGTTCGACAAATAACAATGTAAAATATCTGATAATAAATGTAAAATATCTGATAATAAACGTAAAAAATCATGATATGAACCTTCAAAGTCTTATATTATAGGGCTACGGAGAACCTGCATGTGCATGAATAGCTAACATCGAGTTAGTATTTTGTCAAAAACAAGTCTGAATATTTCAGATATACAAAAAATAACCAATTTATCTATCTTCGCTTCGATTGGAAAAAATCAGCAAGTTTCAATGAGGTGAATAAAAAGGTTCGCTCTGATTTGTAAAAAAAAAGACAAACTTATATTTTCACTGCAAAATCTTATATTTTCACTGCTCATTGTTGTAGTGAAAAGTTCTATTGGTTTGATAAATTTCTATGTTTCACTGTCAAAAATTCAATAAAGACATATTACCATCTTACCTCAATGATATTAAATTTTAAAAAAATATAAAGAATAATGTTAAAATGGCAGATCCATGACTCCGTAAACAAGAGGATAAACTACATATATATCATATGTTAGTCCCATAATTTATTACTTCTGAGGTTCTTATCGTGGTTTTAATTCATTTTGTCAAACCTGGCAGTCGTTTAGGTTCAACACAAATATATAACAAAAAATAATAAATACACTTGTATCTGATAATGAATATCAGATATTAAAAATCACAATAGAAACCGTCATAATCATTAGATTAAATTGGGACAAGTATATATAGGATATTACCAAGAGGGTGTTCAATATGGACACAGTGATAATTATTTTTATACTATGGCAAGTAAATTGTATAGAATGCAATACTTTGAATTAAAAAGGTTTGCTGTTAATATAACTGTTTCATTGAACTGATGATCACTGAACCGCCTCTGTACCTGCCACTGTGATTACTAGATTATAATATTTCTGTTGTTTTGATTAGTAAAAATAAATTATTTCTTGCTGCAAGATATACAATTTAAATGTTGATGCTCTATTTTTAAAGTAATAACTTTTACTTCATAATTAAAGAATTGGAAAGAAATTTTGATAACCATATATACAACTGTCATTGTTATTTGAACTTGATAATTATGTGATGAACATATTATATTCCATGACATCACATAATACATAGCACATTATTTGTAATTTTCAGTGATGAAGATACTGATGATGGTTTTGTGATAAATACAACAGACATTGGTCTGCGACTGAAGGCTATGGAGTACTGGCACTGTGCTGAAACAGGAATCACTGCAGCACATCAATCTGACAGTGTCAACACTATCAAGTTTGTTATAGCAGAGGCTTTACCAGATCAAGGTACAGAATGTAGCTTCTGCTTGTTATTGTAGTTTACCATTAAAATACAATGTAGTTTACCATTAAAATACAATGTAGTTTACCAGTAAAATACAATGTAGTTTACCATTAAAATACAATGTAGTTTACCAGTAAAATACAATACTACATGTATATAACTATTTATTACATTTTTACCAGTGAAATATCAAAAATTATTCATTCTATAAAAGTGATATTTTTCACTAGTGACAAATATCATATTTTTCACTAGTGAAAAATATCACTTTTGCTGATTTGTCCAATCAAATCAATGATTAGAAAATACCAAAATAATTGACCAATCAGAAAGCCCGACATATACGTCAGCACCTGGACAGGGGAAACTACTTTATTGTTTACAAATTATCGCTGTAGTCCTAGTTAGCATACGGGGTAGGGTTTTCGTTGATAAAAAAATGTAATAAACAGAATATCTAACAGTGTCTTCAGTAATACCAAATATATTTCACTCGTGCGGCTAATATTTTGATATTTTTCACTCGTGCTGCGCACTCGTGAAAAATATCAAAATATTAGCCCCACTCATGAAATATATTTGGTATTACTGAAGACACTGTTAGATATCCTCTATATATTAAGTAAATTGCATGTTATTCATCAGCTAAGTTTCATACAAAGTTGTTAATATTATTAATAAACTCCCATTACACGAGGACTCTTACCATGTTCAAGCTGTGACTTGTCCTTGATAACTTTAGGCTTATAATTGTTTCTCATAAGCTGTTACACTTCATCTGGCATAGAATATATTAAATATGGTTTTATTGGGGTTCAAACATGTACAATGTACTGTGTACTTATATTACAAAATTAAAGCAGCATCATGATCGTATGTTACTTAATCCAAATGTATGTCTGTTACATGTACAAGGTAAAATAAGAAAACAACGAGAGAAATTCATTGTCATGTTTTTCGGAACAGTAGGATTAAGTTTATTTCATTTATTTTTTCTATAATAATATTTGGTTATGTATAGCATATACCTCCATTGAATTTATTAAATATATCTTACAAACTATCCTGCACCAAAATGTAATTAAAGGTCTAGTATCTGTATTATAAGGCAAACTTTATTTACTATAAGGTGTTTTTGGCCTTTGTCAATCATGCTGTCATTTTACAGTATATCGTTATGTAACTTCTTAGCATATTTTATTCACGATAATAAAAATATGTTTATCACTTAAGCTATATATTAATGACTCAACTTGAAGTCAAATTAATTCAAATGAATTAAGGTTTTTAAAAAAAATACATCAAGGTATATTTAAAGGGTCTTGAATTTGTTTTAATTTAATCAGATTGATAATCAATATGTTTTAATTAATATGCATGTACATTTGTAGCTTGCTTTTACAGCTATAATCATTTCATGACATAATCATTAAATGTCCTTCCCATTGTCTGTACAGGTCCTAACCAGGTGGCTACCTTCCTGACAGAACATGGTGGGCCAGGAATCCAGCATATTGGGCTCCATACGCCAGACATTGTGACTACAGTATCCACTCTGATGAGAAGGGGTGTAGATTTCGCTGAACCACCATACACTTATTACACAGAGGTGAATATACAAGTGTCCCCTTGGATTAACACTACTTGATAGACAACTCTTAAATGTTGGTATGAGAACATCATAAGAAAAGCATAAAGATGAAGGGTTCAATGAAAATCTTTGAAAGGAAAGGGGATGAATCTGAATGTAAAATTAAAAACAAAAACAAAAAAATGCACATTTAATGATCATTGGAATAATGATATTTGTGACAATTATAAGAAAAAAAATTAAATTGAAAAACTAAATCCTATCTCAACTTGTATGGGACAGATCGGAAAACTGGAAGACATTGAGCAGATCGGTCAGTGTGTCGCGATCCTGGAGACCAATGGTATACTGGTAGATATGGAGGTGGACAGAGAGCAAGATGTTAAGGAGAGTGGGAGATCAAATGTACAGGAGAGCACCAGAGGGGAACAGAGTGGGGAACAATCAGGGAAGGATGGACACAACAGTAAAAGGTCAGCAACTAAGGAAGTTTACACAAATGTTCTATATACAATGTAGAGTATACTGTATATATATATATATATATTTTTTTTTTTTTTCAAAAATAATGATGGTTTTGTCCTTTTATGATCTTTATTTTACACCACAAATAAACTTAGAGCTAGTAGGGGTATACCTACATGTATACCTAGGACTATGCACAAGGATTTAAACAGGACTCCATAGTCTTCATTGCTGATCAGGGATAATTTATTTACAAATTAATTTTAATCGGACTGATTGGATTCAACTCTCAGTCATTATTTTCTTGCAAACTTTAGAAAGTCATAAATACAGATGTATCCAGGTTTAAATATTTTTGAGTGGCCTTAATTTTGCATGTTTGTTCAAAAAAGTAGATAACTGCTGTGTGCTAAAAAATTGGTACATTATATTATTATTGACAGGTGCTTGGAGCTAACTTTTACAATGTCTTTATTTTTACTGATGAAGATAATAAAATGAGAATAAAATTATTGTCTTGATAAGTTTTAATCACTTGTAATAAGTACAGATCTATAACTCTTTAACATACAAAAAAAATATAATGATGTTGATGTAAGCATTATCTTAAAATCACACAGCTTAATTGTAAGCTCATTTTAACAACTAGGAACAAGTTGGAGAAAAAATTAGGATTAAAATATCACTCTTACAATTATATACATGTTTATCAATAGCTTTCATTAAAAATGTGATAACGAAAAAGAAGGATTTCTGTGTCAAATTGGCTCTGACCTTTCTTTTTTATTCATGTTGAAATACCTGTTCTTCTTTTAGAGATATCATACTGATATTATGCAAACTTTGTTGCAGGTACTTAATGCAGAAATTCACCAAGCCTCTCTTTGATAAAAACACCTTTTTCCTGGAAGTGATACATCGTTCCGGGGCCACAGGATTTGGCTCTGGTAATATCACAGCTCTATGGAGATCTGTCCAAGCATACATGTCTTCTCAGCAGAAGCCTTCTGTCACAATGTCCAGTTGACAGGAAGCTGTCCAGCTCTCTATGGAATTCTATCTAGGCATATCTTTTCCCAGTAATTACATAGCCACCTGATAGCTGAAATATGTTTGAGGAAATTTTCTATCACTACATCAGGTACCTACAGCAATTGCAGACTGGGGTATGATGAAGTTTTGTTTTCATGAATATTATATTTTGTTAGCCCACCATCATCAGATGGTGGGCTATTCAAATCGCCCTGCGTCCATGGTCCGTGGTCCGTCCCTCCGTTCGTCAGTAAACAATTCTTGTTATCGCTAATTCTCAGAAAGTAGTGAAGGGATCTTTCTCAAATTTGATATGTAGGTTCCCCTTGGTGCCTAGTTATGCATATTGCATTTTGAGACCAAACAGAAAACAACATGGCCGACAGGCAGGCATCTTGGATTTTGACAATTGAAGTTTGTTATCGCTAATTCTCAGAAAGCACTGAAGGGATCTTTCTCAAATTTCATATGTAGGTTCCTCTTGGTACCTAGCTATGCATATTGCATTTTGAGATCAAACAGAAAACAACATGGCCGACAGGCAGCCATCTTGGATTTTGATAATTGAAGTTTGTTATCGCTATTTCTCAGAAAGTACTGAAGGGATCTTTCTCAAATTTCATATATAGGTTCCCCCTGGTGCTTAGTTATGCATATTGCATTTTGATACCAATTGGAAAACAACATGGCCGACAGGTAGCCATCTTGGATTTTGACAATTGAAGTTTGTTATCGCTATTTCTCAGAAAGTAATAAAGGGATCTTTCTCAAATTTCATATATAGGTTCCCCTTGGTGCCTAGCTATGCATATTGCATTTTGAGACCAATCGGAAAACAACATGGCCGACAGGAAGCCATCTTGGAATTTGACAATTGAAGTTTGTTATCGCTATTTCTCAGAAAGTAATGAAGGGATCTTTCTCAAATTTCATATGTAGGTTTCCCTCTGTGCCTTGTTATGCATATTGGATTTTGAGACTAATCGGAAAACAACATGGCAGACAGGTAGCCATCTTGGATTTTGACAATTGAAGTTTGTTATCGCTATCTTACAGAAGGTACTGAAGGGATCTTTCTCAAATTTCATATGTAGGTTCCCTTTGGTCCCTGATGTTGCATTTTGGGACCAATCCGAAAACAACATGGCCGACAGACAGCCATTATGGCTAAATCTTAAATTTTATATATAGGTTCCCCTTGTTTGAAAAGTACTAGAGGGCTGTGTCTGAATTTACACAGATTAGTAAGACTTAGAGGAAGGAAAAAGTAGAGAAAAGATCAATCTGACATGGAACCTATGAAGATCATTCAATGGTGGGCGCCAAGATCCCTCTGGGATCTCGTTATGTTCAACCTCCACTGTAAACATCTCTCTGATACAGACAGGGTCCTTGTTTTCTGTCTGTGATATAGATCTGATTAATTTAAGAAATTATAACTCAAGATCATCACTGTGAATTGAAATCTTGTCTTCATGTTAAAAGAAAATCAGTATGTTGTGGGTACAGTGAGACTGAACAGTAAAGAAATGTGCGATGTGATTCAAACTTTGCATTTAAACCTGAATAATCTACTGGACATGATGTGACAGGTATGATATGATTATATTTAGCTCTGAAATCTGACTAAGGCAAGCTAAAATTGATTCAATACTTGGTTCTTGGGCTAATTTTTCTGAAAAGAGATGTCAGAGGGAGTTAATTTCATTTTATTGTTTTATTGGTGAAAAAAACAGATGAGGGCGTTTTTTCCCCAACCAATAATTATCCATTTAATTTTCATACAAATTGCTTCATAATAAGGAGAGTATGATTTGTTATGGGTCTTTCTTCACGTTAATTAAGATGTGCTCTAATTCTATGGTTAAGTATAATAAGTATTACTGGGAAAGGTTCAGTGGTGACGCTTTTTCCACAAATTATTCTGTCACATTCTTCTCCCGAAGAAGAGCGAAAGAATTTACAATTCTACCAGTAAAAACATGGGACGAGGGGCTTTTTTTCCTTCAAAGCAGATGAGGGAGGTCCCGAGAACCAAATAATGATTTTCTTTTTGCATAAACAGAATACCTGAACATGTACATGATGTAGTAATGCCATGGGTTTGATTTGGACATAAAATCATAAAATGTTAATTTGTATGAATGTATACACTTGGGATATACATATCTGAATGATAAAAGCTGATGTTACACATACCTTAATGATTTTGAGTGTATCACATTCTATTGTTGTAAATGTTTGATATACTGAATAAGATGCACATGTAGCTGATGTAAAGGATTCAGATTCGTATGTACAGACATAATATTATTTCAGTACATGTAGCTGGTAATTACCATCTGATACAGGAACACGTATACAAATGTTTGTGTTATTAAACTCAGATTAAAATTACATTGCTTATTTTACAATACACACAGATTTTCTTTAGTGCTTTGTTGAAGGATTAAACTGTTGTAAGTTTTCAGCCTTTGAATTATACATTATGGTTTTCCTGTTATTAAAAGCCTTCAGACTTTTTTATTGAAAAGCTTTCATACTTTCATCCTTGTATCTCTAAATGATATAACAATACCCTTGTTTTCTGTATAATTAGTTTACATTGACTTGTTACCCGAGTCTCCCTTGGAAAATCAAAGAAATTAGCAAGAATAATGTGTAAAGAGGTGTTTTGACCTACATTGTGACCTTTGATTCACATCAAAAGCAATTTTGTCAGGGCTCTATCCCCTTGTACTTCTTAACACTTCCACTTCATACTAGTGGTATAGTTTTACTGAAATGAAACGTGTGTCACATACAAAATGAAGGACAGAGTGACCTACATTATGACCTTTGACCTAGATAAAAAAGTTTGGGCTGTATTTCCTATACTTCTTAACACTGGTACTTCATATTTTGAGTGTTTAAGGTGTCCCGACACTTCATCACTAGCCCTCCAACTCTAAGTTGCTAGTTCGAAACCTACATGTACGTGGGGCAGTTGCCTGGTACCGACTCTAGGTCGTGGTTTTCCCCCGGTACTCCGGCTTTCCTCCACCTCCAAAACCAGGCATGTCCTTAACATAAATGACCCTGGCTGTTAATAGGACATTAAGCAAAATAAACCAAACCAATTCATATTTAGGGCATATGGTCATCTTAATGAGGCGGTGTGCTGCGTACCCCGATCACTCTGATCTACATTTTGGCTTTTGACCTACATAAAAGAAAAAGTTTGAATAACAATTATTGAAAGAATAATATGGAAGCAATATATTTAAAGAGAATGTTTATTACTTGCAAGTCTACAGAATTTGACATCATATGCCGCCAAGATATCCTAAGCTAGAGAGCACCACTGTTAAGCTTCTGTTTTATGTGACTTAAATTATATCTCGTTACATTTCCTGTGTAAACGATCCGTATTAGACGCCTTCAGAAGTCAATGTTGCAGATATGCTGAACATTGCACTTTGCATATGATATTGAATGGGAAATCTTTATTTATGGATGGTAACATGGTAGGGTATATAACTTGGGATATCTTGGCACGTTATTACTGAGTATCATCCACAAACATTGTATGAAAAGTTTTTATTTTATCTCAGAACATAACATATTATAGATCATCTGAATATTTGAAGACAATTGTGCTATATAAGTAGTCTATCAATAGTTGGTTCAAAGTGAATATACTAGCTGGTTAGAAAACATCAACGAGTATATGATAGTGAAACTTTTATTCCAACTCAAAATCTATAATCCGAGGGCAAACTATGAAGGAACAAAATTATGAATGTGAAAGGAGACCCTTGAAAACGTACAAGACCAGATGCTCCAGCAGGTAAGTGTAGTCTATCTTATGCATTACAGCTATGCTAGTGTCGTGACTCTTCAAGTATTTATTTTAGATAATATAATAATTTTTGAGCCTACTAATAAAAAATACGAATATTTCCAGTTTTACAATAACATGTTTAAAAACCTTTCTATTATGTTATATTTTTTTCTTGCTGGCTCGGGTAACGGATATCAAGTTTGCTTAAATGCCATTAATTACCGCGACTTCATTTTACGGCTTTGGGTTTAGTACGTTAACAATTTGAATACCATTTAGCATTTATGTTGCTTGGATGCAGTTCACAACAGTAAATCAAACTGAAATAAGTAAAACTCTTTTTAACAGATTATTCACAATGAATAATATACCTTTCTATTCTATTCTCTAAAACAAATGGAGATTGCGGATAATTGAATATGAGTATAAAACATCCAAAAAGGTAATAATAGAAATGTGCACGAAAAGCTTGTTTGCTGGCATGGCAAATGAGACTAAATTTCATGACCGTTTCATTAATACATCAAACGTGAAATGAGCTTAAACGTTTAGAAACGACTCGTGGACAATATAAAGTAAAACAATAATACTCGCACAAAAAGAAAGGAAATATAAAGATTTTAGGTCAAAATGTATTAATTTAGATATCATTTCCTGCAATAGATTTAAAACCAAACTACATGTATTACAATTGAATACTATGGATAGACATGAATTATTGGTTTATACTAATGCGATGCTTTTTTTATGAATATATTATTTTGTGCTATAGTTTAAATTTCTAAAGAAAATTAGTAGTTACATGTACTTGTAGATATTATTTTTGCGAATTCATGTCTTTCTTATTCATAAAAAACTTTCAGCATAGTAATGAGAAAGAGTCAGCAATAGCAAAGCCACCAACCAATTTTCAAGTCCTAGAAGTGATTTGTGCATAACTGTCAATAAATACTTCCTAATCCTGATATCAAAAAATGCTTTTAACGAATCCTGCAACACCGCTCGCGACAGTTTTCACTCCACTCCACAAATATGATAACATTCCTTTATTTTCGTTCTCATACTCTCTACGTACTTTTGATCGCATATTTTGTGCTTCCTGTTCGTATTTTCTTTCAACTTCAGCAAGACGTCTTTGTTCTTTGCGCCGATTTTCTTCCCTACATTGCCGTTCTCTTTCTTCCGCTTGAATGAGTCGATTTCGATGTTCCTCTTCGATCTGCTGTAGGTGTTTTTCAGCCTCTTTTTGCTGTTTTAACAACTCATTTTCCAAGCGAATTCGCTCCCTTTTTTCCTTTTTTTCCCTTTCCTTTTCCCTTTCCTTTTCCCTTTCCCTTCTGTGTTGTCGTTCCTGTTCCTCAGCCTCGTACTGCTGTTTTCTACGTTGCTCATTTTCTATCATTTCCTTTTTGAGGCGTTGGAATTCTTCCCTTTCCTTCAATAAAGCTTCTCTCTCTTTCTCTTCCTCACCTTCACGCTGTTGCCTTTGACGTTGCTGCTGCTGTATGTTCCGCTGTAGTTCATTGATTTGTGAATTCAGAATTCGTTCTTCAGCACGTTTATCTTCTAAAAGTTTTCTCTTGTCTCTATCAAATTCATCTAATTGCACCTGGAAATCTTTCTTCAGAGTCATTTTTATGTGTTCTTTTTCAAGTTCCCTTTCTTTCATCTGTTGACGTTTGATTTCTTCAGCTCTTCTTCTATACTGTTTCTCTGCTTCCTTGTACATCTCATTTGAATAACACTTGCCACCATTTCTGTCAGTAATATCACCAACTAATCGGATCAAATGCATTGCATCTTTTTCGCGCATTTCGGTCGACTGCCCGTTGTCAAACGCAAGGTATCTCTGACTGCATTTCCTGAGAATTTCTTTTAACGGTTGTGTTGCCCTCTGTACACAGCTTTGTATGGTAGTTCCCTGTTTTTCCAAGTCATCCCTACGTGTAAACAGCACAACCATATGATTAAACATTCCTTCTCCAAAAATATTAGAAAATTCTTGAACGGTATCATGCTCTTCTTTAGTAAACCTCCCTACGGATATCACGAGTACGATTGCATGTGGTCCTGGTGATGTCATTCCGATACATTTAACTATCTCCTTGGTCATGTCCTCATTGGTCATACCGGTATCAAATAAACCCGGGGTATCCACGACAACTAAGTCCTTCCCAAAGCGATTTGCATTTCCAGACGAGCATTTCTCGGTGATTGATGTCATAGACGAGCTTGATTTAAAAGCATCTATCCCGAGTATGGTGTTTCCTGTCGCACTTTTACCGGAGCCGGTTTTCCCAATTAAAACAATGCGGAGCTCATTCTGTAGTTCCTTCGACTGAGGTGCGTCTACAAATGAATGCATCATTTCCTTTATGGTAAGACACTCTATGATACCAATACTATGTAAGGTATTGTTTCTACTGAAACTAATTCTTACTCGGAATCAATAAAAAAAAAACACGTCTAATATATGTCTCGCGTGTCCTCTCTTCTTTAAGTTCAATTAGCGCTACACAGAAGAGAAAATTCAAAATCTGAAATGTATGGAGGGATGTCCATGCAAGGATACAAAAGAAAAATCCAGGCTTGGTTATGACAGCACGTATACTTGAACAGAAATTATGCTCAACCGCTAGTTTAAAAAAAAAAACAAAAAAAAAAACACCTTATATTTATTTGACAATTCAAAAAGTAGACTAAAATCATGTGAGAGAAGCTCCTGCTTATATGCATAACTGCATGTAAAAACAGATTTGGAGATAATGCCACTAGTAATTATTGAACAACTGGGAGTTTGACACAAATGTTGTGACCTGTATCTATGTCTCGGTCGTCGACCCCGTCACTGGCAAGACATACATCGAGAAAAGAGGAACAGAAAGTATCTTACCAATATCCAAACCATTTCTCTCCATTTCTCCGTCTATGTCTTGGTATGTTACAGATCCGTCGAATTCCTCTGTATGTTTTCGTCTCAGAGAGCAGGCCCCGCATCTCCAACTGCTTGCACTGTTCAATAGTGTGCAACGAGTGCAGGACCAGTCTGAAAATAGCAGTGCAAATTCAAGTTAAAATCATGGAATATCAAGCTATACGAATCCCCTTGCTATTCAACCCCAACTAATACGCAACAAAAGATGGTAAGAATTGTCAAATAAAAATGCCGTTCAGAAAAAATTCCAAATATATAGTAACAATAAGCAGAAGTTTAACTCCAGGTCGTTGAAATGAAAACTCGTAAAAGAGATGATGTCGTATGTTACATATTGATATCCATTGCAAAGGCAAACGCGTAATAAATATGTGTATAAGGTGCATTGGATTAGTTTGGTTTGGTTTATTTTGTTTAACGTCCCATTAACAGCCAAGTTCATTCAAGGACGGCCTCCCGTGCTTGCGACGTGCATGCGTGTGGTGAGTGCGTATGTGTGTTTTGGGAGGCTGCGGTAAGTTCGTGTTAAGTCTCCTTGTGATAGGCCGGAACCTTTGCCGATTTATAGTGCTACCTCACTGAAGCATACTGCCGAAGACACCCAGCAGGACACCCCACCCGGTCACATTATACTGATAACGGGTGAACCAGTCGTTCCACTCCAAATATGCTGAGCGCTAAGCAGGAGCAGCAACTACCATTTTTAAAGACTCCGGTATGTCTTGGCCAGGGAACAGAACCCAAAGCCTTCCTCACAGGGGCGAACGCTCAACTAAAGGCCAAAAGTGAGGCATTGTCAAGGGAGACATTAGGAAGAAGAAAGTTGTTAAGAAAGAAGAGAAAAGACAAGAACTCAAGTTTAGTCGCCTCTTACGATCATGCAATGGGGGCATCAGGTACAATTCTTACGCCCTACCTGCATGGCAGGTATAAGGTGCAACCCCAGGCCACAGTTTAATCAGAAGTCCTTAAATTAAGCCATTCCTTAGGAAAGCACTACAGGATTACAGTCAAAGAAATTATATTTTCAAAATTACCTACCATCTCCATTAGAGGGCTCTTCTTTAGTAGACACTTCGGTTTCTACAACTATAAAATAGTGATATGATTTTTGTGCATCACATGTTCTAAATAAATGCTCAGGCTGATATTTATTGACATTGAGTATGGTTCATATATATATATATTTATATATACAGTCAAACCTGCTCTAACGGCTTCCTTGAATAAGCGGCCACCTCCGTTAAGTGGTCAGTCTGTGGTCCGCCCGATGGAAAACACTATATAATGAACCTTAAATAAGCGGTCACCTGTCTAACGCGGCCAACGGCCACAAAAACCTGCCCCGAGTCTTTGTATCGTCCTGTATTAAGCGGCCAGATATTTTCATCAAATTCATCAAAACTTTGATCTTTGTTCATTATAAATTGTTATCATAAATGATGACCATCCCACCTACCGGGACATATATGATGACCAACCCATCTAATTGGACATAAATGATGACTTACCCACCTACATGGACATAAATGATGACCAGTCCACCTACTGGGACATAAATGATGACCATCACACCTACTGGGACATAAATGATGACCATCCCACCTACTGGGACATAAATAATGACCAGCCCACCTACAGGGACATAAATTATGTCCTACCCACCTACTGGGACATAAATGATGACCATATCCCACCTACCTGGAAATAAATGATGACTTGCCCACTTACTGGGAAATAAATGACGACCCGTGTTTTTATAAGACTTGCACAACAACATCTACTTGTACGTTGTTATGGAAATTTTGCGCCTCAATGTACCTAATAAAAACATAGTGTGTAGTTTGTGGAAACTCTTTTGGAATTGGAATTTCAAATGTCCACACAATTAAATTGCGATCTAGGTAGAAATTATAAGTGAGCAGCATACATAGAATTTTAAAGTATACTTTTAATTTATATCGATATACTGAGACATCTACCTAGGTCTAAGAATCATTGTTCATAACAATTTGATGACTATTTGATTTAATAAAGGAAAATTCATATTATTATAGACATAGATATAAAGTGCTTTATTTCAAATGCTTCGAAAGATAGATATCTGAACTCTTACAACTTATAAGTCGATTATGACTTTTCTGTGTTGCGATGTCTTCGAGAATATATCTTAACGTTCGTTATAATCGCTAAAATAAGACTGTTATTAACCACCGACTGTCGTGTATACACTAGGAAGTAAGAACGTCGGCTGCATTTTCAAACCGCCAATGAAATATTGACACCGAAGTGACTGTAAAAGATAATGCGATACATCGTAGCGAAATCGAAGACGGGTAAGAAAAAATACTGTACCCAATCTGGTCAAATCATGCTGACAACGGACACACCAGTCGTCCAAATCACAAAATGCTGAACACTAAGCAGGTATAGTAACAATTAACATAAAATTCAACTACGGTTCTGTTTAACAAAAATCAACAAATGAGGAATTAGATTTTGTTAATGTCCGAGTCCACCGAATCCCACAATTTAAGTTTCCTTTAAAATTGTTTGTTCAATAAGTGATATTTCAAACCTGATTGAATGGAATCCAAACTTAGTCCTCTCATTTTCTTGTCCATTTCTTCGTGCTTAAGAGTTCCATCAAAAAACGTTTCGAAACTCGAAGTCCTAGTATGTTTTGACGATGCTGAAAATCACAAAACTAACGTCAGTAAAAATAATCATATCTCGGAAATTATGTAAAATCAGCAGTATCGTACATTATGTATTGTGTTACCACTGCATCTGTACCTGAAAAAGAAGTGCTAACATTGTACACACGTGTACAAACATAATATGTATTTTGATTAGTGTATATTGTACCTTCTTTAGCTAAACTATTATCTAGATTCTGTTATTCTGCAAAGGCACTCTCTATGTTCATGAGATTCCGAGGCAGTGAACACTTTGTTCAAGATAACGGTGATCTTAAATTTCCAGTTAGGTCTATGAATCAGCATATAACAACAACTCAATTATATAAACCTTACAACACTTTGTTCAAGAGAATATACAATTTGGATACGTCATTTCAGCCATATTGAATATACTAAGAAGTAAACATCTCGACACTGACAGTAAAAGGGAATGCGGAATGTGGTAGCGGAATCGAACACGAAAAAGTGCACTGTATCACACCTGGTTAAATCATGCAGACAACGGACCAACCAGTCTAGCTAATCACAAAATGCTGAGCAGTCAAAAGAATTGTATTTTCAAAATTACCTACCACTTCATTAGAGGGCTCTTCCTTAGTAGACAATTCGGTTTCTACATCTATAATGAAGTTATATGATTTTTGTGCTTACTTAAAAACGTCTTTTCACATATTCTAAATAAATGTTAAGGCTGATATTTATTGACATTGAGTATGCGTCATATATATAGACAGAGTGAGAGAGCAGTCCACCTACCGGGAAATAAATGATGACCAACCCACCTACTGGGACATATATGATGACTTACCAACCTACTGGGACATAAATGATGAACATCCTACCTACTAGGACATAAATGATGACCTACCCACCTACTGGGACATAAATGATGACCATCCTACCTACTGGGACATAAACGATGACCAACCTACCTACCGGGACATAAATGATGACCATCCCACCTACTTGGATCGAACTGATGACCAACCCGCCTACCCACCTACTGGGACATAAATGATGACCATCTTACCTACTGGGACATCAATGATGACCATCTTACCTACTGGGACATAAATGATGACCATCTTACCTACTGGGACATAAATGATGACCAGCCCACCTACTAGGACATAAATGATGACCAGCCCACCTACTAGGACATAAATGATGACCTACCCACCTACTGGGACATAAATGATGACCATCCCACCTACTGGGACATAAATGAGGACCAGCCCACCTACTCACCTCGGACATAAATGATGACCAACCCATCTACATAGACTGGAACATTGATAATGACCATCCCACCTACATGTACTGGAACAACGATAATGACCACCCCACCTACTGGGACATAAATGATAACGAGCCCACCTACATTTACTGGGACATAAATAATGACCTACCCAGCTACATGTACTGGAACATAGATAATGACCAGCCCACCTACTGGGACATAAATGATGACCTACCCACCAACTGGGACATAAATGATGGCCAACCCTCCTACTGGGGCGTAAATGATGACCATCCCACCTACTGGGACATAAATGATGACCATATCCCACTTACTGGGTGTCAAAATAAATATTTGTATGTGATTTAAATATGGATATGTATGTGGCTCGGCCAAAGGAAAGGACATTCCTAGATATATTAACGTGTGTGAAATTGATGGGGCGCGCCCTTAATAAGATTCGTCAGGCGTTACTTCCCTTACACATTAACTCTAAAACGAAAACCAAGGAAGACAGTTGGGCTTGGATGGCACGCGCTAGAGGTCGAGTCGATCACTATGTAAGGACATAAACATAGATTTACATCACCGGCCTGTCATCCATAATGCATTGCGAGGTTCGGCCAATCGCCTAATGAGATGTGATCACATGATCTGTTTTACTACACAGTTACTACGCATCAGTCACCTGTTTCATTCATTAGATAATGATTTGTCAATAGTGTTGCAAAAACTGCAGTGGGTAAAAGAATATGGCTTATCAACCGATAAAAAATGTCGAAATGTTAACTATGCACATAATTCAAGATTCTACCTTTGGAATTCGTAACTCAGATGTAAACAAAGACGCAAAAACTGGTATCCAAATTAAGTCAATTTGTTCATTTACTGGTTCCAGAACACTGGTCAAAAATTGCAGTAATATTGTTTTGCTAGCTGTTTTGATTTTCTCAACTTTCATTCTTGTCACCAATTCATCTTTTACACTTTCAGGCATCCCTCTCACATTCTCGTCAATATCGGTTTGATATATCTTTCTCTAAATTCACTGTATCATTCTCAGTTACGGGGATTTTTCTTACTTTGATTTAAAGAATTTTTTTTTTTATATAAATTCCAAAGACCAATTGTTTAATGCTTTCACATCTAAAAGTTGTGAGTTGTTGACACATTTCAATTTTACTACCAATCGACTTAATTTTTCTATTAGAAACACATAAAGGCCCATGGCATATCAAATTAATGAGCGAGTTTAGTAAATTCCATATGGCATAGCAACTCATGTAAGATCCTCTATATACATAATACATGTACTAACTAGGTTGTCTATTGTAATTGGGGGCTTCTCGGGTAGGATTCCTTCACTTCAAAATGTCATGTCACTTTAATTTATATACGGCCAATTTATAGCTGTAACTCTGGTATTAATTGTAAAACTGCTTAATTCTCGTGATATGTGTGTTACGCGTGTTTGCACGATACACGCATGGTTGACACGTGTCCTAGTACAATAATACATGTATATGTACATTATTGATAACGATTTCGGTGATTTACTTTCTCAGTCTTTTATAAAAACGTGTAATTCCAAAGGTGAAATTGTTTATAATCCTGTAAACTTTACTGATACAAAATGTTGAACAACAAATTACAAAAATGAATTACCCAGAGAAAAAAAACAACATATTTATGCACGCAACACGTGTTTTTCGCATAGTAAACACGTAGTAAAACAGATCATGTGATCACATCTCATTTAGTCGATTGGCCGAACCTCGCAATGCATTATGGATAACAGGCCGGTGACGTTAATCTATGTTTATGTCCTAATATAGCGATCGACCCGACCTGCGCTAGGGAAGCGGTGGTGAAAATGACAGCGAGAAGAGATGGCGACGACAAAGTGACAATGTTATTGTTAGAAGTGGATTGAGATACATTGTACGTGTGTGCGATCGCGAGACGCGGCCAGGAGGATATGTGGTCATGAACTGGGTACGAGTGCCACACACGTAATGTTGCCTATGTGAATTTTTGTTGTTAGATTTTATGTCATCTATTATGTCCATTGTTGTTACACACGTTTTGTTTATATGAATTTGTTGAAACCTACTAAAGCCTCTGTTGTTCCCGACTCGGTGAAAGCAAAGCTACCACAGAAAAGATCCCGAAAAAATATAAATTTATGTCTGACACTGGGACAGATGACCAACCCACCTACTGGGACATAAATGATGACTTACCCACCTACTTGGAAATAAATGACGACACGTGTTTTTATAAGATTTGCACAAAAACATCTACTTGTACGTTGTTATGGAAATTTTACGCCTCAATGTACCTAATTAAAACATAGTGTGTAGTTTGTCGAAACTCTTTTGGAATTGGAATTTCAAATGTCCACACAATTAAATTGCGATCTAGGTAGAAATTATAAGTGAGCAGCTTACATAGAATTTTATTTCTGAAATTGACAATTGTTATAAAAGTCATTAGAAAATGTCCTTAAAGGTATGCAGAGCAGCGAGATAGTTTGCAGACTGTGCGATTTTAACTTTGATTTACATCAATATACTGTATCAGAGACGCTAAGCTAGGTCTAAGAATTCTTGTTAATAATAATTAGATGATTATTTGGTTGTATAAAGGAATATATCTGAACTCTTACGGCTTATAAGTTAGCGATGCCTTTTCTGTTTTGCGATCTCTTGGTCGAATATATCTTAACTACCGTTATAATCGCCGAAGTAGGTATGTTATTAACCACCCAGGGTAGTCTTTACACTAGGAAGTAAACACCTCGACAGTAGTGACAGTAAAAGAGAATGATGAATGTGGTAGCGGAATCGAACACGAAACAATGCACTGTATCCCACCTGGTTAAATCATGAAACGGACCAACCAGTCTAGCTAATCACAAAATGCTGAGCACTAAGCAGCTGTAGAAATTACCAATTTTATAGATCCATTTAATTACAAATAACAATTAACATAAAATTAAATTATGAATCGGTTTAACAAAACTCTAATGTGGCCGACTGTCAAATTCTATACGTAAACCCTTGACAGTTTCAGAAACCACATATCATCAGTGATAAACTGACAATAGGGAAAGTGAACCTTTTGCCTTCTTGAAGGGAAACACATTACTCACCTCTACTCTTGCTTTTCAAGCTGGCTGTTGTTGTGATTCTGTTGGGCCCGACCGGGTCGCCTGACGTATCCCCTGCCCCCTGGCCGTAACAAATGGGCGTTCTCATTCGCCCAGCTAAGAGGTTGACCGCTTCAGAACTTGTTGGACCTGTTCGTGAAAGAAAAGGCATTGGAGACTTTATTAGCCTCAAAAATATCCTTTACCTTTTCTGTTAACTCATCCCCGAGCAGCCAGTTGGTTACTGGGACAGCTTTCGAGCGCAGGGAGTGATAGGCTTTAGGAAGAGCCTTTCCAACAAGGAACCGTCTCTCAGTGGATATCTTCAGGAAAGCGTTTTTATCCAACAACATTGAATCCCCACATAGTGCTGGTAACGTCTCGGCGAACTGAGGAAACTTCATTAACGCCTGGGTTAGTTTCAAGAGGGCGATCAAATCCAAACCTAGCATTCGCTGTGCCTCCTTAAACTCGTGGTCCTTAGCCTGAATTGGTCTACTTAGACATATTTTATTATTCACTTGAGGGCCCCAATATAAACAACTCCCAGGAACCTTGTATTTATAGAGATATTTTCTTAAATGAATCGCAGCGCTATGAATTGACGAGCGCTGTGCTTGAGCGTTCAAATCTTTGTCGAGGGAATCGTCCTCAAAATAATCTGACATAACATCAATCCCCGTGCATCTTGTCTGGCTAAGCGGGGAGCATTGTCAATGACCTGTCGTCATCCTCACAATGACCAGTCCACTCACAGGGACATAAATGTCGACCAGCCCACCGAGTTAGACATAAACCACACCAATTTATCATATTTTATCTTTATATATGAAACTTGCAGAAACACATCTTTTGCTATGGAAACGTATCAAAACACATTATTTATTCTTTGTTGAACTTTTGTTTGGAGCTGGAATTTCAAACCCCCAGCAATGAAAAGGTGATCAAATCAGAAATTACATGTGAACAGCATACGCAGGAAAACTCTTTGAAGCTGACAATAGGTATAAAAGGTGTATACACAGCAGCCAGACACTTTGAAAAAATGTGCTGAGTATACTTTTAATTTATATCAATATATATGTACTGAGACATTTAGCTAGGTCTAAGAATCATTGTTCATAACAATTTGATGACTATTTGATTTAATAAAGGAAAATTAATATTATTATAGACATAGATTTAAGAGATATAAAATGCTTTATTTCAAATGCTTCGAAAGATAGATATCTGAACTCTTACAACTTATAAGTCGATTATGACTTTTCTGTGTTGCGATTTCTTCGAGAATATATCTTAACGTTCGTTATAATCGCTAAAATAAGACTCATTTACCACCGACTGTCGTGTTTACACTAGGCAGTAAGAACATCGGCTGCATTTTCAAACCGCCCATGAAATATTGAAACCAAAGTGACTGTAAAAGATAATGCGATACATCGTAGCGGAATCGAAGACGGGTAAGAAAAATACTGTACCCAATCTGGTCAAATCATGCTGACAACGGACACACCAGTCGTCCAAATCACAAAATGCTGAACACTAAGCAGGTATAGTAACAATTAACATAAAATTCAACTACGGTTCTGTTTAACAAAAATCAACAAATGAGGAATTAGATTTTTTTCCAGGATCAAATTTCACAACTACATGTATAAGTTAAAGCATACAAGATACACGTTAATGTCCGAGTCAACCGAATCCCACAAATTAAGTTTCCTTTAAAATTGTTTGTTCAATAAGTGATATTTCAAACCTGATTGAATGGAATCCAAACTTAATCCTCTCATTTTCTTGTCCATTTCTTCGTGCTTAAGAGTTCCATCGAAAAACGTTTCGAAACTCGAAGTCCTAGTATGTTTTGACGATGCTGAAAATCACAAAACTAACTTCAGTAAAAATGATCATATCTCGGAAATTATGTAAAATCAGCAGTATCGTACATAATGCATTGTGTTACCACTGCATCTGTACCTGAAAAAGAAATTCTAACCTTGTACAAACATAATATGTATTTTGATTAGTGTATATTGTACCTTCTTTAGCTAAACTATTACCAGGATTCTGTTATTCTGCAAAGGTACTCTCTATATTCACGAGATTCCGAGGCAGTGAACAAATGTTCAAGATAACGGTGATCTTAAAATTCCAGTTAGGTCTATGAATCAGCATATAACAACAATTATATAACTCTTACAACACTTCGTTCAAGAGAAGTATACAATTTTGATACAGTCATTTCAGCCATATTGAATGTCCCAATTTATCGATGGCCAATCATTGACCAGATCCTACTCATGAATAGATGTCTTTTTTCTATTTCGGAGAAGTAGTGATAATGTGGTTTTTGTTTACTGGTGAATGGTTGATGAATCATGCACCATATCAACAACTCTGGACCTGGATCTGTAGACCTAACAATGTCACAGAATTCCGGGAACATCTGTTCCTGATAAAATTCAATGAAAATAGATAGGCCACTGTGACTTACATGAATCTTTGTTATGTGACAAATTCGTTCAAAAATATAACATGCACAAACACTTTGCGACACAAATACACAAACACTTTAAAATGTAGAAATCTGAAGTGGATAGACGCATCTTAGTTTCAAAATAATGTAACATGTTCCATATCAATAAACATTCGGATAATAATACATGTGCAGCAGGAGTGGCAAAATGTACGGCAAGACCGGGGTTCGAACCCGGGACCTCCGAACACTATCCTGATGCTCTACCAATTGAGCTACCTGGTCGCCGACGATCGACCCAGTCCAGTTCCGCTATACTCTTCCCTGCCTTTTTTAAAGTCTTCGACCCTGAGACTTCACAACTAGCAACCCAGATTCGGGTATCTCCTAGACAAGTACATGTATTCATCTCACTTGAAACAAGGTTTGGTCACAGGCACCAAATGTAGTAGGAGTGGAAAAATGCACGGCCATACCGAGATTCGAACCCGGAACCTCCGAACACTAGTCGGATGCTCTACCAATTGAGCTACCTGGTCGCCGACGATCGACCCAGTTAAGTTCCGCTACACATGTTTGACTTCCTTTTTTTATCTGTTTCACGCTATTGTGAATTAAATGTCTAGTGGATAATTATGAAACAAGACAACACTTCATGTGTACTTACCTGTAGAACTACCTCCGGCAGCTATCAAACTATATGTGTGTCTGTGTCCTGTATGACACATTTCACATTTCCAACGATAAGAGGCATTCAAGTATGTGCACACGGAACAGGACCATCCTAAAGACAGCATACTCATTACATTAACCGTGTCATTATGATTGCTATATTACGAATTTTCTTCCAATTATATACTATGAAATTTACTAACTTTTCATTTTTGACATAGAAATCAGTACACTCATAGGGACGCCATATTTTATGCGAAGAATGAGGATAAGTTACGAATGTGTTTTTTCAAAGTCCTTAGTAGCTAATACATATGATAGAGTTAGGCGTAATATACATATACATTATTATATATAGTATATGTTATTTAATTTCTTCAGAATAATAATAGAAACCAGTAAATTGATACCTTCTTCCCCGGTGGAATCCATCACAGTCTCCCGTGTTCTGTAATGAAAAGGAAAAGAAGTAATACAAATAATTGACGCTTTTCTTAAGGTTTAAATGCACAATATATATATATATATATATATGACACAAATGATACTATTTGAATTTAGTCATTTACAGACTTACCATTTGATACCTGCCTATCTCTCTCTGGTTCAGAGTGATATATCAACGACGCAATTCACGAATTACCCGGTATATGAGTCATTTCACTTTTGAGAATTCAGTATGCATTGAACTCTTTTAAAGCACTAGTTTTTTGTTTTTTGTTTTCTCCCTTTATTTCCTTTTGTGCTAAATACACGTGATATAGGAACTGTACGTAGGTGTTAATCTATGCCAGTCATATACCAAAAGAAGTACCAGGTGAAGTAATGGTACGTACCGTATGAGTTAATATAATGCATACTCCATTCAGACCACCCTTATTACACAAGTCATTCAAGCCATTGAAATACGTATTGATTACATAAATACGGTCATTTAAAACGAACTACTCAACACAGCAAGTATGATCTGCGTAGAACCGAATTTTCACAGACATGTCGAGCAGGCGGGTTCATTTAGGTATTTTACATTATGTACACTATGTACAATTAAATCCATGATTTATCAAAAATGTTTTAAAATTACTTTCTTATACTTTATTTTACATACATAAACAATAGTTGTAATTCTGTTTTAAATTCCATTGTAGTAGTTGGTGGCTACCTCACTAACGAGTTATGTTTTGCTAAGTAGCTGGAGTAAAGCGTCTCGCAAAAGGAAATGACCACATACGCACAAGATGGTCCGCTTTCTCAGCTTTAATCTGAAACCCAAACCACCGAAAAAGGAGACTTAAACAACGAAAAAGTATTTATATGAGTACACTTTTGTTAATATATATCAAAAATGAACACTTGTCATGGCCGATACTGCCAGAATTTTTTTTATAAAATGCAGGTTGCCACTGACGCTCCTGAACGTGTTACTCTTAGCCATTAGCTTAATATACATGTAACACCATTAACTAAGAAACGAAACCATACTGCTTAATCAAAAACGATCAAATAATGATGAAATAAGAGCAACACATCGATTTATATGGACTTCTAAAATCTATAAGAATAACACGACCAAGTGGTCCAGTAAAGTAAGCGTGGCCTGTTCTGCTTCATCGATGATAGTCGCAATACAAAGGCCCATCAGTGATCACCTCCAAACAAAGACTCATCAGTGATCACGTCTAAACAAAGGCTCATCAGTAATCGACTAACAAATGCTCGTCAGTAATCACCGCCAAACAAAGACCCATTAGTGATCACCTCCAAACACAAACCCATCAGTGATCACCTCTAAACAAGGACTCGTCAGTAATCACCTCTAAACAAAGGCTTATCAATGATCACCTCTAAACAAAGGCTCATCAGTGATCACCTCTAAATAAAAGCTCATCATTGATCACCTCTAAATAACGGCTCGTCAGTGATTACCTCTAAACAAAGACTCGTCAGTGATCACATCTAAAAAAAGGCTTATCAATGATCACCTCTAAACACAAACCCATCAGTGATCACTTCTAAACAAAGGCTCATCAGTGATCACCTCTAAACAAAGGCTCATCTGTGATCACCTTTAAACAAAGGCTCATCAGTGATCCCCTCTAAACAAAGACTCGTCAGTGATTACCTCTAAACAAAGGCTCGTCAGTGATCCCCTCTAAACAAAGGCTCATCAGTGATCACCTCTAAACAAAGACTCGTCAGTGATCACCACTAAACAAAGGCTCATCAGTGATCACCTCTAAATAAAGGTTCATCAGTAATCACCTCTAAACAAAGGCTCATCAGTGATCCCCTCTAAACAAAGACTGGTCAGTGATTACCACTAAACAAAGGCTCATCAGTGATCACCTCTAAATAAAGGTTCATCAGTGATCACCTCTAAACAAAGGCTCATCAGTGATCACATCTAAACAAAGACTCATCAGTGATCACCTCTAAACAAAAGCTCGTCAGTGATTACCTCCAAACAAAGACTCATCAGTGATCACCTCTAAACAAAGACTCGTCAGTGATCACCTCTAAACAAAGGCTCATCACTGATCACCTCTAAATAAAGGTTCATCAGTGATCACCTCTAAACAAAGGCTCATCAGTGATCCCCTCTAAACAAAGACTGGTCAGTGATTACCTCTAAACAAAGGCTCATCAGTGATTCCCTCTACACAAAGGCTCGTCAGTGATTACCTCTAAACAAAGACTGGTCAGTGATTACCTCTAAAGAAAGGCTCGTCAGTGATAACCTCTAAACAAAGACTGGTCAGTGATTACCTCTAAACAAAGGCTCGTCAGTGATAACCTCTAAACAAAGACTGGTCAGTGATCACCTCTAAACAAAGACTCGTCAGTGACCCTCTCTAAACAAAGACTCGTCAGTGATAACCTCTAAACAAAGGCTCGTCAGTGATTACCTCTAAAGAATGGCTCATCAGTGATCACCTCTAAACAAAGACTCGTCAGTGATCACCTCTAAACAAAGGCTCATCAGTGATCACCTCTAAATAAAGGTTCATCAGTGATCACCTCTAAACAAAGGCTCATCAGTGATCCCCTCTAAACAAAGACTGGTCAGTGATTACCTCTAAACAAAGGCTCATCAGTGATCACCTCTAAATAAAGGTTCATCAGTGATCACCTCTAAACAAAGGCTCATCAGTGATCACATCTAAACAAAGACTCATCAGTGATCACCTCTAAACAAAGGCTCGTCAGTGATTACCTCCAAACAAAGACTCATCAGTGATCACCTCTAAACAAAGACTCGTCAGTGATCACCTCTAAACAAAGGCTCATCAGTGATCCCCTCTAAACAAAGACTGGTCAGTGATTACCTCTAAAGAAAGGCTCGTCAGTGATAACCTCTAAACAAAGACTGGTCAGTGATTACCTCTAAACAAAGGCTCGTCAGTGATAACCTCTAAACAAAGACTGGTCAGTGATCACCTCTAAACAAAGACTCGTCAGTGACCCTCTCTAAACAAAGACTCCTCAGTGATAACCTCTAAAAAAAGGCTCGTCAGTGATTACCTCTAAACAATGGCTTATCAGTGATCACCTCTAAACAAAGACTCGTCAGTGATCACCTCTAAACAAAGGCTCATCAGTCATCACCTCTAAATAAAGGTTCATCAGTGATCACCTCTAAACAAAGGCTCATCAGTGATCCCCTCTAAACAAAGACTGGTCAGTGATTACCTCTAAACAAAGGCTCATCAGTGATCACCTCTAAATAAAGGTTCATCAGTGATCACCTCTAAACAAAGGCTCATCAGTGATCACATCTAAACAAAGACTCATCAGTGATCACCTCTAAACAAAGGCTCGTCAGTGATTACCTCCAAACAAAGACTCATCAGTGATCACCTCTAAACAAAGACTCGTCAGTGATCACCTCTAAACAAAGGCTCATCAGTGATCACCTCTAAATAAAGGTTCATCAGTGATCACCTCTAAACAAAGGCTCATCAGTGATCCCCTCTAAACAAAGACTGGTCAGTGATTACCTCTAAACAAAGGCTCATCAGTGATCCCCTCTACACAAAGGCTCATCAGTGATCCCCTCTAAACAAAGATTGGTCAGTGATTACCTCTAAACAAAGGCTCGTCAGTGATAACCTCTAAACAAAGACTGGTCAGTGATTACCTCTAAACAAAGGCTCGTCAGTGATAACATCTAAACAAAGACTGGTCAGTGATTACCTCTAAACAAAGACTCGTCAGTGATCCCCTCTAAACAAAGACTGGTCAGTGATTACCTCTAAACAAAGGCTCGTCAGTGATCTCCTCTAAACAAAGACTCGTCAGTGATCACCTCTAAACAAAGGCTCGTCAGTGATCACCTCCAAACAAAGACTCGTCAGTGATTACCTCTAAACAAAGGCTCATCAGTGATCACCTCTAAACAAAGGCTCATCAGTGATCACCTCTAAACAAAGGCTCATCATTGATCACCTCTAAACAAAGGCTCGACAGTGATTACCTCTAAACAAAGATTCGTCAGTGATCACATCTAAAAAAAGGCTTATCAATGATCACCTCTAAACACAAACCCATCAGTGATCACTTCTAAACAAAGGCTCATCAGTGATCACCTCTAAACAAAGGCTCATCAGTGATCACCTCTAAACAAAGGCTCATCAGTGATCCCCTCTAAAGAAAGGCTCATCAGTGATCACCTCTAAACAAAGGCTCATCAGTGATCCCCTCTAAAGAAAGACTCGTCAGTGATTACCTCTGAACAAAGGCTCGTCAGTGATTACCTCTAAACAAGGGCTCATCAGTGATCACCTCTAAACAAAGACTCGTCATTGATCACCACTAAACAAAGACTCATCAGTGATCACCTCTAAACAAAGGCTCGTCAGTGATCACCTCCAAACAAAGGCTCGTCAGTGATTACCTCCAAACAAAGACTCATCAGTGATCACCTCTAAACAAAGACTCGTCAGTGATCACCTCTAAACAAAGGCTCATCAGTGATCACCTCTAAATAAAGGCTCATCAGTGATCACCCCTAAACAAAGGCTCATCAGTGATCCCCTCTAAACAAAGACTGGTCAGTGATTACCTCTAAACAAAGGCTCGTCCCTGATCTCCTCTAAACAAAGACTGGTAAGTGATTACCTCCAACCAAAGACTCGTCAGTAATCACTTCTAAAGAAAGACTGGTCAGTGATCACCTCTAAACAAGGACTCGTCAGTAATCACCTCTAAACAAAGGCTTATCAATGATCACCTCTAAACACAATCCCATCAGTGATCACTTCTCAACAAAGGCTCATCAGTGATCACCTCTAAACAAAGGCTCATCTGTGATCACCTTTAAACAAAGGCTCATCAGTGATCCCCTCTAAACAAAGACTCGTCAGTGATTACCTCTAAACAAAGGCTCGTCAGTGATTACCTCTAAACAAAGGCTCATCAGTGATCACTTCTATACAAAGGCTCATCAGTGATCACCTTTAAACAAAGGCTGATCAGTGATCCCCTCTAAACAAAGACTCGTCAGTGATTACCTCTAAACAAAGGCTCATCAGTGATCACCTCTAAACAAAGACTCGTCAGTGATCACCTCTAAACAAAGACTCATCAGTGATCACCTCTAAACAAATACTCGTCAGTGATCACATCTAAACAAAGACTCATCAGTGATAACCTCTAAACAAAGGCTCGTCAGTGATTACCTCCAAACAAAGACTCATCAGTGATCACCTCTAAACAAAGACTCGTCAGTGATCACCTCTAAACAAAGGCTCATCAGTGATCACCTCTAAATAAAGGCTCATCAGTGATTACCTCTAAACAAAGGCTCATCAGTGATCACCTCTAAACAAAGGCTCGTCAGTGATAACCTCTAAACAAAGACTGGTCAGTGATTACCTCTAAACAAAGGCTCGTCAGTGATAACCTCTAAACAAAGACTGGTCAGTGATTACCTCTAAACAAAGACTCGTCAGTGATCCCCTCTAAACAAAGACTGGTCAGTGATTACCTCTAAACAAAGGCTCGTCAGTGATCTCCTCTAAACAAAGACTCGTCAGTGATCACCTCTAAACAAAGGCTCGTCAGTGATCACCTCCAAACAAAGACTCGTCAGTGATTACCTCTAAACAAAGGCTCATCAGTGATCACCTCTAAACAAAGGCTCATCAGTGATCACCTCTAAACAAAGGCTCATCATTGATCACCTCTAAACAAAGGCTCATCATTGATCACCTCTAAACAAAGGCTCGACAGTGATTACCTCTAAACAAAGATTCGTCAGTGATCACATCTAAAAAAAGGCTTATCAATGATCACCTCTAAACACAAACCCATCAGTGATCACTTCTAAACAAAGGCTCATCAGTGATCACCTCTAAACAAAGACTGGTCAGTGATTACCTCTAAACAAAGGCTCATCAGTGATCCCCTCTACACAAAGGCTCATCAGTGATCCCCTCTAAACAAAGATTGGTCAGTGATTACCTCTAAACAAAGGCTCGTCAGTGATAACCTCTAAACAAAGACTGGTCAGTGATTACCTCTAAACAAAGGCTCGTCAGTGATAACCTCTAAACAAAGACTGGTCAGTGATTACCTCTAAACAAAGACTCGTCAGTGATCCCCTCTAAACAAAGACTGGTCAGTGATTACCTCTAAACAAAGGCTCGTCAGTGATCTCCTCTAAACAAAGACTCGTCAGTGATCACCTCTAAACAAAGGCTCGTCAGTGATCACCTCCAAACAAAGACTCGTCAGTGATTACCTCTAAACAAAGGCTCATCAGTGATCACCTCTAAACAAAGGCTCATCAGTGATCACCTCTAAACAAAGGCTCATCATTGATCACCTCTAAACAAAGGCTCGACAGTGATTACCTCTAAACAAAGATTCGTCAGTGATCACATCTAAAAAAAGGCTTATCAATGATCACCTCTAAACACAAACCCATCAGTGATCACTTCTAAACAAAGGCTCATCAGTGATCACCTCTAAACAAAGGCTCATCAGTGATCACCTCTAAACAAAGGCTCATCAGTGATCCCCTCTAAAGAAAGGCTCATCAGTGATCACCTCTAAACAAAGGCTCATCAGTGATCCCCTCTAAAGAAAGACTCGTCAGTGATTACCTCTGAACAAAGGCTCGTCAGTGATTACCTCTAAACAAGGGCTCATCAGTGATCACCTCTAAACAAAGACTCGTCATTGATCACCACTAAACAAAGACTCATCAGTGATCACCTCTAAACAAAGGCTCGTCAGTGATCACCTCCAAACAAAGGCTCGTCAGTGATTACCTCCAAACAAAGACTCATCAGTGATCACCTCTAAACAAAGACTCGTCAGTGATCACCTCTAAACAAAGGCTCATCAGTGATCACCTCTAAATAAAGGCTCATCAGTGATCACCCCTAAACAAAGGCTCATCAGTGATCCCCTCTAAACAAAGACTGGTCAGTAATTTACCTCTAAACAAAGGCTTGTCCCTGATCTCCTCTAAACAAAGACTGGTAAGTGATTACCTCCAACCAAAGACTCGTCAGTAATCACTTCTAAAGAAAGACTGGTCAGTGATCACCTCTAAACAAGGACTCGTCAGTAATCACCTCTAAACAAAGGCTTATCAATGATCACCTCTAAACACAATCCCATCAGTGATCACTTCTCAACAAAGGCTCATCGGTGATCACCTCTAAACAAAGGCTCATCTGTGATCACCTTTAAACAAAGGCTCATCAGTGATCCCCTCTAAACAAAAACTCGTCAGTGATTACCTCTAAACAAAGGCTCGTCAGTGATTACCTCTAAACAAAGGCTCATCAGTGATCACTTCTATACAAAGGCTCATCAGTGATCACCTTTAAACAAAGGCTTATCAGTGATCCCCTCTAAACAAAGACTCGTCAGTGATTACCTCTAAACAAAGACTCGTCAGTGATTACCTCTAAACAAAGGCTCATCAGTGATCACATCTAAACAAAGACTCGTCAGTGATGACCTCTAAACAAAGACTCATCAGTGATCACCTCTAAACAAATACTCGTCAGTGATCACATCTAAACAAAGACTCATCAGTGATAACCTCTAAACAAAGGCTCGTCAGTGATTACCTCCAAACAAAGACTCATCAGTGATCACCTCTAAACAAAGACTCGTCAGTGATCACCTCTAAACAAAGGCTCATCAGTGATCACCTCTAAATAAAGGCTCATCAGTGATTACCTCTAAACAAAGGCTCATCAGTGATCACCTCTAAACAAAGGCTCATCAGTGATCCCCTCTAAAAAAGACTGATCAGTGATTACCTCTAAACAAAGGCTCGTCAGTGATAACCTCTAAACAAAGACTGGTCAGTGATTACCTCTAAACAAAGACTCGTCAGTGATCCCCTCTAAGCAAAGACTGGTCAGTGATCACCTCCAAACAAAGACTGGTCAGTGACCCTCTCTAAACAAAGACTCGTCAGTGATCACCTCTAAACAAAGGCTCATCAGTGATCACCTCTAAATAAAGGCTCATCAGTGATCACCCCTAAACAAAGGCTCATCAGTGATCCCCTCTAAACAAAGACTGGTCAGTGATTACCTCTAAACAAAGGCTCGTCCCTGATCTCCTCTAAACAAAGACTGGTAAGTGATTACCTCCAACCAAAGACTCGTCAGTAATCACCTCTAAAAAAAGACTGGTCAGTGATCACCTCCAAACAAAGGCTCGTCAGTGATCACCTCTAAACAAAGACTTGTTAGTGATCCTCTCCAAACAAAGGCTCGTCAGTGATCACCTCTAAACAAAGACTCGTCAGTGATCACCTCTAAACAAAGACTGGTCAGTGATCCTCTCTAAACAAAGACTCGTCAGTGATCACCTCCAAACAAAGGCTCGTCAGTGATTACCTCTAAACAAAGGCTCGTCAGTGATTACCTCTAAACAAAGACTCATCAGTGATCCCCTCTAAACAAGACTCGTCAGTGATCACCTCTAAACAAAGGCTCATCAGTGATCACCTCCAAACAAAGGCTCGTCTGTGATCACCTCTAAACAAAGACTCATCAGTGATCCCCTCTAAACAAGACTCGTCAGTGATCACCTCTAAACAAAGGCTCATCAGTGATCACCTCCAAACAAAGACTCATCAGTGATCACCTTTAAACAAAGGCTCATCAGTGATCACCTCTAAACAAAGGCTCATCAGTGATCACCTCTAAACAAAGGCTCATCAGTGATCACCTCCAAACAAAGGCTCATCAGTGATCACCTCTAAACAAAGGCTCATCAGTGATCACCTCCAAACAAATACTCATCAGTGATCACCTCCAAACAAAGGCTCATCAGTGATCACATCTAAACAAAGACTGGTCAGTGATTACCTCTAAACAAAGGCTCGTCAGTGATCTCCTCTAAACAAAGACTGGGAAGTTATTACCTCCAACCATAGACTCGTCAGTAATCACCTCTAAACAAAGACTGGTCAGTGATCACCTCCAAACAAAGGCTCGTCAGTGATCACCTCTAAACAAAGACTCATCAGTGATCACCTTTAAACAAAGACTCATCAGTGATCACCTCTAAACAAAGACTCATCAGTGATCACCTTTAAACAAAGGCTCATCAGTGATCACCTCTAAACAAAGGCTCATCAGTGATCACCTCCAAACAAAGACTCATCAGTGATCACCTTTAAACAAAGGCTCATCAGTGATCATCTCTAAACAAAGGCTCATCAGTGATCACCTCTAAACAAAGGCTCATCAGTGATCACCTCCAAACAAAGGCTCATCAGTGATCACCTCTAAACAAAGGCTCATCAGTGATCACCTCCAAACAAATACTCATCAGTGATCACCTCTAAACAAAGACTCATCAGTGATCACCTTTAAACAAAGGCTCATCAGTGATCACCTCTAAACAAAGGCTCATCAGTGATCACCTCCAAACAAAGACTCATCAGTGATCACCTCTAAACAAAGACTCATCAGTGATCACCTCCAAACAAAGGCTCATCAGTGATCACATCTAAACAAAGACTCGTCAGTGATCCCCTCTAAACAAAGACTCGTCAGTGATCACCTCCAAACAAAGACTCATCAGTGATCACCTCTAAACAAAGGCTTATCGGTGATCACCTCTAAACAAATACTCATCAGTGATCACCTCTAAACAAAGACTCATCAGTGATCACCTCTAAACAAAGGCTCATCAGTGATCACCTCTAAATAAAGGCTCATCAGTGATCACCCCTAAACAAAGGCTCATCAGTGATCCCCTCTAAACAAAGACTGGTCAGTGATTACCTCTAAACAAAGGCTCGTCAGTGATCTCCTCTAAACAAAGACTGTTAAGTTATTACCTCCAACCATAGACTCGTCAGTAATCACCTCTAAACAAAGACTGGTCAGTGATCACCTCCAAACAAAGGCTCGTCAGTGATCACCTCTAAACAAAGACTCGTCAGTGATCCTGTCCAAACAAAGGCTCGTCAGTGATCACCTCTAAACAAAGACTCGTCAGTGATCACCTCTAAACAAAGGCTCATCAGTGATCACCTCTAAACAAAGACTCGTCAGTGATCCCCTCTAAACAAAGGCTCGTCAGTGATCACCTCTAAACAAAGACTGATCAGTGATCACTTCTAAACAAAGGCTCGTCAGTGATCACCTCTAAACAAAGACTCGTCAGTGATCACCTCCAAACAAAGGCTCGTCAGTGATTATCTCTAAACAAAGGCTCGTCAGTGATCGTCTCTAAACAAAGACTCATCAGTGATCCCCTCTAAACAAGACTCGTCAGTGATCACCTCTAAACAAAGGCTCATCAGTGATTACCTCTAAACAAAGACTCATCAGTGATCACCTCCAAACAAAGACTCATCAGTGATCACCTCTAAACAAAGACTCGTCAGTGATCACCTCTAAACAAAGGCTTATCGGTGATCACCTTTAAACAAAGACTCGTCAGTGATCACCTCTAAACAAAGACTCATCAGTGATCACCTCTTAACAAAGACTCGTCAGTGATCACCTCTAAACATAGACTCATCAGTGATCACCTCTAAACAAAGACTCGTCAATGATCACCTCCAAACAAAGACTCGTCAGTGATCACCTCCAAACAAAGACTCATCAGTGATCACCACCTCTAAACAAAGACTCGTCAGTGATCACCTCTAAACAAAGACTCGTCAGTGATCCCCTCTAAACAAAGGCTCGTCAGTGATCACCTCTAAACAAAGACTGATCAGTGATCACTTCTAAACAAAGGCTCGTCAGTGATCACCTCTAAACAAAGACTCGTCAGTGATCACCTCCAAACAAAGGCTCGTCAGTGATCACCTCTAAACAAAGACTCGTCAATGATCACCTCCAAACAAAGACTCGTCAGTGATCACCTCCAAACAAAGACTCATCAGTGATCACCACCTCTAAACAAAGACTCGTCAGTGATCACCTCTAAACAAAGACTCGTCAGTGATCCCCTCTAAACAAAGGCTCGTCAGTGATCACCTCTAAACAAAGACTGATCAGTGATCACTTCTAAACAAAGGCTCGTCAGTGATCACCTCTAAACAAAGACTCGTCAGTGATCACCTCCAAACAAAGGCTCGTCAGTGATTACCTCTAAACAAAGGCTCGTCAGTGATCATCTCTAAACAAAGACTCATCAGTGATCCCCTCTAAACAAGACTCGTCAGTGATCACCTCTAAACAAAGACTCATCAGTGATCAACTCTAAACAAAGGCTTATCGGTGATCACCTCTAAACAAAGACTCGTCAGTGATCACCTCTAAACAAAGACTCATCAGTGATCACCTCTAAACAAAGACTCGTCAGTGATCACCTCTAAACAAAGACTCGTCAGTGATCCCCTCTAAACAAAGACTGGTCAGTGATTACCTCTAAACAAAGACTCGTCAGTGATCCCCTCTAAATAAAGACTCATCAGTGATCACCTCTAAACAAAGACTCGTCAATGATCACCTCCCCTCCAAACCAAGACTCATCAGTGATCACCACCTCTAAACAAAGACTCGTCAGTGATCACCTCTAAACAAAGGCTCATCAGTGATCACATCTAAACAAAGACTCGTCAGTGATCCCCTCTAAACAAAGACTCGTCAGTGATCACCTCCAAACAAAGACTCATCAGTGATCACCTCTAAACAAAGGCTTATCGGTGATCACCTCTAAACAAATACTCATCAGTGATCACCTCTAAACAAAGACTCATCAGTGATCACCTCTAAACAAAGACTCATCAGTGATCACCTCTAAACAAAGACTCATCAGTGATCACCTCTAAACAAAGACTCATCAGTGATCACCTTTAAACAAAGGCTCATCAGTGATCACCTCTAAACAAAGGCTCATCAGTGATCACCTCCAAACAAAGACTCATCAGTGATCACCTTTAAACAAAGGCTCATCAGTGATCATCTCTAAACAAAGGCTCATCAGTGATCACCTCTAAACAAAGGCTCATCAGTGATCACCTCCAAACAAAGGCTCATCAGTGATCACCTCTAAACAAAGGCTCATCAGTGATCACCTCCAAACAAATACTCATCAGTGATCCCCTCTAAATAAAGACTCATCAGTGATCACCTCTAAACAAAGACTCGTCAATGATCACCTCCCCTCCAAACAAAGACTCATCAGTGATCACCACCTATAAACAAAGACTCGTCAGTGATCACCTCTAAACAAAGACTCGTCAGTGATCCCCTCTAAACAAAGACTGGTCAGTGATTACCTCTAAACAAAGACTCGTCTGTGATCCCCTCTAAATAAAGACTCATCAGTGATCACCTCTAAACAAAGACTCGTCAGTGATCCCCTCCAAACAAAGGCTCATCAGTGATCACCTCTAAACAAAGGCTCATCAGTGATCACCTCTAAACAAAGGCTTATCGGTGATCACCTCCTTGATGGACAAATTTTCTTGAATTATATTCTTTCGTATATTCTTTCGTATTTACAGACGATCGAAATATAGCTAATTTAAAGACAAAGGGATTTACTCGATAATAGGGCATAATGTTGCTTGGTTCTCAAATGTACAAGGGTCATTTAAAAATTAATTTATATTCCTCCTCGATGTCAGTCAGACACACAGTACAGGTTCGAAGCTGATGTGGTACCTATGGGTCTTTTCACTTCTGAGAATTCAGTATGAATGAACATATATTCTTTAACTCTTTTAAAGCACATTTTGGCATTATTTGACCGTACTTAATATTTTACTTTGTTAACAAATACTCTCAGCGTTGGTCTAGAGCAGAAATAGAAACGATTACGTTATATGATAAAGTAACTGCATGTAATATATTGGCCGTATATACAAGTACCAGGTAAAGTTAATAGTACAGTATGTTTATATAATGCAAACATGTTTATGCAGTCTCTTATTACTCACAAGTATCCATTCATATTTAAAAATGCCATTATTGTGTCACGTTCCATAATCTCCTTTCTGAACGCCCTTACTGCATGAAATATTCAAGCCATGGAAAGACGTATTGATTACATGAAAGCGGTCATATTAAGAACGAACTGATCAACACAAGAAGTATAATGTTTTAATCAGGGTAGTTACAGACGTGTCGAACTGGACGGTTTATTTATGTATTTTACATGATGTACATGATGTATAATTTAATCCATAATTGTTTAGAAATTATTTTTTAAAAAGTCGGATCAACCACTTTAACAGAAAAAAGTGTTTAATATGGGTACCCTTTGGTCAATATAAACAATACATTTGGTTCTCAAATCACTGTACATGGGGCCTTTAAAAATCAACTGATATCCGTCTGGCGACGAAAACAGCCAAAACACTCTTGTTTGAAATTACCTAACAAACGTATATATCAAACTATTTATATATACTTAATATTTTGGGAAACCCAAATATCCCTAACATACATTGTACCTAATGAGCCAACTAGTGTTTGTCCTTTGCAACCAAGGTTCTACAATTAGGATTCGTTTCACGATCGTTGTATATACATGTATATTTTCAATATGCCTTTGGTACGCAATTCTTGGTTAACGTACATCGGTATTTAAATATTCTTAGTGTCAAAGAGACTCAATATAATGTGGAAAATAAAAAACAAACATTGGTAGACAAGTGAAGCTTGCGTTATACGATAGCAAAAGCAATCTACATTTTAAAGCAACGATTTTCATCCGACGGTATTCTACCGGATATACGGAAAACCACAACGTTATTTTTAACATATTAACCGTGAGAAACTACTTTTCTAGCTTTTTTATCATTTGAATTTTATTGAGTTCAACACTATCAAAAGACATTGCAAATTCAAATAATTAGTTTGATATGATTCATTAACAAAATGAACAAGGTTATACAAGTATTGGGCCATAGCACAAATTACTTCAAAATGGTATATTGCATGCGAATGCCGATTTATGTTCACCAAATCACACTTTGCATAACAATAATATAGGAATACTTCAAGTATTGTACCAGCTAAACAAAATACATCCACATACACTGTACATTGTAATAATGTACATTATGTACATTTAAGTACGTGACTCTAATGTACACGGACTCGTAAACATTCACAATAATTAACAAATATGCTGAACAGAATCGGGGACATCATCTCCCCATGTAAGACTCCGGTCTTTTTTTTTTTTTTTTTTTTTTTTTTTGCGCCATCAATGTATAAAAATAACTATCCGCATTTAATTTTTATCGCGAGATTTGTCACGAAGCCGGGATGTTTGAACATACCTATTGATGCTTTAATTTGAACATATTAGCAAAATATTTTCGCAGTGACTGATACATATAAACAAACATACAACTAAATACTTATTTAAAAAGAAAAGCAATATTAATACGACAAAACATCGATAAAATTCAGATGGGTAAATGACGAATAATAATTGCTTACCAGCAATCCAACATAAGTCCGGTAAACTCGGAATTCGGGTCTATTCCCTTTACTTTTTTGCTAGGTTCCAACGAATCAATTCTTCTCGTGAGGAAATCCTGAGGTTTTGCCGATTCCAGTCTCTTTTACGTTTCTTTTTGGCATATTCTGTCTGCGTTGTGGCAGGCACATGCGTCGGCGCTCCGCCATTGTAGTTGTTGACTGATAACCCGCCCGTTGCATTGTGGGACTAATTTAGATAGAAACTTCCATCGGACAAAGTTATTATTTTTGGAAATCCCCCTATACATTCAAAAATACACATTTTCTTCCAGTTTTTGATTCGCGATAATTTTTTAGGTATGTATTAACTCTGAAATCTATAATGAGATCAAAATGTAAACACTTATGTATATTTCTTTTGGATTATGTGGTTTTAACCAACTTACAACTTAGTTTAGTAGTGATTCCGCGAATGATACACTGAAAATTATCAGGCGTTCTAGTTGCACACATGTATTAATGCCAATCAAAGATGCTCAATTTACGTTCTCCTAACATTAAAATGTCCATTGGAGCGGACGATTGACCGGGGGAATCCTTGCGTCATCAGTGTATAAATATAATTCGCTGAATTTCTTTGTCACGGAGCCGAGAACGAGGCTACAACAACGTATAACACATATGGCAGTTTTTACATATCGGGTATACGTGAAATATCCTGCTTTCATTTGAACATATTAGCAAAATATTCTCGTAATAAATGATCAATATAAACAAACATGCAGCTAAATACTCAATTTTTAAATATAGCAATATGCATACGACAAAACATCGATAAATTCAGATCGGTAAAGTTGACATTATTCGAGGAATACGGAAAAAGCACCGCTAACCAGCAACCCAATAGACGTCCGGCAAAATCAAGATTCGACTCTATTCCTTTTGCTCTTGCAAGTTACACCAAATCAATTCTTTTCCTTCGGAAATCCTGGGGGTTTTCCGATTCCAGTCCCTTTTGCGTTTCTATTTCGCAGAATATGTCTGTGTTTCGACAGGCCCCTTCCTTCATTTTGTTTTGACTGATATTCCGCCCGTTGCATTGTGGGACTAGTTTGCATCGGACCCAGCTATTATTTTTTTATACTTCCCTTATTCTTTCATAAATACATATTTTCCTCCAGTTTTTGATTCGCGATAATTTGTTAGTTATATAGACTGAAACTGTAAAGAGCATATCTAAATAAAGTAAAATTGGATTATGTCGAATATGCTTTGATTTAATACATCGGATGAGTGGAATGTTTTCTGTCCCGATTCTGTCCCTTCCTTATCTTAGTAATTTAATCACAGATGTTTCGAAAATTAATAATTCGAAAACTGCGTTTGTGTCGAATATTTCTTGCAGTCCTTCCCTTCCAAATTATACCAAAACGTCCTTCTTTGTATAAAACATTTTGTTTGGCATTTCGAATCTAACGGACAAAAACTTAGCTCACCATGGCTACTAGCAGGTATCTGTTTGTCCTTATTATTGGCCGATTATCTTTCCAGGCTAAAGCATTACAGATATACTTAAGAAATATTGTAAATGAGGAGTCAAATGTTGAAGTAAGATGTCTGCTTTTAAGGAAGCTTAAATGCCAACCAAACTCCGTTATGGGTCAGTGATTTTGTGTGATGTACAAGACTTGTGATGCTCATAAATATGTCCCTAATAACGTTGTACGTAAAGAGCTTGACCACCATTGGTTAGGATCACAGCATTACAATGCCGGCGGATAGAACATGCATATCGTCGAATGGTGTGAGCTGGGATGGCTTTCCATCCCCGCCAGTTCCTGTAAGTTTTAGGGAGGATTTGGCCGTACTCGTTTTCCAAAGACATCCCAACTGTTTCGAAGGCAAATCCAAGACTGCTGTAAGAACGTCCTGATCACGTCACTGATGTGGGATATCGTATTATCATGCTGTAAAATGGAAACGGTAAAATACATCTGTCTCGTACTTCTAGGACTCGTCAGTGATGTTAGGGGCATCATACAGCTATCTCGTACTTCTAGGACTCGTCAGTGATGTTAGGGGCATCATACAGCTATCTCGTACTTCTAGGACTCGTCAGTGATGTTAGGGACATCATACATCTGTATCGTCCTTCAATGACTCGTCAGTGATGTTTAGGGACATCATACAGCTGTTTCGTCCTCCAAAGACTCGTCAGTGATGTTAGGGACATCATACATCTGTCTCGTACTTCAAGGACTCGTCAGTGATGTTAGGGACATCATACATCTGTCTCGTCCTTCAATGACTTGTCAGTGATGTTTAGGGACATCATACAGCTGTTTCGTCCTCCAAGGACTCGTCAGTGATGTTAGGGACATTATATAAAGCTGTCTCGTTCTTCAAGGACTCGTCAGTGATGTTAGGGACATTATATAAAGCTGTCTCGTTCTTCAAGGACTCGTCAGTGATGTTAGGGACATCATCCATCTGTCTCGTACTTCAAGGACTCGTCAGTGATGTTAGGGACATCATACATCTGTCTCGTAGTCCAAGGACTCGTCAGTGATGCTAGGGATTTCATACAGCAGTCCCGTTCTTCTAGCGCTTGCCATTGATGTTAGGGACATCAAACAGCTGTTTGATACATTTTGTATATCGATCGTTCACTGGTATCAAATGTACACGGGAAATTCAACCAATCCTGTCTCAGTTGCATTCATCATTAGAATTATACTCCGTGTGGAGTCAGCTTTGAGGTGGATGTAGAAAGGATGGGTGTGACACTGCGGAATGGATTTATGTTGGTTTTCTGATCTTGTGTATGCAAATCTTTGTCACGTTAACAGGTAAATATATATGATTTTACTTACAGCTTTTTATCTCTTCTGTAATTCTTGGGAAACCGTACAATTCTTGATCAGGTGTTTTATCGAGTCCAGTTAGAACAACTAAAACCAGGTACAACTGTCATTCCTGACTATTACAATTTTGGATATTATGTATTTCATGTTGCAAAAGAACACATTTAAAAGAACGATTGGTTTCTTTGCAGTTAGCGATGGTTTAGATAAACACATTGTATACGTTAACAATGCTTCAATCAATGTTCAATGTTGTTTAATGATATAATTACTCTTTTACTGATTATAATCACATAGAGTGCTGTATTAACTAATAACTAATATCTATTATACAATGTACTGTTTTAATCATCTGGTTTGGTTCCTTTTTAACTATAAACTTGAAGACAATCAGAATATATCTTCTAAACATAGGGTTTTTGTTAAGATGATGTTTTTGTATAATCCATAGATATGATGCCAAGGGTTGTGATTAAGAAGAACATGTGCTAAGTGAATAATGATCGTAATTCTATTTTGTCAATCGGAACATTTATATAAAATATAGTTAAAGAGGCTATAGTCATATATTGCTCATTTGCCAGTAGCTCCATTTTGTATTGCGAAACGTACTCAACAATTGTGTCGCCTGTTATTCAATGATACAAAAAGGCTATTCGTTCTACATTATGGCCACTTGGCAATATTGGCCTGTGTTTGAGATAATCATCATACAGTTTTGCAATGCTATCATTTTTATGCACTTAAATATAAGATATTTATTAAAAATTGGATATCCCTCGACAAAAACTTTAGATAAGTCTTAACGATGTTTGATATACTAAACAATAGAAAAGTATGTGAGTAAATAAATCCATAAATGTTGTAAGTAAATGCTTCACATTCTGATACAGTACCGATTTTCTTGGATGTATTAAAATAAGTCAGAATCATTCTTCATGTTTACTGATCGCTGAAGAAAACGCGACTGTTGTTACAGAATTTTCTACTTTCTAAAACATTTCGTATAGATATTTTGCATACAGTCAAACTTTATTATTTTAAACCCTTATAACTCGAAGACATGGCTTTACTGGATATACAAATTCAGTTCCGACCGTTAAAATGATAAAGTATACTCGGTTTCATCAAATACTCAGGCTTCGATGTCTTTTGTCTTCAGTTACTTCGGATCACGGGGTTCGACAGTAGTTAATATCCTTTACGGGTTAGGTTACTGCGAAACACAATATAATACGGGTATGAATTATTAGAAAAAAAAATCAATGAGAAAAAATAAGAGTAAAAAAGGAAAGATAAAAATATCAGATAAAACTCTAACGTTTTGTAGCATGGCATCATGTCTACTGTTAACATACATATTTTAGTGCTTTGCTCGTTGTAAGACTTCTACTAACTTGTTTCTACTGTTACCATTGTAGTTAGAATGCATTGTTTTCTACAACAATTATTGTGAATGCACTTATTCTGTTCATGATTAGCTATCCGCAAACAATTGAGCATGCCAAGATAAGTTACCAATATGTTAGTCTCTCGTTACTCCCACTGAAGTAGAAAACGAGGACGGAAATCCAAAATTGGGCAAGAGACACTTAAAGAGCCTTCCGCTGTTAACATGTTGTAGACTATATAGCGTGCCTCATTTTCAGCTCTGAAACTATTTTATTTTTTCTCGCTCCTGCAAGGATAAAATACGTTAAAACCTCAACAAGAAAATCTATTTTTTGCATGACATGCAAATGCATTGAACATAATTTAACCTTAACATTCTTTTCAAATAAGACCGTTAGTTTGCTAAATCTGGCTGCTAGTAATTTTTGATGAGGTCTTTCCCGAATCAAAAAAAAAAAAAAATTGACATGGAGCCCATCTTATTTCATTTCAAAATATGGTTATCCGGTACGTTAGTATTGGGGAAATTAAAAATATGTAGTTAGTATAGTTATCTATTTCTTATTTTTACGCTAACTAGAATGACTAACTACATGTTTTCATAACCGTTGACAACGCACAGCGCACCGATGAACCATGTCGACCTAATTTGGTACTATGAGTTAGACAATACAAAATGTAGGTCAGGTGATACTTTATCTGTATTTTAAGCGTAGACAATCGCTCTGCGTGGCCTAAGTCAGGAATTCATATAGATACATAAAAACAATTTTAGCTTGTGGGAATATAATTGGTTTATTGTAAATAAATCATTGTATTTGATCGTGTTATGAATGCAATCTATTGTTTTCAAAATTGACACATGAGTTTTGATATATCGATCGTTCACTGGTATCAAATGTACACGGGAAATTCAACCAATCCTGTCTCAGTTGCATTCATCATTAGAATTATACTCCGTGTGGAGTCAGCTTTGAGGTGGATGTAGAAAGGATGGGTGTGACAACTGCGGAATGGATTTATGTTGGTTTTCTGATCTTGTGTATGCAAATCTTTGTCACGTTAACAGGTAAATATATATTATTTTACTTACAGCTTTTTATCTCTTCTGTAATTCTTGGGAAACCGTACAATTCTTGATCAGGTGTTTTATCGAGTCCAGTTAGAACAACTAAAACCAGGTACAACTGTCATTCCTGACTATTACAATTTTGGATATTATGTATTTCATGTTGCAAAAGAACACATTTAAAAGAACGATTGGTTTCTTTGCAGTTAGCGATGGTTTAGATAAACACATTGTATACGTTAACAATGCTTCAATCAATGTTCAATGTTGTTTAATGGTATAATTACTCTTTTACTGATTATAATCACATAGAGTGCTGTATTAACTGAAAACTAATATCTATTATACAATGCACTGTTTTAATCATCTGGTTTGGTTCCTTTTTAACTATAAACTTGAAGACAATCAGAATATATCTTCTAAACATAGGGTTTTTGTTAAGATGATGTTTTTGTACAATCCATAGATATGATGCCAAGGGTTGTGATTAAGAAGAACATGTGCTAAGTGAATAATGATCGTAATTTTATATTGTCAATCGGAACATTTATATAAAATATAGTTAAAGAGGCTATAGTCATATATTGCTCATTTGCCAGTAGCTCCATTTTGTATTGCGAAACGTACTCAACAATTGTGTCGCCTGTTATTCAATGATACAAAAAGGCTATTCGTTCTACATTATGGCCACTTGGCAATATTGGCCTGTGTTTGAGATAATCATCATACAGTTTTGCAATGCTATCATTTTTATGCACTTAAATATAAGATATTTATTAAAAATTGGATATCCCTCGACAAAAAATTTAGATAAGTCTTAACGATGTTTGATATACTAAACAATAGAAAAGTATGTGAGTAAATAAATCCATAAATGTTGTAAGTAAATGCTTCACATTCTGATACAGTACCGATTTTCTTGGATATATTAAAATAAGTCAGAATCATTCTTCATGTTAATGATCGCTGAAGAAAACGCGACTGTTGTTACAGAATTTTCTACTTTCTAAAACATTTCGTATAGATATTTTGCATACAGTCAAACTTTATTATTTTAAACTCTTATAACTCGAAGACATGACTTTACTGGATATAAAAATTCAGTTCCGACCGTTAAAATGAAAAAGTTTACTCTGTTTCATCAAATACTCAGGCTTCGATGTCTCTTGTCTTCAGTTACTTCGGATCACGGGGTTCGACAGTAGTTAATATCCTTCACGGGTTAGGTTACTGCGAAACACAATATAAAATACGGGTATGAATTATTTGAAAAAAAAAATCAATGAGAAAAAATAAGAGTAAAAAAGGAAAGGTAAAAGTATCAGATAAAACTTTAATGTTTTGTAGCATGGCATCATGTCTACTGTTAACATACATATTTTAGTGCTTTTCTCATTGTAAGACTTCCACTAACTTGTTTCTACTGTTACCATTGTAGTTAGTATGCATTGTTTTCTACAACAATTATTGTGAATGCACTTATTCTGTTCATGATTAGCTATCCGCAAACAATTGAGCGTGCCAAAATAAGTTACCAATATGTTAGTCTCTCGTTACTCCCACTTAAGTAGAAAACGAGGACGGAAATCCAAAATTGGGCAAGAGACACTTAAAATGCCTTCCGCTGTTAACATGTTGTAGACTATATAGCATGCCTCATTTTCAGCTCTGAAACTATTTTATTTTTTCTCGCTCCTGCAAGGGTAAAATACTTTTAAAACCTCAACAAGAAAATCTAATTTTTGCATGACATGCAAATGCATTGAACATAATTTAACCTTAACATTCTTTTCAAATAAGACCGTTAGTTTGCTAAAGCTGGCTGCTAGTAATTTTTCCCGAATCAAAAAAAAAAAAAAAATGACATGGAGCCCATCTTATTTCATTTTAAAATATGGTTATCCGGTACGTTAGTATTGGGGAAATTAAAAATATGTAGTTAGTATAGTTATCTATTTCTTATTTTTACGCTAATTAGAATGACTAACTACATGTTTTCATAACCGTTGACAACGCACAGCGCACCGATGAACCATGTCGACCTAATTTGGTACTATGAGACAGACAATACAAAATGTAGGTCAGGTGATACTTTATCTGTATTTTAAGCGTAGACAATCGCTATGCGTGGCCTAAGTCAGGAATTCATATAGATACATAAAAACAATTTTAGCTTGTGGGAATATAATTGGTTTATTGTAAATAAATCATTGTATTTGATCGTGTTATGAATGCAATCTATTGTTTTCAAAATTGACACATGAGTTTTGATATATCGATCGTTCACTGGTATCAAATGTACACGGGAAATTCAACCAATCCTGTCTCAGTTGCATTCATCATTAGAATTATACTCCGTGTTGAGTCAGCTTTGAGGTGGATGTAGAAAGGATGGGTGTGACAACTGCGGAATGGATTTATGTTGGTTTTCTGATCTTGTGTATGCAAATCTTTGTCACGTTAACAGGTAAATATATATTATTTTACTTACAGCTTTTTATCTCTTCTGTAATTCTTGGGAAACCGTACAATTCTTGATCAGGTGTTTTATCGAGTCCAGTTAGAACAACTAAAATCAGGTACAACTGTCATTCCTGACTATTACAATTTTGGATATTATGTATTTCATGATGCAAAAGAACACATTTAAAAGAACGATTGGTTTCTTTGCAGTTAGCGATGGTTTAGATAAACACATTGTATACGTTAACAATGCTTCAATCAATGTTCAATGTTGTTTAATAATATAATTACTCTTTTACTGATTATAATCACATAGAGTGCTGTATTAACTAATAACTAATATCTATTATACAGTGTACTGTTTTAATCATCTGGTTTGGTTCCTTTTTAACTATAAACTTGAAGACAATCAGAATATATCTTCTAAACATAGGGTTTTTGTTAAGATGATGTTTTTGTACAATCCATAGATATGATGCCAAGGGTTGTGATTAAGAAGAACATGTGCTAAGTGAATAATGATCGTAATTCTATATTGTCAATCGGAACATTTATATAAAATATAGTTAAAGAGGCTGTAGTCATATATTGCTCATTTGCCAGTAGCTCCATTTTGTATTGCGAAACGTACTCAACAATTGTGTCGCCTGTTATTCAATGATACAAAAAGGCTATTCGTTCTACATTATGGCCACTTGGCAATATTGGCCTGTGTTTGAGATAATCATCATACAGTTTTGCAATGCTATCATTTTTATGCACTTAAATATAAGATATTTATTAAAAATTGGATATCCCTCGACAAAAAATTTAGATAAGTCTTAACGATGTTTGATATACTAAACAATAGAAAAGTATGTGAGTAAATAAATCCATAAATGTTGTAAGTAAATGCTTCACATTCTGATACAGTACCGATTTTCTTGGATGTATTAAAATAAGTCAGAATCATTCTTCATGTTTACTGATCGCTGAAGAAAACGCGACTGTTGTTACAGAATTTTCTACTTTCTAAAACATTTCGTATAGATATTTTGCATACAGTCAAACTTTATTATTTTAAACCCTTATAACTCGAAGACATGGCTTTACTGGATATACAAATTCAGTTCCGACCGTTAAAATGATAAAGTATACTCGGTTTCATCAAATACTCAGGCTTCGATGTCTTTTGTCTTCAGTTACTTCGGATCACGGGGTTCGACCAAATGCATTTGAACATAATTTAACCTTAACATTCTTTTCAAATAAGACCGTTAGTTTGCTAAATCTGGCTGCTAGTAATTTTTGATGAGGTCTTTCCCGAATCAAAAAAAAAAAAAAATTGACATGGAGCCCATCTTATTTCATTTCAAATATGGTTATCCGGTACGTTAGTATTGGGGAAATTAAAATATGTAGTTAGTATAGTTATCTATTTCTTATTTTTACGCTAACTAGAATGACTAACTACATGTTTTCATAACCGTTGACAACGCACAGCGCACCGATGAACCATGTCGACCTAATTTGGTACTATGAGACAGACAATACAAAATGTAGGTCAGGTGATACTTTATCTGTATTTTAAGCGTAGACAATCGCTCTGCGTGGCCTAAGTCAGGAATTCATATAGATACATAAAAACAATTTTAGCTTGTGGGAATATAATTGGTTTATTGTAAATAAATCATTGTATTTGATCGTGTTATGAATGCAATCTATTGTTTTCAAAATTGACACATGAGTTTTGATATATCGATCGTTCACTGGTATCAAATGTACACGGGAAATTCAACCAATCCTGTCTCAGTTGCATTCATCATTAGAATTATACTCCGTGTGGAGTCAGCTTTGAGGTGGATGTAGAAAGGATGGGTGTGACAACTGCGGAATGGATTTATGTTGGTTTTCTGATCTTGTGTATGCAAATCTTTGTCACGTTAACAGGTAAATATATATTATTTTACTTACAGCTTTTTATCTCTTCTGTAATTCTTGGGAAACCGTACAATTCTTGATCAGGTGTTTTATCGAGTCCAGTTAGAACAACTAAAATCAGGTACAACTGTCATTCCTGACTATTACAATTTTGGATATTATGTATTTCATGATGCAAAAGAACACATTTAAAAGAACGATTGGTTTCTTTGCAGTTAGCGATGGTTTAGATAAACACATTGTATACGTTAACAATGCTTCAATCAATGTTCAATGTTGTTTAATGATATAATTACTCTTTTACTGATTATAATCACATAGAGTGCTGTATTAACTAATAACTAATATCTATTATACAATGTACTGTTTTAATCATCTGGTTTGGTTCCTTTTTAACTATTAACTTGAAGACAATCAGAATATATCTTCTAAACATAGGGTTTTTGTTAAGATGATGTTTTTGTACAATCCATAGAGATGATGCCAAGGGTTGTGATTAAGAAGAACATGTGCTAAGTGAATAATGATCGTAATTCTATATTGTCAATCGGAACATTTATATAAAATATAGTTAAAGAGGCTATAGTCATATATTGCTCATTTGCCAGTAGCTCCATTTTGTATTGCGAAACGTACTCAACAATTGTGTCGCCTGTTATTCAATGATACAAAAAAGACTATTCGTTCTACATTATGGCCACTTGGCAATATTGGCCTGTGTTTGAGATAATCATCATACAGTTTTGCAATGCTATCATTTTTATGCACTTAAATATAAGATATTTATTAAAAATTGGATATCCCTCGACAAAAAATTTAGATAAGTCTTAACGATGTTTGATATACTAAACAATAGAAAAGTATGTGAGTAAATAAATCCATAAATGTTGTAAGTAAATGCTTCACATTCTGATACAGTACCGATTTTCTTGGATGTATTAAAATAAGTCAGAATCATTCTTCATGTTAATGATCGCTGAAGAAAACGCGACTGTTGTTACAGAATTTTCTACTTTCTAAAACATTTCGTATAGATATTTTGCATACAGTCAAACTATATTATTTTAAACCCTTATAACTCGAAGACATGGCTTTACTGGATATACAAATTCAGTTCCGACCGTTAAAATGATAAAGTATACTCGGTTTCATCAAATACTCAGGCTTCGATGTCTTTTGTCTTCAGTTACTTCGGATCACGGGGTTCGACATGCAAATGCATTGAACATAATTTAACCTTAACATTCTTTTCAAATAAGACCGTTAGTTTGCTAAATCTGGCTGCTAGTAATTTTTGATGAGGTCTTTCCCGAATCAAAAAAAAAAAAAATTGACATGGAGCCCATCTTATTTCATTTCAAAATATGGTTATCCGGTACGTTAGTATTGGGGAAATTAAAAATATGTAGTTAGTATAGTTATCTATTTCTTATTTTTACGCTAACTAGAATGACTAACTACATGTTTTCATAACCGTTGACAACGCACAGCGCACCGATGAACCATGTCGACCTAATTTGGTACTATGAGACAGACAATACAAAATGTAGGTCAGGTGATACTTTATCTGTATTTTAAGCGTAGACAATCGCTCTGCGTGGCCTAAGTCAGGAATTCATATAGATACATAAAAACAATTTTAGCTTGTGGGAATATAATTGGTTTATTGTAAATAAATTATTGTATTTGATCGTGTTATGAATGCAATCTATTGTTTTCAAAATTGACACATGAGTTTTGATATATCGATCGTTCACTTGTATCAAATGTACACAGGAAATTCAACCAATCCTGTCTCAGTTGCATTCATCATTAGAATTATACTCCGTGTGGAGTCAGCTTTGAGGTGGATGTAGAAAGGATGGGTGTGACAACTGCGGAATGGATATATGTTGGTTTTCTGATCTTGTGTATGCAAATCTTTGTCACGTTAACAGGTAAATATATATGATTTTACTTACAGCTTTTTATCTCTTCTGTAATTCTTGGGAAACCGTACAATTCTTGATCAGGTGTTTTATCGAGTCCAGTTAGAACAACTAAAACCAGGTACAACTGTCATTCCTGACTATTACAATTTTGGATATTATGTATTTCATGTTGCAAAAGAACACATTTAAAAGAACGATTGGTTTCTTTGCAGTTAGCGATGGTTTAGATAAACACATTGTATACGTTAACAATGCTTCAATCAATGTTCAATGTTGTTTAATGATATAATTACTCTTTTACTGATTATAATCACATAGAGTGCTGTATTAACTGAATAACTAATATCTATTATACAATGCACTGTTTTAATCATCTGGTTGGTTCCTTTTTAACTATAAACTTGAAGACAATCAGAATATATCTTCTAAACATAGGGTTTTTGTTAAGATGATGTTTTTGTACAATCCATAGATATGATGCCAAGGGTTGTGATTAAGAAGAACATGTGCTAAGTGAATAATGATCGTAATTTATATTGTCAATCGGAACATTTATATAAAATATAGTTAAAGAGGCTATAGTCATATATTGCTCATTTGCCAGTAGCTCCATTTTGTATTGCGAAACGTACTCAACAATTGTGTCGCCTGTTATTCAATGATACAAAAAGGCTATTCGTTCTACATTATGGCCACTTGGCAATATTGGCCTGTGTTTGAGATAATCATCATACAGTTTTGCAATGCTATCATTTTTATGCACTTAAATATAAGATATTTATTAAAAATTGGATATCCCTCGACAAAAAATTTAGATAAGTCTTAACGATGTTTGATATACTAAACAATAGAAAAGTATGTGAGTAAATAAATCCATAAATGTTGTAAGTAAATGCTTCACATTCTGATACAGTACCGATTTTCTTGGATATATTAAAATAAGTCAGAATCATTCTTCATGTTAATGATCGCTGAAGAAAACGCGACTGTTGTTACAGAATTTTCTACTTTCTAAAACATTTCGTATAGATATTTTGCATACAGTCAAACTTTATTATTTTAAACTCTTATAACTCGAAGACATGACTTTACTGGATATAAAAATTCAGTTCCGACCGTTAAAATGAAAAAGTTTACTCTGTTTCATCAAATACTCAGGCTTCGATGTCTCTTGTCTTCAGTTACTTCGGATCACGGGGTTCGACAGTAGTTAATATCCTTCACGGGTTAGGTTACTGCGAAACACAATATAAAATACGGGTATGAATTATTTGAAAAAAAAATCAATGAGAAAAAATAAGAGTAAAAAGGGAAAGGTAAAAGTATCAGATAAAACTTTAATGTTTTGTAGCATGGCATCATGTCTACTGTTAACATACATATTTTAGTGCTTTTCTCGTTGTAAGACTTCCACTAACTTGTTTCTACTGTTACCATTGTAGTTAGTATGCATTGTTTTCTACAACAATTATTGTGAATGCACTTATTCTGTTCATGATTAGCTATCCGCAAACAATTGAGCGTGCCAAAATAAGTTACCAATATGTTAGTCTCTCGTTACTCCCACTTAAGTAGAAAACGAGGACGGAAATCCAAAATTGGGCAAGAGACGCTTAAAGAGCCTTCCGCTGTTAACATGTTGTAGACTATATAGCATGCCTCATTTTCAACTCTGAAACTATTTTATTTTTTCTCGCTCCTGCAAGGGTAAAATACGTTAAAACCTCAACAAGAAAATCTATTTTTTGCATGACATGCAAATGCATTGAACATAATTTAACCTTAACATTCTTTTCAAATAAGACCGTTAGTTTGCTAAATCTGGCTGCTAGTAATTTTTGATGAGGTCTTTCCCGAATAAAAAAAAAAAAAATTGACATGGAGCCCATCTTATTTCATTTCAAAATATGGTTATCCGGTACGTTAGTATTGGGGAAATTTAAAAAAATGTAGTTAGTATAGTTATCTATTTCTTATTTTTACGCTAACTAGAATGACTAACTACATGTTTTCATAACCGTTGACAACGCACAGCGCACCGATGAACCATGTCGACCTAATTTGGTACTATGAGACAGACAATACAAAATGTAGGTCAGGTGATACTTTATCTGTATTTTAAGCGTAGACAATCGCTATGCGTGGCCTAAGTCAGGAATTCATATAGATACATAAAAACAATTTTAGCTTGTGGGAATATAATTGGTTTATTGTAAATAAATCATTGTATTTGATCGTGTTATGAATGCAATCTATTGTTTTCAAAATTGACACATGAGTTTTGATATATCGATCGTTCACTGGTATCAAATGTACACGGGAAATTCAACCAATCCTGTCTCAGTTGCATTCATCATTAGAATTATACTCCGTGTGGAGTCAGCTTTGAGGTGGATGTAGAAAGGATGGGTGTGACAACTGCGGAATGGATTTATGTTGGTTTTCTGATCTTGTGTATGCAAATCTTTGTCACGTTAACAGGTAAATATATATTATTTTACTTACAGCTTTTTATCTCTTCTGTAATTCTTGGGAAACCGTACAATTCTTGATCAGGTGTTTTATCGAGTCCAGTTAGAACAACTAAAACCAGGTACAACTGTCATTCCTGACTATTACAATTTTGGATATTATGTATTTCATGTTGCAAAAGAACACATTTAAAAGAACGATTGGTTTCTTTGCAGTTAGCGATGGTTTAGATAAACACATTGTATACGTTAACAATGCTTCAATCAATGTTCAATGTTGTTTAATGGTATAATTACTCTTTTACTGATTATAATCACATAGAGTGCTGTATTAACTGAAAACTAATATCTATTATACAATGCACTGTTTTAATCATCTGGTTTGGTTCCTTTTTAACTATAAACTTGAAGACAATCAGAATATATCTTCTAAACATAGGGTTTTTGTTAAGATGATGTTTTTGTACAATCCATAGATATGATGCCAAGGGTTGTGATTAAGAAGAACATGTGCTAAGTGAATAATGATCGTAATTTTATATTGTCAATCGGAACATTTATATAAAATATAGTTAAAGAGGCTATAGTCATATATTGCTCATTTGCCAGTAGCTCCATTTTGTATTGCGAAACGTACTCAACAATTGTGTCGCCTGTTATTCAATGATACAAAAAGACTATTCGTTCTACATTATGGCCACTTGGCAATATTGGCCTGTGTTTGAGATAATCATCATACAGTTTTGCAATGCTATCATTTTTATGCACTTAAATATAAGATATTTATTAAAAATTGGATATCCCTCGACAAAAAATTTAGATAAGTCTTAACGATGTTTGATATACTAAACAATAGAAAAGTATGTGAGTAAATAAATCCATAAATGTTGTAAGTAAATGCTTCACATTCTGATACAGTACCGATTTTCTTGGATATATTAAAATAAGTCAGAATCATTCTTCATGTTAATGATCGCTGAAGAAAACGCGACTGTTGTTACAGAATTTTCTACTTTCTAAAACATTTCGTATAGATATTTTGCATACAGTCAAACTTTATTATTTTAAACTCTTATAACTCGAAGACATGACTTTACTGGATATAAAAATTCAGTTCCGACCGTTAAAATGAAAAAGTTTACTCTGTTTCATCAAATACTCAGGCTTCGATGTCTCTTGTCTTCAGTTACTTCGGATCACGGGGTTCGACAGTAGTTAATATCCTTCACGGGTTAGGTTACTGCGAAACACAATATAAAATACGGGTATGAATTATTTGAAAAAAAAAATCAATGAGAAAAAATAAGAGTAAAAAAGGAAAGGTAAAAGTATCAGATAAAACTTTAATGTTTTGTAGCATGGCATCATGTCTACTGTTAACATACATATTTTAGTGCTTTTCTCGTTGTAAGACTTCCACTAACTTGTTTCTACTGTTACCATTGTAGTTAGTATGCATTGTTTTCTACAACAATTATTGTGAATGCACTTATTCTGTTCATGATTAGCTATCCGCAAACAATTGAGCGTGCCAAAATAAGTTACCAATATGTTAGTCTCTCGTTACTCCCACTTAAGTAGAAAACGAGGACGGAAATCCAAAATTGGGCAAGAGACGCTTAAAGAGCCTTCCGCTGTTAATATGTTGTAGACTATATAGCATGCCTCATTTTCAACTCTGAAACTATTTTATTTTTTCTCGCTCCTGCAAGGGTAAAATACGTTAAAACCTCAACAAGAAAATCTATTTTTTGCATGACATGCAAATGCATTGAACATAATTTAACCTTAACATTCTTTTCAAATAAGACCGTTAGTTTGCTAAATCTGGCTGCTAGTAATTTTTGATGAGGTCTTTCCCGAATCAAAAAAAAAAAAAATTGACATGGAGCCCATCTTATTTCATTTCAAAATATGGTTATCCGGTACGTTAGTATTGGGGAAATTTAAAAAAATGTAGTTAGTATAGTTATCTATTTCTTATTTTTACGCTAACTAGAATGACTAACTACATGTTTTCATAACCGTTGACAACGCACAGCGCACCGATGAACCATGTCGACCTAATTTGGTACTATGAGACAGACAATACAAAATGTAGGTCAGGTGATACTTTATCTGTATTTTAAGCGTAGACAATCGCTATGCGTGGCCTAAGTCAGGAATTCATATAGATACATAAAAACAATTTTAGCTTGTGGGAATATAATTGGTTTATTGTAAATAAATCATTGTATTTGATCGTGTTATGAATGCAATCTATTGTTTTCAAAATTGACACATGAGTTTTGATATATCGATCGTTCACTGGTATCAAATGTACACGGGAAATTCAACCAATCCTGTCTCAGTTGCATTCATCATTAGAATTATACTCCGTGTTGAGTCAGCTTTGAGGTGGATGTAGAAAGGATGGGTGTGACAACTGCGGAATGGATTTATGTTGGTTTTCTGATCTTGTGTATGCAAATCTTTGTCACGTTAACAGGTAAATATATATTATTTTACTTACAGCTTTTTATCTCTTCTGTAATTCTTGGGAAACCGTACAATTCTTGATCAGGTGTTTTATCGAGTCCAGTTAGAACAACTAAAATCAGGTACAACTGTCATTCCTGACTATTACAATTTTGGATATTATGTATTTCATGATGCAAAAGAACACATTTAAAAGAACGATTGGTTTCTTTGCAGTTAGCGATGGTTTAGATAAACACATTGTATACGTTAACAATGCTTCAATCAATGTTCAATGTTGTTTAATAATATAATTACTCTTTTACTGATTATAATCACATAGAGTGCTGTATTAACTAATAACTAATATCTATTATACAGTGTACTGTTTTAATCATCTGGTTTGGTTCCTTTTTAACTATAAACTTGAAGACAATCAGAATATATCTTCTAAACATAGGGTTTTTGTTAAGATGATGTTTTTGTACAATCCATAGATATGATGCCAAGGGTTGTGATTAAGAAGAACATGTGCTAAGTGAATAATGATCGTAATTCTATATTGTCAATCGGAACATTTATATAAAATATAGTTAAAGAGGCTGTAGTCATATATTGCTCATTTGCCAGTAGCTCCATTTTGTATTGCGAAACGTACTCAACAATTGTGTCGCCTGTTATTCAATGATACAAAAAGGCTATTCGTTCTACATTATGGCCACTTGGCAATATTGGCCTGTGTTTGAGATAATCATCATACAGTTTTGCAATGCTATCATTTTTATGCACTTAAATATAAGATATTTATTAAAAATTGGATATCCCTCGACAAAAAATTTAGATAAGTCTTAACGATGTTTGATATACTAAACAATAGAAAAGTATGTGAGTAAATAAATCCATAAATGTTGTAAGTAAATGCTTCACATTCTGATACAGTACCGATTTTCTTGGATGTATTAAAATAAGTCAGAATCATTCTTCATGTTTACTGATCGCTGAAGAAAACGCGACTGTTGTTACAGAATTTTCTACTTTCTAAAACATTTCGTATAGATATTTTGCATACAGTCAAACTATATTATTTTAAACCCTTATAACTCGAAGACATGGCTTTACTGGATATACAAATTCAGTTCCGACCGTTAAAATGATAAAGTATACTCGGTTTCATCAAATACTCAGGCTTCGATGTCTTTTGTCTTCAGTTACTTCGGATCACGGGGTTCGACATGCAAATGCATTGAACATAATTTAACCTTAACATTCTTTTCAAATAAGACCGTTAGTTTGCTAAATCTGGCTGCTAGTAATTTTTGATGAGGTCTTTCCCGAATCAAAAAAAAAAAAAATTGACATGGAGCCCATCTTATTTCATTTCAAAATATGGTTATCCGGTACGTTAGTATTGGGGAAATTAAAAATATGTAGTTAGTATAGTTATCTATTTCTTATTTTTACGCTAACTAGAATGACTAACTACATGTTTTCATAACCGTTGACAACGCACAGCGCACCGATGAACCATGTCGACCTAATTTGGTACTATGAGACAGACAATACAAAATGTAGGTCAGGTGATACTTTATCTGTATTTTAAGCGTAGACAATCGCTCTGCGTGGCCTAAGTCAGGAATTCATATAGATACATAAAAACAATTTTAGCTTGTGGGAATATAATTGGTTTATTGTAAATAAATCATTGTATTTGATCGTGTTATGAATGCAATCTATTGTTTTCAAAATTGACACATGAGTTTTGATATATCGATCGTTCACTGGTATCAAATGTACACGGGAAATTCAACCAATCCTGTCTCAGTTGCATTCATCATTAGAATTATACTCCGTGTGGAGTCAGCTTTGAGGTGGATGTAGAAAGGATGGGTGTGACAACTGCGGAATGGATTTATGTTGGTTTTCTGATCTTGTGTATGCAAATCTTTGTCACGTTAACAGGTAAATATATATTATTTTACTTACAGCTTTTTATCTCTTCTGTAATTCTTGGGAAACCGTACAATTCTTGATCAGGTGTTTTATCGAGTCCAGTTAGAACAACTAAAACCAGGTACAACTGTCATTCCTGACTATTACAATTTTGGATATTATGTATTTCATGTTGCAAAAGAACACATTTAAAAGAACGATTGGTTTCTTTGCAGTTAGCGATGGTTTAGATAAACACATTGTATACGTTAACAATGCTTCAATCAATGTTCAATGTTGTTTAATGGTATAATTACTCTTTTACTGATTATAATCACATAGAGTGCTGTATTAACTGAAAACTAATATCTATTATACAATGCACTGTTTTAATCATCTGGTTTGGTTCCTTTTTAACTATAAACTTGAAGACAATCAGAATATATCTTCTAAACATAGGGTTTTTGTTAAGATGATGTTTTTGTACAATCCATAGATATGATGCCAAGGGTTGTGATTAAGAAGAACATGTGCTAAGTGAATAATGATCGTAATTTTATATTGTCAATCGGAACATTTATATAAAATATAGTTAAAGAGGCTATAGTCATATATTGCTCATTTGCCAGTAGCTCCATTTTGTATTGCGAAACGTACTCAACAATTGTGTCGCCTGTTATTCAATGATACAAAAAGGCTATTCGTTCTACATTATGGCCACTTGGCAATATTGGCCTGTGTTTGAGATAATCATCATACAGTTTTGCAATGCTATCATTTTTATGCACTTAAATATAAGATATTTATTAAAAATTGGATATCCCTCGACAAAAAATTTAGATAAGTCTTAACGATGTTTGATATACTAAACAATAGAAAAGTATGTGAGTAAATAAATCCATAAATGTTGTAAGTAAATGCTTCACATTCTGATACAGTACCGATTTTCTTGGATATATTAAAATAAGTCAGAATCATTCTTCATGTTAATGATCGCTGAAGAAAACGCGACTGTTGTTACAGAATTTTCTACTTTCTAAAACATTTCGTATAGATATTTTGCATACAGTCAAACTTTATTATTTTAAACTCTTATAACTCGAAGACATGACTTTACTGGATATAAAAATTCAGTTCCGACCGTTAAAATGAAAAAGTTTACTCTGTTTCATCAAATACTCAGGCTTCGATGTCTCTTGTCTTCAGTTACTTCGGATCACGGGGTTCGACAGTAGTTAATATCCTTCACGGGTTAGGTTACTGCGAAACACAATATAAATACGGGTATGAATTATTGAAAAAAAAATCAATGAGAAAAAATAAGAGTAAAAAGGGAAAGGTAAAAGTATCAGATAAAACTTTAATGTTTTGTAGCATGGCATCATGTCTACTGTTAACATACATATTTTAGTGCTTTTCTCGTTGTAAGACTTCCACTAACTTGTTTCTACTGTTACCATTGTAGTTAGTATGCATTGTTTTCTACAACAATTATTGTGAATGCACTTATTCTGTTCATGATTAGCTATCCGCAAACAATTGAGCGTGCCAAAATAAGTTACCAATATGTTAGTCTCTCGTTACTCCCACTTAAGTAGAAAACGAGGACGGAAATCCAAAATTGGGCAAGAGACGCTTAAAGAGCCTTCCGCTGTTAACATGTTGTAGACTATATAGCATGCCTCATTTTCAACTCTGAAACTATTTTATTTTTTCTCGCTCCTGCAAGGGTAAAATACGTTAAAACCTCAACAAGAAAATCTATTTTTTGCATGACATGCAAATGCATTGAACATAATTTAACCTTAACATTCTTTTCAAATAAGACCGTTAGTTTGCTAAATCTGGCTGCTAGTAATTTTTGATGAGGTCTTTCCCGAATAAAAAAAAAAAAAAATTGACATGGAGCCCATCTTATTTCATTTCAAAATATGGTTATCCGGTACGTTAGTATTGGGGAAATTTAAAAAAATGTAGTTAGTATAGTTATCTATTTCTTATTTTTACGCTAACTAGAATGACTAACTACATGTTTTCATAACCGTTGACAACGCACAGCGCACCGATGAACCATGTCGACCTAATTTGGTACTATGAGACAGACAATACAAAATGTAGGTCAGGTGATACTTTATCTGTATTTTAAGCGTAGACAATCGCTATGCGTGGCCTAAGTCAGGAATTCATATAGATACATAAAAACAATTTTAGCTTGTGGGAATATAATTGGTTTATTGTAAATAAATCATTGTATTTGATCGTGTTATGAATGCAATCTATTGTTTTCAAAATTGACACATGAGTTTTGATATATCGATCGTTCACTGGTATCAAATGTACACGGGAAATTCAACCAATCCTGTCTCAGTTGCATTCATCATTAGAATTATACTCCGTGTGGAGTCAGCTTTGAGGTGGATGTAGAAAGGATGGGTGTGACAACTGCGGAATGGATTTATGTTGGTTTTCTGATCTTGTGTATGCAAATCTTTGTCACGTTAACAGGTAAATATATATTATTTTACTTACAGCTTTTTATCTCTTCTGTAATTCTTGGGAAACCGTACAATTCTTGATCAGGTGTTTTATCGAGTCCAGTTAGAACAACTAAAACCAGGTACAACTGTCATTCCTGACTATTACAATTTTGGATATTATGTATTTCATGTTGCAAAAGAACACATTTAAAAGAACGATTGGTTTCTTTGCAGTTAGCGATGGTTTAGATAAACACATTGTATACGTTAACAATGCTTCAATCAATGTTCAATGTTGTTTAATGGTATAATTACTCTTTTACTGATTATAATCACATAGAGTGCTGTATTAACTAATAACTAATATCTATTATACAGTGTACTGTTTTAATCATCTGGTTTGGTTCCTTTTTAACTATAAACTTGAAGACAATCAGAATATATCTTCTAAACATAGGGTTTTTGTTAAGATGATGTTTTTGTACAATCCATAGATATGATGCCAAGGGTTGTGATTAAGAAGAACATGTGCTAAGTGAATAATGATCGTAATTCTATATTGTCAATCGGAACATTTATATAAAATATAGTTAAAGAGGCTGTAGTCATATATTGCTCATTTGCCAGTAGCTCCATTTTGTATTGCGAAACGTACTCAACAATTGTGTCGCCTGTTATTCAATGATACAAAAAGGCTATTCGTTCTACATTATGGCCACTTGGCAATATTGGCCTGTGTTTGAGATAATCATCATACAGTTTTGCAATGCTATCATTTTTATGCACTTAAATATAAGATATTTATTAAAAATTGGATATCCCTCGACAAAAAATTTAGATAAGTCTTAACGATGTTTGATATACTAAACAATAGAAAAGTATGTGAGTAAATAAATCCATAAATGTTGTAAGTAAATGCTTCACATTCTGATACAGTACCGATTTTCTTGGATGTATTAAAATAAGTCAGAATCATTCTTCATGTTTACTGATCGCTGAAGAAAACGCGACTGTTGTTACAGAATTTTCTACTTTCTAAAACATTTCGTATATATATTTTGCATACAGTCAAACTATATTATTTTAAACCCTTATAACTCGAAGACATGGCTTTACTGGATATACAAATTCAGTTCCGACCGTTAAAATGATAAAGTATACTCGGTTTCATCAAATACTCAGGCTTCGATGTCTCTTGTCTTCAGTTACTTCGGATCACGGGGTTCGACAGTAGTTAATATCCTTTAAGGTTAGGTTACTGCGAAACACAATATAATACGGGTATGAATTATTAGAAAAAAAATCAATGAGAAAAAATAAGAGTAAAAAAGGAAAGATAAAAATATCAGATAAAACTCTAACGTTTTGTAGCATGGCATCATGTCTACTGTTAACATACATATTTTAGTGCTTTGCTCGTTGTAAGACTTCTACTAACTTGTTTCTACTGTTACCATTGTAGTAAGAATGCATTGTTTTCTACAACAATTATTGTGAATGCACTTATTCTGTTCATGATTAGCTATCCGCAAACAATTGAGCGTGCCAAAATAAGTTACCAATATGTTAGTCTCTCGTTACTCCCACTTAAGTAGAAAACGAGGACGGAAATCCAAAATTGGGCAAGAGACGCTTAAAGAGCCTTCCGCTGTTAACATGTTGTAGACTATATAGCATGCCTCATTTTCAACTCTGAAACTATTTTATTTTTTCTCGCTCCTGCAAGGGTAAAATACGTTAAAACCTCAACAAGAAAATCTATTTTTTGCATGACATGCAAATGCATTGAACATAATTTAACCTTAACATTCTTTTCAAATAAGACCGTTAGTTTGCTAAATCTGGCTGCTAGTAATTTTTGATGAGGTCTTTCCCGAATCAAAAAAAAAAAAAAAAATTGACATGGAGCCCATCTTATTTCATTTCAAAATATGGTTATCCGGTACGTTAGTATTGGGGAAATTAAAAATATGTAGTTAGTATAGTTATCTATTTCTTATTTTTACGCTAACTAGAATGCCTAACTACATGTTTTCATAACCGTTGACAACGCACAGCGCACCGATGAACCATGTCGACCTAATTTGGTACTATGAGACAGACAATACAAAATGTAGGTCAGGTGATACTTTATCTGTATTTTAAGCGTAAACAATCGCTCTGCGTGGCTTAAGTCAGGAATTCATATAGATACATAAAAATAATTTTAGCTTGTGGGAATATAATTGGTTTATTGTAAATAAATTATTGTATTTGATCGTGTTATGAATGCAATCTATTGTTTTCAAAATTGACACATGAGTTTTGATATATCGATCGTTCACTTGTATCAAATGTACACAGGAAATTCAACCAATCCTGTCTCAGTTGCATTCATCATTAGAATTATACTCCGTGTGGAGTCAGCTTTGAGGTGGATGTAGAAAGGATGGGTGTGACAACTGCGGAATGGATTTATGTTGGTTTTCTGATCTTGTGTATGCAAATCTTTGTCACGTTAACAGGTAAATATTATGTGATTTTACTTACAGCTTTTTATCTCTTCTGTAATTCTTGGGAAACCGTACAATTCTTGATCAGGTGTTTTATCGAGTCCAGTTAGAACAACTAAAACCAGGTACAACTGTCATTCCTGACTATTACAATTTTGGATATTATATATTTCATGTTGCAAAAGAACACATTTAAAAGAACGATTGGTTTCTTTGCAGTTAGCGATGGTTTAGATAAACACATTGTATACGTTAACAATGCTTCAATCAATGTTCAATGTTGTTTAATGATATAATTACTCTTTTACTGATTATAATCACATAGAAGTGCTGTATTAACTAATAACTAATATCTATTATACAGTGTACTGTTTTAATCATCTGGTTTGGTTCCTTTTTAACTATAAACTTGAAGACAATCAGAATATATCTTCTAAACATAGGGTTTTTGTTAAGATGATGTTTTTGTACAATCCATAGATATGATGCCAAGGGTTGTGATTAAGAAGAACATGTGCTAAGTGAATAATGATCGTAATTCTATATTGTCAATCGGAACATTTATATAAAATATAGTTAAAGAGGCTGTAGTCATATATTGCTCATTTGCCAGTAGCTCCATTTTGTATTGCGAAACGTACTCAACAATTGTGTCGCCTGTTATTCAATGATACAAAAAGGCTATTCGTTCTACATTATGGCCACTTGGCAATATTGGCCTGTGTTTGAGATAATCATCATACAGTTTTGCAATGCTATCATTTTTATGCACTTAAATATAAGATATTTATTAAAAATTGGATATCCCTCGACAAAAAATTTAGATAAGTCTTAACGATGTTTGATATACTAAACAATAGAAAAGTATGTGAGTAAATAAATCCATAAATGTTGTAAGTAAATGCTTCACATTCTGAAACAGTACCGATTTTCTTGGATGTATTAAAATAAGTCAGAATCATTCTTCATGTTAATGATCGCTGAAGAAAACGCGACTGTTGTTACAGAATTTTCTACTTTCTAAAACATTTCGTATAGATATTTTGCATACAGTCAAACTATATTATTTTAAACCCTTATAACTCGAAGACATGGCTTTACTGGATATACAAATTCAGTTCCGACCGTTAAAATGATAAAGTATACTCGGTTTCAGCAAATACTCAGGCTTCGATGTCTCTTGTCTTCAGTTACTTCGGATCACGGGGTTCGACAGTAGTTAATATCCTTTAAGGTTAGGTTACTGCGAAACACAATATAATACGGGTATGAATTATTAGAAAAAAAATCAATGAGAAAAAATAAGAGTAAAAAAGGAAAGATAAAAATATCAGATAAAACTCTAACGTTTTGTAGCATGGCATCATGTCTACTGTTAACATACATATTTTAGTGCTTTTCTCGTTGTAAGACTTCCACTAACTTGTTTCTACTGTTACCATTGTAGTAAGAATGCATTGTTTTCTACAACAATTATTGTGAATGCACTTATTCTGTTCATGATTAGCTATCCGCAAACAATTGAGCATGCCAAGATAAGTTACCAATATGTTAGTCTCTCGTTACTCCCACTTAAGTAGAAAACGAGGACGGAAATCCAAAATTGGGCAAGAGACACTTAAAGAGCCTTCCGCTGTTAACATGTTGTAGACTATATAGCGTGCCTCATTTTCAGCTCTGAAACTATTTTATTTTTTCTCGCTCCTGCAAGGATAAAATACGTTAAAACCTCAACAAGAAAATCTATTTTTTGCATGACATGCAAATGCATTGAACATAATTTAACCTTAACATTCTTTTCAAATAAGACCGTTAGTTTGCTAAATCTGGCTGCTAGTAATTTTTGATGAGGTCTTTCCCGAATCAAAAAAAAAAAAAAAAAATTGACATGGAGCCCATCTTATTTCATTTCAAAATATGGTTATCCGGTACGTTAGTATTGGGGAAATTAAAAATATGTAGTTAGTATAGTTATCTATTTCTTATTTTTACGCTAACTAGAATGACTAACTACATGTTTTCATAACCGTTGACAACGCACAGCGCACCGATGAACCATGTCGACCTAATTTGGTACTATGAGACAGACAATACAAAATGTAGGTCAGGTGATACTTTATCTGTATTTTAAGCGTAGACAATCGCTATGCGTGGCCTAAGTCAGGAATTCATATAGATACATAAAAACAATTTTAGCTTGTGGGAATATAATTGGTTTATTGTAAATAAATCATTGTATTTGATCGTGTTATGAATGCAATCTATTGTTTTCAAAATTGACACATGAGTTTTGATATATCGATCGTTCACTGGTATCAAATGTACACGGGAAATTCAACCAATCCTGTCTCAGTTGCATTCATCATTAGAATTATACTCCGTGTGGAGTCAGCTTTGAGGTGGATGTAGAAAGGATGGGTGTGACAACTGCGGAATGGATTTATGTTGGTTTTCTGATCTTGTGTATGCAAATCTTTGTCACGTTAACAGGTAAATTTATGTGATTTTACTTACAGCTTTTTATCTCTTCTGTAATTCTTGGGAAACCGTACAATTCTTGATCAGGTGTTTTATCGAGTCCAGTTAGAACAACTAAAACCAGGTACAACTGTCATTCCTGACTATTACAATTTTGGATATTATGTATTTCATGTTGCAAAAGAACACATTTAAAAGAACGATTGGTTTCTTTGCAGTTAGCGATGGTTTAGATAAACACATTGTATACGTTAACAATGCTTCAATCAATGTTCAATGTTGTTTAATGATATAATTACTCTTTTACTGATTACAATCACATAGAGTGCTGTATTAACTAATAACTAATATCTATTATACAGTGTACTGTTTTAATCATCTGGTTTGGTTCCTTTTTAACTATAAACTTGAAGACAATCAGAATATATCTTCTAAACATAGGGTTTTTGTTAAGATGATGTTTTTGTACAATCCATAGATATGATGCCAAGGGTTGTGATTAAGAAGAACATGTGCTAAGTGAATAATGATCGTAATTCTATATTGTCAATCGGAACATTTATATAAAATATAGTTAAAGAGGTTGTAGTCATATATTGCTCATTTGCCAGTAGCTCCATTTTGTATTGCGAAACGTACTCAACAATTGTGTCGCCTGTTATTCAATGATACAAAAAGGCTATTCGTTCTACATTATGGCCACTTGGCAATATTGGCCTGTGTTTGAGATAATCATCATACAGTTTTGCAATGCTATCATTTTTATGCACTTAAATATAAGATATTTATTAAAAATTGGATATCCCTCGACAAAAAATTTAGATAAGTCTTAACGATGTTTGATATACTAAACAATAGAAAAGTATGTGAGTAAATAAATCCATAAATGTTGTAAGTAAATGCTTCACATTCTGAAACAGTACCGATTTTCTTGGATGTATTAAAATAAGTCAGAATCATTCTTCATGTTAATGATCGCTGAAGAAAACGCGACTGTTGTTACAGAATTTTCTACTTTCTAAAACATTTCGTATAGATATTTTGCATACAGTCAAACTATATTATTTTAAACCCTTATAACTCGAAGACATGGCTTTACTGGATATACAAATTCAGTTCCGACCGTTAAAATGATAAAGTATACTCGGTTTCATCAAATACTCAGGCTTCGATGTCTCTTGTCTTCAGTTACTTCGGATCACGGGGTTCGACAGTAGTTAATATCCTTTAAGGTTAGGTTACTGCGAAACACAATATAATACGGGTATGAATTATTAGAAAAAAAATCAATGAGAAAAAATAAGAGTAAAAAAGGAAAGATAAAAATATCAGATAAAACTCTAACGTTTTGTAGCATGGCATCATGTCTACTGTTAACATACATATTTTAGTGCTTTGCTCGTTGTAAGACTTCTACTAACTTGTTTCTACTGTTACCATTGTAGTAAGAATGCATTGTTTTCTACAACAATTATTGTGAATGCACTTATTCTGTTCATGATTAGCTATCCGCAAACAATTGAGCATGCCAAGATAAGTTACCAATATGTTAGTCTCTCGTTACTCCCATTTAAGTAGAAAACGAGGACGGAAATCCAAAATTGGGCAAGAGACACTTAAAGAGCCTTCCGCTGTTAACATGTTGTAGACTATATAGCGTGCCTCATTTTCAGCTCTGAAACTATTTTATTTTTTCTCGCTCCTGCAAGGATAAAATACGTTAAAACCTCAACAAGAAAATCTATTTTTTGCATGACATGCAAATGCATTGAACATAATTTAACCTTAACATTCTTTTCAAATAAGACCGTTAGTTTGCTAAATCTGGCTGCTAGTAATTTTTGATGAGGTCTTTCCCGAATCAAAAAAAAAAAAAAAAAAATTGACATGGAGCCCATCTTATTTCATTTCAAAATATGGTTATCCGGTACGTTAGTATTGGGGAAATTAAAAATATGTAGTTAGTATAGTTATCTATTTCTTATTTTTACGCTAACTAGAATGACTAACTACATGTTTTCATAACCGTTGACAACGCACAGCGCACCGATGAACCATGTCGACCTAATTTGGTACTATGAGACAGACAATACAAAATGTAGGTCAGGTGATACTTTATCTGTATTTTAAGCGTAGACAATCGCTATGCGTGGCCTAAGTCAGGAATTCATATAGATACATAAAAACAATTTTAGCTTGTGGGAATATAATTGGTTTATTGTAAATAAATCATTGTATTTGATCGTGTTATGAATGCAATCTATTGTTTTCAAAATTGACACATGAGTTTTGATATATCGATCGTTCACTGGTATCAAATGTACACGGGAAATTCAACCAATCCTGTCTCAGTTGCATTCATCATTAGAATTATACTCCGTGTGGAGTCAGCTTTGAGGTGGATGTAGAAAGGATGGGTGTGACAACTGCGGAATGGATTTATGTTGGTTTTCTGATCTTGTGTATGTAAATCTTTGTCACGTTAACAGGTAAATTTATGTGATTTTACTTACAGCTTTTTATCTCTTCTGTAATTCTTGGGAAACCGTACAATTCTTGATCAGGTGTTTTATCGAGTCCAGTTAGAACAACTAAAACCAGGTACAACTGTCATTCCTGACTATTACAATTTTGGATATTATGTATTTCATGTTGCAAAAGAACACATTTAAAAGAACGATTGGTTTCTTTGCAGTTAGCGATGGTTTAGATAAACACATTGTATACGTTAACAATGCTTCAATCAATGTTCAATGTTGTTTAATGATATAATTACTCTTTTACTGATTACAATCACATAGAGTGCTGTATTAACTAATAACTAATATCTATTATACAGTGTACTGTTTTAATCATCTGGTTTGGTTCCTTTTTAACTATAAACTTGAAGACAATCAGAATATATCTTCTAAACATAGGGTTTTTGTTAAGATGATGTTTTTGTACAATCCATAGATATGATGCCAAGGGTTGTGATTAAGAAGAACATGTGCTAAGTGAATAATGATCGTAATTCTATATTGTCAATCGGAACATTTATATAAAATATAGTTAAAGAGGTTGTAGTCATATATTGCTCATTTGCCAGTAGCTCCATTTTGTATTGCGAAACGTACTCAACAATTGTGTCGCCTGTTATTCAATGATACAAAAAGGCTATTCGTTCTACATTATGGCCACTTGGCAATATTGGCCTGTGTTTGAGATAATCATCATACAGTTTTGCAATGCTATCATTTTTATGCACTTAAATATAAGATATTTATTAAAAATTGGATATCCCTCGACAAAAAATTTAGATAAGTCTTAACGATGTTTGATATACTAAACAATAGAAAAGTATGTGAGTAAATAAATCCATAAATGTTGTAAGTAAATGCTTCACATTCTGATACAGTACCGATTTTCTTGGATGTATTAAAATAAGTCAGAATCATTCTTCATGTTTACTGATCGCTGAAGAAAACGCGACTGTTGTTACAGAATTTTCTACTTTCTAAAACATTTCGTATAGATATTTTGCATACAGTCAAACTTTATTATTATGAACCCTTATAACTCGAAGACATGGCTTTACTGGATATACAAATTCAGTTCCGACCGTTAAAATGATAAAGTATACTCGGTTTCATCAAATACTCAGGCTTCGATGTCTTTTGTCTTCAGTTACTTCGGATCACGGGGTTCGACAGTAGTTAATATCCTTTACGGGTTAGGTTACTGCGAAACACAATATAATACGGGTATGAATTATTAGAAAAAAAAATCAATGAGAAAAAATAAGAGTAAAAAAGGAAAGATAAAAATATCAGATAAAACTCTAACGTTTTGTAGCATGGCATCATGTCTACTGTTAACATATATATTTTAGTGCTTTGCTCGTTGTAAGACTTCTACTGACTTGTTTCTACTGTTACCATTGTAGTTAGAATGCATTGTTTTCTACAACAATTATTGTGAATACACTTATTCTGTTCATGATTAGCTATCCGCAAACAATTGAGGGTGCCAAGATAAGTTACCAATATGTTAGTCTCTCGTTACTCCCACCTAAGTAGAAAACGAGGACGGAAATCCAAAATTGGGCAAGAGACACTTAAAGAGCCTTCCGCTGTTAACATGTTGTAGACTATATAGCATGCCTCATTTTCAGCTCTGAAACTATTTTATTTTTTCTCGCTCCTGCAAGGGTAAAATACGTTAAAACCTCAACAAGAAAATCTATTTTTTGCATGACATGCAAATGCATTGAACATAATTTAACCTTAACATTCTTTTCAAATAAGACCGTTAGTTTGCTAAATCTGGCTGCTAGTAATTTTTGATGAGGTCTTTCCCGAATCAAAAAAAAAACAAAAAAAAATGACATGGAGCCCATCTTATTTCATTTCAAAATATGGTTATCCGGTACGTTAGTATTGGGGAAATTAAAAATATGTAGTTAGTATAGTTATCTATTTCTTATTTTTACGCTAATTAGAATGACTAACTACATGTTTTCATAACCGTTGACAACGCACAGCGCACCGATGAACCATGTCGACCTAATTTGGTACTATGAGACAGACAATACAAAATGTAGGTCAGGTGATACTTTATCTGTATTTTAAGCGTAAACAATCGCTCTGCGTGGCCTAAGTCAGGAATTCATATAGATACATGAAAACAATTTTAGCTTGTGGGAATATAATTGGTTTATTGTAAATAAATCATTGTATTTGATCGTGTTATGCATGCAGTCAATAGGTTGAAAGTAATAAGATTAAAATACATAGTTAGCGGTTAGGATATTATAAATTAAGTTGTTATCGATTTAATCACCTCACAATAAGGCCCCCTCGCTAGACGGGCGTAGTTTGATATTGTACATTGACGTCAACAAACAATGGTATCTGTTGTCTGAAATAAACATGTTATATGACATATATTTAGCTCATTGTATATCAATACAATACATGATATAAATAAATTATGGACCATTAAAAACCAAACAATTGAACCAGTTTTCGGCACAATAACTTTATTGCTGTTGTTTGTGTTTGTTTATTTGTTTTTGGTTTTGTTTGTTTGTTTTTTGAAGATATTAAGTAATATGTCGATTCTGTTATTGATTATTGGTTTTTAGGAATATAATAATTATTATTATTTGTGTTTTTTAACATTATATTTATTTTTTATTTTTTATTTTTTTTACAACGAATATATTTTAGATAAGACCAAGAACACTCAAATGGTAGTCAGAGGTAAAACAAAACAAAGAAGAATGATTTGAGCTCCGAAACCATCAGATTGATAAGCGGCGGCTCTACCATATGAGCTAAACGGACTCCCTGGATGGAATAATCTAGCTAATGTGAAGATTAAAATATTTCATCAATTACGCTTTTTTTTTTAAGTTATTCATTACCAGCATACCGGAGAAACACTTTCTAAGAGCAAGTCGCCTTTTGATACATATAATAAAGTAAGATTTTGTAAAAGTTCGTTCTCCGATGTTCTCTATTATGTCAAAAAGTGATTTTTTTATTTGAAATCGCCCCCACCTATATCTATTGAATCGATAGATTCCACTTACCTGATTGCAAATTAATGAGCTATCCCTGTGTGAAGTGTAAGCTCGACTCCGATATTTAATTGATAAAGATAAACGAGTTATGAGAATAATAATCAGATATTAGAAGTAATGTAATGACTTTACAGTTTGTTTTGAATGACACAAACACTTACACCACGATAATGCATAATACACATTGTTACGGTAATATTTAATGGATGTAAAAATAGTTAAAAATATATAATAAAAACAATATACACAGAAAAACCCAACCACAGTAGCTGTTAATTGTAAACCTTTATTTTGTGTTTCAATAAGAGCTATGTACAGTACACTCCCGAATTCTCGTTATATGTTGTATGTATATGTGACTGATTTCTTTCTACAAGTTAATAGTATATAATCATACAGTGTTTATTCTAATTTTGTTGCTGCTTTTCAGACAAGACTGTGTGTTCGGATTACTTGGTATCTGGACTGGATGGTGTAGATGATGCAAAACTGACGTCCTCTAGCAATTTTGATAACGACCCACTGTATCACGGTCCTACGAATGCCAGGCTATATTTGCCTACGGTGTGGTCGTGGGTTGCGGGTGCTAATGATGTCAATCAGTACATACAGGTTAATATTACTTTTAACTACAAAAACGTCTCATAAACATCTACATAATGTCGCTCACGTAGCAATAATAATTGATATATTGACTTCCAATTGAGAATGAGAGACTGCCTGATGGCTTTGATTGCCTAGATACCACAGAACGATGACATTAGAAAAGCAACCTACAACACGGGTTTCGGTCATACACGAAGACAGGGGCATATGTGTTCTGTTTTTTTTTTTTACGAAATTGTACTGATAAGAAATACATCCCTTTGACTGTTTATAAATTAGATCAAATTTACATGCCTTCTACTCAGTCCTCTTTCGCTCCACACCATCAAAGAACCTCCACCATATCTATTTTTTGTCAATGACTAACTGCCTAGAACCTCTCCTCTCTTTCGTCCCTTTATTCCGGAGGTTACGTTCCCTCTATGCACCACAGGAAAATGCCGTTGCAGAAACGAAGGTGCACGAGTGGGAGGGAAAAACTGACCAATTACTTAGACGATGAACTTCTTTCGAAGATTACAGAGAAACTAGTCATACAAATCCAGTTAATCTTAACACATGGCGACCCCAAAACTGTTGATTCGTGTACATCAAAGGATCTAAGTAATCTTTTAGTTGAAGTCAACAACATGGCAGTGATATGTTTAGTTTAACGTGTATAAATAAAGCGCCACGTTTCGGTGACAACTCTGTCACCTTCATCAGACAAAAGACCAGTTATCTTTAAAATTCACTTCGGTGCTACATGTATGTGTACGAGAATGTGATCGGTTCCTGTCGGATAATCGACTGGAATGTGGGATTTTTAAGTCCAGACAGGATAGCTTAGAGGCGCCTTTTGAATTTTTGCGTTTGTTGGTGTTAAGTTTTTCATTTGTTCAGTTGTTCTGGAGCGTGAGTACGACTCTACACTCATAATCGTCTATGTCCATGGCGACTGTCGCCTTTCATTTGTCTGCTGGTATATAATAATAGATTGGTCCACGCTGAACTTTTAAGAGCACATAATCATCCTTTGTTACATTGCTGGTTGTTAATGTAACGACCCGACTGGGACTCGAACGCGGAACCGCCAGATTAAATCACCCGTAAGTGTAGCGCTGAGTATTTTTGTTCTCCCCACAATCCGTATTCTTTCCTTGTCGTATTCTATCCCTCACCAAAACCTGCTGTGCTTTGTGATACTTCTAACATGGATGTTATTTACCGGACGCCCAATGTTAAAACTCAAGGTGTTATTGTTTAAGTCCCAACATCTTAATGTGAGGACAAGGTTATATCTGTGTTTCGCTAATTTCTGTTCAAGACTTTCTACTTTTTGCACATCTATGGCAACATCTTGTCAATACTTAGAACAAATATTATGAAGCATGCTCGTTAGGTTGGTAAGCATAAATGTAAAAAGTTGATGTCTCTTAGACATTAATCTGTCTTGGTGTGAAGATGTTGTGTTTGTTTCGCTTTCGCCTACATTGTAAAAGGGTCTTCATTTGTTCAGGTTCTACATTCTTTACATCCCAACGATTGATTGCTACCTTACGTTGTGAGAAACCTGTTTTCAGTTTGGTTTTGAAAGCATAGATTCAAACAAGAGTGATGTTCAGTAAGGAGATTTGACATCACTTGGTGGGTACTTTACTCAAATTGATTTAACTTTGTATATGGTGTATGGACGCACACACCTAGTCAACAACAAGATGGTATAGGTACATGTAGCATCTTCAATATTATATGATATGAAACAAAATGTATCACTTTCCCAGACTTTAAAACACATTTTATTTCAAAATAGAAATGACTTTTCCAATGATTTGAGTGGTATTTACTAAGCCACATAACTAATGATTATTCAATAACTAAGAAAATTGAAGATGATGTTGTTTACTTGTCTGGGATGTAACGGCCGTATGCCGTTTTCCGTTATTTAGATTGTATGTTATGCTACGCATTCACCTTTGCAAAATATACATGTTATGCATTTCAGGTAGAGTTCCCAGGAGAAAGAGATATTACTGCTATCTTACTCCAGGGACGAAACAATTATGGTCACTTCCAGTTTGTTAAGTCCTATTACATATTATACAGCATAGACGGTGTAGTGTGGATCAGTGTGACATCACAAAGCCAAACCCCCATAGTAAGTCACCACATAGTACTGTATAGTTGTTTGACTGGGCTAATATAGCATGGTTTCCCTAGTCGGGCCTGCTTCGGGGTATTAGCTCAACCACGGCGTGTAACAATCAGCAGTAAACTATTTATTATTTTATATTATGTATTAATATTATTTAGTTAACGAAATTAAATTATAAGAATTAACATTAACATTAAAATTCTTCGCGGTTTATGAAGAGAGTACACTCCAGTTTGTTTATGTTATGACTGTATAACAGAAAAAATAATTAATGTTAATTCTTATAATTTAATTTCGTCTTTTACACACCAAGATATTTTACTTTCTTTGGTGAACTCTCTTCTGTGATAAATTATTACGCAACGTTATCAGCCAATCAAAAATAATGTTACATTTCGCAACGTCAAAAATTTTGTTATGGAGGTATAACAAAATTATTTCAGCCAATGAAAATGCGTGTTTCATACAAAATTAAATTATTAGGGATTAAGTACAGAACAAAGTATATAACGAAGCACATAATGTCAGACATATCCATTTGTTGATTTGTTTTGGCAATTTGTATAGTCACGACTGAAATTATGCAATAATTTTACTTCTTGGCTGACATATTAATGTTGTATTTAGCACGTCACTTCACATCATTCAGTTTTCCAATGTCTATTGCCGTATCAATCATTGGAGCCTTTAACGAATTTGTCTGTCTGCGTTTTGACATCAAATCACTCACCATAATTCAGATTTCAATGTCGAATCACACATCATCAGATTTTAATGTCAAATTACACATTCTCAGTTTTCAATTTGAAATCACACATTATCAGTTTTCATTGTCTAATTAGTTATCACACATTATCGGCTTTCAATGTCAAATTACACATTATCAGTTTACACTGTCAAATCACGCATCGTCAGTTTTTAATGTCAAAATCACATATTGTCAGTTTTGGATTTCAAATCACAATCATCATATTTCAATGTTAAATCACACATTATCAGTTTTCAATGTCAAATTACACATGATCAGTTTTTAATGACAAATCATATATCATCAATGTCAAATCACATATCATCAGTTTTCAATTTCAAATCACAATCATCAAATTTCAATGTCAAATAACAAATAATCAGTTTTCAATGTCAAATTACACACATCATTAGTTTTCAATGTTAAATCAATAAAACGATGACAAATTGTAAAGAGAAAAATCATTTATATACCTATATATTTTCTCAAATAATGACCGTGTCTCGATAAATGTAAAGTTTCCCAGTTCACAGCCAGGTTCAACTTATTTTTTGTTGTTCTATCGTTGGAAAAATATGGTGTTTCATTGATGTGAATTGTTTTATTCATTTGTAATTTTTGTTTCAGTTATTTCCGGAAATAGTGACAGGAACACCGTTGTTAAGTCCGCCCTCGTTCCCAGTATCAGAGCTGTGTATCTTCGTATCAATCCTAGGAGCTGGAACGAATTTGTCAGTCTCCGCTTTGACGTCAGTGGATGTTACAACATTCGGGAAAAGTGTAAATCACCAGCCAAGTCAATAACTGAGAATAATATGTTATATCAAATAGTCACTTATGTTAAAGATAGGTTATTGTTAATGATTATAATAAATGTATACATGCATTCGTCATTGAATTACCCTCCAGTCCAAATATGGCAGATACGGTCAATGTAGATGAAAAGATTAATTCATTATCACCGCATTTATGCCAAATTGTTTCTTATCATCAATAGACCTGCAATATATGTATATACATATCCTATATCAAGTGTAATTGCGAAAAAAATGACATTGTTTTGTTCTTATTATTCCAGACATAGCGTCGGAACATTATGAAAAGACACAAATGTTGGTCCCAGTAGATCTTGAGCAATACCCAGTGTTAAACGGAAATACTCGATCTTTGTTGGAATGCGGGAAAATGTGCCATCAGAAAGAATCGTGCCGTGCGTTCACATTTGACAAAAACCAGACGATTTGTCGGGATGTAACAGTAGGATTCACAGCCCAATATTCGGCAAATTCAGCATTAAAACAATTTTATGTAAACAAAGGTATTTGATATCTACTACAACATTTTGTTCGTGTTTATGCATGTCTTAATCATGTCTAAATGCAACAAATATTTTCAGATTTCACGAGTTGAGTTACTTAAGTATGTTTACAGGATGTGATTATTTGGTTTCCGTTTATATAAAGGAATATATTCCCAAACGTTTCCATGTATCATCTTGTCTTTTGAAGGCATTTTCACATCTCTTGGATTCCGAGAATTCCCGAACAGACTTGCTCTTTACAAGATAAATGAACAAAGCCTTGACCAAGTCGGCGCTGCTGATCTCTGTGGTCAATACTACTCCCAATTGATCAAGGTGACTTCTCAACCACAAATGTCGAGTCTACAGAACATCATCACTGGAAATGATATTCTACGTAAGATTCCAACTACGTCATATACACTTACTCCAGTATCACCCATTTATGTAGAAGAACATTTGCCACAATAGATGGATGCTATTCATCTCCTATGGCATGCACTTATCATCATTGCAGGTGTTTAATAACAAATATTCTATACCCCAACTGTAAATGCTTTTTGATTGGTTGACACGGCGGCATTTGACCAGGACCATGTTTAAATCACATGGTCCAATACATTTTGATTGGCTAACACTTGAAAGCCGCTTCACAGAGTCGCGGAAAAGAAAACACACGAAAAGTAATTCGTCATTTTTTTATGATAATTCATTTTTGATGTAGGTTTCTATCAAATTATCGCTTTGAGAATAATAAACTTGCCAGCTGATTATTTGTCATGATTAATTGTAAATTGTAATATCTACACATTATTTCCAAAATTGTCAGTTTTGCATAATAATTAGCGGTATTTCACTTTTGGTGATATCGTTATCACCCACCTTATATTGTGAAAGAACATACGTTATCAAAAATCAGGTATTTTTTTCTCATTTCTCTGGTATTTGTATATGGTATTATTTCATTCTCGTTATTTTTCCAAAGATTCCAAACATTGGGAAAATAACTAACTCGAGTAAAAGAAATGCCATATACAAACAACAGCCACTGGTTGTGTGACCTGTATTTATCCCATGTCTTAAGCACGCTTTAGAAAACTCAGAACTTTTTTATTTATAACAATATATAGATATATATATAACGTAGCAAGGGCTTGTTGAATATTTGCAACATAAGTCAACAACCTTTTTACCTACGTCTCCTTTGTCAGATACCCTTTTTCACTCGCATTTCACACTAAGTTAAAGACGATGCTATATTCCAGTGCAAGCCAACAACCAATTGTTTGTGTCCGGGATGTATGCGTCACCTGATTGGAAGTACAGTGACGGAGGGGAAGTGATGGACAACACACTCTGGGCTCCAGACCACCCTGACCCCAGTCATGGACATTGCGTCATGTTGACACTGACAGGTTTAGCCAGTGTGGATTGTTCAGAAAGTCTCTTCTCCATATGTGGTTGATTTTGATTATTATTATTTTCAAACGAGTGTATTGCACCTGAAACTTGAATGTAGTAGAAGCGGATTTTAGTCGACAGCAACCACCACAAAAACTGAATGACATCAGCTACTAGTTGACTGTAACGCTGAGTAATACGTAACTGTATGTATATCGACGATGTCGTGGAATTTTGAAATCAGTGAACATTACGTAAACTTCTTATTATTCTTGTCAAATAAATGTAAATTTGGGGTTTTAAAAGCTCCCCTGAACCATGTGAATCGTGTGAATTCCCTCTGTCAGACCAGGTTTTGGCATAATACAATAAAATAATAATGTTTGTGATATACGAAAATATATTGTATTTCTTGACACCAATCTACAAATTATTAATGTAATTATCAATATCAACACAGCAAAATCCCCAAGGTCATGTAGGAAAGTTATTCCGGCATTATTTAGCGAAACAAAAATACGTAAAATTTGACAGTATAAGTCGTAGATACCGTAGCTGTATGCCGTTTGGGCTGTAGCCTTTTGAGTGGAGCTGAAGAATGTGGTATTTACTCGAGTGGTCTTGATATATAGGTAAGGGTTAATGGATAGGTTTAAAGTAATGCCATGTACATGTATATCCTAAACTATTCTGGTGTTCGTTATTATTTTATTCGATTGCACATTTTCTAATAAATATGATGATTATTGATCTGAATTTCTTATTGTATTAAATTCATATTTACATTGCGAAAAATGTGATGCAAAACAGTTATTAACATTCTTAAATGTTTATACATGTACAAGGAATTGTTAACCTAAAAAAGGTGATACCGCTCTCAGGTTGACAATTTCTTGTTTTAATCTAACCGAGGTCAATAAATTTATAATCTTTTCGTTATAGTATTTTTGGGTGCCTTAGGTGTTTTTGTAAGCTGTGTCAAACATATTGCGATTACATTGATTTAGCCACCCTAGTTCTCAGTTTGAGAGTGTCACTTAACCTAAAATTGACCTAAATCTTGTACTTTTCTACAGTATCCTTTTTTGGTTATTTTTTAAGCACGGAATTTGTTGATTTCGAGTTAAAACTATGGTCTGGTTTAATGCAGATATTTTGTGTTCTTTATCTACTATGATGTGACTTAATTGGGGTCCAAGTATAGGGTATCTTATTTGTATCAGTTCATCTTGTATTGATTAAAACCCTTCGGGTCGGAAGGCCCAAAAATCTTGGCCAATATTGGAAAAATCGGCCATGTGACCGATTTAAAATTTGAATCTTTAGTACCTTCATTTTTCAGAAATAGAATGCAGTAGAAAAAAACAATTTACTGTTGTTCTTTAACAAAATCTACAGGAATAAATATACATAATCCGGAAGCTTGTTTTTGTACCAAACAGGGCCGCGCTGGCCGAGTGGTTATGGTGTCCCGACACTTTATCACTCCCCTCCACCTCTGGGTCGGGAGTTCGAAACCAACGAGGAACAGTTGCCTGGTACTGATCGTAGGTCGGTAGGCTTTCTCCGGGTGCTCCGGCTTTCCTCCACCTCCCAAACCAGACACGTCCTTAAATGGCCCTGGCTGTTAAAAGAACGCAAAAAAAAAAACCCAACAATAGTACCAGACGATAATCAGCATCCCTTACGACAGCGATGAAACAGCTCGGACAATGGTCACAAATAACAATTTTTCACAAGCATAGGAATCGTATCGTATGCAATTTCATTTTCATACACACTTCATAATTCTTATCCTATTATATTTGGTCACCTCGTATCATCAACACTTTAGGTCCCCATAACATCAATGGCGACTCCTATAGAAGGACAAAATAGCTGTATGATGTAGTTGAATTGGTTTTTGCTCCACTGTATCTAAATCACCATTGTTTCGAAAAGTGTTGATATAGTATGTGTCTTTGTAGAATCCCTTGTAGAGAGTTATACATAATAAATGACATATTTAGTGAATGCAAAGACAAGAGGGATGATTGATATGCTGTGAGCCTCATATTGATTGAGATACTCAAAGATGTTCTTTTTGTTAGTTTATATAGACGAGGTAGCACTCTAAAGGCTTTTGCAAAATCGATGAAAGAGCAGTGATCCAATATTTGCATACAGAAGGTTTAACACTTAAAGATGCTACACCTCCAACAGAGTGTAATAAATTGTTATTATTTTGCCAATAAATGACATTTAGTCCATACATGTACATTGTATGCCTATTTAAGACCTGCCAATAGAAAAAGCAATTTATAACGTCAACAATTGTCGTAATGAAGCCAAGAAGCATTCCTGGGGAGATTCACATACAGAAGAAAACAAATATGATGGACTTACTTTCTTTTTTGTTTAGATTCAGCTGGGGCAACTATATATTGCCTTTTGCCTTTCATAACAACACATTTTAAATGCCGAGGTTATAATGCAAACAGAAAATAAAAACAAGATAAACATTTCAATATTATCCGTTGCGAAAAATCTAATTTGTGCGGTCTTCTTTCTGGAGAAGTTAGGTTAACACATGTGGCCTTCCTCGCTTCGCCATTTGGTTTCTGTTTTCGGCGCACGCGCAATCAGTATGCATTCAATATGAGGGTGGTAATAATGTAAAGTGTGTAACTTGTATTGCTGGAGAAAAATACATACGAGTCCATTCGTGTTTTAAATTGATAAAATATACTATTTGTCGGAGGTGTAGCACCTTTAAGGATATCAATAAAGACATGGTAACAACACAAGGGAAATAATCCCCTTCATATGCTACAGTGAAAAGCTGGGTGGCGGAATTAAAGCGCGGCCGTCAGAGCTTCGAGGATGACTTCCTTCCTGGAAGACCTGTCAATGTTGCAACCCCAGGAATGGTCAATAAAGTTCATGATATTTGTATTAATGACAGACGAGTCACAGACAGATATATAGTAAGTAGAGTTGGTATTTTACAGGAAAGAGTACGTTCCATTCTGACCGAGGATCTTGCAATGAGAAAGTTTTCGGCCCGATGGGTACCAAGACTTCTGAAAATTGATCAGATCCACACCAGTCGCACATTATCGCGCGCTAGTCTTAAGCTTTATGATGAAGATCCTGCCATATTTCTTCAGAGATTTGTCACTATTGATAAAACAGCATGGTCCATAATTTTACCCCAGAGGTAAACAACAATCGAAATAATGGAAAAACACAGGCTCAAGTCAAAGACTGTTCCATCAGCTGGGAAAGTTATGGCCTCGGTTTTCTGGATGCAGATGGTTTTCTGTTGATAGATTATCTCCAAAATGGACAATCAAGGGCACGTACTATGCTTAACTTCTCAAGCAGTTACAGGAAAATATCAAACTTAAGCGCCGCAGAAAGCTCCCTACATATGTGTTATTCCATCAGGACAATGCTCCTGTTCACAAGTATGTCATTGCCATGGCTGCCATTCACGATTAAGGCTTTAAATTGTTGAGCATCCTCCTTATTCGCCTGATCTCGCTCCAGCAGACTTTCATCCATTTCCGAAACTGAAAACAACTATTTCAGGCACCGACTTTCAGTCCGATGATGACGTCATATATGCAGTGGATGACTGTCTTACCAGCCAAGAAAAGGAATTCTATAAAAGTGGCATTGAGGCCCTTAAACACCTCTTGCAAAAGTGTATAGACACTAAAGGGGGTTATTTGAAGATAAAATACAATATGTCCGGCAAAATTGAAATCCTTCAATATGAGGCTCACCACATATCAATCAGCCCTCGTGTTCATGTGGGTGTAAGAGTTGATTTCTCATTTAGGGAACATCTGAAGCACAACATCAAAAACATCTATTATGACATGGATTTTTGTTCTGTGATTTAAGATCAAATTCAAATATGTACATCGAAGGCACATGGGACGATATTTTAAAACAGTTATTCGTGCTTGGTTTGGGTTTGGTACAGCAGAGCTGTACTGATGAAAAAGCATTGCATAAGTGATGCTGAACGCCCAATATGTGCATACCCTGGAGGCGACTGTGGAAACTAAAACTGGTCGAAAGAAATATCAAAATCCGACTAGGGAGTTACAATAGTCCCATCATTTGATGAGCAGTAACTTTTAATATTTCATTTCAAAAGACAGTTAAGTATATGTGTATATCATGAACAATCTCACGATTAAAATCAATTAAAACGTAACATACTGGTTATGACAAACCTAAGGGGAGTAAAGTCCACCAGCAGTGTCAACGTATAGATAAGTTTATTAAGAATTATTCATGAACATCTATATGTTCTCTCTGTCTTACCTATGGGAGAAAAAACAAAAACAAAAAACATTTAAATTATTATTTATATGTATAAGTTTTTATCATTTAAGTGCCGAAAGCTACAGAATTGGAGAGGCCTTTCATACTTGATTACTCAATTCATAATTGGATTACACGGCATAATGCTATAAACAGGTACTTACACAGGTATCACTAGACGCTGACAGTATCAGATCAGACACAGAAATAGTGGCAGTTTCAATTGTCTTCGGGAATACCAGCCAGGCCAAAGGTGTGGTTGATAACGTGATTGGGGAACTACATATTTAAATACAACTTTAAAATATGAATTAATATTCGAACAATACACACTGGGGAAAATTTACTGTTAGAGTATTGACTTTATTGGCACCCTAAACAGTCAACAATATCATCTCCTTAACATGTTACAACTTTCAATCGAATCCCTTTAGGATGAAATGCAATTTCCATATATCTTCTTTATAAAATTTAAGATGACAAAGCATGTCAAAGGTGAAATAATATAAGTAGGCGTGTGCGCATATCAGATTATGTGGAACTACATGTAAATCGACACATTACTGGTGATGTGGTTATGAAGGAATTACATCGTGTTAACTTTGTTCTTCAAATTTTAATTTTAATTCGTATCTTTATGGATTGTGGGATCCGTCATAATGGTAGGTAAATGATTTCTATCATATGCGTATGAATTTTGTTAAATGAACCCTTAAACATATCATCAACTTCTGTTCAAAGTATGTATACTGTATAAATATATAGCCACAACGAAATCCCCAGACAGGCCAAATTATTTTTTTTTAGACAAATCAGGTATATGCTAAATCGAAACTCGTTTAATTGGCCATTAAAAACAAGTTTGTTATATATATATAATTTGTCTATATTCACTGCTGAATAACTTCAGTATCAGTTTCTTGTCTGCCATTTATTTTTCCTTTTAAATGAACTGATAATAAATCGGCATTTCTTATGATTTATAAAGAAAGCGATTATCTAAAATAATCTTATTTATTTATCTATTTAAGAAAATGTTAGAAGCTTATTATTGCGAAAACACAGCATGAATATGGGAAAATAGTAACAACTGTAAATTAATCATTTAACAAAATCAAACGCAACACTTATACAATCAGTTAATGGCATTTTAATGTAGGAAATCAATGCGCAAATATTTCAACGAAGAAAATTTCAGTCTGGTAGTCATCGAAAAGAGCACTTTTCAAACTGTTTTTAAGGAACATATCTGCTATATATTTGGTCAAATTAATCTCTATGTTTATTTCTTACTGGTTTAGGAATTTACAGGAGATATAACTCAATCACTCGACTTACAAAGTGGTTAGAAGGAATAAATATCAAGAAATTTACAATCAAACAGTCAAAATTACACAATACAGCAACCGCTCGATCAAATAGGAATGCAATTCAGTCCTGTCAAATACTAGATTTTTGGTGCTGAAAAAATACAATGAGAATTTCATTGTACTACTGATATCGACTTTTATTTCAATCTGGATATAGTGCTTCTTTATATTTGTAGGGTGTTTGCTATTGACAGGACTGTCAGCGGCTATGATGGTGTGTAATGCTATTCACAGTCAAGGTAAGTTTTATGTGTTTCTGCTTTCATTATCTTTTATTGATATTCAGTTACAAAAACCTATACTAGTGATCATGCAAACTGGTTTTGAAAACAACAAATTTAATAATAATAGTAATCAGTTGTTAATTTATCGAGACATCCAATTAGCATTATATTGATATAAGACCTGAACACTTTTATTTTACGTCGTAACTTTGATTGTGAGGTTCATGTTATACAGACTTGCTAACACTAACGGTAGTTATATACAAATGCGTTATATCTAAACCTAACTTAGTGTGACCTGTGGACAAATAATATATACATACAAATAGTCTTATCTATACAATACCATTGTATTCCTTTTTTATCAGATTTTCGACATAATGAGGTTTACCACATAATATGTGTTGGTTTATATATGTATCACAAATACAATACGTTGAGATTTAATATTCAGTTTTAAAGCAAAGCGTGATTCTTTTTTTATGACGGATAGTCATTAAACCGTAAAATGACAATATCAAATTGAACACTTAAATCAATATAACGATCCTCTAAACATCATCTTACTTGAGAATTTCAACAACCACATTCTTGTAATCTAGATCCAATAAAGACCAGTAATTCACATGACACTGGTTTACCGTCTAATGACGATGAAACGTGTTTTGTTATATACCTTAACAAAGATAACAAACGATTGCGGCCTTATCGTTTACAATAAGCCATTGCCAACTAATGTGTTTGTTAAGAATCTCAAAATCGCTCTAACGGAATATCAGCGCGCAGATATGTATCAAAATGGCAACACGTTTTTTACCTAGCGTTTAACAAAACAATTATGTGTATGTAAACACGTATCCGTGATTGAATGTCCTTGTCTCCACAGATACAGTGTGTTATCAGTAATTGAATGTCCTTGTCTCCATAGATACAGTGTATTATCAGTAATTGAATGTCCTTGTCTCCATAGATACAGTGTGTTATCAGTAATTGAATGTCCTCGTCTCCACATATACAGTGTGTTATCAGTAATTGAATGTCCTTGTCTCCATAGATACAGTGTGTTATCAGAAATTGAATGTCCTTGTCTCCACAGATACAGTGTGTTATCAGTAATTGAATGTCCTTGTCTCCACAGATACAGTGTGTTATCAGTAATTGAATGTCCTTGTCTCCACAGATACAGTGTGTTATCAGTAATTGAATGTCCTTGTCTCCACAGATACAGTGTGTTATCAGTAATTGAATGTCCTTGTCTCCACAGATACAGTGTGTTATCAGTAATTGAATGTCCTTGTGTCAACAGATACAGTGTGTTATCAGTAATTGAATGTCCTTGTCTCCATATATACAGTGTGTTATCAGTAATTGAATGTCCTTGTCTCCACAGATACAGGGTGTTATCAGTAATTGAATGTCCTTGTCTCAACAGATACAGTGTGTTATCAGTAATTGAATGTCCTTGTCTCCACAGATACAGTGTGTTATCAGTAATTGAATGTCCTTGTCTCCATAGATACAGTGTGTTATCAGTAATTGAATGTCCTTGTCTCCACAGATACAGTGTGTTATCAGTAATTGAATGTCCTTGTGTCAACAGATACAGTGTGTTATCAGTAATTGAATGTCCTTGTCTCCATAGATACAGTGTGTTATCAGTAATTGAATGTCCTTGTCTCCACAGATACAGTGTGTTATCAGTAATTGAATGTCCTTGTCTCCACAGATACAGTATGTTATCAGTAATTGAATGTCCCTGTCACCACAGATACAGTGTGTTATCAGTAATTGAATGTCCTTGTCTCCATAGATACAGTGTGTTAACAAGGATGGACACTTACTCAACACAGATGTTACAAACTGTTCACGACATTCAAGACATGGGATGACGCGCATGTGCACTGCAAAAGGTTTAACGGTGGTTCCCTGGTGTTGCTGACGACACACCAGAGTGTCTCGAAAACAGCCAGGGATCTCGAGATAATGCCCGATAAAAAATATTGGATTGGAATAAAGTATCAGGTTTGGTCTAAGGAATATTTTCGTATTTAATATTTAATCTTTAGTATTAAATCATGCGTTTGTGACGAACTATTCTTTGTGGCCAATTAATCAGTAGGATATGATAAATCACATATTCATCTATAGAAATATATGCCATATCGTCACTGTATTTGCTTCATGGACATTTTAACTATTAACCTTTCACACATACTACGTGATTGCCTTCTCCAGATGGATAGATACACCTAACAAGCACAAATCAGCCTCCGATGTCCCCGACTGTTGTAAGAGCTGAAATAGAATCAATGAAAATACAATCTCTCCTTCACTATGAGTCCTTACCTCATACATACACTAATTCAAAATAATATCTTTTCAAAATATCGCCACAGATTTCATTCCGATGGAAACCGAACCCATACAAATGGTCACTGATAAACTCGAGTATCAAGATAAGAAAATCATGGGTATTGATCCCATTATTGTCATTATAGACCGGGTATTGATCCCATTAGAAGATTTATAGACAAGGTATTGATCCCATTAGTGTTATTATAGACCGGCTATTGATCCCATTATAGACCGGGTATTGATCCCTTTGTAGACAAGGTATTGATCCCATTAGTGTTATTATAGACCGGCTATTGATCCCATTATAGACCGGGTATTGATCCCATTATAGACCGGGTATTGATCCCATTATTGTCATTATAGACCGGGTATTGATCCCATTATTGTCATTATAGACCGGCTATTGATCCCATTATAGACCGGGTATTGATCCAATTCGTAGTATCATGTACCGGGTATTGATCTCATTAGTATTATTATAGACTGGGTATTGATCCCATTAGTATTAATATAGACTGGTTATTGATGCCATTAGTATCAATATAGACCGGCTAATGAACCCATTATAGACCGGGTATTGATCTCATTAGTATTATTATAGACCGGCTAATGATCCCGTTATAGACTGGGTATTGATCTCAATAGTATTATTATAGACCGGCTAATGATCCCATTATAGACTGGGTATTGATCCCGTTAGTATTATTATAGACCGGCTAATGATCCCATTATAGACCGGGTATTGATCTCAATAGTATTATTATAGACCGGCTAATGATCCCATTATAGAATGGGTATTGATCTCATTAGCATTATTATAGACCGGCTAATGATCCCATTATAGACCGGGTATTGATCCCATTATTGTCATTATAGACCGGCTAATGATCCCATTATAGACCGGGTATTGATCCCATTATTGTCATTATAGACCGGCTAATGAACCCATCATAGACCGGGTATTGATCTCAATAGTATTATTATAGTCCGGCTAATGATCCCATTATAGACTGGGTATTGATCCCATTAGTATTATTATAGACCGGCTAATGAACCCATCATAGACCGGGTATTGATCTCATTAGTATTATTATAGACAGGGTATTGATCTCATTAGTAATTTTTCATGATATTGTATTAATAGAGTCCACCATAATATGTATATGTATGTGGTATAGAAAAATTCTACCGGAGGGTGTAGAATTTGAGGTCAGAACCGGGAAAATGTGGAATTTTCCAATCCCACATACCTAACATATGATGGACTATTTTTCTAATACCGTTTTCGTGAAATGCATGGGGAAATCGACCAATATGGCGAAACCATATAGTAACTTTAAAATTTTTCTCCGTGACCGACATTTAAACCAATTACATTTTTGGAAAATGAGAAAAAAAAGTATGGTATACCAAAATAAGCTCTCAAAGTGTCAAGAAAACAACAAATATAAATCAATGTTTGTCAGGGGTGATCGTCATTTTGGAAACTGTCGACGGATGTTTGACATCACGTCAAATTCCTCGCCTATGCTTGTGCTTGCACAACAAAAAATATCGACAAACAGTAACAATATGACTGAATTCATAGGTCAATGATCACAATTAATATTTCTTTGCAAATGACTCATAGAAAATGATATAGCGCATTTGTGAAAGTTATACATATAAACAAACATAAGGGTTTTCCTAGTGACGTCACACAATTAAAATGTATTCCCAGACCTGAGGTCACTCGGATACAGATATCCCATATGAGTGTCTCACTTGGGACAAATGTATCTTACATATGCTAAGGTGTGAGAAACATTAAAGGCCAAGTTCGACCTACGAAATCAGATCCGATGTAAATGTCTCCAACCATACTAACAACACGTTGAAATATTTTGTGGTTGGAATCACCTAATATCGTACGTTTGCCGTTATAAAGAGAAATCATTACACGGTTAGTTTCGCACGAAAAAGAAACTCATAATTATCCATGAGCTTTTTCCGTGGAAATCGAATCGATAATTTGGAAACAATGGATAGTATCATACATATTGATATCACGTCGTTGTTCCGTAAATTGGACAGTGACAGTCATATAAACACATACAAAATTCATGCTTAAGTAATACATAAATGTCAAAATATACAAAAGCGCTGACAAACAGGAGTTACTTTAATAGCAATATTGATTGCTTGTATGAAATGATAATATTTTTGTACATTCTCTGTATTTTCCATTATCTTCTATTTTTCGATTTCAGATGAATACGTGGCAGTAGGCTAATGGGAATTCCATGAATCAAGTTGGTTTCAATACGACAATGCTCAGTACGTAGCAACTTACATCGATTTATATTAGTAGTTCAATTTCGCTTTTGTTTTAGAAAACATAACAACTTGTCCATGTCCAAAATACTTCAAATAGCAATACAACACGTATATTGCAAATGATATCTTATTTTCTATATTTCATAATTGTCTTTTCGTTCTATATGCCTCTTAAAATAGTCTAATACCGCTATAGATGATTAAGTGTACGTAATATCAAAACGATTAGCAAACAATAAATTAAACATTAAAAATAAATACAAAAAAAGAGCGAAAAGAGGACTAGAGGTATGTTTAATCTATTAAAAATGCATAAAAACTTATTATAACTTCTTTGTTGGCTATCTGCAAATGTATTACGTTTAAGGTAGACCGACCCCTTCTGTGACGTCACAGACTTGAGTCCGGCGATCCGGCGATCCGGCGTCCGGCGATCCGGGCCCTTGATTATATTCACGAATAGTTACATCTGGTTTAATTTTCAAGTCAGCTGGGAGATAAATGTTTAGGCCTACAACAGGATGCGGCCAAGAGGTAAAGGAGGTCAGTTTTGTAAAACTAAAAGACCAGGTAGGGCTGATGCTTTCAATGAAGTGAGAAAATAAAGATGATCCATTAAAAACAAAGACAGCGTCGATGTATCACATAATCATAATGTGCCAATGTGTGACGACCATATAACTACACCAGTATATGTTATAGTTACAGTCTCGGCGGAGACAATTTATAGTCAGGAAAGGGTTAGCACATCTCCAATTTATAGCAATGTAGAACAAGAGGACACTTCATGGCGCACGGGCCGACGCATAGTGGAGACGGGGACTTTGGACGATGCTCTAAAAGCATGTGCACTTTGCGGCAACCAACAATTATGTACTCCATCTGCTGTAAGTTCGGCCTTGCGCACTTTACTTGCGAGATGTTGTTATTCAGAATGCGAGGTAGTCATATATTCTAACCGTGGGTAGACACAGATCAGAAAAAGGAGGAAACGCATGGGATGTAAACACAAAGCTTGCAACATGCATGGATGGTATAATAGATATAAATTCTCACGAAATTTACGTTGACATTCGACAATTTTTCATAAGCTAAAACCCGTGAAATTGATGTAGATGTTAAGTGCCTATTTACTCATATTCTTGTTATATTATAAATATTGTATTTAACTGTACCAGTAGGCCTATAAAACACGTTTCTTGTGATCGGTCAACTAGGCTGGAGAAGTTATATAGTGGGGCTGCAGTGTAAATGTAAATATAAGGGGATGTGGGGTTGTAAGTTGTCAGAAAAAAAATGACCCCGGTTCCATATTCAACGTTGAAAATTGACCCCACAACATACTGACCCATTTGCATATCATTTGCTGAAAATGACTCCGGTTCCATATTCAACGTTGAAAATGGACTCCACGACATACTGACCCATTTCCATATTATTTTTTTTTTAAATGACCCCGGTTCCATATTTAACGTTGAAAATGGACCCCACGACATACTGACCCATATCCATATCATTTGCTGAAAATGACTCCGGTTCCATATTCAACGTTGAAAATGCACCCCATGACATACTGACCCATATCCATATTATTTTTTTTTAAATGACACCGATTCCATATTCAACGTTGAAAATGGACCCCACGACATACTGACCCATATCCATATCATTTGCTGAAAATCACCCCGGTTCCATATTTAACGTTGAAAATGGTCGAAGGTCAAATATTTTATCAATATTGATCAATATCGTATGTGTTTTATATGCATGTCATATTTCAGTTTGAAGATATACCAAAGGTAATTATATGGGTCACCAAGGGTCACAGGTCAAATTATCAACCAATGTCGATAAATATCGTGCACATGACATATGTATATCTGATAACAGTGACATGTTATTCCAAAGGTCATTATATGGGTCACCAAAGGTCAAAGGTCAAATTATCAATCAATGTCGATCAATATCGTATACATTTTACATGTATATAATATTACAGCTTGAAGATATACCAAAGGTCATTTTATTGGTCACAGGTCAAATTCTTAATTAATTTGGACCAATGTCATATACATTTAATATGCATACCTTGTAACAGTGATACGTTATACGAAAGGTCATTATCTGGGTCACCAAAGGTCAAAGGTTAAATTGTTTATCAATGTCGATCAATATCGTGTACATGTCATATGAATATCCTATAACAAAGATGAGTTATGCCAAAGGTCATTATATGGGTAACCAAGGGTCAAAGGTCAAATTGTTAATCAATGTCAATCAATATCGTGTACTTGTATAGGGACATCTTATTCAAAGTGATGCTAATGGTCATTATCTTGGTCACTAGTTGTCACGAGTTAAAGTGTTAATCAATGTACATAAGTATTATATACATTTTATATACACTTCTCATAACAGCCTAAGTGAGATCAAAGGTCACCTGAGGTTACAGGCCATTTTAATTTACCAATGTCCTTCAATATCGTTTATACATTGTATCATGTAAGCATGTCTTATCGCAACGTCTATGACAATATAAACTGGTTCCGAGATCCAATACTTTTATGTGGTTCACTATTCAACGGGTTTCATTTTCAACGTGTATGGAAAGAAAATTTGATATTTGGTTCCGTTTTCCACGGCATCCCGGTTCCATTTTCAACGTTGAAAATGAAACCGGGTTCCATTTCCACGGGGGTCCATTTTCAACGTTACACCGGCTCGAAGCTGACGTAGTGTTTATGTGTCTGCTTGAATCGATGAGAAAACGATGGGAAGATAAACGTAATCTAACAATGATTTTTTTATAATTAGCAAGATTTGGTTATGAAAGATAAGTTTGCAATGATCAAATTGATCTGTATAAAACACACTTTGGCGACGAAAAAAAACAACAAAAATACACTCTTGTTTGAAATTACCTAACAAACGTATATATCAAACGATTTTTATTCTACCGGACATACGGAAACTACAACTACAACTTTAGTTTTAACATTAACCGTCAGAAACTACTTATATAGCTTTTTTATCATTTGAATTTTATTGAGTTCAACACTATCAAAAGACATTGCAAATTCCAATAAGTAGTTTGATATGATTCATAACAAAATGAACAAGGTTATACAAGTATTGGGCCATAGCACAAATTACTTCAAAATTGTATATTGCATGCGAATGCCGAGTTATGTTGCATAACAATAATATAGGAATACTTCAAGTATTGTATCAGCTAAACAAAATACGTCCACATACACTGTACATTGTAATAATGTACATTATGTACATGTAAGTACGTGACTCTAATGTACACGGACTCGTAAACATTCACAATAATTAACAAATATGCTGAACAGGAATCGGGGACATTATCTCCCCATGTAAGACTCCGGTCTTGTTTTTTTTTTTTTTTTTTGGTTTTTATTTTTGCGACATCAATGTATAAAAATAACTATCCGCATTTATTTTTTATCGCGAGATTTGTCACGAAGCCGGGATGTGTGAACATACCTATTGATGCTTTAATTTGAACATATTAGCAAAATATGTTCGCAATGACGGATAAGTATAAACAAACATACAACTAAATACTTAATTAAAAAGAAAAGCAATATTAATGCGACAAAACATCGATAAAATTCAGATGGGTAAATGACGAATAATAGGGGAAAAGCTTACCAGCAATCCAACATAAGTCCGGCAAAATCGGAATTCGGGTCTATTCCCTTTACTTCTTTTGCTAGGTTCCAACGAATCAATTCTTCTCATGAGGAAATCCTGAGGTTTTGCCGATTCCAGTCTCTTTTACGTTTCTTTTTGGCATATTCTGTCTCCGTTGTGGCAGGCACATACTTCGGCGCTCCGCCATTGTAGTTGTTGACTGATAACCCGCCCGTTGCATTGTGGGACTAATTTAGATAGAAACTTCCATCGGACAAAGTTATTATTTTTGGAAATCCCCCTATACATTCATAAATACACATTTTCTTCCAGTTTTTGATTCGCGATAATTTGTTAGGCATGTATTAACTCTAAAATCTAAAATGAGATCAAAATGTAAACACTTATGTATATTTCTTTTGGATTATTTGGCTTTAACCAACTTACAACTTAGTTTAGTAGTGATTCCGCGAATGATACACTGAAAATTATCAGGCGTTCTAGTTGCACACATGTATTAATGGCAATCAAAGATGCTCAATTTACGTTCTCCTAACATTAAAATGTCCATTAGAGTGGACGATTGATTGGGGGAATCCTTGCGTCATCAGTGTATAAATATAACTCGCTGAATTTCTTTGTCACGGAGCCGAGAACGAGGCTACAACAACGTATAACACATATGGCAGTTGTTTACATATCGGGTATACGTGAAATATCCTAATAATGCTTTCATTTGAACATATTAGCAAAATATTCTCGTAATAAATTATCAATATAAACAAACATGCAGCTAAATACTCAATTTTTAAATATAGCAATATGCATACGACAAAACATCGATAAAATTCAGTCCGGTAAAGTTGACATTATTCGAGGAATACGGAAAAAGCACCGCTAACCAGCAACCCAATAGACGTCCGGCAAAATCAAGATTCGACTCTATTCCTTTTGCTCTTGCAAGTTACGCCAAATCAATCTTTTCCTTCGGAAATCCTGGGGGTTTTCCGATTCCAGTCCCTTTTGCGTTTCTATTTCGCAGAATATGTCTGTGTTTCGACAGGCCCCTTCCTTCATTTTGTTTTGACTGATATTCGGCCCGTTGCATTGTGGGACTAATTTGCATCGGACCCAGCTATTATTTTTTTATACTTCCCTTATTCTTTCATAAATACATATTTTCCTCCAGTTTTTGATTCGCGATAATTTGTTAGTTATATAGTCTGAAACTGTAAAGAGCATATCTAAATAAAGTAAAATTGGATTATGTCGAATATGCTTGGATTTAATATATCGGATGAGTGGAATGTTTTCTGTCCCGATTTTGTCCCTTCTTTATCTTAGTAAATTAATCACAGATATTTCGAAAATTGATAATTCGAAAACTGCGGTTGTATCGAATATTTCTTGCAGTCCTTCCCTTCCAAATTATACCAAAACGTCCTTCTTTGTATAAAACATTTTGTTTGGCATTTCGAATCTAACGGACAAAAACTTAGCTCACCATGGCCACTAGCAGGTATCTTTCGGTCCTTATTAATGGCAGATTATCTTTCCAGGCTAAAGCATTACAGATATACTTAAGAAATATAGTAAATGAGGAGTCAAATGTTGAAGTAAGATGTCTGCTTTTAATTAAGCTTAAATGCCAACCAAACTTCGTTATGGGTCGGTGATTTTGTGTGATGTACAAGACTTGTGATGCTCATAAATATGTCCCTGATAACGTTGTGCGTAAAGAGCTTGACCACCATTGGTTAGGATCACAGCATTACAATGCCGGCGGATAGAACATGCATATCGTCGAATGGTGTGAGCCGGGATGGCTTTCCATCCCCGCCAGTTCCTGTAAGTTTTAGGGAGGATTTGGCCGTACTCGTTTTCCAAAGACATCCCAACTGTTTTGAAGGCAATTCCAAAACTTGGACATTGTACTGCTGTAAGAACGTCCTGATCACGTCATCGATGTGGGGTATCGTATTATCATGCTGTAAAATGGAAACGGAAAAGGATGTCAGTGATGTTAGGGACATCATACATCTGTCTCGTCCTTCAATGACTCGTCAGTGATGTTGGGGGCATCATACAGCTCTCTCGTCCTTCGAGGACTCGTCAGTGATGCTAGGGATTTCATACAGCAGTCCCGTTCTTCTAGCGCCATTGATGTTAGGGACATCAAACAGCTGCTTGATACATTTTGTATATCGATCGTTCACTAGTATCAAATGTACAAGGGAAATTCAACCAATCCTGTCTCAGTTGCATTCATTATTAGAATTATACTCCGTGTGGAGTCAGCTTTGAGGTGGATGTAGAAAGGATGGGTGTGACAACTGCGGAATGGATTTATGTTGGTTTTCTGATCTTGTGTATGCAAATCTTTGTCACGTTAACAGGTAAATATATATGATTTTACTTACAGCTTTTTATCTCTTCTGTAATTCTTGGGAAACCGTACAATTCTTGATCAGGTGTTTTATCGAGTCGAGTTAGAACAACTAAAACCAGGTACAACGGTCATTCCTGACTATTACAATTTTGGATATTATGTATTTCATGTTGCAAAAGAACACATTTAAAAGAACGATTGGTTTCTTTGCAGTTAGCGATGGTTTAGATAAACACATTGTATACGTTAACAATGCTTCAATCAATGTTCAATGTTGTTTAATGATATAATTACTCTTTTACTGATTATAATCACATAGAGTGCTGTATTAACTAATAACTAATATATACTATACAATGTACTGTTTTAACCATCTGGTTTGGTTCCTTTTTAACTATTAACTTGAAGACAATCAGAATATATCTTATAAACATAGGCTTTTTGTTAAGATGATGTTTTTGTACAATCCATAGAGATGATGCCAAGGGTTGTCGTTGTAAGACTTCCATTACTTGTTTCTACTGTTACCATTGTAGTTAGTATGCATTGTTTTCTACAACAATTATTGTGAATGCACTTATTCTGTTCATGATTAGCTATCCGACAACAATTGAGCGTGCCAAGATAAGTTACCAATATGTTAGTCTCTCGTTACTCCCACTTAAGTAGAAAACGAGGAAGGAAATCCAAAATTGGGCAAGAGACACTTAAAGAGCCTTCCGCTGTTAACATGCTGTAGACTATATAGCGTGCCTCATTTTTAGCTCTGAAACTATTTTATTTTTTCTCGCTCCTGCAGGGATAAAATACGTCAAAACCTCAACAAGAAAATCTATTTTTTGCATGACATGCAAATGCATTGAACATAATTTAACCTTAACATTCTTTTCAAATAAGACCGTTAGTTTGCAAAATCTGGCTTTTTACGCTAACTAGAATGACTAACTACATGTTTTCATAACCGTTGACAACGCACAGCGCACCGATGGACCATGTCGACCTAATTTGGTACTATGAGACAGACAATACAAAATGTAGGTCAGGTGATACTTTACCTGTATTTTAAGCGTAGACTGTCGCTCTCCGTGGCCTTAGTCAGGAATTCATATGGATACATAAAAACAATTTTAGTTTGTGGGAATATAATTGGTTTATTGTAAATAAATCATTGTATTTGATCGCGTTATGCATGCAGTCAATAGGTTGAAAGTAATAAGATTAAAATACATAGTTAGCGGTTAGGATATTATAAATTAAGTTGTTATCGATTTTATCACATCACAATAAGGCCGCCTCGCTAGACCGGCGTAGTTTGATATTGTACATTGACGTCAAAAAACAATGGTATCTGTTGTCTGAAATAAACATGTTATGTGACATATCTTTAACCCAGTGTACATTGTATATCAATACACTACATGATATAAACAAATTATGGACTATTGAAAACAAAACCATTTTCAGGCACTATACTGCCATTCATGTCTCGATATTAAGCAATATGTCGATTCTGTTATTGATTATTGGTTTTTAGGAATATAATAATTATTATTATTTGTGTTTTTTAACATTATATTTATTTTTTATTTTTTTACAACGAATATATTTCAAATATGACCAAGAACACTCAAATGGTAGTCAGAGGTAAAACAAAACAAAGAAGGATGATTTGAGCTCCGAAACCATCAGATTGATAAGCGGCGGCTCTATCATATGAGCTAAACGGACTCCCTGGATGGAATAATCTAGCTAGTGTGAAGATTAAAATATTTCATCAACTATGCTTTTTTAAAGTTATTCAATACCAGCACACCGGAGAACCACTTTCTAAGAGAGCAAGGTTTTAGTCGCCCTTTGGTACATAAAATACTGTAAGATTTTGTAAAAGTTGGTTCTCCGATATGCTCTATTATGTCAAAAAGTAATTTTATATGAATTCGCCCCCCCCCCCCCCCCCCCCCCCCCCCCCCCCCCCCCCAAAAAAACAAAACATTCGCCCAGCCCCCCCCCCCCCCCCACCCATCCACAGCTACTTCTTAATGAATAATGAAATTTCCGTTGCAACTAAAAAAGACATTTTTTTTGCAAATATGCCATATTTAATGGAAACAGTTCAATATGAGCCATACCTCTTTCTCAAAATGCTATTTATTGTTAGCCATTTTACATTGTGACGTACAATCAAAATGCAGAATTTAATGGAATATAAAAGTCAATTAGTTAAATGATAATCACATGACACTCGCGGTCGAATACGAAATTTAGGTAGGATACTGCCATATATATTATTTTTGACTACCGATGAGACCTGGGACAAAATGGCATGTTGAAAGATTCTTATTGCAGTGTTTAATTATAGTTAAGCTCTGTTAATACACTGGCATGCCATACATAGTCAAACCACGACATAATCTTTGTATCACAGAATATATTTTTCATTGATTGGTACGACTTGGTATACAATCAAACGTCTAGATTATAATAAACATGCTGCGAAAAATGTTACATAGAAAAAAGAGAAGTAAAGTAAACAATTTACTCCGAAAACTGCCACTTCCAAAGGAGACGGACATGGATAGGCAGTGTTAACGTCATATTTGATTTTACCCTTATTTTATACGGTATTGATTGTCAACAACACGCAGCGCACCGATGGACCATGTCGATTTATTATGGTACTGTGAGACCCTCAAGGTCAGGTGATACATTGAAGTAAGCAAACAATGCTACATGTTATATGACATATATTTAACCCATTGTATAGCAATACACTACATGCTATAAATAAATTATGGACCATTAAAAACCAACCAATTGAACCAGTTTTCGGCACAATAACTTCATTGATGTTGTTTTTGTTTGTTTATTTTTTGTTTGTTTGTTTGTTTTTAGTTTTTGTTTGTTTGGTTTTTTTTTTTTTAATTTCATTATTTTAACAGTGTACAATTTTAATAAGCAATGTAAAACTATATTCTGTGATACAAAAGGGGACATCAACGTGATATATGGCAGGCAATCTGTGGTTTAATCAAGTGAAAAAAGAAGTCTATTTTTATTTTTCGTTAATTTGTTTACCTATCTCGGCATTAAGAATGTGTATTTAAAAATAATGTATGGTCGTCAATAGTTTCTAAGACTCATGATTTCAGTAGGCTGTAAATGATCTGCATATCTATTGAATCGATAGATTCCACTTACCTGATTGCAATTAATAAGCTATACCTGTGTGAAGTGTAAGCTCGACTCCGATATTTAATTGATAAAGATAAACGAGTTATGAGAATAATAATCAGATATTAGAAGTAATGTAATGACTGTACAGTCTGTTTTGAATGACACAAACACTTACACCACGATAATGCATAATACACATTGTTACGGTAATATTTGCTTGATGTAAAAATGTGGAAGTTTTGATTATGTTAAATATTAAACCCGGCCGGGATGGAATGTGAAGGATGGAATGTGAGTGATGGAGTGTGCGAGTGATTATTATATGTATATAATGAATGCTATAAAATTGTAAGTGTTTACCTTGTCTAATATCCTGTTGTTGGCTATCGTTATGTAATGCTTTTCTATCTATCTCTCTACTTTCTCTTTCGTTCCTAACTCTTCTGTAAACTATGGCTACTCCTCTTTTGGCTTCTGATTGGCTCTTGCCTATATAAAACGTTCTGCAGTATTTTCCTTGGGAGCTCGTAGGAAAGCTCTGAGAGCTGCTACGACTCATGTTGTCATTTCTCTGGGTTGTACTGTTGGCTCTCTAGACCGAGTCCTATTACAAAATGGTGCCGTGATACGAGTTTGGGTAATCCGTGTTGGCCGTGTTGTTACTAATGTTTGTTGAAATGTCGTTGTGTTCTCACACTTAGACGGTTGTATGTGTTTGTTATTTGCTCTCTTGTTATTTGGGATTGGTTTTCCTGCATTTATTTAGCCACGTAGCTATATCATTTTGCACAATATAATCATGCAGTCTGATAGGGACCGACGGACGCGGGTTGAAACCCAGGACGTTTACACAGTCGGTACTTCCTAATCTTCCTGTAGTAGAAGATAGTAATTTTTAATGGTGTTGGACGGGGCAGACATTTGTTAAACATTGCTAAGTCATCTAGCCGGGTTGGTAGCAGTAGGGTTCATAGGTCATATGCAGCCCCGATAGAGCATACCAGCAGGGAAAATGGAAGTAATGACTCCGTGTATTCCCTAGCTGATTCTCCCGAGAAAGCTCCCAGTAGGGTTTCGTTTCAAACAAATGTAAGGCCTCCAGTGTATAGTACACCTATTAGGGACTCACAATATGGTGTGGTTGATACGGTTGGATTTCCAGATAGTTTACCAAGAGTACCACATTCTCTCACACATTCGCTCTCTATGGGTACTACTGCATTCACACCAGTGTATTCGGACGCTAGGGGAATGGCAAGGACACATGTTGCTAATGCAATGCCCTCATTTAACCCATTAGGCAATCAGAGTACTGGGTATATATCGCAGCCATCATTGGGCAGTACTCCTATGAAAAGGAAAGAAAAAGACCCACAAACTTACGATGGTGCGACTAATTTTCAGGACTTTTTGATACATTTTGAACAGATTTCTAGTTAGGATAGGTGGACAGATTTTGAAAAAGCTCAGCAAATCACTATGTGTCTAAGAGGTTCAGCCCAAAGTGTTCTCTCCGACTTGAGACCTTCTGAAATGGCCAGTTTCGATATGGTAAAAACTATATTGAGTAGGAGATTTGATCCCCCAGGTAGGGAAGCCGCTTACAAGTCCGAGTTTCGGAACAGATTTAGAAAGGAAGGGGAAAGTTTAGTTGTGTATCGGGAAGCCCTCAGGGTAGCTGCTCGTAAAGCTTATCCTCACAAGCAGGTTGATTTGCTGGAGGGTGATATTGTCGATCAATTTATTGATGAGTTGAATAGCTATTAGTTGGGTAGGCATGTGCAATTTTGCCATGTTAGGACACTTGACCAGGCAGTTAGTGCCGCCATTGAGTACGAATCGTTCAGTGCTAGGCATGTAGGTCATACTCCTGTTAGAAAGCCGAGGGATGTAAACCCCGAGGCCCCTGCGTTTGTTCAAGCTGTTTCTAAGGACTCCTGTAAAACGGCCGAAGGCACTCCTGAGCCGGATTTAACGTCCCTTATACTTGAGCAGTTTCAGAAATTAAACTAAAAGTTGAATTCTAGAAATTGGAATTATTCTAAGGCCAAAACCTCAAATGGTGTACCAGTTTCTCAAAGGCATTGCTATGTTTGCGGTGAGTTAGGACATCTGTCGTACGATTGTACTAAGAGGGAGGAGAGTAATAATGTGCAGAAATCGAAACAGGGAAACTAGACAGAGCTGGTCTCGGGGCCAGAGTGCCAGCTCCTGTATCTGAGAGTGAAGGGCCCGTCATAGTGCTAAATACAGTTCAGCCCAGTTTGTTTGCTAGCGTTGGTGTTGGTGGTTCGAATACCATTTTTTAGTGGACTCAGGGTCGTCAGTTACTTTGGTAGGTGTTGACTTCTACAGCCAATTTGATCAAAGGTATAAACCTGAGTTGAAAAGCTGTCGTGTTAAGCTGACCACAGCCTCGGGAGGTAATTTAGTAGTTTTTGGAAAAGCAGATTTTGCATTGAGGTTAGGGAACCATAGTTTCATACAAGTGGTAACACTTCAGGGACTCAAAGGTATTCTGGCTATCGATTTTCTCTCTAGGCATGGGGGAGAGTTGAATTTTGGTGATAAGACTCTGAAGTTAGGAGGCCACAAGGTAGAACTTAATGCAGAACCTGTAGGTAAATGCGTCCATATTAGAATTTCGGAAACTGTGTGTATACCGAAAAATTCGGAGTCTTACTTCCCAGGGTATGTGGATGGGGAAATGGACAGTGAAATAGGTGTTCTGGAACCCACTAAACTAGTAACCAATCAGGGTCTACTTATGGCAAAAACAGTGATAGCCCCTCAGAATGGAAGGGAGATAACTCTGTCTATAATAAATCTTACTGAGAAAGATGTAAAGATACAAGGTAACACCTTTGTAGGTAGTGTCGCTCCCGTAGCAAAGGTACACGAGATTATAGATGATAATGTCCAGTCAAACACTAGTTATTTACCCCCACATTTGCAAGATGTACTGGATAGGACTTCTGATCAATTAACAGTTAGTCAGAAAAGCAAGGTTAGGAGGTTGTTACATGATTACCGGGACATTTTTTCAGGTCCTGATGGAGAATTAGGCAGAACAAAATTAGTGGAACATACTATAGATACACAGGGATCGACCCCCATAAAAATGGCTCCCAGAAGGATATCTCCTGCGCATAAGTTAGTGGTAGAGAAAGAGCGCAACAATATGCTGGAGAAGGGTGTAGTTGAACCTAGTTCAAGTCCCTGATCAGCCCCCATTGTGTTGTGTACAAAGAAAGATGGGTCCGTACGCTTTTGCATTGATTACAGAAACCTTAATGCAGTAACAAAAAAAGTTGCATATCCCTTACCAAAAATTGATGAAGCATTAGACACACTTTCAGGTGCTAAATGGTTTTCGACTTTAGATTTGGCAAGCGGCTATTGGCAGTGTCGTATGAGTGAAAAAGATGAAAGTAAGACAAGTTTCGCAACCCACAAGGGCCTGTATGAATTTAACGTCATGCCTTTTGGGCTCTGTAATGTTCCTGCAACCTTTTCAAGGCTCATGCAGCTGGTGCTAGGGGGCTTACAGTGGTCAAAATGTCTCTGCTATTTGGACGATGTAATCGTATTCGGCACTACATTTGAAATTGCAATGTCAAATTTGAAAAGTGTGTTTGATTGTTTCAGAACAGCTCAATTAAAATTAAAACCAAAAAAAATGTACGCTTTTTCAAACACAAGTTTCCTACTTAGGTCATGCTGTGTCAGAAGCTTGGGTGAGCTGTGACCTTGAAAAGGTCAAGGCTGTTCAAGAATGGCCTTCACCCACATAAACTACGGAAGTTAGAAGCTTTTTAGGTCTTGCAGGATATTACAGAAAATTTATCCCAAATTTTTCAGAACTATCTTCACCTTTGACCAAATAAACCAGAAAAGGGAAAGTTTTCCGATGGGACGACAAATGCCAGGCATCATTTCAGAAATTAAAGGACCTGTTGGTTTTCAGCCCTATACTTGCATATCCCTGTAATACAGGCACCTATATTTTGGACACGGATGCAAGTAATTCAGCTATGGGGTGTGTTCTGTCACAAATCCAAGATGGAGAGGAAAAAGTTCTAGGCTATGCCAGCAAAATGTTCAATAGGGCTCAACAGAACTACTGCACTACTCGTAGGGAGTTACTAGCTGTAGTTACATTCATTAGAAACTTTAGACACTACATTGGGGGTACTCATTTCATCATTCGTACCGACCATGCGGCTTTAACTTGGCTAAAAAAACTTTAAGGAGCCTGAGGGTATACTAGCTAGGTGGATCAGTGTAATTGATTTGTTCGACTATGAAATTAAACATAGGCCAGGTAGCCAACACAGTAATGCTGATGGGCTGTCACGCAGACCAACAAAGCAGTGTGGAAGAGAAACATGCCCTGACTGTGTCACACATATAGCTAAAGTTAATGTTATTTCATCCTTGGAGGCTGAAAGCCTACAGGCTGAGTCTCAGGTAAAATTTTCCAACTGGATATATTCCTGGGGTGTACAGGGATTGGGGAAAGAGCAGAATAGTGACCCCCATATTTTAAAGTTCAAACAACTTAAAGTTAACAGGACGGAAAAGCCAAGGAAATGTGAAACTATTGGTTTGGCATATGAAGTTAGAGTATACTGCCAGATGTGGGATAGATTCTCTGTATCTGGGGATGGGTTGTTATATGTTAAAGATACTGGGCCTGATGGTAACACAGTATATAGGGTGCTAGCCCCTGTAAGTGTTAGGGAACACACTTTGTATCAGTTACACAGTAGTCAGACAGCAGGACATTTGGGTAGGGATAAAACCATATCTCAGATCAAAAGAAGGTTCTATTGGCCTGGTTTGTCTGATGATGTGAAACGTTGGTGCAGAAAATGTGAAGTTTGTCCACGTCGCAAACCTGGTCCAGGGAAGGGTAAGGCCCCTTTACAGCCTACCATTCAGCAAGTTTCCCGTCCCTTAGATAGACTTTCCATAGACATACTTAGTGGATTACCTTTTACAAGTAATGGAATGCGGTGCATCATGGTTGTTTGTGACTATTTTTCAAAGTGGGTTGAAGCATATGCCCTTCCTAATCATACAGCTCTAACCGTGGCCGACAAGTTATGTTCTGAATTCATCAGTAGATTTGGGGTACCCTACCAAATACTTACAGACCAGGGAGGTGAATTTGAAGGGGAATTATTTACTCTACTGTGTGAAAAGTTAGGGATTGACAAAAAGTCGCACTACTCCATATCACCCCCATCTAATGGGTTGGTAGAAAGGTTTAATAGAACTTTGATACAGATGCTGTCTACTTTTGTTAATACATAATATGACGATTGGGATGATCATTTGCCCTATGGCCTTATGGCATACCGGGCCACAGCACAGAAAAGTACAGGGTGTAGCCCTAACCTTATTATGTTAGGTAGAGAGACCAATTGCCCATTAGACATAGTAGTCGGAGTACCTGCCCCAGAACAACACCCAGTTTGTCTGAATTTGTATATAGATTGGTTGCAGCATAGCATGAGAAATACGTTTGATTTTGTTGCAAAGAACTTATAGATCTCTGCAGAGAGACAGAAAAAAACACTATGACTACGGCCTTAAACCACGCTCCTAAGAAGTTGGGGAATTTGTTTGGCGGTTTTACCCCCCAGCTTTGTCATGTAAACTTGGGAAGGAATGGACTGGTCCATATAAGGTGATAGGAGTTGTGTCCCCTTTGACATATGTGATACAGATCAAACCAGGTATTAACCCAATGACCGTGCATGTGGACCACCTCAAACCGTTTGAGGGAGATTCCCCTCCAGCAGCATGGGAGGAGGAGGAGGGGGAAGACGAAATAATGTCTGTTCCTCCAGAGGTTAGCTCTGAACATAGCCGGGAGGAGGACATTGAGTCCGCCCCACCTGACCGTGAGCAAGGTAGCAGCCCTGAGAGCATCCCTAGGCCCAAAATTAGTAGATTCGGCAGGAAGATCCGGCCCAAAGTTGTATTCAGCCCCACCTAACCCACATACCTTGTCCGTTGTCCATGTACATGTCTTGTTTTGTCAATTTACATGTCTTGTTTTGTCAATTTACATGCCTGGTTTTGTCTCTTGTTGATACACAATGGACAGTATGTTATTGGTACTGTTGTGTAGCTTTAAATAAAAGCTATCAATAAAATATAATAAGGCTACACTAAGGAAGATGGGGGTATAGTAAATATGGGTTCATCACCATTCCTTAAAAAAAAAGAATGAAGTAATTTTATAAGAATACACATGTAGCTGGGGAGCTGCGGTGTTTACCAACATAAGGCTGGAAGCCTGTGTGGGTCAGTATATGTGTAATGTTTATTTTCTGCAGAAGGAGTTAACTCACGATGATATCATCGACCTCAGTATTGGGGAAGGGGAGGCCATGGGAGTTGACGGGGATCTTAAGCCATTATGGGTTGAGGGAGGCATGTGGTGTCCGGTACCCGCATGTGGCCCGCAGATAGTGAAATCCTATGCGGGAATGTTGCGGCACTGGGCAGAGTTACACGCGGTAACCGTCCTCAGGACTAAGTGTCCCCAGTGTGGATACTTCCACATAAAAAGGAACCAGGTGTTCCGTCACCTGAGAAGGAGGCACCGCCTGCAGATGGATGAAGCCTGTCGGCTTATGTCCACGGTAGGAGTGCAACGGGCGATTAATACCAAATATGTGCCACCCAGGGGAGTAAGCGTTCCGGTACGTAGGATCACTCATCTACCATGCCCTACCCCCATGGAGGAGCAGGAGGGACCGGACCTAAAAAAACCTACTGGAGGAGTTTCATTGTGTGGGGGAAGATTAAGAAGCTATTGTGTGTGAGCCTCTATATTGGCAGGGACACTTTATTGACATTTATATGTTAACTGTTAATTGTTATAAGTATAAGAACTCTATTTTGATAAGCCATTGCTAATTTATAAATGTTATACTTTGTTTGTTGTTATTGTTGTCTACACATGACTGCATTGGACATGCATCTGTAGGTGATTGAGTTCTGTGTATATAAATTTATAAGTATGTTACTGAACAATATATTATTTCGAATATGTCAAGATTAATAGTAAATTGTTCAATTGTTACCATTCTCTATTAGAGTATTTACATATATATTATATAACTGTTATTCATTATACAATTGTTATTGTTGAGGAAGGTTGTTTCCTTTGATCGTGGTGTTGTACTCCCACAGCTAGTTGGGAGTCCAGCGATCAGCATACGTTTATAAAATCTTGGTTTTGAAAAAAATAGTTCAACTATTTTTTTTTTTGAAAGAAAGGGAGATGTGTGGAAGTTTTGATTATGTTAAATATTAAACCCGGCCGGGATAGAATGTGAAGGATGGAGTGTGAGTGATGGAGTGTGCGAGTGATTATTATATGTAAGAATGAATGCTATATAATTGTAAGTGTTTACCTTTTCTAATATCCTGTTGTTGGCTATCGTTATGGACCGACTTGTAATGTTTTCTATCTATCTCTCTACTTTCTCTTTCGTTCCTAACTCTTCTGTAAACTATGTTCTGATAGGCTACTCCTCTTTTGGCTTCTGATTGGCTCTTGCCTTTATAAAACGTTCTGCAGTATTTTCCTCGGGAGCTCGTAGGTAAGCTCTGAGAGCTGCTGCGACTCATGTTGTCATTTCTCTGACTGGTCTGTGTGTAAGGTGGGTGTTGTTCCGTGCTTTATTGTACTCTCTGGACGAAGCCGGCTGGCTGTCCTCCGTGTGTGAGCGTACTGTGATGTAACGTGTAGTATGAATGTGTCTCTTCGATATCCACCGTCATTGGGGCTTTGCAACTGTTATGTGTAGTACCATGCGTGTCCTGTTTCATTGTATATAATAAAATATGTCGTTAATGTTACGTTACACGTGTCCCGTTTCCTCATTTTGTAACTGGTAACTTCACGGAACCCCAAACAGAACCTTGGTTGTACTGTTGACTCTCTAGACCGAGTCCTATTACAAAAATAGTTAAAAGTATATAATAAAAACAATGTACACAGAAAAACCCAACCACAGTAGCTGTTACTTGTAAACCTTTAATTTGTGTTTCAATCAGAACTATGTACAGTCCACTCCCGAATTATCGTTATATGTTGTATGTATATGTGATTGATTTCTTTATACAAGCTCATAGTATATAATCATACAGTGTTTATTCTAATTTTGTTGCTGCTTTTCAGACAAGACTGTGTGTTCGGATTACTTGGTATCTGGACTGGATGGTTTAGATGATGCAAAACTGACGTCCTCTAGCAATTTTGGTAACAACCCACTGGAGCACGGTCCTACGAATGCAAGACTATATTTGCCTACGGTGTGGTCGTGGGTTGCGGGCGCTAATGATGTCAATCAGTACATACAGGTTAATATTACTTTTAACTACAAAATTCGTCTCCCCAACATCTAGATAATGTCGCTCACGTTGCAAGAATAATTGATATATTGACTTCCAATTGAGAATGAGGGACTGCCTGATGGCTTTGATTGCCTAGATACCACAGAACGATGACATTGGAAAAGCAACCTACAACACGGATTACGGTCATACACGAAGACAGGGGCATATGTGTTCTGGGCTTTTTTTCACGAAATTGTACTGATAAGAAATACATCCCTTTAACTGTTTATAAACTAAATCAAATTCATCAGCCTTCTACTCAGTCCTCTTTCGCTCCACACCATCAAAGATCCTCCACCATATCTATTTTTTTCAGTGACTAACTGCCTAGAACCTCTCCTCTCTTTCGTCCCTTTATTCCGGAGGTTACGTTCGCTCTATGCACCACGGGAAAATGCCGTTGCAGAAACGAAGGTGCACGAGTGGGAGGGAAAAACTGACCAATTACTTAGATGATGAACTTCTTTAGAAGATTACAGAGAAACTACAGTCATTCAAATCCAGTTAATCTTAACTCATGGCGACCCCAAAACTGTTGATTCGTGTACATCAAAGGATCTAAGTACAATGTAATCTTTAAGTTAAAGTCAACAACATGGCAGTGATATGTTTGGTTTAACGTGTATAAATAAAGCGCCACGTTTCGATGACAACTCTGTCACCTGCATCAGACAAAAGACCAATTATCTTTAAAATTCACTTCGGTGTTATGTGTACGAGAATGTGATAGGTTCCTGTCGGATAATCGACTGGAATGTGGGATTTTTAAGTCTAGACAGGATAGCTTAGAGGCGCTTTTTGAATTTTTGCGTTTGTTGGTGTTAAGTTTTTCATTTGTTTAGTTGTTTTGGAGCGTGAGTACGACTCTACACTCATAATCGTCGATGTCCATGGCGACTGTTGCCTTTCATTTGTCTGCTGGTAAATAATAATAGATTGGTCCACACTTAACTTTTAAGAGCAACCTGTTCTTCCTTTGTTACATTGCTGGGTATTAATGTAACGACCCGACTGGGACTCGAACTCGGAACCGCCGGATTATATCACCCGAAAGTGTAGCACTGAGTATTGTTTTCTCCCAGTAATCCGTATTATTTCCTTGTCGTATTCCATCCCTCACCAAAACCTGTTGTGCGTTGTGATACTTCTAACATGGATGTTATTTACCGGACACCCAATGTTTAAACTCAAGGTGTTATTGTTTAAGTCCCAACATCTTAATGTGAGGACAAGGTTATATCTGTGTTCCGCTAATTTCTGTTCAAGGCTTTTTAGTTTTCGCACATCTATGGCAACATCTTGTCAATACTTAGAACAGATATTATGAAGCATGTTCGTTAGGTTGGTAAGCATAAATGTAAAAAGTTGATGTCTCTTAGACTTAATCTGTCTTGGTGTGAAGATGTTGTGCTTGTTTGGCTTTCGCCTACATTGTAAAAGGGTCTTCATTTGTTCAGGCTCTACATTATTTACACCCCAACGATTGATTGCTACCTGACGTTGTGAGAAACCTGTTTTCAGTTTGTCTTTGAAAGCACAGATTCAAACAAGAGTGATGCTCAGTAAGGAGATTTGACATCACTTGGTGGGTACTTTACTCAAATTAATTTAACTTTGTATATGGGGTATGCACGCACACATCTAGTCCACAACAAGATGGTATAGGTACATGTAGCATCTTCAATATTATATGATATGAAACAAAATGTATCACTTTCCCAGACTTTAAAACATATTTTATTTCAAAATATAAATGATTCTTCCAATGAATTGAGTGGTATTTACTAAGCCACATAACTAATGATTATTCAATAACTAAGAAAATTGAAGATGATGTTGTTTACTGGTCAGGGAAGTAACGGCCGTATGCCGTATTCCGTTATTTAGATTGTATGTTATGCTACGCGTTCACCTTTGCCAAATATATATGTTATATATTTCAGGTAGAGTTCCCAGGAGAAACAGATATTACTGCTATCTTACTCCAGGGACGAAACAATTATCCTTTCTTCCAGTTTGTTAAGTCCTATTACGTATTATACAGCATAGACGGTGTAGTGTGGACCAGTGTGACATCACAAAGCCAAACCCCCATAGTAAGTCACCACATAGTACTGTATAGTTGTTTGACTGGGCTAATATATCATGGTTTCTCAGTCGGGCCTGCTTTGGGGTATTAGCTCAACCACGGCGTGTAACAATCAGCAGTAAACTAATTTATTATTTTATTTTATATATTGATATTATTAAGAGATAAAGTACAGAATATATAACAAAACACATAATATCAGACATATCCATTTATTAATTTGTTTTGGCAATTTGTATGGTCACGGCTGAAGTTATACAATAATTTTACTTCTTGGCTGACATATTAATTTTAATGTTTTACTTAGCACCTCACTCCACATCATTACATACACCAGTTTTCAATATCAAATAACACATCATTTCCCGGAAATAGTGACAGGAACACCGTGGTGACGTCACGTCCGCACTCGTTTCCAGTATCACAGCTACAGAATGTATGCATATCCGTGTCAATCCTTGGAGCTGGAACGAATTTGTCAGTCTGCGTTTTGACATGAAATCATGCATCATCAGATTTCAAAGTTAAATCACACATCATCAGAGTTCAATGTCAAATCACACATTATCAGTTTCCAATGTCAAATAACAAATAATCAGTTTTGAATGTCAAATTACACATCATCAGTTTTAATGTTAAATCAATAAAACGAGGGGAAAATGTAAATAGAAAACTCGAATTTATATACTTATATATTTTATATAATTAAATATTTTATATACTTATATATTTTATATACCTATCTATTTTATATACTTCTATATTTTATATACTTCTATATTTTATATACCTATATATGTTCTCAAATAATTACCGTGTCTCGATAAACGTCAAGTTTCCCAGTTCACAGTCAGGTTCAACTTATTTTTTGTTGTTCTATAGTTGGAAAAATATGGTGTTTCATTTATGTGAATTGTGTTATTCATTTGTAATTTTTGTTTCAGTTATTTCCCGGAAATAGTGACAGGAACACCGTTGTTAAGTCCGCCCTCGTTCCCAGTATCACAGCTGTGTATCTTCGTATCAATCCTAGGAGTTGGAACGACTTTGTCAGTCTCCGCTTTGACGTCAGTGGATGTTACAACATTCAGGAAAAGTGTAAATCACCAGCCAAATCAATAACTGAGAATGTATATGTTATATCAAATAGTCACGTATGTTAAAGATAGGTTATTTTAAGGATAATGATAAATGTATACATGCATTCGTCTTTGAATTACTCTCCAGTCCAAATATACGGTCAATGTAGATGAAAAGATTAATTGATTATCACCGCATTTATGCCAAATTGTTTCTTATGATCAATAGACCTGCAATATATGTATATACATGTACTATATAAAGTGTAATTGCGAAAAAAGGACATTTGTTTGGTTCTTATTATTCCAGACATAGCGTCGGAACATTATGAAAAGACACAAATGTTGGCCCCAGTAGATCTTGTGCAATACCCGGTGTTAAACGGAAATACTCGATCTTTGTTGGAATGCGGGAAAATGTGCCATCAGAAAGAATCGTGCCGTGCGTTCACATTTGACAAAAACCAGACGATTTGTCGGGATGTAACAGTAGGATTCACAGCCCAATATTCGGCAAATTCAGCATTAAAACAATGTTATGTACACAAAGGTATTTGATATCTACTACAACATTTTTTTCGTGTTTATGCATGTCTTAATCATGTCTAAATGCAACAAATATTTTCAGATTTCACGAGTTGAGTTACTTAATTATGTTTACAGGATGTGATTATTTGGTTTCCGTTTATATAAAGGAATATATTCCCAAACGTTACCATGTATCATCTTGTCTTTTGAAGGCATTTTCACATCTCTTGGATTCCGAGAATTCCCGAACAGACTTGCTCTTTACAAGATAAATGAACAAAGCCTTGACCAAGTCGGCGCTGCTGATCTCTGTTGTCAATACTACTCCCAATTGATCAAGGTGACTTCTCAACCACAAATGTCGAGTCTACAGAACATCATCACTGGAAATGATATTCTACGTAAGATTCCAACTACGTCATATACACTTACTCCAGTATCACCCATTTATGTAGAAGAACATTTGCCATTTTGTCGCAAAAGAATTCATCATACTAAAAAAAATACCACAATAGATGGATGTTACTTATCTCCTATGGCATGCACTGTTCATCATTGCAGTTGTTTAATAACAAATATTCTATACCCCAAGTGGAATAAACTGTAAATGCTTTTTGATTGGTTGACACGGCGGCATTTGACCAGGACCATGTTTAAATCACATGGTCCAATACATTTTGATTGGCTAACACTTGAAAGCCGCTTCACAGAGTCGCGAAAAAGAAAACACACGAAATGTAATTCGTCATTTTTTTATGATAATTCATTTTTGATGTAGGTTTCTATCAAATTATCGCTTTGAGAATAATAAACTTGCCAGCTGATTATTTGTCATGATTAATTGTAAATTGTAATATCTACACATTATTTCCAAAATTGTCAGTTTTGCATAATAATTAGCGGTATTTCACTTTTGGTGATATCGTTATCACCCACCTTATATTGTGAAAGAACATACGTTAATAAAAATCAGGTATTTTTTTCTCATTTCTCAGAATAGTTTTCTATTGTGGTAGAAACAGGTCACACATACTCGTGGTATTTGTATATGGTATTATTTCATTCTCGTTATTTTTCCAAAGATTCCAAACATTGGGAAAATAACTAACTCGAGTAAAAGAAATGTCATATACAAACAACAGCCACTGGTTGTGTGACCTGTATTTATCCCATGTCTTAAGCACGCTTTAGAAAACTCAGAGCTTTTTTATTTATAACAATATATAAATATATATATAACGTAGCAAGGGCTCGTTGAATATTTGCAACATAAGTCAACAACCTTTTTACCTACGTCTCCTTTGTCAGATACCCCTTTTCACTCGTATTTCACACTAAGTTAAAGACGATGCTATATTCCAGTGCAAGCCAACAACCAGTTGTTTGTGTCCGGGATGTATGCGTCACCTGATTGGAAGTACAGTGACGGAGGGGAAGTGATGGACAACACACTCTGGGCTCCGGACCACCCTGACCCCAGTCATGGACATTGCGTCATGTTGACGCTGACAGGTTTAGCCAGTGTGGATTGTTCAGAAAGTCTCTTCTCCATATGTGGTTGATTTTGATTATTATTATTTTCAAACGAGTGTATTGCACCTGAAACTTGAATGTAGTAGAAGTGGATTTTAGTCGACAGCAACCACCACAAAAAACTGAATGACATCAGCTACTAGTTGACTGTAACGCTGAGTAATACATAACTGTATGTATACCGACGATGTCGTGGAATTTTGAAATCAGTGAACATTACGTAAACTTCTTATTATTCTTATCAAATAAATGTAAATTTGGGGTTTTAAAAGCTCCCCTGAACCATGTGAATCGTGTGAATTCCCTCTGTCAGACCAGGCTTTGGCATAATACTGTAGCGGGGATAGGTTTTACTAGTTAAAAAGCTATAGTTGGGTTATGATCTATAGATACACGGGGTGTCTGGGTGGTTATTAACGTACCTGTGTTACATTGATATGGGCTACGTTCGTAATAGTTCTGACATTCTGTCATACTTCATGGTATTTCTTTTCCGTAAGTGACATGCTCACAGGTGTGTATATTTTTACCGGATGTAGACGCGCTTCTGCTTCCGCTGGTAGTCCCTTATCATTGGTCAATATTTTTACATACATGTATTTTCATTGGTTCCGTTTTCTATAGCATTAGGCCATGATCTAGCATATTAGACTCAGCACGCAATTTTCGTTGTAGGGCAACTGAGTATAAATTCAGGCGTTTTGTAATTGTTTGTCAGTCTATAGAAGCCATTGGCTGGTAGGCTCACTTCTTTCTTTCTCTCTCCCTCTCTCTTTGTATTCCGTTAGGTAGGAGCAGGACGGTGACTGTGGGACGGTAAGTGCGTAGGATGTTGTTATGTTAGGTACTATTCTAGCGTGTAGGTTAGGGTTTATTTACATGTAGTTGCTGGTATGGAGCTTGTGTGAGGTTTGTAGCGTTATATGTTTCTACCTTCGCCTATTTATATTTAATAAATGTTACTTGTATTGTTTGACATGTCTTGAGTTTTACTTGGTTCCCGTGTGGGACCTTGGTATTTCTGACAGTACGGGACGGAACCGCGAGTATTCCCCTGAACCTGGGTTGCTCAAGGTTGGACACATTTGACACGACAAAACAGAACCGTTACAATACAATACAATAATAATGTTTGTGATATACGAAAATATATTGTATTTCTTGATACCAATCTACAAATTATTAATGTAATTATCAATATCCAAACAGCTAAATCGTCAAGGTCATATAGGAAAGTTATTCCGGCATTATTTAGCGAAACAAAAATACGTAAAGTTCGACAGTATAAGTCGTAGATACCGTAGCTGTATGCCGTTTCGGCTGTAGCCTTTTGAGTGGAGCTGAAGAATGTGGTATTTACTCGAGTGGTCTTGATATATAGGTAAGGGTTAATGGATAGGTTTAAAGTTATGGCATGTACATATATATCCTAAACTATTCTGGTGTTCGTTATTATTTTATTCGATTGCACATTTTCTTTTAAATATGATGATTATTGATCTGAATTTCTTATTGTATTAAATTCATATTTACATTGCGAAAAATGTGATGCAAAACAGTTATTACCTTTGTTTAATGTTTATACAAGGAATTGTTAAACTAAAAAAGGTGATAACGCTCTCAGGTTGACAATATCTTGTATTAATCTAACGGAGGTCAATAAATTTATAATCTTTTCGTTTTAGTATTTGTTGGTGTCTGAGGTGTTCTTATAAGCTGTGTCAAACATATTGAGATTACATTGATTTAGCCACCCTAGTTCTCAGTTTGAGAGTGCCACTTAACCTAAAATTGTCCTAACTCTTGTACATTTCTATAGTATCCTTTTTTGGTAATTTTTTTAGCACGGATTTTGTTGATTTCGAGTTAAAACTATGGTCTAGTTAAATGCAGATATTTTCTGTTCTTTAACTACTATGATGTGACTTAGTCGGGTCCTGGGAGTTCGTGGGAGTTCGAAACCAACAAAGAACAGTTGCCTGGTACTTATCGTAGGTCGGTAGCCTTTCTCCGGGTGCTCCGGCTTTCCTCCGCCTCCCAAACCAGACACGTCCTTAAATGACCATGGCTGTTAAAATAACGCAAAAAAAAACAAACAAAAAAACAACAACAACAACAATAGTACCAGGCGATAATCAGCATCCCTAACGACAGCAAAGAAACAGCTCGGAAAATGGTCACAAATAACAATTTTTCACAAGCATGGGAATCGTATCTTATAAAATGTCATTCTCCTACACACTTCACAATTCTGATCCTATTATATTTGGTCACCTCGTATCATCAACACTTTAGGTCCCCATAGCATCAATGGCGACTCCTAGAAGGACAAAATAGCTGTATGATGTAGTTGAATTGGTTTTTGCTCCACTGTATCTAAATCAACATTGTTTCGAAAAGTGTTGATATATAGTATGTGTCTTTTGTAGAATCCCTTGTAGAGAGTTATATATAATAAATGACATATATTTTGTGAATGCAAAGATACGAGGGATGATTGATATGCTGTGAGCCTCATATTGATTGAGATAGTCAAGGGTGTTCTTTTTCAGTCCTACTATTCTCTGACTATATAGGGATGTGTACCCAAGGACTGGTATCATTTTGTTAGTTTATATAGACGAGGTAGCACTCTAAAGGCTTTTGCAAAATCGGTGAAAGAGCAGTGATCCAATATTTGCATACAGAAGGTTTAACACTTAAAGATGCTACACCTCCAACAGAGTGTCATAAATTGTTATTATTTTGACAATAAATGACATTTAGTCCATACATGTATGCATATTTAAGACCTGCCAATAGAAAAAGCAATTTATAACGTCAAAAATTGTCGTAATGAAGCCAAAAAGTTACGAACTTTTAATCTACTTTTCATACACTTGACCTTGATAGCAGTGCATTCTTGGGGAAGATTCACATACAGTAGAAACCAAATATGATGGACTTACTTTCTGTTTTGTTTAGATTCAGCTGGGGCAACTACATATTGCCTTTCATAACAACAAATTTTAAATGCCAAGGTTATAATGCAAACTGAAAATAAAAACCAAGATAATCATTTCAATATTATCCGTTGCGAAAAATCACGATCAAATCCTTCGCTTTCTTCGTTCTTTCTCAAAATCTAATTTATGCGGTCTTCTTTCTGGAGATGTTAGGTTAACACATGTTCCTTCCTCGCTTCGCCATTTGGTTTCTATTTGTTTGTGTTTCTGTTTTCGGCGCATCCGCAATCTGTATTGCATTCGATATGAGGGATGGTAATAATGAAAAGTGTGTAACTTGTATTGCTGGAGAAAAATACATACGAGTCCATTCGTGTTTTAAATTGATAAAATATACTATTTGTCGGAGGTGGAGCACCTTTAAGGATATCCATAATGATATGGTAGCAACACGAGGGAAATAATCCCCTTCATATGCTACAGTGAAAAGCTGGGTGGCGGAATCAAAGCGAGGCCGACAGATCCTCGAGGATGACTCTCTTCCTGGAAGGCCTGTCAATGTTGCAACCCCAGGAATGGTCAATAACGTTCATGATATTTGTATTACTGACAGACGAGTCACAGAAAGATATATAGTAAGTAGAGTTGGTATTTCACAGGAAAGAGTACATTCCATTCTGACCGAGGATCTTGCAAAATGAGAAAGTTTTCGGCCCGATGAGTACCAAGACTTCTGAAAATTGATCAGATCCACACCAGTCACACATTATCGCGCGCTAGTCTTAAGCTTTATAATGAAGATCCTGCTATATTTCTTCAGAGATTTGTCACTATTGATAAAACAGCATGGTCCATAATTTTACCCCAGAGGTAAACAACAATCGAAACGATGGGAAAACCCTGGCTCAAGTCAAAGACTGCTCCATCAGCTGGGAAAGTTATGGCCTCGGTTTTCTTGGATGCAGAGGGTATTTTGTTGATAGATTATCTCCAAAAGGGACAATCAATGGCACGTACTATGCTTAACTTCTCAAGCAGTTACAGGAAAAAATTAAACTTAAGCGCCACAGAAAGCTTACTACGTGTGTGTTATTCCATCAGGACAATGCTCCTGTTCACAAGTATGTCATTGCTATGGCTGCCATTCACGATTAAGGCTTTAAATTGATTGAGCATCCGCCTTATTCGCCTGATCTCGCTCAATCAGACTTTCATCCATTTCCAAAACTGAAAACAACTATTTCAGGCACCAACTTTCAGTCCGATGATGACGTCATACATGCAGTGGATGACTGTCTTAACAGCCAAGAAAAGGAATCCTTTAAAAGTGGAATTGGGGCCCTTAAACACCACTGGCAAAAGTGTATAGACACTGAAGGGGGTTATTTGAAGATAAAATACAATATGTCCGGCAAAATTGAAATCCTTCAATATGAGGCTCACCACATATCAATCAGCCCCCGTGTTCATGTGGGTGTAAGAGTTGATTTCTCATTTAGGGAACATCTGAAGCACAACATCAAAAACATCTATTATGACATGGATTTGTTTTTCTGTGATTTAAGATCAAATTCAAATATGTACATCGAAGGCACATAGGACACTATTTTAAAACAGTTATTCGTGTTTGGTTTGGGTTTGGTACAGCAGAGCTGTACTGATGAAAAAGCATTGCATAAGTGATGCTGAACGCCCAATATGTGCCTACCTTGGAGGCGACTGCGGAAACTAAAACAGGTCGAAATAAATGTCAAAATCTGACTGGGGAGTTACAATAGTCCCATCATTTGATGAGCATAACTTTTAATATTTCATTTCAAAAGACAGTTAAGTATATGTGTATATCATGAACAATCTCACGATTAAAATCAATTAAAACGTAACATACAGGTTATGACAAACCTAAGGGGAGTCCACCAGCAGTGTCAGCGTATAGATAAGTTTATTAAGAATTATTCATGAAAGTAGGAATTCTACAAATAAGTGATGTCTGGGAAATATTTCACAATTTCAATAACAGCTTCAACAACAGGTACATAGTATGTTAACCGTGAGCTCGACGCCTATATGTAGAGCGTAGAATTGTACCTGCTGCTACCACTGTATGATTTGTAAGAGGTGCCTAAATTTGGGATATCAGCCACTCATTTCACAAAGCAACTTTTTCCTAATGTTTTCCATGATACCATTCTTTGGCCTTTGGGATGAGCATTTGTTTATTTCCGGAGGGCTGTCCCCTGCCCGTGACGTAACAGATTCTTTAAACTGTAGTTCCTACTATCTGCGTTACCTTCATTACTTTTCAAACAATTGGTGCACCCCCGGTTAATGTTCGAAAGTGAAACTAACTGTAACCAAGTTGGCTCATGTAATATTTCACGAAAGGTAATAAAGGTAATAAAGAAAGAATGGCAAGTGTGCTAGCACAAGTTAATCACCATGCTCAAGTGTTCTCTCTGCCTTATCTATGAAAAAACAAAACATTTAAATAATTATTTATAAAAATATCATTAAAGTGCCGAAAGCTAAAGAATTGGAGAGGTCTTTCATACTTGATTAATCATTTCATAATTGGATTACACGGCATAATGCTATAAGCAGGTACTTACACAGGTATCATTAGACGCTGACAGTATCAGATCAGACACAGAAATAGTGGCAGTTTCAATTAAATTTGCACAGTGCGCGTGAACTCGTATCCTGGTAACTACTTGTTGACAGAGTGACAGGAGAAGTCGGGAGCATATGGCGCCCTCCCAAGACCGTGCTAATCAGTGTGATTAATTGACATTGTCCAGCGTTGTCTTCGGGAATATCAGCCAGGCCAAAGGTTTGGTTGATAACGTGAACTACATATTTAAATACAACTTCAAAATATGAAATAATATTCGAACAATACATATTGGGGAAAATTTACTGTTAGAGTATTGACTTCATTGGCACCCTGAACAGTCAACAATATTATTTCCTTAACATGTTACAACTTTCATTCGAATCCCTTTAGGATGAAATGCAATTTCCATACATCTTCTTTATAATATTTAAGATGACAAAGCATGTCAACGGTGTAAAATCTCCGCTTGAGATAATATAAGAAGGCATGTGCGCATATCAGATTATGTGGAACTACATGTAAATCGACACATTACTGGTGATTTGGTTATGAGGGAATTACATCGTGTTAACTGTGTTCTTCACATTTTAATTTGAATTCGTATCTTTATGGATTGTGGGATCCGTCATAATGGTAGGTAAATGATTTCTATCATATGCGTATGAATTTTGTTAAATGAACCCTTAAACATATCATCAAATTCTGTTCAAAGTATGTATACTGTATAAATATATAGTCACAACGAAATCCCCAGACATGCCAATTTAGATTTTTAGACATTTCAGGTATATGCTAAATCGAAACTCGTTTAATTAGCCATTAAAAAAAAACATGTTTGTTTTATATATATATATATAATTTATCTATATTCACTGCTGAATAACTTATCAGTATCAGTTTCTTGTCTGCCATTTATTTTTCCTTTTAAATGAACTGGTAATAGTTCGGCATTGTTATGATTTATTGACAAAGACATTATCTAAAATAATCGTATGTATTTATCAATTTAAGAAAGTGTTAGAAATTTATTATATACAGAAAACACAGCATGAATATGGGAAAACAGTAAAAACTGTACATTAATCATTTAACCAAAATTAAGCGCAATACTTATACAATCAATTAATGGCATTTAAGGTAGGAAATCTATGCATAAATATTTCAACGAAGAAAGCTTTCAGTCTGCTAGTCATAGAAGAGAGCACTTTTCAAATTGTTTTTAAGGAACTCATTCCATGGACCAGGAACATATCTACTATATAATTTGTCAAATTAATCTCTATGTTTATTCCTTACTGTATTAGGAATTTACAGGAGACATTACTCGATCACTCGACTTACAAAGTTGTTAGAGGGAATACATATACAGATATTTACATTCAAACAGTCAACATTACACAATATAGCAACCGCTCGCTCAATTAGAAATGAAATTCAGTCCTGTCAAACACTAGCTGTTTGGTGCTGAAAAAATACAATGAAAATGTCATTGTAATACTGATATAGACTTTTATTTCAATCTGGAAACAGTGCTTCTTTATATTTGTAGGGTGTATTGGTATTGATAGGACTGACAGCGCTTATGATGGCGTGTAATGCTATTCACAGTCAAGGTAAGTTTTATGTGTTTCTGCTTTCATTATCTTTATTGATAATCGTGTACAAAAACCTAGTGATCATGCAAACTGGTTTTGAAAATAACTAATTTAATAATAATAGTAAGCAGTTGTTAATTTATCGAGAAATTCAATTATCATTATATTGATATAAAACCTGAACAGTTTTTTTTTTGTTTTTTTTTTTATTGTTTTATTACTTTGATTGTGAGGTTCATTTTATACAAACTTGCTAACACTAGCGGTAGTTATATACAAATGCGTTATATCTAACCCTAACTTAGTGTAACCTGTGGACAAATAATATATTCATACAAATAGTCTTATCTATTCAATACCATTTTATTCCTTTTTTATCAGATTTACGACATAATGAGGTTTACCATATAATATGTGTTGGTTTATATATGTATCACAAATACAATACGTTGAGATTTAATATTCAGTTTTAAAGCAAAGTGTGATTCTTTTTTTATGACGGACAGTCATTAAACCGTAAAATGACGAGATCAAATTGAACACTTAAATCAATATAACGATCTTCTTCAAATCATCTTGCTTGAGAATTTCAACAACCACATTCTTGTAATCCAGATCCAATAAAGACCAGTAATTCACATGAAACTGGTTTACCGTCTAATGACGATGAAAATTGTTTTGTTATATACCTTAACAAAGATAACAAACGATTGCGGCCATATCGTTTACAATAAGCCATTGCCAACTAATGTGTTTGTTAAGAATCTCAAAATCGTTTGTATCAAAATGGCAACACGTTTTCTACCTAGCGTTTAACAAAACAATTATGTGTATGTAAACATGTATCCATGATTGAATGTCCTTGTCTCCACATATACAGTGTGTTATCAGTAATTGAATGTCCTTGTTTCCACAGATACAGTGTGTTATCAGTAATTGAATGTCCTTGTCTCCATAGATACAGTGTGTTATCAGTAATTGAATGTCCTTGTCTCCACCAATACAGTGTGTTATCAGTAATTGAATGTCCTTGTCTCCACAGATACAGTGTGTCATCAGTAATTGAATATCCTTGTCTCCATAGATACAGTGTTATCAGTAATTGAATGTCCTTGTTTCCACAGATACAGTGTGTTATCAGCAATTGAATGTCCTTGTCTCCACAGATACAGGGTGTTGTCAGTAATTGAATGTCCTTGTCTCCACCGATACAGTGTGTTATCAGTAATTGAATGTCCTTGTCTCCACAGATACAGTGTGTTATCATTAATTGAATGTCCTTGTCTCCACAGATACAGTGTGTTATCAGTAATTGAATGTCCTTGTCTCCACAGATACAGTGTGTTATCAGTAATTAAATGTCATTGTCTCCATAGATACAGTGTGTTATCAGTAATTGAATGTCCTTGTCTCCACAGATACAGTGTGTTATCAGTAATTGAATGTCCTTGTCTCCACAGATACAGTGTGTTATCAGTAATTGAATGTCCTTGTCTCATAGATACAGTGTGTTATCAGTAATTTAATGTCCTTGTCTCCACAGATACAGTGTGTTATCAAGGATGGACACTTACTCAACACAGATGTTACAAACTGTTCACGACATTCAAGACATGGGATGACGCGCATGTGCGCTGCAAAAGGTTTAACGGTGGTTCCCTGGTGTTGCTGACGACACACCAGAGTGTCTCAAAAACAGCCAGGGATCTCGAAATAATGCCCGATAAAAAATATTGGATTGGAATAAAGTATCAGGTTTGGTCTAAGGAATATTTTCGTATTTGATATTTAATCTTTAGTATTAAATCATGCGTTTGTGACGAACTATTCTGTGTAGCTAATTAATCAGTAGGATATGATAAATCACATATTCATCTGTAGAAATATATGCCATATCGTTACTGTATTTGCTTCATGAACATTTTAACTACATGTATTAACCTTTCACACATACTACGTGATTGCCTTCTCCCGATGGATAGATACACCTAACAAGGACACAAATCAGCCTCCGATGTCCCCGACTGTTGTAAGAGCTGAAATAGAATCAATGAAAATACAATATCTCCTTCACCATGAGTCCTTACCTCATACATACACTAATTCAAAATAATATATATTCAAAATATCGCTACGGATTTCATTCCGATGGAAACCGAACCCATACATAGGGTCACTGATAAACTCGAGTATCAAGATAAAGCAATCATGGGTATTGATCCCATTATTGTCATTTTAGACTGGGTATTGATCCCATTGTTGTCATTATAGACTGGGTATTGATCCCATTATTATCATTAAAGACTGGGTATTGATCCCATTATTGTCATTATAGACTGGGTATTGATCCCATTATTGTCATTATAGACCGGCTAATGATCCCATTATAGACAGGGTATTGATCCCATTAGTATCAATATAGACCGGGTATTGATCTTATTAGTATTAATATAGACTGGTTACTGATCCCATTGGTATCAATATAGACCGGGTATTGATCCCATTAGTATTAATATAGACTGGTTATTGATCCCATTAGTATTAATATAGACTGGGTATTGATCCCATTAGTATTAATATAGACTGGGTATTGATCTTATTAGAATTATCATAGACTGGGTATTGATCCCATTAGTATTATTATTGACCGGGTATTGATCCCATTAGTATTATTATTGGCCGGGTTTTGATCTCATTAGTAATTTTTCATGATATTGTATTAATAGAGTCCACCATAATATGTATATGTATGTGGTATAGAAAAATTCTACCGGAGGGTGTAGAATTTGGGGTCAGAACCGGGAAAATGCGGAGTTTTCATATCCCACATACCTAACATATGATGGACTATTTTTCTCACACCGATTTCGTGAAATGCATGGGGAAATCGACCAATATGGCGAAACCATATAGTAACTTTGATTTTTTTTTTTTTTTACATTTTTGGAAAATGAGAAAAAAAAAAGTATGGTACACCAAAATAAGCTCTCAAATTGTCAAGAAAACAACAAATATAAATCAAAAGTTGTCAGGGTGATCGTCATTTTAGAAACTGTCGACGGATGTTTGACATCACGTCATATTCCTCCGTCTATGCTTGCTTGCACAACAAAACATATCGACAAACAGTAACAATATGACTGAATTTATAGGTCAATGATCACAATTAATATTATTTTGCAAATGATTCATAGAAAATGATATAGCGCATTTGTGAAAGTTATTATACATATAAACAAACATAAGAGTTTTCCTAGTGACGCCACACAATTAAAATGTATTCCCAGACCTGAGGTCACTCGGATACAGATATCCCACATGGGTGTTCCACTTGGGACAAATGTATCTTACATATGCTAGGGTACGAGAAACATTAAAGGCAAAGTTCTACCTACGAAATCAGATCCGATGGAAATGCTTGTATTTTCCATTATGTTCTATTTTTCGATTTCAGATGAATACGTGGCAGTGGGCTAATGGGAATTCCATGAATCAAGTTGGTTTCAATACGACAACGCTCAGTACGTAGCAACTTGCATCGATTTATATCAGTAGTTCAATTTCGCTTTTGTTTTAGAAAACATAACTTGTCGATGTCCAAAATACTTCAAATAGCAATACAACACGTACATGTATATTGCAAATGATATCTTAATTGTCTATATTTCATAATTGTCTTTTCGTTCTATATGCCTCTTAAAATAGTCTAATAACGCTATAGATGATTAAGTGTACGTAATATCAAAACAATTAGCAAACAATAAATTAAACATTAATAATATATATATAAAAAGAGCGAAAAGAGGACTAGAGGTATGTTTAATTTATTCAAAATGCATAAAAACTTATTACAACTTCTTTGTTGGCTATCTATAAATGTATTACATTTAAGAGTTACGTCCCCTTTCGTACATGTATATGTACATGTGAATGTCTTGTAACAATTTATGCGATTGATCAAAATGGTTGTGGACAGTATATAAATGTATAACAGGAGGGTTGTTACATGTACTTTCTATCAGTACTGTGCATTTAGAATGCTTTATTAATGATTTACAAAGAAAGCAATTTCGATTCATAAATCAGAAATATGATTGTAGAATGCGTAAATGTACGTGTTCAGAAGTTATATTTCAGCAATTCGATGACAATTTCGCTTCAACATTTAAGAAGTCTTTCATATATATATTTGAATACTTATACACGTAGGTAAAACTTAGTTAGTAAGTATGCAAAATTGGATACATATATTAGTGACTTCCCTTCTTCAACAATGATTTAAAATAATGATAAATGTCATTAACGTTGGTATCTTATACAAAACCGCTTTGTTTGAAGAATTTAGAAGACATTCACAGGATAATCATAATAAATTAACATACTAAGAGGGCTCATCTTTACGTATTCTGCTTGTGTATATGTTTTTCAATTGTGTAGTAATATTTGCTTATTTGTATGACTTAATTATATTGTTCTCATCGTATTAACACTACGTATGCGGGAGTACGATTGCCATGTATACTTTCTTAATGTGGCACGAGGCTGTTCACCAAATACATACTTAAGTATTCTTCCTAGACACTGCAAAATCTTAAAGGGTTAACCTGTTACAGTTATCACATTTCTACCTTATGTTGGTAGAAAAAAATATATATATTTTGTCAGCATTTAATTGTTTATGATGTAGGTATCAAGGAACAATACATAGTACCGATATACATACAAAACCATAGATGCCAATCAAAATATATAAAGAGTAACAAAATATAGATGTCCATGGATTACCTTGGACAGAGGAATAAGACCAAGTGTTTCGGTAGAATAAGCGTCTTCTGCTTCATCCACAACTACCTGAAATTACATTCAATTCATCTTACCATTTCCTTTGTTTTTAAGACTTTAACCAAATCTAAATTGTTTTTCAGATCAACACAAAGATAGAAATGGCTTTTGTATGGCGATAGAAAACAACTTGTTAGTGCAGGTTTGCTGCAGCGATCGACTTGGGTATGTGTGCGAAGCAGACAGTATGGGTAAGTTCAAACGATATTTTAAAGCTGGGTACGTACCGATATATATATTGTGTAAATGAGGTTATCTAGACGTTATGAATGAGCCTATTTTTGTACATAGTACCAAGGGACAGGACAATCATATAACAAAGAAAACTTTCATTTAATTTTTGAAAACTGTGTTTGACAATAATATCATATCATGACGTGATTTTTCATTGTGTATGATTGTTATATTTATACATGTGATTCTTAATGTTGCTTTTGCAAGATATGTGACGGTTACATATGTGTGGTATTAACGATGTAGTAAAGTATTGAATAATACACATACATAGTTATATCACTGGATGTGTCACTTGTTTATGACACTAAAATGTATTGTGTTTGTGTCTGTTTCCAGTTTGTTTGACAAAACAGAACTGGGTCGTAACGCCACAGAAACACTGTATCAAACTTATGGATTCAGCCACCAAGCTGACTTGGCCGGACGCACGGGGATATTGTAAGCGGGAGTGGTCGGACCTAGCTACATTCTACAATGAGTCAGAGTGTCAGTTCATCAAACGTAAGGTGGGGTAAGTGTTCACATGTCTGTGCGTGCAGATTTTTGACAAGTATTACACTTCGAAAAATAGTTGTTTTTAGAAAGAGTGGCAAATTACATAAAGATGTACGTAAACCAGTTCTCATATTTGGGAGTTGTTTTTAGATTCAACAATAAGTTGGTTAAATCAAAGCAATCTTAATGCTTCTATCAATTTGACATGTATTAAACACTAAAGACTTTTTGATATTGCAAGACAACACATCTATAAGTTATTAGACAGTTCCTCAAGATGTACATGTAATTTGTATAGGCATTTAGTAGATGACATCTTACTGCAATATTATTTATGTAAAATCATCCCAAAACGTAATAGAATTGCTTTGGCTAGAATTCGTCTATCGGCACATACCCTTCATATTGAAACAGGACGTTATCGAAATATTACAAGAAATGAACGTCTGTGTAGAGTTTGTAAATCTGGCGACATAAAGACGAGTATCACTTTCTGTTAATTTGCCAATTTTTTCAAAATCTAAAATCAAGATGTATTAAAAAGTACTACTTGAAAAAAACATCTGTATTCAAGTTGTCCTAATTACTATGTACAACTAATTTCAAAGATTTGTCAATGCTGAGTAAAAATATATAGAATGCTATACTACAATGTACTACAGAAAAGTATGATTTAATGTATATTGTCTAATGATTTGTTCATTCAACACACAATTTATTTTGTCTGGTCTACACTGCTATCATGTAGTGTCCGCCAACTGAACGATGTATGAATTGTTATGTTTGTACTGATGAGCTGTAAAGCTCAAGGTTAATGAACGAATTGAAATTGAAACTTCATATAATTATTTAAGAAGATACAATATCATATGCATTTCTACCACACTAGATGGGTGTTATTCAACTCCCAAGGCATGAAATAATCATTTCAAATGATGAATACCATAAAGCTTATACAATCCGTGAAACAAACTCTAAATGCGTTTAGATCTGTTTACATGTTGATCTTTGACCGGGAGTCTTTTTTAATCACGCTCGCTAAATCTCGTGTTTTTGTAGCTTTTGAAAAGTAACTAACTCGAGTGAAAGAAATACCAAATACGACAGCCACACATTATGATCCTCTTTGTACATTATATAAACAAACATAGATTGATCTTTTAACGCTAATTCCACATTACTACAAGATTTATCAGTTGCGTAAGCCTTACCTAGAACTGACAACGATGGGTCCGTTACTTTGATTCATACATTTGAATAATATCCATGATAGTATCGCGTAGAAAATCGATCAAACGGAGGGAATATGAACATGGCGAACGAGACCAGGTGTTAAAAAATAGGCGTCTTTTAATTCGCCTTCGACAAATTCAAGAATATTTATGTCAAATCCAGGTGATTTCTCGTTCTCAAAATGAAAACTAGTGATGACAACGAAGCCAACAGACATAGTAACAAGCATATCACAAAGGAAATAAAACCACATCAAATTTTTATCAATACCTTTCCTGCTGATATCAATAACATAGCCAGTTTTGGTAAAGTGTGAGCTATTAATTTTTTGGAAACGATTGTCTCTTTCAGCAATGTTACACAGATCGCGTGAGACAAGGCTAAATGTACTTTTGTAATTCGTTACGCGTGATCAAGTTCTACAAAAAGTCTGTTCACAGTACCTTGCGCATTTATGCGAAAAACTATTGGAAGTATTACTATTTGAGATGTTAGGTATGACAGAAACAACGACTCTGTCAGTGGAATTGCTATAAAGGGAATAACGAAAATTTCCGCTATGTTTACATAAATAACAGTCATAACATGTGTGGTTTTCCCTTTAGTATAGCATTAACAAGATGGTTCGTATCATACTAGTGAAGGTTAAATCGCTCTAACGCAGTAATGTGTTCTGATCTTGTCATATTATTTTGAACATCCTATCTTGTTAACTTGTACAGCTCCTCAAGAGAAAAAATCTGGCTTGGACTTACCTACGATACAGCTACAAACGAGTACCACTGGTTGGACGGACGTGTGGCACCATCCAATAACACAGGGATCATATCGTCGTAAGTTATTTTTGATGTTAAGTAATGTCAAAGCTGTCGTAATGTTTATGTTTTAAAATCAATGTGACCAGTACAATGATCGAGTAGCATTATTCTATTCATCATTTTGTTTAAAAGCATCTCGACCACTGATATCATTTTATTTGTAAATCATTTGAATAGGGACACGGCTTAGAAGATAAACATTCTATTTATCCAAATTGAATATACACCACTTTAGATATTGACATCTTTTCGACCTATTTTTTTGTTTCCTCAATTTCCTCCTTAGTATATCACGGACGAGCCCTAAAAAGACGAAACAGCTGTTTTATGCACTTAATTTTAATTTGGCTATGCGTTATCTATCAATTTACATTGAAAATGTGTTTTTATTGTAATTATCAGGTAGAAGACACTCTGAATAAAAAAACGATTTGCAATTCTGAATTGTTTTCCAAATATGTCTGCCGGATATACTGTGCAGAGGGGCATAACTCCAAAATTAGGGGAGGTAACTTGGTACACTGCACATCACAATGAATTGAGAAATACTGCATGTAGTCGTATAATTTATGTGCATACTTGAAAAATGAATTTGATAAATGGGTATCAAACTAGCACCAAAATTTATAGGTCAGTATTCATATGATAAATTAATACTTAAGAAACAATTTTTATTATTCAAAGCAGTACACGGCCTTAAATTCACAAACGGACAAATGACAATGATCATCAACATCAAGTCATCAATACATTCCGTCTTCTTACAGGGATAAGGAGTGGCGGCAATATCAGCATTATTCCCCGTTCATTCAATCGTATTTGCCAAACATTTTTATCATTAAAAAGATTAAATACCGACTTGTACACAAAGTCGAAGCCGTAATTCTAACACAAAATAGACATAACAATACTAACATGTACACAAAGCCGCGGTCGTAATTCTAACACAAAATAGACAAAACTCCATGAAAAAGGGAAAGGTCTTCTATAAGTATTGATGACCTACATGTAATACCGTTATCAAAAACTGACAATATCGGTCACAGAAGTCGGGCTTCCTTCCGGAAGCTTAAGCTGCCTCTATTTATGAATCGTAAAAGAAATTAAATTTGGGATCATATCATTTCCTTCTTTCGAAACAACTACGTTTTACTACTATCTTCTTTGTTCGCATTAAGTCTTAAGTTGAGCGTGAGTGTTACTGTCCATTGGATTAAATAAACAAGAGTGTTTAAATTGGGTGTTGCTGCTCGTTGTTTCAGCCTTAAAGTTTGAGTTCGGGACTCGCTCCCCTGTTGTCCGTATAGCCGGTTGGAGAGTCATGCTACAGTGTCGAACCAAGTCATTTCTATATCCATTGCCATATTCCATATTTATAAAACCATTGTGTTGATGTTTGTGCGATGTACCTAATTTTACTGGGCAATTCAATATTTGTTTGTCGTTAGTGTACGGTACCAGCCAGAAAAATAGGAAATGTGTTATATATGTATCTTTAAGACCACTCGATAAAAAAAACAGATTGTGTTATTCCAATTCAGTAGGATAAGACACAAACCTTTATGGAAAACGTGAATAATTATGTTGTGATTTCATGAAAAAGGATCCTTATCTAAAAAGTTGTTCTTGTGTTTTAAAAACTTTGTGATTGTTTCCACAGAAGGCGTCTCACGGGGACGTTATGTGGCGGTCTAGATGAAATCAATAGTCGGTCAACCGTGAAATGGTTTAATACAAGCTGTAACCAGAAGTTTTTCTTCATATGTGAAATGGGTAAGTAAACATAAAGACTGATAAGTCTAGGTTCAAGATAATTTTGTGGAATTGTTTGAAACTTTAATTTAAGACGTGTGTATTGTCTGCTTTTGATATTGAAAAAAAAAGAAATATCACACAAAACCATGGTGTGTAATAATGGAACACGAAAGGGAATGTAAAAAACCTGACAAGTTTATAAAATCAAGCTAACTCCTTCCGATACATCAAAATGATTATCACTAGTGGTCTCTTCAATCAGAAGTTGAATATGAAGATGAACTCAATCAGAACCTGACAAAACATGAAACTATTCAAGCTATCTTTCTCACTTACAATCGAAAGATTATCATCCATTGTGTCTTAATTATGATTTCTTGGTATTTGGAATTTAACGTCACTGGAATCGATAGTTCTTGTGCAGACAATAAACCCTGACTACTTCCTAATCACACACACATTAATTATGATTTAACTAATTCAAGAAATATGTTTTTATTTGTCATGTCCTTTTATCATTCCCCTTAGTGTAAACTCTTCTTTCAGCAACGTGCAAATCTAACGGTGATGTTTTTGTGTGCCGAGACGGTCAATGTGTCGACCAAGGGGTTACATGTGATGGTCAGAATGACTGCCAAGACGCTTCGGATGAAGATTACTCACTATGTTGTAAGATGATTCAAACAGAAAAAAGAAAGTTTGAAAATGCGAGTTTACATGATAAAATTGCTTTTAATATTTTCATCAAATTGCTTTTAGTATATCAACGGAGTATTTGGATAAATGAATGCAATAGTTCGGCACTCGCAATGTGTGCTTTCAGAAATGATTTAAAAAAAAGAAAACGAGGATCTTGTTTAAACTTAAAAAGAGCACTTTATAACATTATTGAAATAATATAGTCCCGTCCAAGACTATCTTAGTTATCTACGTGGGCGTTTTGTTTTGAAAGTATTTACACATTTCACGGACAAAAATAAGTAAAAGAAAGTATAACGGTTTTTATGTGCCAAGTCAACACAATAAGGCAAATAAAACACACGCCAAAGTAACATTTGGATATCAGTTTTCTGTACTTCATAAGAAGTGATAGAGGTAAGATAAACGGCTATTTATCAATGTCGGCTAATAAGAGAAACATCAAAGTTTGACTAATATTGTATATGTAATCAGATAATAGCTAAACACCACACTGACTTGTGTAATATTGTATATGTAATCAGATAATAACTAAACACCACACTGGCCAGTGCAATATTGTATATGTAATCAGATAATACCTAAATACCACACTGACCAGTGTAATATTGTATATGTAATCAGATAACAACTAAACACCACACTGACCAGTGTAATATTGTATATGTAATCAGTGATACCTAAACACCACACTGACGTGTGTAATATTGTATATGTAATCAGTGATACCTAAACACCACACTGACCAGTGTAATATTGTATATGTAATCAGATAATACCTATACACCACACTGACCAGTGTAATATTGTATATGTAATCAGTGATACCTAAACACCACACTGACCAGTGTAATATTGTATATGTAATCAGATAATACCTAAACACCACACTGACCAGTGTAATATTGTATATGTAATCAGATAATACCTATACACCACACTGACCAGTGTAATATTGTATATGTAATCAGATAATACCTAAACACCACACTGACCAGTGTAATATTGTATATGTAATCAGATAATACCTATACACCACACTGGCCAGTGTAATATTGTATATGTAATCAAATAATACCTAAACACCACACTGACCAGTGTAATATTGTATATGTAATCAGATAAAACCTAAACACCACACTGACCTGTGTAATATTGTATATGTAATCAGATAAAACCTAAACACCACACTGACTTGTGTAATATTGTATATGTTATATTGTATATGTAATCAGATAAAACCTAAACACCACACTGACCTGTGTAATATTGTATATGTAATCAGATAAAACCTAAACACCACACTGACCAGTGTAATATTGTATATGTAATCAGATAATACCTAAACACCACACTGACCAGTGTAATATTGTATATGTAATCAAATAATACCTAAACACCACACTGACCAGTGTAATATTGTATATGTGATCAGATAACAACTAAACACCACACTGACCAGTGTAATTTTGTATATGTAATCAGATAATACCTAAACACCCTACTGACCAGTGTAATTTTGTATATGTAATATTGTATATGTAATCAGATAAAACCTAAACACCACACTGACTTGTATAATATTGTATATGTAATGAGATAATAACTAAACACCACACTGACTTGTGTAAAGGTGTAGCACCAAATGGGCGACTAAGGGTATAGCTAGCACACTTGTGAAGATATCGTTTTGTTTTGTATTTTGTTTTTTATTTTCAGCTCCAACTAATAATTCTTATAGGTCCGGTGAAGCTGCAATCACCGGTATTTATGTTAATGGATTCAATTTCCTAAAAACCTACCTACATTGTTATATATGCATATTTTACATGACGCAATTTACATATTTTTGCGAGATTAAATTTTGCGTTTAAATGATTGTTAATTGGGCAGCCCTATAAATCATGAATCTTAATTCATTCACTTCGTATATCACTTATCACTTGCATTATAATCGATCATTTGGCAAATTTCAATCTTCTAAAATGATATTTGAATCACAATCGCGAAAGAAAAATCGCAATAAAAAGTGATTTGCGTTGTGTTGTAAAACCTTGGTATAACGGATTCTTTATTGATTTGTATGGATTTCAAGCCGATATAAACTGCTCGCCATTACACGGACCGAGCGCAGTAACATATCACTTTAAAGTTCATCCCCAAAAAGATACCAAATTTCAGTAGTGTGGCACAAGTTATTTCTCTAAATTATTATAGATGGTAACAAAATGATGTAGGCTTGATAGATAAACAGTCCTTAATGACAAGGTTTTACTGGGTAACACCATAGTATTTGTGGCTTTTGCTATTCTGTTATTTCTATCTCCTTTCTATTTCAGATCAGCAACACAATATCAAAAAGTGTTCAATAACCAAAGATGAAACGACAACAGTGTTTGACAACTTTACGAGTCATGTTACGAAATCTGTTTTACATTCAATTCCCTCTCGCACCGAAATAATTAACATTGACACTATACACCCGTATATCTCGAAATCAGTTCAAGATTTACATACATCATGTTCATCTAATGAGCAAATGAGGCTAAGTTCCAAATTCCAAACTATTCCTGATAAACAATTATTAACAAAAAGTAGAACGACAATACTAGCATTTTATTCATCAGCTGTTTTGGTTAGTCTTCAGCCATCATCAATTGATTTATCTAGGAACACTGTTAGTTCAACTCATACACTTGACACAGGTTATTTATATCTAATACCTTCCTCTATCTCCACATCACCTTTCTCCACCGTACCGTTGGATAGTGTTAGCCAAACTCCAACATCATACACGAGCTTTTTTACGCAGAACTCTTCCTCTGCGTTATCTCATAACGATAAGGGAATGGGAGTAATCTCCCCTAGTCCATTTGTTGTGATCCCTACAACTAACCACGTGATACCCTTTACCAGGCATGATTCGTCTCCACCCTCTCTTCAAGCAAGCATGTTCCTTCTTCCATCCCACCAAATGCTGCATGCCATAGGTCAAGGTAAGCCTAAATTAATAGTATTTTGATCATTTTGAATTTCTTTAACAATATTTATTTCATTCTTAATTATTACTATATTTTGACGATATACACAGTTTCATTAATCATATTTCCCATATCTATTACATTTTGTTACTAGTGAAATTTCGATCATTATTCATTCTATGAAAGTGATATTTTTCACTTGTTTTCACTAGTGAAAAATGTCACTTTTTCTGATACTTTCCACTAGTAAAAAATATCATTACTTTATGATTTAACCAATCAGAACACTGCTTACAAACGACAATGGAGAAAATTACGATTTGCATGTAGCTTCTCTGTCATTGTATATGACGTCATAATGCAAGATAGAATACATAACGTCACAATTTGGCGTATATTTGTGAGCCGGGGACCGGGGACCGCAATGAATTCTAGGAGAGGTTGAACTGCCTCGGTATATTTAGCTATAAAATGTAATAAAACAGAATATCTAACAGTATCTTCAGTAATACCAAATAAATTTCACTCGTGTGGCTATTATTTTGTTATTTTTCACTCGTTCTACGCACTCGTAAAGCATATCAAAATATTAGCCACACTCGTGAAATATATATTCGTAAGAATTTTTGTATGACTGAAGACACTGTAAGATATCCTCCATTTATCCACATTGATGTAACATAAACGCTGAGAAAAATCTAAATGGGGGTAAAACTGTATTAATTCCAAACAAATGATTTCATTCTAAAACTAGTGACACTATTGCTTGAACTATTTCCATAAACTAACCAATTAGTATGTAGGATTGTTTACTACGGTTTATATTAGTTCCGTGAAATAAAGCGATTATGAATCCTTTCCATTCTATTGTGTTTTCTGTTGTATCTGTACTGTGATGTCATACATGTTCGTGCGAAAAAGTAAGTACTGCCGTGTATATTTATCCGTACATTTGTTTAATTCTTCTCGAATAAGTACATGTACCATAGGATATATAAAGCTGTTTCCATTTGTAATAAGGAACCGATTATTTATGAATACCTGTTTCTGTGTTGCATGACAAATTGTAAAAATTCATAGAAAATAGTTTATGATAATAATCTGATCACAGATGTATTGATTAAAAAGTGAAAAGTATTTCCATGTCGTGACAGGTAGACTTAAATGTGTTTAATCTTACCTGAAATACAAGCCTTTGATATATACAAAATAACTTATCATTATCGTTTCCAGAAATACTGTCCTCTTGTACCAATATCCTATCATAGAACGGACAGATTGTAATTCACATTTCACAACTTTTTCCAGGTAGCCTCGGTACTACAGTAAATCCTTTAGCGATCACCTATAGGGCAGTGTCTACCACCGAAGGTCCAAGGACATCTCATGACGTCACAACTGATATCGTGACGACAGCTAATGACATTACCACATCTAGTGACAGCATTCAAATATATAATGATGACGTTCTATCAATGCAAAATTCACAAGTCGTCCAGGTAGAATTATTTTCAGTTGGCAGACAGCACATTTCATGCATTATATTCAAAGATACTATATTATAATAATCATACACAATGATTTTGGCAGATATACTATATACATATGATTAGAATAGGTTTTTATGTTCACAGCATATCATATACTATCGATATGTCACCCAATATAAAGACTGTGTTATACTAGTCTTTCATGTATGTCATATAGTTCTGTGTGTCTTGCGGGTGAGAGTGCATTCATTGCACAACAACTCCATAAGAAACTATACGAAAACTATAAAATCGAGTTTTGACTCTTGACATGTAGAATAATTTGCGTTTATTACTTTAAATTAGCGCAATGAAATATAGGTTTATTAAATGTATTATTGCACGTAGAACTGTATTACTTAATTGCTCTTCTTTATGCATTTCGTTTATTGAGGTCTGATGGTCCCTTAGACGAATCGCCATTCTTATGATACATGGTAATATAAAAATATCAAATATGTATTTCCATATTAGGACAGTGAATTCGGATGGTTTCTCAATAAACAAAAACACTCGAAACTTATCAAACTGCCGTATGTATGGAAGTGTAGGTGCCAGCAGAAATATCGCCGTGATTACAAGAAATAATTCATTTTCTCAACAACAAAACAGACGACATTTTAGCTATCTACTTTTTCCATACTTCGAACATATCAACAACCAGCTAGATAATACTCGGTTATATTGAGAAATTGTATGTTTAGTGTGCAAAGATGTCGGACAGTGTGTCTCGGAAGCAATGTATCCGCCAGCATCTTTCCAAGGGCAGCCTACTGAGGTGTAATATTTCTGACTGGGCCGAGTCTGTCGTCCAAAACCTAAACACAACGGAAAAGCAAAATTCCTCTAAGGTCGAGGCTTTAAAGGTTGTTATAAAAGAAACTAAAGTTTTGTTGTTGTATGCAATTTTATTTTTCATATTTATTTGTTTTTTCTAACATCGTTACATATAAAGATATATTTTCAGTTGTTATACTATAACAAAGATTTGTAAATATATAATTATCAGATCAAATATAGTTGAACCGTATTTGTTACACGCTCAGGTCTATAAGTGTTTCGTCCCGTATACTAAAGTTTTGAATTCGCCATAGTTGTGAACGACAATTGATACAAAACTGTATTGATTTTCTAGAATATAAAGATTAATTATGTGACATGTTTACATAAACGTATTTAATGTGCATTTGAACTTCTGTCAAATAACATAAAATGTAAAAGCATTCTTCTAAAAGCAGAGCTGCATGTTTCTCTTTTGTTTTCAGTATACAAATACTAATCTACTATTATATGTACATATTTAATCGCATTCAAATTAACAACGGTTTCTTATGTTTCTTGTGTTAAAGTATTATTATTATATTTATGTGGTATTTAAAATTCAATTTCTTCTTTGATTAAACCCAAATGGTGGTGTGAAATTCGCGAATCAAAACATATTGTACATGCGTATTACGATAAAAACGTTGTTTTCTTTCCAGCTGACCCTTGACCTCATGGATATGGTGTTGCTAGATATCCAAGACGGTTCACTACGCGATGACAGGAATATGTGCTTGGTAAATACATTAAGCTGTATTATCTATTTTCATGGACATAACTGTTAAACCTATAACATAAAATTTACGTTTCTTTGATGACATCCGTTTAATTACAAATACTCATCAGTTGTTTAAAAGGAGATCATTCACTTGATAAATGAAAATTTCGTTTCTCATTTACATTAAAAATTGTGTTTGTATATTCTCTAAAGCAGGCATGTTGGTGGAGACTGAAGAGTTCTTCATGTAGATAGTTTAGTAACATTGTACCAAGTTAATTTCCTCAAAAATAATTTTATCAGGATTTGAAAATTGTTTTTAAACTGTAATTAGCCTAATCACGATTTAAACGATTAGCAGGTAAGTGGTTACTCAGGTATTACCTCATTATTTATCATTCAAATGGATCAATTTTAAAGACAGCTACTGATTTTGACTAATGATATCACATTGGTTTCCTCTTTGAAACTCTTTCGGCATATGAAGTTAGGTTGTAAGTAAAATGCTTAAGATATTTTGTTTGAAATATGATTGAAATACCGCATTGTTCGGATATGTTTTTTGTTTTTATTTTTATTTATTTATTTATTTATTTTTTGTATTCACTACAGAATAATTTATTGTTTAGATCTTAGCACAAAAGGAAAACTAGGCAACACTCGTAGTCTATACCAACCAACTTCATATGAATTAACAGGCCGTACGACATCATTATATCAATATATATATACTGGTACATTGATGAATATATAAAACAGGATATTATCATAATTGGTGCAGGATAAGCAATAATAGATATTTCATCTTATGTACATTTTACTGACACCAATCCAGAAAATGAACAAGTAGAGTATAATCTACAAGATAATTGCGATTTTTTTCGTAATTAAGTTAAAGCGTCAGGTATTTTGTATCTTTGAAATTTCTCTGATATCATCATATTCTATTCATACTTATTTTGCAATCACGTTTAGGTAGTCGGTGAGATATTATTATAATTAAATGAAGAAAGATATTGACAGAAGAGTTGGTACAAGATAATAAGATAGGAAAATGTGGGAAACAGAAGTATTAATTAGTAAGTACGCGAAATATATATTTACATTAGGTTCCCTGTAAATGTTATTCGGTGTCCTATTTATGATATCAAAGAGACACTAATTTGTATTTCTGTGTTCTGTGTTCTGTGTTCTGTGTTCTTACTTTAGGGGTCTTTTTCGCACCCCTCCTCATATAACCCTGACTGTGAGGACGCTTAACACTAAGAACTAAACAAATTAAATTTTCAGAACAGAGGCCAGGAAAAACGTATGCTATATGGGCTCGAGTCTGTGGACATATTAACACTTAATGAGTTTGATAAGATATGTCATAAAAGATATAAGATATCTCATAATGAAAAGTTTATAAGATATCTTATAAAAAACGAGACTCTCGTGAGACCGGCAAAACCTAAAAAATCGAGAATGACTGCTACCTCTGTTTGACAGGAATACAGCCTAACAGACTTCGAGCATCTGGTGGATCTGACAGTGAAGACAATGGATACTAAGACAGTTGGAATTCACAACAAGTTAATAGGTGATTAACGTATCCAATGTACAGACATCTTACATATGAGTCAACTCCCGTTTTACATTCATCAAATCTTTGCGGTATAATATCAAATACGTATCACGTGTACGGCAGTTTGTTTGTTTTTTGTTTTTTTTTTTTTTTCTTTGTTTTTTTTTTTAATATGTTTTCATGATTGCGTTGGACGAGTGAAAATTATAATAATTAAAAAAAATATGTTATTCGATTTTACTTTTCTTTCATAGGTAAATCAACTTTCTAGTACACATGCACTTACTTGAAAGTAGCTACTTCAATCCGTCGAAATGACAACCGATCGAGTCAGCTGATCAGGATAAGTGCGCATATAAAAATGCTAATGCGCTATAAAAAAGTATTTTGCACGTTTCAAAAAAATGTTTAAAATAATAAACGACACTAATAACCACTAGTTCGTGATTATTAATTCCTGAAACAATATTGTATCCTCTATTTATTCAAACAGTGTAGTTGGAAATGTAGACTTATTGATAATAAAACGTAGTCTGCGTGGTATTACTGCCCTAATGCCGAAGCGACTGATGGAAAGAAGTCCCGGCTAAATCTGATATTTTCACTGCTCATCACTGCGGTGAAAATATTAGTTTTATCAATTAGATAGTTTTCTATATGCAAAGTCAAAGTATTTTCCAACTGTTTGTTGACTCAATCTTGAATGGATTTCGATTATTTTATATCTTGGTACTTTCTTTCGACAAAGGATCGCAATATTTAACAACTTATTGATACATATAAAAATATATCCCTTCAGATTCGGCATCATATAACCAAAAGTAAAACGCTGTATTTAGTGATTTGAGACTTTTATGTAATGTTACATTTCTGAATGAAAATCTTCTTGGTGATGGGATATTATTATATGGGTTTGTATTTGATAACGATGACTCGGATCCAGGATTTTCGAAAGGGGGAGGGGTCCAATAATTTAGTTATAATGCGAGCACCATAGGCGCGAGCCGATTTTTTTTTTTGCGAGGGTTTAGGGGGCCACCAAGGCCCCCAGCGCCCTGGTAGGGGGTCCCCCCGGCGGAAAATGAATACAGCAAATTTGCAATTATTCGGGATCGTTTTCTAGAGAGTAAGTTGCACGAATTCATCGGTGCATTTAAAGTTATATCTGACGTGACTTTCATGTGCGACAATAATATCGAAAGTTTGTAACTTGCTCGTGTAGAGAAAGTTATCGATTTTTCGTTAATACACCATCTTTATAAAGTCAACATGGACTAAAACAAAAATAAAAGACTTTTAAAACATTTTTGTTCGCTAACGGATCAGAAATCGGAGATCAATATATACAAAAGGATTGGACAAAGGCTTTCAAACTTATATGAAGCCATTTCCCAATTATATATATTTGTTTTTAGATCTACCCACAAATGACAATCACAACATGGGATCATCGCGAGCATACATTAGAGAAAATTAATTTCATTACTTTCTGTGAAATTAAGATATGAACCGCATCCATTTTCAATTTGTTTTTTTTTTTGTTTGGGCAGCCGTAGAAATATCCTCAAGCAATATGACAAAACCATCGTTCCCAGGCGCGCATTCAGGGATTTCGAAAGGGGGGGGGTCCAGTAATTTAGTGATAATGCGAGCGCCGTAGGCGCGAGACGATTTTTTTTGGGGGGGGTGGGGGGGGGGGGTCTGTGAGGGGTCTGGGGCCCGCCAAGCCATTTTTAAGGCTATAAAAAAAATTCCTCCTGACCCCCAGAACACCCCCTGGTCCGCTAGTGCTCTACATGTATGCAAATGGTTACGAACACATATATGTTGAATTTTTATTTACTTAAACATGTGTATTTTATTTATGTTCTTGATAAAAAAACATGCTGTATTGATGTTGCTTACACATATATTTTGTATTTAATGGTTACTGAAAAATACATGTTGTATTGTATGGTTTCTGACAAACACATGTTGTATTGTATGGTTTCTGACAAACACATGTTGTATCTTATGCTTACTGACAAATGTATGTTGTTTTTTATAATTACAAACAAACACAGTTGTATTGTATGGTTACTGACAAACACATGTTGTATTGCATGGTTTCTGACAAACACATGTTGTATTGTATGGTTTCTGACAAACACAGTTGTATTGTATGGTTTCTGACAAACACATGTATTGTATGGTTTCTGACAAACACATGTTGTATTGTATGGTTTCTGACAAACACATGTTGTATTGTATGGTTTCTGACAAACACATGTTGTATTGCATGGTTTCTGACAAACACATGTTGTATTGTATGGTTACTGACAAACACATGTTGTATTGTATTGATACTGACAAACACATGTTTTATTGTATGGATACTGATAAACATATTGTATTGTATTGTTTCTGACAAACACATGTTGTATATTGTATGGTTTCTGACAAACACATGCTGTATTGTATGTATACTGACAAACACATGTTGTATTGTATGGTTTCTGACAAACACATGTTGTATTGTATGGTTTCTGACAAACACATGATGTATTGCATGGTTTCTGACAAACACATGTTGTATTGTATGGTTACTGACAAACACATGTTGTATTGTATGGATACTGACAAACACATGTTGTTTTTTATAATTACAAACAAACACATGATGTATTGTATGGTTACTGACAAACACATGTTTATTGTATGGTTTCTGACAAACACATGTTGTATTGCATGGTTCCTGACAAACACATGTTGTTTTGTATGGTTTCTGACAAACACATGTTGTATCTTATGATTACTGATAAATGTATGTTGTTTTTTATAATTACAAACAAACACATGCTGTATTGTATGGTTACTGACAAACACATGTTGATTGTATGGTTTATGACAAACAAATGTTGTTTTGCATGGTTTCTGACAAACACATGTTGTATAGTATGGTTTCTGACAAACACATGTTGTATCTTATGATTACTGATAAATGTATGTTGTATTTTATAATTACAAACAAACACATGATGTATTGTATGGTTACTGACAAACACATGTTGTATTGTATGGTTTCTGACAAACACATGTTGTATTGCATGGTTTCTGACAAACACATGTTGTATTGTATGGTTTCTGACAAACACATGTTGTATTGTATGGTTTCTGACAAACACATGTTGTATTTTATGGATACTGACAAACACATGTTGTATTGTATGGTTTCTGACAAACACGTTGTATTGTATGGTTTCTGACAAACAAACGTTGTATCTTATGGTTACTGACAAATGTATGTTGTTTTTTTATAATTGCTAACAATCACATGTTGTATTTTATGTTTACTGATAAACATAATACACTGTATTTATTATGTTGTATTTTTATAATTACTGGCATAAACATGTTGTATCTTATGCTTACTGACACATACATGATATATTTTATGGTTACTGACAAACACATGTTGTATTTTATGATTCTGCTACATACATGTATTTATGTTGCTAACACATACCTTTGCAATGACATGTTGTAGATCTATATGTTGAGCGTGTCTCTGTCGGTAAACTCGATGCGTATGTGTTTACAAGTTCCGATACGATGGTGTCTGATGTCAAAACAACGACACCAATCAAACACACAGGTATCCCTCATCATCATCATCATCATCATCATCATCGAATGTTCGTAGTATTGGGTATAGAAAGAAATGTGATTGGCATCTAAAAATAAAAACATATTACTACAGTTGTTCTTATTCGATCACGTAGCATATCTTTCAGAGGTCTCATTCGCTATGGTCAATTTGCTTCCTACCCATATAATCTGCGCTGTCGTTAAAATCAATCGTACTACTTCCAATAATACAAATTTCCAAATAAGTCAATAAAATATTTTTTGAATACTTTTGCTGTCAATGGAATTTAATCAGTAAGTTATCTTTCATTATGAAATGCTTTTCCGCATGCCACGAAATGAATGAGCAATTGTGATATACAAATTCATTATAGAAATAAACCAAGGTAATTTTACATTTTCATCAACAGATGAAGAATTGATATTATCGATCATGCTAATATCTACATCTAACGATAAAGATCTCCAACTACGAAGGTAAGACATGAAGGCGGATCCTTAATGTGATTGTTAATGCAAATTATATAAGAATGCATGTTTTACGTCTCATCCAAACATGTGTCCTGTAATTTAAAAAAAAAAAAAAAATACAGATCATGCCAGTTTGTTTGCATTCGATGTTAATGAAAAATACTTTCTGCTTTGATAGTTCTGTTTTTTGTTTAAACTGTGACATTTGCTTGATGCTACTTATGATCTATTTATCTTTTTATTTATTTATCTATTCATTTATTATCTCTCTCTTTATTTGCTTTCATGATTAAAAAGGGAAAAATGAAAATAGATCTACGCAACCTCGCCAAAACTTGATATGATCTGTATGATATGTTCAACCTACCAAGAATTCTACCATTGAATGAACATACTTGTCTGGCCATGTTAATGTTAGTTTTTATTGCAGAAGTAAAACCGGGGAGATAGATCGGACCAACCTGTTCTTACTGAGTCGAGTCCTATCAATTACAGGATACTTATCAAAACACTCGCTATCCCTATCCCTGACCTACACACTAAAACACACCTGTGACACGATCCAGGCGAGTATATCTTTCACTTTAGTGAAAGGACGATATAACAAATTGGGCATCTTCTGTATATCTATCAACGCAATATTGCCCTACTGAACCAACGGCAGATATCGCGTTAATGACCGTTGTATGTCAAGATAAATATCATTGCAAAACGACAATGATAACCTACCACAGTGTATCTAATAGCCAATTGATATATTTCTGAAGATAATAAGTGTTGAAATGACACAATAACAACATTAGCACAGCTACAGATGAACTCACAGAGATCCTATCAAATTAAGACCTCTTTTTTGTCATTTAATGACGCCATTATTTTTACATTGTTTATGCTTAACTGTTCACTCTTGCGTTTTCAAATATAACGAATACTGTTTGATTGAGATTTCTTTCATTGGCGACAAAGGGATAAGAAAGAGTTATTACAACGTACAAGCTCCATTCTACAGTATGTTGCTAGTAGTCGAAATTTTTAATTTCAACAACTTAAATAGTCATTTCTTTGATATTAGTGTCTAGCACAATGTAATCCCAATGTATCTTAAACTGGTCTCAGGAATTAAACTTTACGTTCATTGATATTTAATTCCAGGACCGGGTCGGTGCCAATAAGAGTGCGGAGATTATATGTGGCTATATTGACAAGGAATCTGGGTACGTCATCATCTATAAGCAATTTGGTTTTCTAATTTGTAAGTAAACATTTTGATTTCTCCAGAGGCCAATACTCTTAAATACACTTTGAGATTAACCGCTCAACAACGGTTCTACTAATGCAAATTTTGTTCACAAAATAGCGTTCATTTGATTCGTGGTTTTAACTTTTTTTCACATGTATGTTATTTTCCCTGCATTTCCAAAAACAGGCATACAGGATTATACCAATCCACTTTGAAAAGAAGGTCGATAAAATAATTTCACAAAACAATGCTTGTTGATGTTTAATTCGTTATATAATCATACAGTGGGCACTCCTTGAGTAGCGATCTTAAATATTAATTTATCAATAGATACAGTAGATGTCGACTGATGAAAAAAATGCATACATTGTATATTAACTGCTTTGTCCCTCTAAGACTTAATGTGATGCTAGGGGATATAAATTGAGGTGTAAAGATCGAAAGAAAGGTAGTTAAACTTAATGGACCTAAGCCCACATCAAAGTAGAGCTGGGAACTAAATGGACCTAAAGCCAATATCAACTTAGAGCTGGGGGACTAAATGAACAAAAACTAAAACAAACTTGAGCGAGGGAACTAAAAGGACCTAAAACATATAACAACTTAAACCTAAACGTATATCAAACTACATGTACATCTAGGGAACTAAATGAACAAAATATATAACAAATTAGATGGAGGGAACTACATGAACAAAATGTGTAACAAACTAGAGCTAGAGGACTCTATGAATCTTAAACTTATATCAATTTAGAGCTAGGGAACTTAATGGGTCTAAACCTTTATCAAACTAAAGCTAGGGAACTAAATGAGTCTTCAACTCTAGCAAACTAGCTCTAGGGAACTAAATGAGTCTAAAACTATATCAAACGAGAGCTAGGGATCTAAATGGGTCTTAAATTATATCGAACCATAGCTAGGCAACTAAATTGACCTAAACCTATTTCTAATTAGAGCTAGGCAACTGAATGGACCTAAAACTATATCAAAGAACTAGGCAACCAAATGGACCTAAACCGATATCAAATTAGAGAAAAGTTGGTCTATTTCCCTCAAAATATTGGCAACGTTTTATTCGTATCAAATAGACTTTGAATTAAACATCTTTAAACGCCTTTGAAAATAAAGCTTTAATTATAGGGTTGTTTACATATTAATTTCTGTCTCTTTTATGTAGTGTACATACTGTTGTGAATTTTCTTACATACTAGATATTTAATATATATACTTGATGACATCAAATATCTTGATGATATAAATGTGTCGAACGTTCAACGTCGATTAGCACGATATCATATATATATCGAACCTGTCCAAGTAAGTTTTAACTCCTGTAATGAAAGTTTTAATGACACAGATTTAACACTGATTTATATGTATGCCATTAGCACCAGGATAGGATGGACTGTATACATTAAGCAAGTTTGGTAGGTTGATATACTGGATTTGTACTACCGGTGGTGTATATTATAACACATTGAGAAGAATCTATTGCGTTCTTAAACACAATTCATCATCAGGTACGCCTAAGATGCTGCCTCTTGTGGAGTTACATTATGTTTACAACAGATTTGGTTAGTTCTAATCATCAGCAGTAATTGTTACGTTATCGGGTACTGACTAAACACACTACATTACTTTTCCTTTCTTTAAGTGATATTCCCAATCCAACAATTGTGATTTAAATTAAGACAAAAATTGAATAACAATCTTTATTGTTATATGGTTAATCCTGCCGATTATTTGGGGCTGTGATTGCTTTGGCATCATCTTTTGGCAAAACCTAAAATAGCCCTTAGGTTAATGTAATTCCAAGTAGCAACATCATTAAACACTAACACTTTTTATCATTATAGCATATTGTCTCTTATGTAATACCTTTCATGTGCTATTTTCAAGATAAGATCTCCATTGTTAAATGCCTCAGCGTTTTAGACAGACAGACATTCAATAGTTTTGTCTCGACTGATACTTAAATATCACAATTTCATACTATGTAAGCTAATTCACCACAGTTAACTTGCAATGTCGAGTTGATGATTTTTATCTTTCTTATTTAAGATAATTTAAGTTTACACTCCTGAGTCTGTTCGTGCTAATATTTATGATATAAATATAGAAACAAACAGGCGACAACACACGATGACGAGTGGCACCATCAGTATGGGGATAAATGTTGGTTATTAAACTTCTAGTAAATCTGTTTTTATTGTTCTTAATTGTCATATTGACACAAAATTTAGAATAATAATTTTAACGAAACAACCATAGAAGCAAAGAACTAAATTTGAAACAACACTAACGTGTAACGATATCGTCATAGTTACTCGATCAATAAAACAAAGCTATAATTTGAAATCAATAATCAAAACATAGATTTTAAAGGCAGTCCTTGAATTATGTTAGGGGAAAATGACTATGTTCTTGGCTGATAACGTCTTCTGTTTCATTGACAACATACACCATGATGGGGATGGCATTTAATGTTGACGGTATGTTCACATATATAAGGGTATTGAATGCCAAACTAATCATTGGCACTTGAGTTTTGTAAGGGTTTCGAATAAATTATATAAGTGAGACAGATTAATTACATCCTGGTTTGACATTTTCTACCATGCGTGCTTCAATATTATCAGTTACAATCACATCAGAACAAGTGGATGTTTTACAGTAAATACGACGGGATGGTATTATATGTTAGGACTGTTATATTAACATGTTCTCAGGCCCAGTCTCATCAAGATTCATTAAGCTTAAGGATGCCTTGTTCATTATTCTTAATAGTGTCGAATTAAAGTATTTTTGATGTATAAAATACCTCCATATTTGTGTGGTATCATTCACAGTCGTAATTTGTATTTATACGTACATACAACCGAATGCGGTCTCACAAATGCCCATATTGAGTGCTACTCACTTCTGAGCACAATAGCATGACTGATAAGTATTCCCTGCTACATTTTACAACAGAAGAAACTGTCCACAGCGTATTATTGTTGATTATGAGAAACCAAATGTCCAGAAAATAATATAGGTAGTTTACTTCACTATTTCTATGCCAATTTGTAGATATTTACTGAAAAAATCACCCTTGTTATCGTATATAGCTGACCCTTAATGACGTTGTTATATTTCAGACATGGCAGTGTTATAATGTAGACATGGTGGTGTAAAACACGTTTTTTAAGTCACTATGTTGCAGCCTGAAGCGTTTCCTTGAATGACGAAATTATAGACCGTTGCTAATATCCCAGTAGTCGACTAGAGTCGTTCGCAATCTTCACCATTACCCACCGCTCTTGCCTTTGGCATTACCTTGGACAACGATCTATATAAGTCAGAGTCCGACGAGATTTCGGTGTTAGTCTTTTTTCTTGAAGATTGCGAAAAAAAACATTATTTTAGTTTTAGATACAGTACAATCTATATGCCATGATATTAATTTCTGAATTGCAACAGTTGTGTCCTGCTTGTCAATGAGGACCAAAAATGAAAGTGTTGTTGCGAAATATAACATCACTGAATATGATTAGAAAATATAATCAGAACTAGGTATGAGTTAAAGTATCGTCTATTTACCAGATATTGGTCAGATAAAGGTTGCCGTTTGCTTCACACGAATACCTCAGCCAGTACCTGCCACTGCGACCATACAACGAACTTCGCCATTCTGATGCAGGTCCGAGATGTAAAGGTAAGAATATGACCGATGAGATTGCAACTTCGTTAATGCTTTATAGTAATTGATTTAATTTTCTTTTTTTCACGTACCATTCAGACATTGACCAGGTGCCTGATGGATTTGTCAAGGTAAACATTGCTTCGACAAGCTTTGATAAAAAAAGTAAGCCATTGGATACTTACATGCTTAAATTAGATCGGTTATCATACCAGGTCCGTCTAGATGGCGTATAGACACTGTCATTCTCAATTTATTAAGCTTATATATTTTATATAACTTTTATTTTCTGATTGATAATTTGATTTATATATCCCCCTGACTTGAAACGTAAACATTACATATAGCTATATAGTGCTGCAGTTTCCAAATGATTAATCTCAATTGTATAGGATATATTCTTCGGAAAACTTTTAATCTAAATCTTAAAATAATATCGTTAATGTTGACCCTTTTAGCTGGTCAATTGGTGCTCATTAAGCCCACACGGTATATGAATTACCTTTCAATTACTACGTGTTACAAAATATAGTATAAAGAGATCTGTAAATCACTGCTTGTATCATCAATGGTGGCATCTTCAGATAAAGCGTCTACTGAACTTTGATGAGCCACAACATCTGGTACTACCCTATAAATCACAAACATTTAATTGACAGGTTCTTGGCAACGCTTGCATCTGACGGATAATATACCTATCACAATAATGAAACACTCCGCATACACTAGTGATCAATATTTCCTAAATATAATGTACATTTATTTTACCATCGTTTATAATCAATGATGGAGGATATAGAGCTCGAAAACGGCTTGTTAATCTAGCATATGGTCATTTTGACCTGCCATTGATAAGCAAACTTCGAAAATGTAAATTTTGTTGTTCGAGTTTAAGAAGGCCGTAAACCTTGTTTATCACAGAATCCAGTCTTTCCGTCGTGTGTTCTGTTTGCGTTTGATAGTGTGTATCAATCCCCAGGTGCCTTAGTTCTTTTGGATTCCGTGCTCCTATAATGACACCTCCGATTCTATGATATTCTAATGTCCATTATACAATATCGAATAGCATGCAAACCAGGGTCAGTCAGGCATTTTTGTTGCATCAAATGGAATTTTGCACGAACAAACTTCTTCCGTTGAGTTGCCAGTTTGAATTCCAGTGCGGTTGTTTGTAGTGGTAGTGTTCATACGTAATTCAATTATCAAATTATCAATTGTAATTTAGCACGAGTCGTGTGTTCCGATTTGAATGTGACAAACCCTTTGTCCCTTCAGGAACACCTGGTTGTATTCCCCTTAAACTTTTTCAGGGGTCTCCGGGCAAATCTATATATTTCGTTTTAATGTCTGTATTCGTTGATTTCATTGTGGTAATGTTTTATCGATTAACTCCTACAAAGTAAAGCGGATAAGAAATTCCATCATATTGATTTCTTTAGGCTAGCTTTTTTGCACCGACATGAAACAATTGTTATACCGTGTTAAATGCAGTGTTAAAATATAATTTTCTAAATGGAATTTTTATATCGGTATACTATATATATATATATTGTAGGATTATTTATAATATATATTAGGCTATCACGCTATATTTAAAGACAAAATAATCTACAAACACGCCAAATGGGGTCATGACCCTGCCCTCTTTTGTGATATACACTATTTACCGTATGTACATGTATCCAGGAATTTAATAGTACATACATGTATAAACAACCCGAACTAGATTTGAAAGCAGACAACAAATACGTGACATAAAGGACCACGTTACCTGAAAATATAGTCATACTGACAGATTAATTTAGGCTCTAAAAACAAACATAAATAATTATGAATGTTTTTTTTAAGTCCAAATGTTAAATATGTACAATTTCATGAACCCATCAGCTATGCTATGCGATATATGTTTTCTAGTGATGAAAAAACTTAATGTTTTGATAGTCGCTATATGTAAATACTTATTGAAGTCAGCGCCAACCACCCCAAAAATTATTGCGTTATGTTGTATATAATCCCTCCGGCATGTCCCGAACAACTATACAGTCTATTACCTACAATCTCTTCTCCCCTTTGTCATTTTATCAAACAAACATATTTATATACACCAGACACTGACCCTGAGTATTTGTAACGACGTAAGTAACAATGTATTACCCTAGATAGGTTTGTCTTAAACTACTCTGTCCCTATCAACGCTAATCGAGCCGTGGTCCACTAATATCCGGGGTTACTGTACGACCTACTGTCCCTTACATAGGTGATCGAGTCCAGGTCCAGCAATACACCGGAGGTACTTCACGACCTACGCTGTCCCTATCAACGCTAATCGAGCCGTGGTCCACTAATATCCGGGGTTACTGTACGACCTACTGTCCCTTACATAGGTAATCGAGTCAAGGTCCACTAATATCCGGGGTTATTGTACGACCTGCTGTCCCTTACATAGGTAATCGAGTCCAGGTCCACTAATACAAGGGGTTACTGTACGACCTACCCTGTCCCTAACATGGGTAATCGAGTCCAGGTCCAGCAATACACCGGATGTACTGTACGACCTACCCTGTCCCTATCATGGGTAAACGAGCCGAGGTCCACTTATACACCGGATGTACCGTACGACCTCCGCTGTCCCTATCACGGGTAATCGAGCCAAATATCTAAGTATGCTTTTTGTTCAGAACAATAGATTAATATCAGTAAACTCGTTAGTTCTAATCGTTAACAATTTGTTTACATGTTTCCATCTTTTCATTGGCAATAATGATGGATGTTGATGACAGTAAAACGGACATCATTTGACAGCTGCTTAACGTCGACAGTTGTTGATTGTTTTAAAACCTACTGAAGCGACCGCCTACGTTAAATTCAAGACAGATTTGTTCAAAATCCGCTTACGAAATGGGATTTTAAACAAGACCAATATCCTCTCCGAGATTATGCGAGATTACGCAACGAGGGTTGAGTATTGATTGCGTTTTCATAAGTGTCCGAGCCTTATGGCTCATAACACTGTTCTGATTGCGAACAGAACTTGTCTTCTCTGCGCCTGCCAAAGCCTTCCTGACGTTTGCATCATACCAATGATATATAGTTCTTGTATTATCACCAAGCTATCGTAACCAAGATAACTAGCTCTCGGTACGTTCTCAGAAACCGATTGCTGAGACGAACCAATATCCGTATTTAACAGATCGCCACGTTTATTGAAAAACAGGCAAAATACGTTACGTAAGGAGACTTAGCGGCTCGCTAGGTTTTGCTAGGCAGTGTATCACCGACATTTTTCTATAGACCGACCTCACTGTTACGAATATATGACTGTAATTATTTTTGAAAATTGAAAAAAAAAATGAACGTTGAATTTCTATGTTTCGCTCCTTTACATTTTGTACCAAATATCTATATGCTAAGCAAGCGCAGTGCTCGGTGTGACGGGAGCTGAGATCAAGGTTATTTCTTTAGAATGGTTTACAGAAATATGTCTGCCTTTAACATAAGAATAGTGAATTTCCATTCGCAGAATAACTTTTTGTACAATGCGGACCGTCATGACGCTTAATAATTGTCAGAAGGAATTTCAAATTCTCTTTCGACAATTATCAATTTCCCCCTGAATTTTATCAAACTAAATAGGTAATTTCGTAAATTGCCAAAATGACAAACCATGTTTCTATGACTAAGGGCGGTTGCATAATGAATTGAGATTTTTAAAAATGGGTTATAAGGCCGTATTGAAGTCATTCTTGGTATCAACTTACCAATACAACTACTGTGATAGTTGTAGATTAGCTGCAAGATTCATGATTCCTTATTTCTTTTATTTTTTAATGTATCTAGCAAAACAAGTGGCATTTTGAGCTGTCATAAGATATATTTGTCCCGTTCAGATTAGAACTTATTATAAAGAAAATGTGATATGTTAAAATACAATAAATTAACAATCCTTAGTGAAGATTTCGAAAACTGAAATTGTCTTAAAATTAGTTAGTTATCTTCCATGATGCTTTATTGTGATAACATATTTGTGTATACATAGCTAACGTCAGGTTTGTTTAATGAATTTAGCCTCCGGTTTACCACCACGAAATACTATATAGTTGGAAATAATCACGGAGAATTGAATTTAGCTGAATTAGGGATCATTGAATATAACGCAATTGAATACCTGGTCCGACTGGAACAACTGTGAAATATTACATTTTATTGCATTTTTGCCAGTGAAATATATAGAGGATATTGAATGGTTTCCCGTTTAATATAACATATATTTGACGAGTATGACAGAATATCGATATATTCTGTCGTACGAGTGAAATACAAAATGTATATGTTATATCTAACGGAAAACCATTCAATTTTCTTTTTATTGCATTTCATACTTTTATTTTCACTGCAAAACTTATATTTTCACTGCAAAATCTTATATTTTCACTACTCATCGCTGCAGTGAAAATGTAAGTTTTATTAGTTTGATCAATTTCTATATTTCACTGGCAAAAATGCAATAAAGAAATTTATGAAACTAATAAAACTTATATTTTCACTGTTCATCGCTGCAGTGAAAATATAAGATTTTGCAGTGAAAATATAAGATTTTGCAGTGAAAATATAAGATTTTGCAGTGAAAATATAAGTCTTGCAGTGAAAATATAAGTTTTCCGTTTATGACCAATCAGAGCGGACCTTTGTATTCACCTCGATGAAACTTGCCAATTTTTCCAATCGAAGCGGAGATAGATAAATTGGTTATTTGCTGTATTTCTGAAATTTGCAGACTAGCTTTTGACAAAACACTCACTTGACGTTAGCTATTCATGCACAGATTCTCCTATAACAGCAGAAAACGCTTAAATTGTGTTGATCAGTCCTTTCAAAATGGCGCCGTCAAGTTGACGTGGAGTAACGTCACAAAGAGATGACGTCATTACTGATTCCCGCACTTTTTGACACTATTAATTTTCGATGTTTAATATAACATATATTTCACTCGTATGACAGAATATTTCGATATTTTTCACTCGTTCTTCGCACTCGTGAAAATATCGATATTCTGTCATACTCGTGAAATATGTTATATTAAACGGGAAACCATTTAATATCATCTATTCATTATATATGCGTTTGATTTTCCTAAACTTTACGCATGTGCTATATTTTGAACTTTTGCACGGCTAAAATGAATATTGTACGGTCATGTGTGAACTACTGAACACAATATGACGTTTAGAAATTTAGTCCCACCCTTTCTAGCGTCTAAGTCACTCAGATGTCAACACTGCCAGACGACAGTCATGGTAACTTCTAAGTCAAAGAAAGTCAAGATTACAGTTATTCTAACTGTGTATTAGTGATTATTCAACAAAACAAGGATATCATGGGTGTCTGTGCAATAGTCCAGTATATTTTACCCTCGTGATCAGTACTAGTAATCGACCGATGTTCTAGGGGCCACGTTGGCCGAGTGGTTAAGGTGTCCTGACACTTTGGCACTAGCCCTCCACCTCTGGGTTGCGAGTTCGAGACCTACGTGGGGCAGTTGCCAGGTCCATAGGCCGGCGGTTTTTCTCCGGGTACTCCGGCTTTCCTCCACCTCCAAAACCTGGCACGTCCTTAAATGACCCTGGCTGTTAATAGGACGTTGAATAAAACAAACAAACAAACCGATGTTCTATTGCACACTGCCAATAGAACATCGGTCGACTACAAGTACCTCGTGTCAAGTATTCTGGACAATTGCAGACAGCCATAATACCTTATTATTTATGATTGTAATTATAATTGATATATTTATATAATATAAAAGGTAAAGTTATGCACGAGTTCCGTTGTTTGTAACTTTAATACAACACAAAAACACAAAAAGTTAATGCAATAAAAAAAATCAGAATATGTTGAATTCAATTTTACATTTTAGTAGGTATTTATGAAGATTTCCTTACATTCCGTGATAAAGCAAATGTTTGTTTGATGTACAGATAACAGCCCTTGACCAGACAGTCCTCAGCCTCATCACATACATTGGATGTAGTGTTTCTCTCATTACTCAGCTTATCACTGTCACCGTTTTCGTCTGTGTCGGGTAAGTCAAAGTATCTTAATTTACTCCTAGGAAGGATTCAGAATGTTATAATAATCATTGAATTGGTCTCATTTTGTTTTGGCTGATATCATTAGAAACGGCTGATGAAATCTGAAACAAATTTGGTTTAAAACACCTGAGGTTCACGATAACTACCACCGATGAGGCGTTGTAAACAGACTAATTTTGACACAATTAAGTTTTAAAGTTAGTACTTACCCTGCGGTAAACATAATAACGCAATTATGAATTTCACACATCCAGAATGCTTCTCAACGGAGACAATATACAGAATATATAATGTAATCATGATGTAGCTGGTTACCGCTTAGATATGTATATTTACAGTATTGATGTATTGATTTTTATGCATGCTCCACATAAAACTAAAATCAATGATGGAATTGAAAAAGGCCCTCTTATACAACGTGACAATGCATTATACATGTAGAAACATAATAATCATTATCTTCAGAAATAGTTTGAAAACTCATCATAAGATGACTAATTCTACATCAGTATTTGAACAAAATACGAATTCTTAAATGAATATTAAAACTATATGTTTGTATTATGACAGTCGTGACATAAATAGGGTATTCGACAGAATTACGCCTCAACAGAATCACGCCTCAACAGAATCACGCCAATCTACGACATTAGGCATTATCCTTTTACAAGATGACAAATTTATTATCGAAGCTTGATAATTAATATCCCCAAAAATACAACAGATAAAACCATATTAGATATAAAATGATGGAAAGATGGTGGGTTGTAAAATAGCTTAATTTAAGATTTAGTGCGAGATACGTCAAAACAAAGTGGTGATGATGATTTTTGTTTTCACAACTGAAGAAAATTCAAGCCAATCAGCGACAAGCAAGCGTTGTCATACATATTATGTATCTAGGGGCCCCGACGGAATACAAAGACTCTTTAAAGGGACATAACTCAAACAAAATAAAATTAATATTTTTCAGTATAAAATGAGCCATTTGCATAGCTTGGATAAAGCTCAGTTCAGGTCAGTTCTTTATTACTTTATACCCATTTGGTTCATCAGTACAGTGGATATTTATATACAGTACAAACAAACAAAGCAGTACAAACTATCTACAGACACAACACTCACAGCATATATAGTGTAGAGAGACATCTTACATTACAAGTACAGCATATATATAAACCACCAATATGTGAACCCTTACACGGACTTCTGTAAAGTGACGTGCTGTGAGTGACGATGTAAATTGGGTGGTGCCATCTGTATATGTTAATATTCTTACTAATGAGAGAACTTTAATTTTCAGTACTCTGAACTCCGAACGTGTCTATGTTCATCGGAATTTATGCTTTGCTATAATCGCATCTCAAGTGGCATTTCTGTCTGGGATACGGGCTGTCGAAAATAAGGTGTAGTATCAACCTGACGAGAGTTAAACATGGCGTTAATCAGGTAGGGGTTCTCTACTGAAATGTAAAATACCAATCTGGTCCGGGGATATTTCTCCCCCGTATAATTTGCATCTTACGAGTATCCTATCCAGATAATCATAAAGTGACAATGCCAATAATATGATAGTTTGTAAAAATTCTGAAAATAAAATGCATCATACAGCTTTTTCGTCCTTCTATGCATAGAACCAAAAGGTTATAGCCAATAAAATAAAGACCGTACATCATGAGTAATGTATGTCACTTTTGGATCAAAGGTTTAGAGTAATTTTGTAAATCGGTTTCATTAATAATATATATATATTTTACATGTGTGTGTATATATATATAATTTTCATCAAACAATCCAACACTAACAATATATTCCAGTAACTGATTGTTTTGCTTAGAGTTTTTGGCACGCTGTACGAAATTCTTACATTTGCCTACATAAAACTGCCATTAATCAAATGTTTGAAAAATCGTTAGGCAATTTAAATTTGAATTGCCCTTGAGCTTTAAATGGGAAAGTAATGGTTTGACTGAGCGATGAATATAGAGATCTCAGAATAGATTTGTTCTTTGGGGAACATCACTGATTTACTGCGCCAGTAATAACCTAATTCTAAAGATGTTTTTACACTTTTAATTCTATAGGTGACAGTAGATTTGAATTTGTATGGTTATCTCTTAACACTTTGTACGATGAAAACATTATTGCTAAGGCATAGTTTGCTGTATCCCTTTTTAAGATACATGTATGTCATAATTCTAACTATTATACATGCTTATCCCATGATAGATGCGTTTTATTGCCCGCCTTTAAATTCATTAGGGGACGCCTTTTATTAACCGTCTATGATTTCATTACGAAGCGCGTTCTACTAATCGGCTTTGTTTTAAGCGTTGATGTCAATTTTTTTTTTAGTTTCATCGGGGTATGAAACAAATTTTGTTTGCAAACTGTATGAATCCGCGTAGCGGATTCTTACAGAAGTTTGCAAACAAAATTTGTTTCATACCCCGATGAAATTTTTAAAAAAAATGACATCAACGCTTATAATTAATTTTTGAAAATGATTTTCTAATTTAAAACAGGTTTTATGTACAATTTTACTGGTTTTAAATGGGATTCTTTTTCTCAAATCAATACGCAACGTCAATTGTCGTATTGTGACGTCACATTTTTCGCGCAATTCTCGGAATTTCTTTCATAGAAGAATGAAAAGAATTTTTCGACCAATCACATTTGAGTATTTACCATGAAAACAAAGAAAAATTAATTATTACATTATGAAGCGCGTTCCTTTGACTGACTATGATTTCATTATGGACCGCATTCTATCAACCAGTTATGGTTTCGTTACGGAGCGCGTTCTATTAACCAGCTATGGTTTTATTACGAAGAGCGTTTAATTGATCGGCTATGATTTCTATTAAAATAGAGATATCTTTAATTAAATAGAGATATCTTCATTTCAATAGGAGTTCAGTATGGAGCGCGTTCTATTGACCGCCTATGATTATATTATGGAGCGCGTTCTTTTGACCGCCTATGATTACATTACGGAGAGCGTTCTATTGACCGCGAATGAATTCATTACGGAGTGCGTTCTATTAACCGCGAATGAATTCATTACGGAGTGCGTTCTATTGATCGGCTATAATTTCATTACGGAACGCGTTTTATTAACCGCCTATGATTAGATTATAGAGCGCGTTCTTTTGACCGCCTATATATGATTTCATTACGGAGCGCATTCTATTGACCGCGTATATGATTTCATAAAACGGTGAGCGTTTAATGCATCGCCTATGATTTCATTATGGAGCGGAGCGCGTTCTATTATACGTCGAAGTGGAACGATCTCTAGATGTATTTAACGGCAATGTTTGTTCAATGAGAGGGAAACGCTTGGCCACTTTAGAAATCTAGTTCATACGCAAGCGCACGCGAGACTTTTTAGACGACAACAACTCGGCAACAGGAGAGTGTACAGCAACAGCGTTAACACTATAATGTTTGATGTCGTCAGACTGATGATAGAGGAAATGTTAGAAGATAAAGACTATAAAAAACAATTAAAACGTCAGTAGGCATTCTTATTTGTTATTTGCGAGAAAGAAAGAAAAATGTTTAGTGAGTTGGCTCATCTTTCTGAAAATGAATTTCGTACCCATGTTTAATGTCTTATGCAGCCGAACGAAAAAGGGGTAATATTACACAAAGTTATTCCCTATATAAGTCTGGGTAATAGGTTACAGCGTACTTTTTTGTAAGTTCGTGAAATAGACATCGTTAATAATGATGTATTGAAACCTGCTAATCTTACTTTTCAAGTCATGTTTATGAAACAGAAATATGACGACGGCGACGATGACGACGATGACGACGATGACGACGACGATGACGACGATGACGACGATGACGATGATGATGACGATGATGATGATGATGATGATGCTTTTTTGTTAGCTATTACTTGTCAATATCTTTCGTGTCTACAGGTGTTGTGTTCTATTGTCGCGATGATCCTCCATTATTTCTACACCGCCATGTTTGTCTGGATGCTTGTTGAGGGTATGCACCTTTACAGCAAGGTCGTCAGAGTTTTTTCCACAGAGAGGTCAAGGATTATATACTACTGCGGGTTTGGATGGGGTAAATTTATTATCCATTATTAATCTATACATAAAAATGGTTGTACAGACGACAAAGCAATTAAGAACATATTTAAATAGCAATAATAGCATACATGAAAAATGCATCATACAGCAGTTCTGTCGTTCTGGGAGATTTCCGTTATGCAAGAAACTTAAAGTGTAAAGATCAAGTGGGAAAGCCGGAAAAATCACGTAGGGCCTGAAGCATCATTTTTCGACATAAAAAAGCATTATATTGTATGTGTTACTAAATTTATATTTAGTGATTGGTCATCCGGGTGTGTCTTGTCCAGCACTGATATATACAATAATACGCACGCTTAACACTTATTGCAGCAACGAATATGTTAATGTGTTAATACATATCATAATATTAACTTCGATGTCAAACAAAACTGTAAAGATGTACTGTATCCGCATTCATATAATGTGATGTATTTTGAAGGGTACTTACAATGTAACTTACAACAATATAGAAGCTTAACACTTATTATAACAACCAATGTTTATATGTTAATGCAATATTGTAAAGATTTAGTAGATGTTTATCAAAACATATATTTGAAAAAAAAGTACAAAAATATTCTAAAGCTGAAAGAATATATAGAACAATTACTAGAAATAGATTAGAAGAAGAAAAGTTAAAAGAAAAAAAAAATAGAAAATAAAGACATTTGAGACTAATTACATTTTGTCAGACATGTGATCAATTTCATACTTACTTTAATTTTCCGATGATATCTAATAATACTCCAGCCGTTGATGGATTAGTCAGGTGATATCTTCTCTGTCCATCCAGGTGTGCCGCTTGTTCTGGTGACTATTTCTGCTACAGCTGATTGGGAAGGGTATGGAAACGGTAAAAGGTAAGTCATTATACGAAATGTATAAATGTGCTGACGGAAATTGCTCATATAATATATACATGTATATAATGTTTACATATAAACTAAACTGCAATTAAGGTAGTAAATAACTGTTGGGGTAGACCTAGGTCTCTCTGGTATGAAGTCTTGTACACGTACATTGTTATCTAATACATGCACGTGCTAGTTGATGATACGAAAGACGATAAAACCTTAAATGATATATGACGTTTAGGCACTTCAGTCAATTCAGTCTGGAATATTCATCATTACAATCTCGCAATAACCCACGTGACATAATTCAACATCCCTACTTAGGGGATAGTATGTTGTTTTGAGTGGCTATACTGGCGATTAGAACATGAAATTTGGTTTGAACTCGAGACCGATAGGTCGAGAGTTTAAACCAAATTTCATGTTCTAATCGCCAGTATAGCCACGAAAAACAACGTACTACCCCATTCTAACACGTTTACTATCGCATATATTTAGATACATTGTTTTACATCGCTACAAGTACGCTGTTAAGTACTCTGTGACCTCCGCTAGTTACGTGTCATACTGTGGCGGATTGACCAATCAGAGAGAAGCTTTCAAAGTCGGTCAATTGGCCACGCCCATACTGGCGAGAGTTCGATCTGTATGTTGACGAAGCGGTGTATTTGGATTGTTGTGAAAGTCCTGTTACAGAAGATTTAACGACATATTTGGATTTATGCAGTATGCATAACGACATGGGCGTTTTGACAAAGTCAGAGTTGATGTGTTTCTATAGGCTCAATCGTTATGTGAAAGTTATGTGCACTTGTTACATTTCATTTCGGATTTTACTTGACCTTAGATGCTTACACACGGACGAAATGAACGTTTCAATCGATAAATGACGGTAAGAATGAAGTTAACGATTTTTAACCATTAAGTTAATTCATTATATTCGATTTCTTCACTTTCGATTCCAATATCACGGGTCATCAATCATAAATGGTGCAGAGTGTTGAATTTCGCTACGAGTCGAACTTGACGCCATATTGTTTTGATTAGAAACGGGGCGTGGCTTAACACGATATGTCATGGTTCTATCGCAGATTAGAAGTCGGTCCGCAACCAATCAAAACACGCGTTGCAAACGAATCGTGTTAGAATATCTTATAGATGAAAGTTACTATACATCTGTGTATTACATTGTATTACATTGTATAACATTGTTGGTAAATGCTTTGGGTGACCGTTTTCAAAATAAAGAAATGTTTAAAAATCGAGTTTTGAATACAAATTTAAAATTTATAACATAGATATTCTACGGAAGACCAACTTTTACAATGTGTTATGCAACCAGCAACTAAAATCATAGTGGTCCGCCGATCTGTACCAGCGTAAAACGAGAGTCTATAAGGACGGAACAGAACATCGAAATGGGACTAAATGGGTGTTTGGGGATAAACAAATATCTCATTTATCCATAAACGTAATGTAGGTGTTTTGTCATGCCCGATTTTGTTTCATCTACACAAATAATAGAGAATGCCATGTTTTCGTATAGTAGTGAGCTCTGCCCAACACCAGACATGGTGTCAGGGCCAGAAGAAATTCAGGCTACGTCGACAATAGACATACACTTTGTACTTTGAAGGGTAGTGTATAATTCATATTTAATATGTCAATGTAACTGCATAATTGGTTCACCACGCACAGTGCGCCACTGGACCATGACGATCTATTTTGGTACTGTGGGAATCACTGTGGTCACGTGATATGTTACCTGTATCTTAGCCAAGACTATCGCTGTAAGACGACTATACTCTAATTTTTGATACCCGCGAACTAGGTCCGGCCGGGACAAACGCAAAATGTTAGCCTCGTAAAATATAACAACAGTACAGTAACGTTAAAATGTCTTCATAAAAGGAAATTAAAGTCTCTCGCTCTGCTGATTTGATACTCTATGTAAAACTGGTTTTCATTACTACTGACATGAATTCAGTTGGGAATTCAATTTTTCAAAAGGAAAGGTACAGTCGCGGACACTTTAAAAATTGTTTAAATTGTTTTTGAACGTTTCATTTGATTAGACTTGAAAATTCAGAGGACAATATCAGACTAAAGTGTAATTGAAGATTTGTATCTTGACGCCGGAGCTAGCAGTTCTGCATGTTTTTAAAACAGTAATTATGTTGTTCCAGTTGCCATGATATCAATCTCTGATCAATATGCTGGGTCTGTGAGCTGGTTATTCTCTTTAAAGAGACTTTAACATTTCTGATATTATTATCGATTTACTTTATTTTTTAATTTATTTTTTTACATGTAAGTATGGAATGTTGTACATGTATATGGTTGATAAAGCATTTGTTCAAGCTTCTCGGACTTCAAGGGAAACTGCAATTTAAACGACATTAAAATAGTATTACACACCCTACTTCTCCAGCACAGGTTTTAGGATACAGTGTTGACATACATCAGATGTGTTTGACTGCTATCAGTAAATTTGTGTAAGTTCCAATCTGTGTCATAAGTTGCAAAAAACTACTAAAATAGCAATATTTACGGGGAAGGACTGTCATTTACAAGACTATGATCGTTATTCACAACTTTCCAGTAAAGATGTATAATTAGTAGCCATGACGATATTTCATCGTCAAGATGCTCAGACAATCTAATAATCTAATGCATCACGTTGTTGGTAATAATTTACCTTAATCAGAGTACAATCATAAGGAGACATTACATGTACCTCCATGTAAATCGAACTGTAGTGATGTTTATAGTAGTTATAAATGACATACATTGGCAGATGCTGGCTACTTGATGCTACATTGCATCAAGAATTCCCAGTATATAACATGCATCTCTACATGTTTTCCTTGTCATCGTTTAAGTTTAAAACAGAACTAATGAACAAGTATTTTAGTATAATAGACGTACATGTATCTACATATGTACATTGTACGTCACATTTCATAGCGATTTCAGAATGCTCGTCATGAGGGAAACAGATTTATATTTATCATACAATACAATTTGTTTTGCGATTAATTATGAGACCACCTTAAATGTAACATACTATTGATAACGATATCACCTTAAGTGTAATATAAGATTAATAATGATATCAACTTAAGTGTTAATAATGTTATTATAAATTGATATTTTTAAAACTGTTTGATAGGATTGGATAGTATCACGTGATTCCCGATAAAAAGTCATATTGACCGGCCGTGCAATAAAAGCTTCTAAAAAAATCTGGTTGACTGGGTGTTTTTAAAAATAGATATATGACGTAATGTCAAGCGCTCCGAAGACCTTGACACCGCTTGACAGCAACAACAGCAATAGCAGACGTCAGGTTCGCCGTTCAAAAAAAACGAACAAAAAGAGGCTATTCTCGACGGTGTTGAGTCCAACAATACAAAACGGAACACATCAACAGCTGTCAAAGCTTTTAGGGATAATTTAACATCTAGAAGGGAATCATCTAACTTCGAGGAATTCACAAAAAGTGACTTGGACATCTCGCTTTGTAATTCCTACATGGAAATGCGATCCAAGAAAGGGGAACTATACAAAAAAGCTACGTTGATTTTGTACAGGGTTGTGCTAATGCAGGATATGATGGTCGATAATGAGTTTGACGATATTCACTCCACAGTTGATGTGCAAGATGTGTCCAGCCAGCAAAGTTTAAATGCAAATAATGCAGTAACAAAATCCATGTGCCGCTTTCCCATGGCCTTACTAACCATCCAAAATGTTCAAAATCTTACCATTAATAACAATATTTATAACAAATGATCTAAAATTCTGCAAAATACTTCCTTGTCGATACATGGTTTTGTCGACACAAGAAAACATATCAACCTCGGACCTCGTCCTCTGTTAATATGTTTTCTTGGGTTGATAAAACCATGTATCGCCCTCATCGGAAGGCTATAATTGTATAATATAAGATTAATAATGAGATCACCTTAAATGTAACATATTCAGAACGTTTATTTCAACTAAACAGCAGACCATTTTCGGTTTTTATAGAGAAGACTATGCAATAATTACTTTTACATTATATCAATCCATATACCAAGCCCCTCGAACCTAACGCCAGAATGTTAATCAGAATGTGGCAATATGGCGAGATTAACAGTGGCCACTTTTGAGGATAATAAAGCGGTTATAAAAAAACAGCGTTCAAGGTCTGTGACAAAAACCATTCCGATGTCTGTGTGGAGTGTTTGGACAAATTAGCCTTTCATGGTGTCAGATAGCGTTGTGATGCATCAATAATATGTTAAGCAAGTTTGATTGAAAGTGTGCTACATGTCTATGCCATTAAAACTGTTGTAATGGTTCAATCAATATTTATCTCAAATGAAATCTTCACGGAAAACTTATAATTTCTATCATTTCAGCTTTCTCAAAAAACAGTTCTTGTCTGATAGAAAACGTAATCAGACTGTTTTGTTTATTAATGCTCCAGCCAATTTGCGAGATATGTTTGATATGCTTATCATTTTCAAAAGGCGACGAATTCCGTTGGAAAAAGATTTTGAATTTGAAATTGGCGTCACATCGTGGTTTCTTTCTGACCTCTTTAACGGAATGATTGAAATGCCCCACTGGATTCCATTTAGGAAGACATTGCGTATTACAATTCCTTGCTTAAGTCTTACTTTTATAACATATTTGCTGTTGTTTTTGTTTCAATCAAAATAGATATTATAGATAAACTTACCTTGTTTGTTTCGTTTAGTTGTTGGCTCTCCACCAAAACAGGGACGATATGGGCGTTTGTTGGACCTGCTATAGCAATCATATTGGTAAGATGTATATATAATGTAACTAATGATCTACATTTTGTCTCCTTATCTATGTAGTGTTTCCTGACAGTTATCGCCAAATACTCCTACTAGAAAACGTTAAAGAGCAAAATAAGTTCCTTTCCTGAAGATAAAACATTCAAAAATCAAGGATGAGAGTTTAAAATATAATCAACAAGAAATATCTTTTAAAAAAGATAAACGGCATTGTTTTATGCTGTTGCTTATAATGTAAAACTGCTGGTGAAAAAATAATGAACTAATGCGTTTCAGCGCGGATAACAAAATTATATCAGTTTGAATAATTTTTAGTGATAATTAGACTGCATTTGAATCAGGAATATAACTTTATCAGTGTGTCATTTGAAAAGTATTCAGCTTGCATTCAATCTTAATTTTGTCTCGTTTGTAACTGCATATTTGCATTTTGCATTTACCGCTACATTGACCAATCACAACACATCTTGACCAGTAACGCCACCTTTCGCGTCATATCCGGGGCCAAAAGAATAGTATACGACTATGCCGAAAAAGTTATGAAAACACTTTTGACCCATCAAAACTTCTTAAACTACGATTTGTTTGCTTGCAAATATATCATAAATACCACACAAAAACAGTTCAACGCTTATGTTTACATTACTTTTACTTTTTTTTTTTTTTTTTTGAATGCTATAATTCATATTTAAAATTCATAATTCCCGCCTTACCGACAGTCAGCAGATATTGACTGAAAATGCTTTATAACTTGTAAGTTTTATACGTGACGACAAACTGTGACTAATACTGACTAGCATGTACTATTTATATGTGACGACAAAATGTGACTAATGCTGACTAGCATGTACTATTTATATGTGACGACAAACTGTGACTAATACTGACTAACATGTACTATTTATATGTGATGACACACTGTGACTTATACTGACTAGCATGTACTATTTATATGTGACGACAAATATGTCACCAATACTGACTAGCATGTACTATTTATATGTGACGACAAATATGTCACCAATACTGACTAGCATGTACTATTTATATGTGACGACAAACTGTGACTAATACTGACTAGCATGTACTATTTATATGTGACGACAAATATGTCACCAATACTGACTAGCATGTACTATTTATATGTGACGGCAAACTGTGACTAATACTGACTAGCATGTACTATTTATATGTGACGACAAACTGTGACTAATACTGACTAGCATGTACTATTTATATGTGACGACAAACTGTGACTAATACTGACTAGCATGTACTCTTTATATGTGACGGCAAACTGTGACTAATACTGACTAGCATGTACTATTTATATGTGACGACAAACTGTGACTAATGCTGACTAGCATGTACTATTTATATGTGACGACAAACTGTGACTAATGCTGACTAGCATGTACTATTTATATGTGACGGCAAACTGTGACTAAAACTGACTAGCATGTACTATTTATATGTGACGACAAACTGTGACTAATGCTGACTAGCATGTACTATTTATATGTGACGGCGAACTGTGACTAATGCTGACTAGCATGTACTATTTATATGTGACGGCAAACTGTGACTAATACTGACTAGCATGTACTATTTATATGTGACGACAAACTGTGACTAATGCTGACTAGCATGTACTATTTATATGTGAAGACAAATATGTCACTAATACTGACTAGCATGTACTATTTATATGTGACGACAAATATGTCACCAATACTGACTAGCATGTACTATTTATATGTGACGACAAACTGTGACTAATACTGACTAGCATGTACTATTTATATGTGACGACAAACTGTGACTAATGCTGACTAGCATGTACTATTTATATGTGACGGCGAACTGTGACTAATGCTGACTAGCATGTACTATTTATATGTGACGACAAACTGTGACTAATGCTGACTAGCATGTACTATTTATATGTGACGACAAACTGTGACTAATACTGACTAGCATGTACTATTGATATGTGACGACAAACTGTGACTAATACTGACTAGCATGTACTCTTTATATGTGACGGCAAACTGTGACTAATACTGACTAGCATGTACTATTTATATGTGACGACAAACTGTGACTAATGCTGACTAGCATGTACTATTTATATGTGACGGCGAACTGTGACTAATGCTGACTAGCATGTACTATTTATATGTGACGACAAACTGTGACTAATGCTGACTAGCATGTACTATTTATATGTGAAGACAAATATGTCACTAATACTGACTAGCATGTACTATTTATATGTGACGACAAATATGTCACCAATACTGACTAGCATGTACTATTTATATGTGACGACAAACTGTGACTAATACTGACTAGCATGTACTATTTATATGTGACGGCGAACTGTGACTAATGCTGACTAGCATGTACTATTTATATGTGACGGCGAACTGTGACTAATGCTGACTAGCATGTACTATTTATATGTGACGACAAACTGTGACTAATGCTGACTAGCATGTACTATTTATATGTGACGACAAATATGTCACCAATACTGACTAGCATGTACTATTTATATGTGACGACAAATATGTCACCAATACTGACTAGCATGTACTATTTATATGTGAAGACAAATATGTCACTAATACTGACTAGCATGTACTATTTATATGTGACGACAAATATGTCACCAATACTGACTAGCATGTACTATTTATATGTGACGACAAATATGTCACCAATACTGACTAGCATGTACTATTTATATGTGACGGCGAACTGTGACTAATGCTGACTAGCATGTACTATTTATATGTGACGACAAACTGTGACTAATACTGACTAGCAAGTACTATTTATATGTGACGACAAATATGTCACCAATACTGACTAGCATGTACTATTTATATGTGACGACAAACTGTGACTAATACTGACTAGCATGTACTATTTATATGTGACGACAAACTGTGACTAAACTGACTAGCATGTACTATTTATATGTGACGACAAATATGTCACAATACTGACTAGCATGTACTATTTATATGTGACGACAAACTGTGACTAATACTGACTAGCATGTTCTATTTATATGTGACGACAAACTGTGACTAATACTGACTAACATGTACTATTTATATGTGACGACAAACTGTGACTAATGCTGACTAGCATGTACTATTTATATGTCACGGCAAACTGTGACTAATGCTGACTAGCATGCACTATTTATACGTGACGACAAACTGTGACTAATACTGACTAGCATGTTCTATTTATATGTGACGACAAACTGTGACTAATACTGACTAGCATGTACTATTTATATGTGACGACAAATATGTCACCAATACTGACTAGCATGTACTATTTATATGTGACGACAAATATGTCACCAATACTGACTAGCATGTACTATTTATATGTGACGACAAACTGTGACTAATACTGACTAGCATGTACTATTTATATGTGACGACAAACTGTGACTAAACTGACTAGCATGTACTATTTATATGTGACGACAAATATGTCACCAATACTGACTAGCATGTACTATTTATATGTGACGACAAACTGTGACTAATACTGACTAGCATGTTCTATTTATATGTGACGACAAACTGTGACTAATACTGACTAGCATGTACTATTTATATGTGACGACAAACTGTGACTAATACTGACTAGCATGTTCTATTTATATGTGACGACAAACTGTGACTAATACTGACTAGCATGTACTATTTATATGTGACGACAAATATGTCACCAATACTGACTAGCATGTACTATTTATATGTGACGACAAACTGTGACTAATACTGACTAGCATGTACTATTTATATGTGACGACAAACTGTGACTAATACTGACTAGCATGTACTATTTATATGTGACGGCAAACTGTGACTAATGCTGACTAGCATGTACTATTTATATGTGGCGACAAACTGGGTTTTTTCCCCTATTATATGTACTGCCGTTTTACTTCTCAGTTTGCCATTTTTCGGATATTTTTAAGAGATTTTCTTCTTGCGTACAGGTGAATATAGTGATTCTAGCAATGGTTGTCAGAGTGGTGATGAGTTCTGCGAAGCTAGAGAGGCACGGCGAGTTTGACCACATCAGGTATGCAACAGAGGATTTAGTTAATCACTATAGAGGCAGTATCTTTAGTTTACCAAAATACTCATGGTATCAACACCTCTACTTCACCGTAACACTATCAGGATGAACATCTCTTGGTACGTGTTATACTCAGGAGATCTACATTTCTAGTTTACCGTAACACCCTTGAGAACAATATAATTATGTTACGGTAAAACTCGGGGTATAAAAATCTCTAGTTTACCGTAACAAAGATGCGATTGTTTTATCTAGGTAACGGTAAAACTTGGTGAATCAAAATCTGTAGGTTTATTTCAATAATAGCTCACCACCATATAGATAATAGCGTATCGCCTCCGGCAGCCCATAATTTGCATAACAAAAATGAAAATAAATATCCCGTGAGAGGACCCTTAATGCCTGATGCGAACGCACCGCGCATGACCCAAAACCTCACTTCCGCTTATGGCAGCCATCATCCCTGAAGGATTTTGACGACAGCTCGTTTTCCCAGGGTTTTTGTTGCATTTAATTAGTTTTTCTTTTGCTTTGCTTTCGTAATTTGTTATTCTCATCTTTGTTGACAAGTTTTTCATTTTCGTTTGAACTGTCAGTCCGTTTGTGTGTCGTATTTCGTCTTTTTTGTCGAGTGGTTACTGCACACGTGGACTGTCTCGCTTCGGTACCGCGGTCTAGTAGACCACTTCGGTGTCTATTTTTCTCGCTTTATTTGCTACCGTTTTGCTTTTGTCAACTCAGTTGTTTTATTTCTTTTTCATTTTGTACTTTTCTGTACTTATTTCCAGTTTACGGGACGTTTTTTCCGTAATTTTATCGGTGGATTTTTCTTCCGTTTTTTTGGCTGGATTTTCTCGTTTGCTGGAAGCTGCCCGCCTAGCAGAATGCGAGGTAAGAGACTTACTTCGGGTCCAAAAACTCGGTCAGGAGACTGCGGTCATGTCATCCTCGATGGGGATGACCATGACACCTGTTCTACCTGCCGAGGCTGCTCCCGGGACAACATGTGTTCCGTCTGTTTGACATGGTCAAACACTTTGTGGGACAGGGTGTTGTCCCATCAGTCTGTCGCCCGTAATAAGGGTGCTAAGTCTGGGGCAGACAGTAAACGTCAACCTAAAGTCCAGTGTGGTGCTGTTGTCAGCCTCCCACCTGGCAGTGAGGCATTTTTACCCCCTGAAGGGGAAGTAATTTTGTCTCACAGTGGTAGGCAGTCTTTGGCTACAGAGGAGCCTATTCACACACATATTTCTGAGGCGGTAGGGCCTTTGGGTTCTATCGGTCATCAGAAGGGCACTCACCCGGGAATCTCCTTGGAGGTCCAAGGGAGCGAGTGTCCAGGTACCATCTCCGTTAGCGGAATGGTTACCAAACAGGCCAGTCATGCGACCCGGGCCCCATTGAGGGGTGCCGGCGTACCCACTGACAGTAGGCCGGCTGGTACTGCCAGTTTTTACGGTGGTTCTGGAGAGGCTGCACTAGGAGCTGGGAGTGTCTCTGTTTCACTCCCAGGCGTTGGTTTACCGTATTTTGAGTCTGGTTTGGGTTCCGGGGTTATGCACCCGTCGGTTCCTAGGTCTGCCTTGCCTCTATCTGGTCCTCCTCCAGTTAGAGCTCCTGGCTCAGTGGGGTTTATGGGTGCTCCAGGGCATCCCCCACCTTATCCCTACCCTCATTCTGCACCCGGGTTAGGTGGTAGTTTGCAGTCTCCTGGCAATTTTGGCCATTTTCAGCCATATTGGCCAGGCAGGTCTCCAGTAGGGGGCAATTCATTTCCTGGTCCTGCGGGTGTCGGAATGTTGCCTTCTCCCCAGTATTCTGGCTTCGGCCAACACTGGGGCCCCTCCCAGTCTATGGGATTTCCATACCCTGGGTATGGTCAAACCTTTCCAGGTTACACTGGTCAACCTTGGGTTTCCTCAGCTGTCTATAATCAGTCAGGTGTTGAGTTGGGTCCCCCCCCCCCCTCCCCCCCCCCCCTTCTCGCTCACGCCTTGTTAAGTCTAAAAGGGTTCACCGTCCCTCGAAGACATTGGCTGAGACTCCCAGGTCATCGCTTCCCAGCAGGGTTAAGCGTAAAGTCAACTTCTCTCATCTTAGTGCTGGCCTTTCTTCTGCTTCTAAGTGTAGGAGAATGGAGGCTCCAGACCAGACTGTGTCTCGGTCAACCCCCAGTTTTGGCCAGTCTCCTCAAACTGATCTTCAGGAGACTGAGGATATGGATTTTGAGGAGTCCGAGACTGAGGATGTTGGTCAGCTGACTTTGCCTGATGATGGGGACACTCTGTCGTTGGATGCTGGGTCTGATGTGGATGCCGAGACTCGCTCATGGCTCCCATCAGTACCTACCGAGGGGTCAGATCATGAGTCTTTTCACTCTGAGGCTGATAACCCCGACTCAGATTTAGGTCTGGCTGCATCTCAGGCAGAGAGGAATCTTGATTCCTTTCGTAGCCTTCGTTTGGAGGTTGCTTCCCTTTTGGGAGTTGAATTTTGTCCCCCTCCCTCTGCTTCTAGCCTCCCAGAAAGGACTTCAACTTTAAGTGCCTTTCTTCCCTCGGAGCCAGAAGCTAAGGCATCAGGTAGGTCTTTGGCTGAAGGGACTATGGTCTCTTCAGCATTGGCCCAAATTGAAAAGGTTCTGCGGGCCAAAGTATCTGCTAATAGGAAGCAGGATCTTTCTGGTTTGCTTCTGGGGGTTAGCGATATCGAGGGGTTTAGTCCTTCTCGATATTCTGTGCACAATTCCTCAGTTGAACCTACTCCAGCCAAGGTGGATCTTATCTTAGACCATCGCTGGCCTGGGAGATCAAATGATATTGTTCATTTATCTCCTAAGGAGCATAGTCGCATGGAAAGACTGCTTCGTCTTGCCATTCATGTGCTGGCTTATGCAGATTCTTTTTCCTCTGCTTTGTTCGTAGCATCTTCTCATTCTGAGGAGAGCCTACCTAACAAGACTAAGCTTCTGGCTGAACTCAGCAAGGCCATGAACCGGGCCCACATGGATGGAACCGCGCTCATTTTGGCAGTTCTTGCTGATTTTGTTTTGGCCCGCCGTGCAGCAGTTCTGAAGCCCAGACTAGCTGTAGGTGAGCCATTCATTTCCGATCTCATGACTGCTCCCTTGTCTGGCTCAGAAATGTTTGGAGGTATTCTCACCTCTGTCATGGACCGAGTCAACAATGACAAGGCGGCTTCAGCTAGGCTTGAGAAGCTTAGGGCTAAGCCTAAACCTGGCCGGGTGCAGCGTCCAGGTAAGCCTAAGAGGGGTGCTCAGACAACTCAGTCTCAGACTCAGACTCAGCCTCCTGTAGCTTCGGCTGTTCGAGGTGGGCACTCTTCTCGGGGTCGGGGCAGTCAGAGTCACAGAGGGGGAAGGGGTGGAAAGAAGAATCCCAGCAAGAAGGGACAGAGTTCCTGACTCTTTCAGTCCCTCGGTTCCTCATTGTCACTTGTCCTCCCCATTAGACGATCCATGGTCAGGTCTCCAGCTTCCAAAGCCAGATCTGCCCGTCGGGGGTCGTCTATCCTCCTTCCTACCAGAATGGAAGGAGCTCACCAAGGACAAGTGGGCAATTTCGGTGGTTTCCGAGGGTCTAGGTATTCCTCTCTTGAAGGATCCTCCTCTGTCTGTGGACCCTATCTTCTTTCCTCCACCAGGCCGTGTAGAGAAGGCTCAAGCCCTCTTAGACGAGGTCCGCATGTGGGTTAATGTTGCGTCCCGTTTTGTTGCTCATTAGTGTATTCATGTAAAATATACATTGTTGTACATTGTTGCAACTTGTACATTCCAATGACGTCACATTGTTTACAGATCCCGCGTTGTGTCTGCACTGCCTGACACGAAGGCTTCATTCTGTGTTTTTTAATGTTTTTGTTAGTTTTCTGATAATTCAATTGATCAGGTATGATTAAACAACCCCAAGCAATATGAGGTGTGATTGTAATTTTAAGTTTAAACCGCATGTTGCGAAAAATACTTCAACTTTCACTTTGTCAGTGCATTCGTGATCGCAGCTTCGATAGGCTGTCATGGCAACGACGAGGACGGTGGTTTCATCACAGTGACGAATTTACAAACTTGCATGTGTACAGCCGAAAACTTCTAACTATACCTTATGTCTTTGGAAATCATCTGTAAATAATTAATTGAATTAATTACGATCCATTGCATTCGTTTATTAACGTTTGTTCGTTTCTATATGCCGATTTCGATACTTAAAACACTGAAGAGTTCCAATATTGGAGAATGAACATTAACACTTGCTCTATAAATCGTCCTAGAGCACCCGACTACCCTAAATCAATACTTATGAAACAGGTACGAGCGTGAAGGTAATTGTATGAGAGCAACGAAAAGTGCTGTACATTCTTACGAAAATGACAAACAACATCAAAATTACTTAAAAAGTAGTCGATTAATCGGCATTTCTTCAATTAACACCAGTTTATAACGCCGTTATGTAACCATACTTGAATAAATAGAAGAATGTACAGCACTTTTTCTCGGTTTCTTAGCACGATGAATAAGTGTATCATATTTGTTTGTACGACAAAATACGTTGGTCGGGTGCTCTGGCCATATCTACCGACCAAGTGTTAATGTAGTCCTTCGTGCCGGTCACGTGACCACGCGAGAACACGAGGAACGACGAAAACATCCCGATAAAGACGTTGGACACCTAACATTAAAATCCGATCAAAAAAACAAACAGAACTAACCGGGAAATCATTAAATATTGAATTTATATTAAAACATGATGTTTTTTGTTCTTTTTAATTATAAATGCAACATTAACCCACATGCGAGGTCAATTCCTTGATAGCCAAGGGTGCTGTGGAGGAGCTTCCAAGGTCACTTGGACTCCAGGCTTTTACTCCCGGATATATCTTGTCAAGAAGAAATCCGGGGCCTGGCGTCCGATTATAGACCTCAGTGCATTCAACAAGCATGTAGTCTCGCCACTCTTCAAAATGGAGACACCTCGAAGTATCTTGACTTCGGTAGCTCCAGGTATGTGGGCGACCTCAATCGACCTCAAGGACGCTTATTTCCATATACCGATAAAGAAATCGGTCAGGAAATTCCTGAGATTCACTTCTCAAGGCAGAGTGTTCCAGTTCAAGGCCATGCCCTTCGGTCTGACCACCGCCCCTTTGGTGTTCACCAAGCTACTTCAGGTGGTTGTGGGCTATTTACACAGTCGCGGAGTAGATATCCATATTTATTTCGACGACTCCCTGATGCTGCATATAGACCCAGTCTCTCTGCGTTGCAGCATCAGGTCGGTCTTGACAACTCTTCTACGCCTAGGTTTTATCCCTTCACGGGAGAAATCCGAGGTTCTTCCATCCCAGGACTTCATTTTCCTGGGAAACCGTTTCCTTACGGATCGGGGCCTCGTTCTTCCTCCTCAGTCCAAGTTCCAGAAAGCCAAGGAGTTGGTTATTCTGCTCAACAGTCTGGACTATATTCAGGTCAGGTGGTTTCTGAGGCTTCTCGGATTCCTCAATTCCCTTTCGGATGTCGTACCCCTGGGTCGGCTCCATATTCGCCCTCTTCAGATGTTTCTTCTTTCCAAATGGAAACCTGCATCCCTCGAGTGGGATGCTCGGATTCCATTGGAAGCTTCCGTCAAGGCCTCGGCCATGTGGTGGGCTTTGGAGGCCAATGTTTTGAAGGGCGTCTCTCTTCAGAGAGCGTCCCCTACAGTAACTCTGTATACGGATGCATCTATGACGGGTTGGGGTGCCTACCTCAACGGTCAGTGTCGTTCAGGGGTCTGGCAGGGGGCTCAACTCCAGGAACACATCAATGTGCTGGAGATGAGAGCAGTTCTGCTAGCCATTCAGTCCCTACAGCCTCTGCTGCAGGATCAGTCCATTTGTCTGGCTACAGACAATGCTACAGTGGTAGCTTATTTGGAGAATCAGGGGGGTACAAAGTCTCACAAGCTATGTGCCCTCACTATCAGGATTCTTCTTTGTCAGGATATGGGTCTGTCCCTCTCAGTGAGGCATCTTCCAGGGCACCTGAATGTTTTAGCAGACACGCTATCCAGATCCAGTTATCACAGAATGGACCCTGAACAGGTCTATATTCAGGGCCATCTGCATGGTTTGGGAGACTCCTCTTGTAGATCTGTTTGCCACAGCTCTGAATTTCCAGATTCAGACGTTCGTGTCCCCAGTTCCGGATCCTTTGGCTTGGGAAGTAGATGCTCTATCCCTGAGCTGGGAGGGTCTTCTGGCATATGCCTTCCCTCCATTCAACCTCCTGGGCAGGGTACTTCACAAGGTCAGGAATCACGATTGCTCGGTTCTCCTGATAGCACCTCTGTGGCCCAGACAGCCTTGGTTTCCGGCTCTTCTGGATTTGCTGGTAGATCTCCCCTTGGCCATTCCGGCCAGGTGGAATCTCCTCAGCCAGCCCAAATCCAGACAGTTTCACCCCAATCCGGAACACCTACACCTTCACGCGTGGAGGCTATCTCAGTCTGTCTCTTGCAGGCAGGCTTTTCTGCAGAAGTTACCGATGGCATCACAAGATCTATTCGATCTTCCTCATCTGCCATCTATGAGTCCAGATGGTCAGTCTTCTGCAGTTGGTGTATCAGCAGGAAGGTTGATCCACTCGGTGCCTCTATTCAGTTAATAGCGGAGTTTTTCCTCTACCTTTTTAAAGTTAGGGAACTAGCGCCTAGCACCATTCGAGGCTATCGTTCAGCCTTAGCCAATGTATTTTCTTTTCGGGGTCGTTCAGATGTTGGAACATGTTCCACTCTCTCTAATCTCCTCAGGTCTTTTTCGTTGGAGAAGCCTAAGGTAGGAATCTTGACACCCCAGTGGGACTTGGCTTTAGTTTTGGACTCTCTTACAAGGTCTCCTTATGAGCCTTTGGCTTCTGCTTCTGTTAAGTTCCTTTCTTGGAAGACTGTTTTCCTGATTGCACTTGCCTCAGGTAGGCGGAGAAGTGAAATACATGTTCTTTCTTCTTCTCCGTCATGTCTCAGGTGGTCACGAAACTATTCCCTAGTGACCCTTCTCACTGACCCCTCCTTCTTGGCGAAAAACCAGGTTCCCAATTTTTCACCAGATCCTATTAAGATTCCTGCCTTAAAGGCTGTCTCTGGTCCCAATGATCAGGATCTGCTACTTTGTCCTTGTAGGGCTTTGAAGTTTTATCTTGATAAAACTAAGTGGGGGCGGCAGGGTCCTAGACCTCGTCTGTTCTTGTCCATCAAGGCAAAGCAGTCTGATATATCTTCTCAGACTATTTCCAGGTGGATCTGTGAAACTATTCAGAAAGCCTATGAGGGGTCTACTGCAGAGACTCGTGACAGTGTTCGGGTTAGGGCACATGAAGTTAGGGCTCTATCTGCCTCTTGGGCTTTTCTCAATGGAACCTCATATGATGAGGTCATGGCATCTGCCTTTTGGCGAGGCCGCAACACCTTTGCAGACTTCTATCTGCGGTCGCTGTCCTCCCATGCAGATGGGTTATATTCTCTGGGTCCTCTTGTCACTGCTCAGTCAGTCACTTGTCCCCCAGTCAATCCTTAGGGAGGTTCCATTGCGGTTTCTGTTTTTAAAGAGTTTTATTGTAAATATCCCAGACCCTTAAGGGGTTTTTAACTGATGTCTTTGTTGCGGTCTTTTCAAGAGGTCATTGTCCTCGGAGACTCCTCTACGGTAAGACAAATTCGCTATTATCTATATGGTGGTGAGCTATTATTGAAATAAACTTGAGGTTTTTGTAGTAAAACCAATGTTTATGATATAATACTCACCACCATATACTAGAGTTCCCACCCTCCTCCCCTCGTCTCCTCATCCAATTTATTTGGTTGCGGAAGTGAGGTTTTGGGTCATGCGCGGTGCGTTCGTATCGGGCATTAAGGGTCCTCTCACGGGATATTTATTTTCATTTTTTTTATGCAAATTATGGGCTGCCGGAGGCGATACGCTATCATCTATATGGTGGTGAGTATTATATCATAAACATTGGTTTTACTACAAAAACCTCAATTTACTGTCACACTCAGGAGATAAACATATATAGGTTTCTGTTCTACTAAGGGGATCAGTATATCTAGATTTCCGTAATATTCAGGGGATCGACATCTTCAGGTTACCGTTACACTCAGGGAATCACCATATCTAGTTAACTGTTACACTCATGGAATCACCATCTCTAGTAAACTTTTACATTCAGGGGATCACCATCTCTAGTAAACTTTTACATTCAGGGGATCACCATCTCTAGTAAGCTTTTACACTCAGGGGATCACCATCTCTAGTAAACTGTTGCACTCAGGGGATCACCATCTCTAGTAAATTGTTACACTCAGGGGATCACCATCTCTGATCAATTGTTACACTCAGGAGATCACCATCTCTAGTAAATTGTTACACTCAGGAGATCACCATCTCTAGTAAATTGTTACACTCAGGAGATCACCATCTCTGGTAAACTGTTACTCTCAGGGGATCACCATTTCTAGTAAACTGTTACACTCAGGGGATCACCATCTCTGGTAAACTGTTACTCTCAGGGGATCACCATTTCTAGTAAACTGTTACACTTAGGGGATCATCATCTCTGATAAACTGTTACACTCAGGGCATCACCATCTCTAGAAAACTTTTACACTCAGGGGATCACCATCTCTTGTTTACTATTCATTCAGGGAATCACCTTCTCTAGAAAACTGTTACACTCAGGGGGTCACCATCTCTAGTAAACTTTTACACTCAGGGGATCACCATCCCTAGTAAACTGTTACACGCAGGGGATGACCATCTCTTGTTACTGTTCCACTCAGGGGATCACCATCTCTTGTTACTGTTACACTCAGGGGATCACCATCTCATGATTACTGTTACACGCAGGGGATCACCATCTCTGGTAAACTATTACACTCCGGGGATCACCATCTCTAGTAAACTGTTACACTCAGGAGATCATCATCTCTGGTAAACGGTTATACTCAGGGGATCACCATCTCTAGTAAACTTTTACACTCAGGGGATCACCATCTCTTGTTTACTGTTCATTCAGGGAATCACCTTATCTAGAAAACTGTTACATTCAGGGGATCAACATCTCTAGTAAACTGTTTCACTCAGGTGATCACCATCTCTAGTAAACTGTTACACGCAGGGGATCACAATCTCTAGTAAACTTTTACACTCAGGGGATCACCATCTCTTGTTTACTGTTCATTCAGGGAATCACCTTATCTAGAAAACTGTTACATTCAGGGGATCAACATCTCTAGTAAACTGTTTCACTCAGGTGATCACCATCTCTAGTTAACTGTTACACGCAGGGGATCACAATCTCTAGTAAACTTTTACACTCAGGGGATCACCATCTCTAGTTAACTATTACACTCAGGGGATCACAATCTCTAGTAAACTGTTACACTCAGGGATCACCATCTCTGGTAAACTGTTACTCTCAGGAGATCACAATTTCTAGTAAACTGTTACATTCGGGGGATCACCATCTCTAGTAAAGTGTTACACTCAGGAGATCACCATCTCTAGTAAATTGTTAGACTCAGGAGATCACCATCTCTAGTAAATTGTTACACTCAGGGGATCACCATCTCTAGTAAACTGTTACACTCAGGGGATCACCATCTCTAGTAAACTGTTACACTCAGGGGATCACCATCTCTTGTTTACTGTTACACTCAGGGGATCACCATCTCTTGTAACTGTTACACTCAGGGGATCACCATCTCTTGTTTACTGTTACACTCAGGGGATCACCATCTCTTGATTACTGTTACACTCCGGGGATCACCATCTCTAGTAAACTGTTACACTCAGGGGATCACCATCTCTTGTTTACTGTTACACTCAGGGGATCACCATCTCTTGTAACTGTTACACTCAGGGGATCACCATCTCTTGTTTACTGTTACACTCAGGGGATCACCATCTCTTGTTTACTGTTACACTCAGGGGATCACCATCTCTTGTTTACTGTTACACTCAGGGGATCACCATCTCTTGTTTACTGTTACACTCAGGGGATCACCATCTCTTGTTTACTGTTACACTCAGGGGATCACCATCTCTTGTAACTGTTACACTCAGGGGATCACCATCTCTTGATTACTGTTACACGCAGGGGATCACCATCTCTGGTAAGCTATTACACTCAGGGGATCACCATCTCTAGTAAACTGTTACACTCAGGAGATCATCATCTCTGGTAAACGGTTATACGCAGGAGATCACCATCTCTAGTAAATTGTTACACTCAGGAGATCACCATCTCTGGTTTACTGTTACACTCGGGGGATCACCATCTTTAGTAAACTTTTACACTCAGGGGATCACCATTTCTTGTTTACTGTTCATTCAGGGAATCACCTTCTCTAGAAAACTGTTACACTCAGGGGATAAACATCTCTAGTAAACTGTTTCACCCAGGGGATCACCATCTCTAGTAAACTGTTACACTCAGGGGATCACCATCTCTAGTTAACTGTTACACGCAGGGGATCACAATCTCTAGTAAACTTTTACACTCAGGAGATCACCATCTCTAGCTAACTATTACACTCAGGGGATCACAATCTCTAGTAAACTGTTACACTCAGGGGATCACCATCTCTGGTAAACTGTTACTCTCAGGGGATCACCATTTCTAGTAAACTGTTACACTCAGGAGATCACCATCTCTGGTTTACTGTTACAATCGGGGGATCACCATGTCTAGTAAACTGTTACACTCAGGGGATCACCATCTCTAGTAAACTGTTACACTCATGGGATAACCATCTCTAGTAAACTGTTACACTCAGGGGATCACCATCTCTAGTAAACTGTTACACTCAGGGGATCACCATCTCTTGTTTACTGTTACATTCAGGGGATCACCATCTCTTGTTTACTGTTACACTCAGGGGATCACCATATCTTGTTACTGTTACACTCAGGGGATCACCATCTCTTGTTACTGTTACACTCAGGGGATCACCATCTCTTGATTACTGTTACACGCAGGGGATCACCATCTCTGGTAAGCTATTGCACTCAGGGGATCACCATCTCTAGTAAATTGTTACACTCAGGAGATCATCATCTCTGGTAAACGGTTATACTCAGGGGATAACCATCTCTAGTTAACTGTTACACGCAGGGGATCACCATCTCTAGTAAACTTTTACACTCAGGGGATCACCATCTCTTGTTTACTGTTCATTCAGGGAATCACCTTCTCTAGTAAACTGTTACACTCAGGGGATCAACATCTCTAGTAAACTGTTTCACTCAGGGGATCACCATCTCTAGTAAACTGTTACACTCAGGGGATCACCATCTCTAGTTAACTGTTACAAGCAGGGGATCACCATCTCTAGTAAACTTTTACACTCAGGGGATCACCATCACTAGTAAACTACTACACTCAGGGGATCACCATCCCTAGTAAACTGTTACACTCAGGGGATCACCATCTCTAGTAAACTGTTACACTCAGGGGATCACCATATCTAGTAAACTGTTACACTAAGGAGATCACCATCTCTAGTAAATTGTTACACTCAGGAGATCACCATCTCTGGTTTACTGTTACACTCGGGGGATCACCATCTCTAGTAAATTGTTACACTCAGGGGATCACCATCTCTAGTAAACTGTTACACTCAGGGCATCACCATCTCTAGTAAACTGTTACACTCAGGGGATCACCATCTCTAGTAAACTGTTAGACTCAGGGGATCTCCATCTCTAGTAATCTGTTACACTCAGGGGATCACCATCTCCAGTAAACTGTTACACTCAGGGGATCACCATCTCTTGTAACTGTTACTCTCAGGGGATCACCATCTCTAGTAAACTTTTCCACTCAGGGGATCACCATCTCTAGTAAACTGTTACACTCAGGAGATCACCATCTCTAGTAAATTATTACACTCAGGAGATCACCATCTCTGGTTTACTGTTACACTCGGGGGATCACCATCTCTAGTAAATTGTTACACTCAGGGGATCACCATCTCTAGTAAACTGTTACACTCAGGGGATCACCATCTCTAGTAAACTGTTACACTCAGGGGATCACCATCTCTAGTAAACTGTTACACTCAGGGGATCACCATCTCTAGTAAACTGTTACACTCATGGGATCACCATCTCTAGTAAATTGTTACACTCAGGGGATCACCATCTCTAGTAAACTGTTACACTCAGGGGATCACCATCTCTAGTAAACTGTTACACTCATGGGATCACCATCTCTAGTAAACTGTTACACTCAGGGGATCACCATCTCTAGTAAACTGTTACTCTCAGGGGATCACAATTTCCAGTAAACTGTTACACTCAGGGGATCACCATCTCTTGTAACTGTTACTCTCAGGGGATCACCATCTCTTGTAACTGTTACACTCAGGGGATCACAATTTCTAGTAAACTGTTACACTCAGGGGATCACCATCTCTTGTAACTGTTACTCTCAGGGGATCACCATCTCTTGTAACTGTTACTCTCAGGGGATCACCATCTCTAGTAAACTGTTACACTCAGGGGATCACCATCTCTTGTAACTGTTACTCTCAGGGGATCACAATCTCTAGTAAACTGTTACACTCAGGGGATCACCATCTCTTGTAACTGTTACTCTCAGGGGATCACAATCTCTAGTAAACTGTTCCACTCAGGGGATCACCATCTCTAGTTAACTGTTACTATCAGGGGATCACCATCTCTAGTAAACTGTTACTCTCAGGGGATCACCATCTCTTGTTTACTGTTACTCTCAGGGGATCACCATCTCCAGTAAACTGTTACACTCAGGGGATCACCATCTCCAGTAAACTGTTACACTCAGGGGATCACCATCTCCAGTAAACTGTTACACTCAGGAGATCACCATCTCTAGTAAACTGTTACACTCAGGGGATCACCATCTCTAGTAAACTGTTACACTCAGGGGATCACCATCTCTTGTAACTGTTACTCTCAGGGGATCACAATCTCTAGTAAACTGTTCCACTCAGGGGATCACCATCTCTAGTTAACTGTTACTCTCAGGGGATCACCATCTCTAGTAAACTGTTACTCTCAGGGGATCACCATCTCTTGTTACTGTTACACTCAGGGGATCACCATCTCCAGTAAACTGTTACACTCAGGGGATCACCATCTCTAGTAATCTGTTACACTCAGGGGATCACCATCTCCAGTAAACTGTTACACTCAGGAGATCACAATCTCTATTAAACTGTTACACTCAGGGGATCACCATCTCCAGTAAACTGTTACACTCAGGGGATCACCATCTCCAGTAAACTGTTACAAGCAGGGGATCACCATCTCTAGTAAACTTTTACACTCAGGGGATCACCATCACTAGTAAACTACTACACTCAGGGGATCACCATCCCTAGTAAACTGTTACACTCAGGGGATCACCATCTCTAGTAAACTGTTACACTCAGGGGATCACCATATCTAGTAAACTGTTACACTAAGGAGATCACCATCTCTAGTAAATTGTTACACTCAGGAGATCACCATCTCTGGTTTACTGTTACACTCGGGGGATCACCATCTCTAGTAAATTGTTACACTCAGGGGATCACCATCTCTAGTAAACTGTTACACTCAGGGGATCACCATCTCTAGTAAACTGTTACACTCAGGGGATCACCATCTCTAGAAAACTGTTAGACTCAGGGGATCTCCATCTCTAGTAATCTGTTACACTCAGGGGATCACCATCTCCAGTAAACTGTTACACTCAGGGGATCACCATCTCTTGTAACTGTTACTCTCAGGGGATCACCATCTCTAGTAAACTTTTCCACTCAGGGGATCACCATCTCTAGTAAACTGTTACACTCAGGAGATCACCATCTCTAGTAAATTATTACACTCAGGAGATCACCATCTCTGGTTTACTGTTACACTCGGGGGATCACCATCTCTAGTAAATTGTTACACTCAGGGGATCACCATCTCTAGTAAACTGTTACACTCAGGGGATCACCATCTCTAGTAAACTGTTACACTCAGGGGATCACCATCTCTAGTAAACTGTTACACTCAGGGGATCACCATCTCTAGTAAACTGTTACACTCATGGGATCACCATCTCTAGTAAATTGTTACACTCAGGGGATCACCATCTCTAGTAAACTGTTACACTCAGGGGATCACCATCTCTAGTAAACTGTTACACTCAGGGGATCACCATCTCTAGTAAACTGTTACACTCAGGGGATCACCATCTCTAGTAAACTGTTACTCTCAGGGGATCACAATTTCCAGTAAACTGTTACACTCAGGGGATCACCATCTCTTGTAACTGTTACTCTCAGGGGATCACCATCTCTTGTAACTGTTACACTCAGGGGATCACAATTTCTAGTAAACTGTTACACTCAGGGGATCACCATCTCTTGTAACTGTTACTCTCAGGGGATCACCATCTCTTGTAACTGTTACTCTCAGGGGATCACCATCTCTAGTAAACTGTTACACTCAGGGGATCACCATCTCTTGTAACTGTTACTCTCAGGGGATCACAATCTCTAGTAAACTGTTACACTCAGGGGATCACCATCTCTTGTAACTGTTACTCTCAGGGGATCACAATCTCTAGTAAACTGTTCCACTCAGGGGATCACCATCTCTAGTTAACTGTTACTATCAGGGGATCACCATCTCTAGTAAACTGTTACTCTCAGGGGATCACCATCTCTTGTTTACTGTTACTCTCAGGGGATCACCATCTCCAGTAAACTGTTACACTCAGGGGATCACCATCTCCAGTAAACTGTTACACTCAGGGGATCACCATCTCCAGTAAACTGTTACACTCAGGAGATCACCATCTCTAGTAATCTGTTACACTCAGGGGATCACCATCTCTAGTAAACTGTTACACTCAGGGGATCACCATCTCTTGTAACTGTTACTCTCAGGGGATCACAATCTCTAGTAAACTGTTCCACTCAGGGGATCACCATCTCTAGTTAACTGTTACTCTCAGGGGATCACCATCTCTAGTAAACTGTTACTCTCAGGGGATCACCATCTCTTGTTACTGTTACACTCAGGGGATCACCATCTCCAGTAAACTGTTACACTCAGGGGATCACCATCTCTAGTAATCTGTTACACTCAGGGGATCACCATCTCCAGTAAACTGTTACACTCAGGAGATCACAATCTCTATTAAACTGTTACACTCAGGGGATCACCATCTCCAGTAAACTGTTACACTAAGGAGATCACCATCTCTAGTAAATTGTTACACTCAGGAGATCACCATCTCTGGTTTACTGTTACACTCGGGGGATCACCATCTCTAGTAAATTGTTACACTCAGGGGATCACCATCTCTAGTAAACTGTTACACTCAGGGCATCACCATCTCTAGTAAACTGTTACACTCAGGGGATCACCATCTCTAGAAAACTGTTAGACTCAGGGGATCTCCATCTCTAGTAATCTGTTACACTCAGGGGATCACCATCTCCAGTAAACTGTTACACTCAGGGGATCACCATCTCTTGTAACTGTTACTCTCAGGGGATCACCATCTCTAGTAAACTTTTCCACTCAGGGGATCACCATCTCTAGTAAACTGTTACACTCAGGAGATCACCATCTCTAGTAAATTATTACACTCAGGAGATCACCATCTCTGGTTTACTGTTACACTCGGGGGATCACCATCTCTAGTAAATTGTTACACTCATGGGATCACCATCTCTAGTAAACTGTTACACTCAGGGGATCACCATCTCTAGTAAACTGTTACACTCAGGGGATCACCATCTCTAGTAAACTGTTACACTCAGGGGATCACCATCTCTAGTAAACTGTTACACTCAGGGGATCACCATCTCTAGTAAATTGTTACACTCAGGGGATCACCATCTCTAGTAAACTGTTACACTCAGGGGATCACCATCTCTAGTAAACTGTTACACTCAGGGGATCACCATCTCTAGTAAACTGTTACACTCAGGGGATCACCATCTCTAGTAAACTGTTACTCTCAGGGGATCACAATTTCCAGTAAACTGTTACACTCAGGGGATCACCATCTCTTGTAACTGTTACTCTCAGGGGATCACCATCTCTTGTAACTGTTACACTCAGGGGATCACAATTTCTACTAAACTGTTACACTCAGGGGATCACCATCTCTTGTAACTGTTACTCTCAGGGGATCACCATCTCTTGTAACTGTTACTCTCAGGGGATCACCATCTCTAGTAAACTGTTACACTCAGGGGATCACCATCTCTTGTAACTGTTACTCTCAGGGGATCACAATCTCTAGTAAACTGTTACACTCAGGGGATCACCATCTCTTGTAACTGTTACTCTCAGGGGATCACAATCTCTAGTAAACTGTTCCACTCAGGGGATCACCATCTCTAGTTAACTGTTACTATCAGGGGATCACCATCTCTAGTAAACTGTTACTCTCAGGGGATCACCATCTCTTGTTTACTGTTACTCTCAGGGGATCACCATCTCCAGTAAACTGTTACACTCAGGGGATCACCATCTCTAGTAAACTGTTACACTCAGGGGATCACCATCTCCAGTAAACTGTTACACTCAGGAGATCACCATCTCTAGTAAACTGTTACACTCAGGGGATCACCATCTCTAGTAAACTGTTACACTCAGGGGATCACCATCTCTTGTAACTGTTACTCTCAGGGGATCACAATCTCTAGTAAACTGTTCCACTCAGGGGATCACCATCTCTAGTTAACTGTTACTCTCAGGGGATCACCATCTCTAGTAAACTGTTACTCTCAGGGGATCACCATCTCTTGTTACTGTTACACTCAGGGGATCACCATCTCCAGTAAACTGTTACACTCAGGGGATCACCATCTCTAGTAATCTGTTACACTCAGGGGATCACCATCTCCAGTAAACTGTTACACTCAGGAGATCACAATCTCTATTAAACTGTTACACTCAGGGGATCACCATCTCCAGTAAACTGTTACACTCAGGGGATCACCATCTCCAGTAAACTGTTACAAGCAGGGGATCACCATCTCTAGTAAACTTTTACACTCAGGGGATCACCATCACTAGTAAACTACTACACTCAGGGGATCACCATCCCTAGTAAACTGTTACACTCAGGGGATCACCATCTCTAGTAAACTGTTACACTCAGGGGATCACCATCTCTAGTAAACTGTTACACTCAGGAGATCACCATCTCTAGTAAATTGTTACACTCAGGAGATCACCATCTCTGGTTTACTGTTACACTCGGGGGATCATCATCTCTAGTAAATTGTTACACTCAGGGGATCACCATCTCTAGTAAACTGTTACACTCAGGGGATCACCATCTCTAGTAAACTGTTACACTCAGGGGATCACCATCTCTAGAAAACTGTTAGACTCAGGGGATCTCCATCTCTAGTAATCTGTTACACTCAGGGGATCACCATCTCCAGTAAACTGTTACACTCAGGGGATCACCATCTCTTGTAACTGTTACTCTCAGGGGATCACCATCTCTAGTAAACTTTTCCACTCAGGGGATCACCATCTCTAGTAAACTGTTACACTCAGGAGATCACCATCTCTAGTAAATTATTACACTCAGGAGATCACCATCTCTGGTTTACTGTTACACTCGGGGGATCACCATCTCTAGTAAATTGTTACACTCAGGGGATCACCATCTCTAGTAAACTGTTACACTCAGGGGATCACCATCTCTAGTAAACTGTTACACTCAGGGGATCACCATCTCTAGTAAACTGTTACACTCAGGGGATCACCATCTCTAGTAAACTGTTACACTCATGGGATCACCATCTCTAGTAAATTGTTACACTCAGGGGATCACCATCTCTAGTAAACTGTTACACTCATGGGATCACCATCTCTAGTAAACTGTTACACTCATGGGATCACCATCTCTAGTAAACTGTTACACTCAGGGGATCACCATCTCTAGTAAACTGTTACTCTCAGGGGATCACAATTTCCAGTAAACTGTTACACTCAGGGGATCACCATCTCTTGTAACTGTTACTCTCAGGGGATCACCATCTCTTGTAACTGTTACACTCAGGGGATCACAATTTCTAGTAAACTGTTACACTCAGGGGATCACCATCTCTTGTAACTGTTACTCTCAGGGGATCACCATCTCTTGTAACTGTTACTCTCAGGGGATCACCATCTCTAGTAAACTGTTACACTCAGGGGATCACCATCTCTTGTAACTGTTACTCTCAGGGGATCACAATCTCTAGTAAACTGTTACACTCAGGGGATCACCATCTCTTGTAACTGTTACTCTCAGGGGATCACAATCTCTAGTAAACTGTTCCACTCAGGGGATCACCATCTCTAGTTAACTGTTACTATCAGGGGATCACCATCTCTAGTAAACTGTTACTCTCAGGGGATCACCATCTCTTGTTTACTGTTACTCTCAGGGGATCACCATCTCCAGTAAACTGTTACACTCAGGGGATCACCATCTCCAGTAAACTGTTACACTCAGGGGATCACCATCTCCAGTAAACTGTTACACTCAGGAGATCACCATCTCTAGTAATCTGTTACACTCAGGGGATCACCATCTCTAGTAAACTGTTACACTCAGGGGATCACCATCTCTTGTAACTGTTACTCTCAGGGGATCACAATCTCTAGTAAACTGTTCCACTCAGGGGATCACCATCTCTAGTTAACTGTTACTCTCAGGGGATCACCATCTCTAGTAAACTGTTACTCTCAGGGGATCACCATCTCTTGTTACTGTTACACTCAGGGGATCACCATCTCCAGTAAACTGTTACACTCAGGGGATCACCATCTCTAGTAATCTGTTACACTCAGGGGATCACCATCTCCAGTAAACTGTTACACTCAGGAGATCACAATCTCTACTAAACTGTTACACTCAGGGGATCACCATCTCCAGTAAACTGTTACACTCAGGGGATCACCATCTCCAGTAAACTGTTACACTCAGGAGATCACCATGTCTAGTAAATTGTTACACTCAGGGGATCACCATCTCTAGTAAACGGTTACACTCAGGGGATCACCATCTCTGGTAAACTGTTGCACTCAGGGGATCACCATCTCCAGTAAACTGTTACACTCAGGGGATCACCATGTCTAGTAAACCGTTACACTCAGGGGATCACCATCTCTAGTAAACTGTTACACTCAGGGCATCACCATCTCTTGTTTACTGTTACACTCAGGGGATCACAATCTCTAGTAAATTGTTACACTCAGGAGATCACCATCTCTAGTAAACCGTTACACTCAGGGGATCACCATCTCTAGTAAACCGTTACACTCAGGGGATCACAATCTCTAGTAAATTGTTACACTCAGGAGATCACCATCTCTAGTAAACCGTTACACTCAGGGGATCACCATCTCCAGTAAACTGTTACACTCCGGGGATCACCATCTCTAGTAAACCGTTACCATCAGGGGATCACCATCTCTAGTAAACCGTTACACTCAGGGGATCACAATCTCTAGTAAATTGTTACACTCAGGAGATCACCATCTCTAGTAAACCGTTACACTCAGGGGATCACCATCTCTGGTAAACTGTTGCACTCAGGGGATCACCATCTCCAGTAAACTGTTACACTCAGGGGATCACCATGTCTAGTAAACCGTTACACTCAGGGGATCACCATCTCTAGTAAACTGTTACACTCAGGGCATCACCATCTCTTGTTTACTGTTACACTCAGGGGATCACAATCTCTAGTAAATTGTTACACTCAGGAGATCACCATCTCTAGTAAACCGTTACACTCAGGGGATCACCATCTCTAGTAAACCGTTACACTCAGGGGATCACAATCTCTAGTAAATTGTTACACTCAAGAGATCAACATCTCTAGTAAACCGTTACACTCAGGGGATCACCATCTCCAGTAAACTGTTACACTCAGGGGATCACCATCTCTAGTAAACCGTTACACTCAGGGGATCACCATCTCTAGTAAACCGTTACACTCAGGGGATCACAATCTCTAGTAAATTGTTACACTCAGGAGATCACCATCTCCAGTAAACTGTTACACTCAGGGGATCACCATCTCTTGTTTACTGTTACACTCAGGGGATCACCATCTCTAGTAAACCGTTACACTCAGGGGATCAACATCTCTAGTAAACCGTTACACTCAGGGGATCACCACATCATACTTACCATATCACCATGGGGCATAGCAACATCTCTATTTCGCTTGTGTGGTATACCAGAATTTGAACTTTCACGTTCCATGAGTTACAATGTACGTCCTTCGAGTTACCAGCGCTGTCCTGACATCATACTTACGTTTTATATGTGGAAAATTATCGATGTAAGCTGATATATCTGAAAGCTCACTGTATATTGAATTGTTTTTTTTACTGGGGACTCTTAATCATTGTTCCGGAGATCATACTTCTCTAATTACACATGATATCAGAAGAATACCATATGGTACGATCCATTTAGATATGAACACAAAAAATGTTATCTGATCATTATTTAGTTATCAATAGAATAGTGCTTGAATTGTGCATTAAGTATCGGTCGCTAGAATAGTCTGTATCTGACACTTATTTGCTTAGTTCAACAGGCGAAGATATAACTAATGGTTTTTGCATAAACAAAGTGTAGAAAATTTGATTTTACGTCATTTTACACAAAACAGATCCTAAATACTATATTTCGGGATAATGCCACAACATCCATCACACAACAAGTGCCAATGAGTTTCACTGACAATGTTTTGGGATTTCATAGCTGTACATCATGCACATCAAACTAATTACTAAGCTTGCTCTATGCAACATTGCAAACTATTTTATGACAGACATTTGAGTTTAGTGTCTTTGTTAAGCTATCTTTAAACCATATCATATTTCCGTTTCATTTTACCAGGTTGAGGCGTACTCTTATTTCAGCGCATGCAATATTTTAACAAATAAGCATAATGCTGAATCGGCGCTTACACATCATCTGCCAAAGAAATCAATATACTGAAACTACATTTAGCGGAATCATAACTTAGTGGAATGGCAATATTTTCAGCGCGAACTTCGCCAAAATAAGATGACCACTTCAATAAACAATGTATACGTTTACAGTGTGTTATGTTACCGCTCCACAAACATACCAAGGGTATGAATAAAACAACGCATTGCTTTCTGTATCTCGGTGTTATTGTTAAAAATTAAGGTTAACCCACTTCCTACCTATCCACAGAGTCGGCGTTAAGGGCGCAATGTTCCTGCTACCCCTCCTGGGTCTCACCTGGCTTTTCGGGTTGTTGGCAGTCAATGAGGATATGATAGTGTTCCAGTATCTGTTTGCCATATTCAACTCACTACAGGTATATAAATGGTTATATAGTAGCACTCGTGTAAGTAAACTGACATTAAAACTAACATCAGTGAAATACTTGTACTATTCTGAGATGCATGTACAATGTATCTAATGAACACCTACATGGACATATTTGGTCTAGATCGCCACCATGCCATCACTTTCTACACTTTATAGAAGTTTTGTGATAATCGATCGTAGTCCAAGTGGTTTGACCACTTCAAAAGGTTGTGTACAATATATGTCTTTAATCCCTGCTCAGATTATTTCGTACCGCACCATAATATCACACTATCAAGATTTGGGGTCAAAGGTCGCACTTCACCACTCCCAACGTCATATGTTCAAAAATTAAACTTGACCCCTCTTGAAAAAAAAAATTGTTAATCAAATACAATGTGTACTATTAACACATGAAAGAGAAAAGGGATATCTGTGTGGTTTTGGTCATTTTGATTTAGTTTTTTGATTGCTTTGTTTCATTTGTTTCGTTGTTGCTGTGCTTGTTTTTGCTGTTTCTCCTCTTTTTACTATAAAATACACGTGGTTCAGGAAAGATAAGAATATATAGTATGTTTTAAAATGTATTTATTTGTGTATTAGCGCATACTACTAATTGAACATGGCTTTCTCAAACTTTATGTTTCGTTCAATAAAAGCAAACGCTCTCTCTTAAGTTTTTAAATTATGATGTATCGTAATATATAAATCACATAGAAATGTAAATAAATCATCCGAGCTCAGCTGAAGGTTCCATGTCTTTATTGAACATATAAAATCACCCCGGACAATGGGCGTCAGAGCCGGTCGGTATTCTGCTGGAACTGACAAACCCAAACTCTCATCCTCCACCTCAGCGGCTCTACTATACGAGACAAAGATATCAAAAGTTACCACCAATAACCAAACCGAGACGACACTGGACATGACCATATAAGGTAACATTCCAACACCACATTAATAAAACAATTCGCAACATACATGTTATACAGGTAACGTACACAGGTAAACAGCGGGCGGCGCGTACCTGAAGTAAAATATAATAAACATAATCAAAACCAAAAGAGCTGATAGCTAATTCATCAATTTACACAATTACAAAAACACAATACACGGAAGTCGACTTTACATATATCTTTTGATTTCACCATAGCAAATTGAAGTTGATCATATTTTGAATTATATTATTAGAAGGAAAACACCTGGAGTTTTTCTCCGTTAGACTTTGTGGGCACATAATGGAAGTAATGAGTGGTTGACTTGTATATATATCATCACAGACGTCTGCTTCTGGTTAGTATTGATAGGAAATAAATATGATACCATACTCCTACTATATCAACAAGGTGTCTCACAGATTGCCCCCTGCACACCACTCTAAAATATACAGACTACTTCCGTTCCACAGTCGATTCATCGTCGGCTATCACGATCACTTTTAATCAAACTTCTCATATTAAAATCATTGTCACGCGACAAAAGAATAACATGCATTGATATTCAAGGATTCTAAACCAAGGTACATGTACGTTACTGAAGTTTATGTGTATCTGATAATTTAATTGGATTGAAGTTAAATTCTAAGTGATAAATAAAGGCCCCGTGGTGGTTGTATGTAAGTATGGGTATAAGTCAGACCGAGATGCAGGTCATGGGCATAGAGAGGCAAGTCATCTATAGCACGCATGGCTGAGTATTTGGACGCCATCAATTCTGTTTAATTTCGAATCAATGACCATTACTTGATGGTCCTTGTATTGTAAAACAGATAAATGACATCTCAGGGTCGACTTATAACAACTCTGTAACGCTATGCCCTTGACAATGTATCAAAAATACAACAACAGTCAAACTCTGTCCGGCGGTGCAGGAATGAGCTCTGTGAAATAGTATCGCCATTTTCCTAATTGCCTTATAAATTGTTAATGGTAATGTAGATGTGAAATGAATCCAAAAGTATGAGGCGATATTGATTATATATCAGTTTTGATATCATTATGTTACTAATATAAGTGAAATAATCAAATTATGCATATACTGCAATATGTAAATACATTTTAACTGTCCGATTGTATTTAGTTAACAAATAATGACTGGCTGATAGAACATTGAAGTATCCATGAGTGGGTATTCCTGTGTCGTTCCCAAAGATGAAACCTTCTGAGTGGGATGACGCAATGATATCTCTCACTTCCAACCCCTACCTCACACCCTCTTTGGAGTAAATGTTCTACAGATCAGTTGATCCGGTATCAGCTCGCTGTTGACAGCACCCTACGGTCTTTTCAAGATTTCGAAATCAACGAACCAGCGAATATTGACAGGTTCCACACGCTTATTACCGACGCGTTGATCGCTTGTGCATATTCGTGTATCCCTATGTCAAGATACAACCCACAGTTGAAGCCTTACTGGAACATCAACGTGAAATCTGCCCACAAGACTGCTCGTGCGCGACGAAGAGAGTGGATGTCTGAAGGTAAACCACGTGGACCCGATCATCCCTCTTACCGGGAATATAAACTAGCGAAACGTATATTCAAGAATACTCAATGCGCAGCCTATAATGAACACCTACGAAGTCTTCACCAAGATCTGAATGACGCTGCAGATGTTGACAGCAAGACATTTTGGAGAGCACTGAAGCTTCTAAAACGTCCTTCACGTCTCAAAGTTTCACCATTTAAGGTCGGTAACGAAACCTTACGCTCTCCCGTCGATATTGCGCAAGCTTTTGGTAATTACTTCCAGTCTGTTTATAAGGTTAATTCTAGGCCGGCAGAAATGTTCGACGCCGAACTTGATGACCCTAAGGACATTTTCGATCACGATGATCTAAACAGAAATATAAACTTCGACGAAGTTGAGTGCGCTATCCGAGGTTTGAAATTCAACATAGCACCCGGAGTAGATCTTATTCAAAACGAGTATTTACGATATGGAGGACGGACTCTGATAGTGTGTCTTCAAAAACTGTTCGCCAAATGTCTGGAGCATGAGCACGTGCCCAATGTATGGAAACGAGGTATAATTCTTGCCATATTCAAAGGCGGTAACAAATCTCGCGGTGATCCCGCAAGCTACAGGCCAATTACTCTTTTATGCTGTACATACAAACTTTTTGAATCGGTGATCAACAACAGAATTCATGACAGTCTAAAGACTTCACTTTTATCATTCCCAAACGACCAACAGAACGGTTTCCGCAAGTCTCTCAGTTGTACAACTGCCACATTTTCTCTCCAAGAAACAATTTTTCATAAAAGTTAGGAAGCAAAGTGTTTGTTGCATTCCTGGATATAAAAAAGGCGTTCGATACCGTCTGGCACACAGGCCTTTTTCGTAAATTCACTAATGTCGGCATCACAGGCCATCTGCTTAACACCATTCGCGAGGCGTACAAGGGTATGTCGAGCGCCGTTACGTGGCAGGGTATGACGTCACATTGGTTTCCCGTTGAATCTGGAGTCCGACAAGGTGATGTTTTATCTACTTTTCTTTATCAAACGTTCATTGATAACCTACTTGACTATCTAAGTAAAAGCAAACATGGCGCCGTTATCGATAGGGTTCCCTTCTGGGAATCCAACTCTGGCAGATGACATCACCCTCATCAGCACATCTCCGCGTTCGCTACAACACCTGTTGAACATTTGTCAGGAATATAGCATGAAGTGGAAGTTCGAGTTCAGTGATACAAAGTGCAAAATTTTAGTAATCGGAAACTACATTCCAAGGAATCCGAATGAAACATGGACACTAGGCCATCATACCCTTGATATCTCACACTCCCAAACTCACCTGGGTACAGTGTTTTCGTCCAAACTGTCTAACACCGAACGTATCACCAACGCTTGTGATAAAGGTAGAAGAACCTTACATTCTATTGTTGGTGTAGCTCCCTCCTTATCTGCAATAAGTCCTGTCGTTAAAACCAGTCTCTACAAGAAAGTCGTTTTACCGTCGATTCTGTATGGGTGTGAACATTGGACTAATCTCACTTTAACAGAAATCTCCAAGATTGCTTGTTTTCAACACTACGCTGTAAAACTCATACTGGGTTTACCACGTCGTACAAGGTCAGATATAGCCGAATCTATACTTGGTCTTTTCAGAATCTCAGCAGAAGTCGACCGGAGGAAACTACTGTTTCTACAAAAAATGATAGCTATGGACCAATCCTATCTGCCGAAGCAAATTTTTACCATGCGTCTACATTTATATATTTCAGTGTTACCCAACACACCAGCTAACCATAAGGATATTTCCCTGATATAGTTAAAGTACTCCGGAAATACGATCTTCTTTATTATTTGGAGACATATCTACGGTCTTACATTTTTCCAACCAAGTCCCAATGGAAACGCATAGTGAAATCCACTATTAGGTCCTACGAAAACTCGGCTCTCAAGGAACGTATGGCAAATGATAATGACTTCTCCTTTTTCCAAAAGATTCATTGCTCATATGACCTATATAGCTTGTGGCATGCTGCGGAATCTCCGTCCGATATGCAAAACATTTATTATATATGTTCTGTGTTGGCTCTGCCTAGTGGCCTTGCCGATGAACAATGCCCACTCTGCACAATGTCTCATGACGTCGCAGTAATTCATCTGTGTGCTGATTGTATAGTCAATATTGCTCTAAAACAAAGCTTTATGGAAGACATTCTCATTACCTTCGGTCCAACTGTATTCCATTTCATTGAGAGAATGGATGCTACTGCCTTCACCCGCACCATATTAGGAGCCAATACAGGAATTCCCTTCATTGACGATACAGACTATGAACAATTCCTCATGAAATCTGTTCGATTTGTCGCTCGTGTTACGCGATGTCTGTTGTAATGTCTTGACTTAACCCAACGTAACTGTTTCGCGCGGACATGAAAATCCCTTTCAATGCCGCGCTTGCATCTCGATGTATATACATATTTTTTGTCGCGTTTTCTTCTAATTCCTCTATTCATTTACTTTTTTATGTCGATTTCCTTGTATTTAAAATCTCCAACCGGAGGAAATAAAGTATGATGATGATGATGATGATGATGGTGTTCGTGTAGAGTTTGGTATATATATGGTCCAATATAGGTAATGGATCCTAATGGCCCTGTCACACTGTTGCGTATCGTACTAGCGTATGCCAGCGTATGAAAATTATCACGTATACGCTGACATACGCTAGGGGTACGTTAGGCATAGGTTGTATACGTTTCAAACACGCTGGCATACGCTGGCATACGCTGAAGCAGAAATAAATGTTTGAGCAAATTCAAAATTTTGTGCGTATGCGGACGTATGGTTAATACGCTAAGCATACGCTAGGCATACGCTGAATACGCTAGAGGCACAATATAGGTACGTTACTCATAGGTCGAGTAAGCTGGACATAAGTTGCCATACGTTGGCGGAAGGTGTATCGTACAGCCCGGGCAGACGATGATTGCTTCTTAGGAGGCATGATGGAGAGAGATGTTGAGAGATATGTTGATCGTCCGCCGTCTACTGCAATAATGCAGCAATGTTTCCGCCTTTATATAGGCTTTTTGTCACGTGATACGCGGTACGCTGGGCATACGCAGTTCACACGCTACTCATACGCTAGCCATACGCAGAGTACGCTGGCCATACGCTGTTCATACGCTGACATACGCTGGTCATACGCTGACATTCGCTGTCAATACGCTTTCAATACGCTGGCCATACGCTACTCATAGGTTCAATACGGTAAGTATACGCACAATTCTGTATTTTCAAGGGCTTCTTGTGCGTATGAAAGTTATATTATGAATTTTCATACGCAACTCATACGTTTCTCTCATACGCAACAGTTTGACAGGGCCATAACAAACAGATGTTCGCTGGTGATGCGTATTTTTCTAGAAATAGATAATTCGTCATGTAGTAATAACGACATGCAGTACCAAGTAAATTGTCGAATTTTCGAGGCAATCTGGCACTTTATCAAGACACAAGTAAATTAAAAACGATCACATACAGGCATAAACATGGAACAGTTACATGTACACAAGTTTGATAGATGAACATTGAACAATGTCGGTAAATTTGTGTTTACGAACCCCTTGTCGATAATTAATTAGCCGTAAGCTTATTGAAATTAATTACAAAACATCTTGGGTGGTGGACAGATAGTATAAATAAACATTCAAATGAAAGATTTAAAAAGAAAAGTAACAGCGTAAGTTCAAGCGGTGTGATGACAGCGCGTGCTTTTGTAGCAAATGTTTATTTTTTCTCTGCAGTTGGTTCATTGCGTCCCACAAACTCGCCCCAACCTGCGGGCATCGAGTAGCAATGACAATGTCTGGTGTCGAATTCCATAGTTCTGACTAAAATTATCCTGAATAAAGGGATTCTCTACTGGCAAACGATGCTAATTCAGTTATAATTTTGGCAGCTTCTAACTGAACCTTTTCAAGTTTGTCTGCATTTGCAACACCCATCTCAAACTTCACAACAATATTCGAATAATGGTAGAATAGAAGTTTTGTAAATCTTTAACAAAGTTTGCTTGTTGAACACATATCTGAACGCTAATCTGTTTTGCCACATGTTAACCTATATATTTGATATGTTTACTCCATTTACAATTTTCATCTCACGTTCGTCCTAGGTGTTTATGATGATCAACAAAATCTTCCATTTTTAATCGATTAAATTTGACTAGCCAATTTTCTACCCAAATTTGAATGTTTGCTAAATCATTGTTAATTTTAGTTTCGACGGCCAAAAGAGAATTATCAGAACACAATAAGGAGGTATCGCCTGCAAATAGTTTAGAAAGACTTTCAAGGTTGGCCGTTATATATTTTTTTATGTATATTTAATAAAAAGTAATTGATCTAATACAGAGCCTTGTGGAACAGCAGCATTAGTATCTTTAATAGTAGATTTGCTATTCCCAATGAAAACTTGATGGTTTCTATTTCTTACATAATCACTTAACCAAGATCAAAGTTTCCCACTAATACCGTAATAAGCTAATTTTACATGTTTCCCTTGTGCCACACTCGATCGGACGATCGAATACTAAGCAATTGCAAGTTGGCTTATTTTTTTTTTTTAGGTTTTCACATCAAGTATGATAAATCTCTATAATTTGGTGAGCAGTAGAATGACCAGGCTGAAAAACAGGCTGGTATTTATATATCAACGAATTTTCAAGTCGCTATCTATGTAGATATTTAACAATTAACCTTTCAAATACCTATTCCAATAGTGCTAAGTCTACAGTCTATAGTCTGAAGACATTTTCTTATCACCTTTTTTGAATAACGGCATTACCAAAGCTAATTTCCAAAGTTTCGGAAAGATTCCAGTTCCCAAGGAAGACCTACCTGTATATATTAAATACAAAGGAAAGGTTATGGATTCGGCAGTGTATTTTAACAAATGCTGACTTATTTCATCATTGCAAACCGCTTTATTTGTTTGTAAGGATTTGAGAATGTCAGTTCTGTAATGTCATCTAATCGAAAGGGTATGTATGTAGTGTCCGTACGTGATACTTCAGGCACGTCTCTGTCAGTGTAGAAATAAAAACAATCATTTAAAACATTGACATTGCATTCGTTAGTACACTCGAGAATTCCAAGTATTATCATTTATTAGAGGTGGTATAGAGTTTAAAGTATCAGATGTTTTAACAATCTACGGACAATCTTCCAAACATTTCTAGGGTTTGAATCAAAGTAATGATATGTCTGTTTAAAATAATTCTTGTGTACGTCTTTTAAGTAATGAACGTGATTACGTTGTATGCCAAAATTTGCTTCGTGTACAGTTTTTTTTTCATTTGTTTTACGTCTTTTTCTTATCTCGTATGTCCGAATTAAACGCAGGCTTTTCATCTGGTCGAATATTTACAGTCTTTGTCGGTATACTCTACTGGCTAAGTCTAAATATTTATCTGTAAATTTCTCACGCATCTCATCCAGGGAGTAAAAAAAAAAGATCTACCCAGTCAATATTCTTCAGTCTGTTTTTTAAACGTTCGTCATTTGACTCATTTTAACATGTTATCTTTCGTTAATAACATTTGTCGCTTTGTGATCAGAAAGTTAAATTCAGTGTCAGTGTTAATAACGTCTGAAAACGTAGATGGATTACTTGTACAAGTACTCGCACAATTTTTTAAGCCAATCAGCTGCTGTTTCCCATGAACCCAGCCGCTAAAGAATGTGTTTTTTTCTGAGTACTTTTACAAGTAATTGGTTTTGGACGAGTCGTCCGTATATATCACACCAGATGTATAACCACCAGCCCACCTCGGTGAATCCTTATAACAAGAAGTACACCTCCCGTATGGTACCAATTAGGGACGGGGTACCTGCATTGGCGCCAGTAACCCGACTCGACTTGTCATTTAACCAACAACTTGCTGTAAAACAGAGCTCGTATTAGTATTAAGCCGGAACAGCAAGATAACTTTATTAATTAAATACGCCATTCTAATAATGACTCGTTTTTATATTAAGTACCAGAAAAAAATTGACATCTTAAGATGAATATCTTTTTTTTCAGTCCTTCTTTATTTCTTCATGTCATAACTTCTGGTTTGTTTTGCGCAATCCCGTTTTTTCCATTTGTCTGTATGTATTAATGTTATCATCCTAAGGAATACGTGTTTTGACATTTTCATTCGTTGAATGAGTTAAGTACAGAACTGATAATTGCGTTAAGATGGATATTTGTGCAACGAAACGATCTAAACATTTTCAAACCGCGAGGAAATTGCCCCCTGACTATTTGATGTTATACATAATGTGTCCGTTATGTATTTTATGTACATGATATACACCACATGCAGCACGATTTCTATTTGCAGGGATTCTTTATATTCCTCTTCCACTGCGCGTTCAACTTAGAGGTAAGTATTCCAACTGACACGATTTACTTTTTCATAGCTTTGTTCTTGAAAAGAAGGGATTTACGAAAACCGTTTTATTCGTATAAGCAAGGTGCTGGATTTAAAACATTCCAAATCAACATTATTCAAAAGCACTCGTCGATAATATATATGGGAGAGCCATCAATGTTAATGTTGTTTTTATAGATTAATCTTTAAATTCTTTATATATTTATTGAAGCAATGTATTGCATATACATTTTTCTGAGTGATATAAAATAGATATCAAATTTACAAAACCTTATCAAAATGTAAAATAAAAGCTGCATGGAACAGCTAATTCCAAAATGCTAATATAATCAGATTAATGTTACATATTAAACGTGATGTATTCTCCTTATTACTTCTCGTTTTATTTATATATTTTAAGGTTTTGTGCCATTTTTCCTTAGCAAAAAACAGATAAGTTATATTGGCGCAACCACGGAAATGTTTGCATAGTATATTTATGCTTTTCATTATTGATTCTAGATAAAAAAAAAAACCTGGCTGTTGTTTTAAATGCTGCAAATCAGACAATACTTTTTTTCTTGGAGCTTATTTCTGGTGAAATATGACTCCGTTAAATGCATTAATGTGTATTATCATCCAATTAAGTAAATATTTAAAGCGTTACTTATTACATTCGCAATATACATTTACTGTGTCATATCAATAATTTCAGGTCCGGCAAGCACTGTCCAAAATGAGAGAAAGAAGAATACTTCAAAGAGGTGACTTCGTTTCCCTGTCAAACGGAAACTCGGATGGTATACAGGTAACATACACATATGAAGTATAGGTACAACACAGAATGGCACTCTTTGGTTTGTTTGAGTGGTTAAGGTGTCCCGACACTTTAACACTAGCCCTCCACCTCTGTGTTGCGAGTTCGAAACCTACGTGGGGCAGTTGCCAGGTATTGACCGTAGGCCGGTGGTTTTTCTCCGGGTACCCCGGCTTTCCTCCACCTCCAAAACCTGGCACGTCCTTAAATGACCCTGGCTGTTAATAGGACGTTAAACAAAAACAAACCAAACAAAGTATCACAAGGCAGAAATTAGACAAAAAAAAAGAAATTTATTCTAGACAATGCAACTACGTGTAACAACTGTTAACAACTGTTACACATGTCACATGTAAAAATCACATACACAAGATGTTTTCATTCCATGTTATTTATTGTCCATCACGTGTTTTCTGGCATTTGTCTGCAAACATATTAGAAAAACATTCAGTTCCTCGCAGACAATATATTTGACAAATCAATTATTCATGATAAAAATAATAAAAGAATGGTAAATGATAACATTTTGATAATAATGTAATTGCATTCACTAAATTACATTAATCAAGTTATTCATACACTTACATATACTCATTCATTTCATGTACGTTCAGATTACATATGAACTTATATACCTGTCATAAAATACCCTGTGAGTGACAGTATGTTATAATACGACAATAGTATTTAACGTAATCTAATACAACAGTATAACTCACCCTAAGTAAGGTAAAGATGGGAGTTCACCGTTACATTTTCTTGTTGTGAATTGATTTCAACAACCTGTGATAACAAATATACAAGTGTTCAATCACACACTAACATGTGAGTAAATGAACATTTCGATATTATAAAATACAACATAAATAAAATTTACTAGTCTCCAGGATTCGATCTCATAAATACGAGACTTGGATTCAATTATAAAGCTTCGGTGTTATCCATTACACCATCACGTGTGTTATCATATACAGGTAATTAATATACTCATAGACACTTGCAATGAGCTTTATATCTATAAATATAATTCACCACATATAAATAGAAATCAACACAAATACATGTATAGCTAAAACGAATTTACAAAACGATCTAATTGTCTCTATATCTACTAACTATTTTGCAAATACTTATACTGAATCATAAATAGATGTATTACTCACAATTATTTATATTTTGATCCGGAATAGATTACTGGAGAAACTTGAAAACTTGATCCACCTGTTGATTGTCAGCTGTCTGATATTGTACTGACCAGTAACAAAGGCCTTGTATTTAAACTGACCACTCCAAACCGATTGGTCAAAAATAGATCGGAAGGTTCCGGAAATTAATGTTTTACATTTTCCTTAATTTTAGTACATATCAATGATGATCTGAATTATATTAGAAATGTTAATACAACTAACTCGTAAAAATGACACTAATATAGCGTATACAAAATATTCGAGATCACGTGATTATCATGTGATCCACGGCTACTATACTAAGCATTAGGAAACCAATAACATACATAGTAAATACAAAGTATGTACAATTCACCTTGTTACATTCTTCCCTGCTTAAGGTTGATGCCACAGCAACCTATCATCTTAAAAATTACAAAAACATATTTCTGCTTCTTAATTCTTAATTCCCTTTTCAAAATTTAACCGGCATTAAAGTATTATTGTTTCAAAAACATAACCGAGCTAATTAAGCTGCGAAAAATGAATTTACTACACACATTCCAACCGGTATTAACCAATGATGTGTTCAATACATTAATATGCAAAAAGTATGTCTTGATAAAAAAACTATTTTGTTTGTATACTAAAAAACATCAGAAGCCTGATATTGTCCATATGGACAATCTATCACATATCACTTATTAAAAGATGAAAAATCATTAAAACCTTCTTGCAATGTTCGACCTAACGAACTACTCAGAGATGTGCCTAACATAGCAATAGCTTGACTGAAATCCTGAAAATTAGGAGGAAGACCAGGCCTAACAAACGCCGACATCTCATTGTCGTTCATGGACGCTGTAGACTTTACTGCCGTTTTAGGAAGACGATGAGGATTAGAATGCTGTCCTTTCGTCCGGCGATCTGATATCCTCCTTCCTGACGCTTGGCTCTCCGCTTCCACCCTAGTCTCAGATTCAGTGTCTGTTATGACGTCACTATGCCGCTGACGCAACTCTTCTCGCGTGATTCCTACATTGGAAATCTCTGTAGGTTCTACATGTTTGCGTGACGTTTCATCTCTGTCTCTTACTACACTGTCAACACTTGAACGTTTTTCCTGACTCCCCTTCCCTGCTTTGTCAGAAGCGTGTCTCTGTGGGAGGGGTTCATTATACACGTTCCAGACGCTATCATCGGAGTCCTCAGTTTCGCTCGTGTCTGACTGTTCATTGACGTCATTCGGTGACGTCATGCCACTTGTTTCCTGTCGAGTCTTTCCTAACGAATCAAAAACCAGTCTTTCACAAGAATTTTCGCCACTGTCGTTGCCTTCTGATCTTTAGTTGGAATTGCCGATGTAAATTTTGTGAAAACGTCCGTAATAACTAGCACGTTCTCTCTGCCATCCGACGCTTTCTCTAGCTGCGTAAAGTCTATAGCAACAACTTCCATTGGTTGAAAAGCCAAGAGATGCGCCATTGGGAGTTTGACTGTCGGTACGGGCATTTTTGCGACCATACATCGTTCGCACTGTTTAATCCACTTTTGAACGTCATTTTCCAATCCAGGCCAATAACATCGTTTCTTAACTAACGACATAGTGCGTTCCATTCCTTGATGTCCTGATAGATTGTGCAACGATTCCAAAATTTGAGACTTCATTGATTCAGGAGTTACGAAAAGAAAATTATTGCCAATTTCTGGGTCCATGATTTTGTACCACAAAATCCCATCTTCCTCAATTAATCTATCCCACCTCCGTAGTATCTTACGAGCAACATTTAGTTCCTGACGTAATTGCCGTTCTGTGGGTTTGTGTCCCGTTTTCCACCACTTCCAAACAATTGCAATGTTTTCATCATTCAACTGTCGTGAATGAAGTTCCGTTCTGGAATACTCAGGAAACGTTAATGTTGTAGCGAGCTGTTCGTTTGTTGTTACAGTAACAGATGTATTCATTATCTGAACTGTATGTAGTTCCTCTGACACACGGGTTGTTTTTGTTAAATTTTGCAAAAGAACTCTAATTTCTTCTGATAACTTGGGATTTCTACTGAGTGAATCGGCGTTGGCATTCGATTTGCCAGATCGATACTTGATGACGAAATCAAACTGAGCAAGTTGTGCTGCCCAGCGCATTTCCGTTGCTCCTAACTTAGCTGTTTTCAGATAGCTGAGAGGATTGTTGTCGGTAAATACGGTAAATGATCGGCCTAATAGATAATCTCTAAATTTGTCCGTGACTGCCCATTTCATTGCTAGTAACTCCAATTTCATTGAGCTGTAGTTGTCCATATTCCTCTCTGACGGTCTTAAACTCCGTGAAGCGTACGCAATGACAACCTTTTGTTGTCCTTGTTCCTGTGATAGCACAGCTCCCAATCCGTCATAGCTAGCATCCGTTTCGAGAATAAACTCCTTCGTGAAATCCGGATAACCAAGTATCGGTGCTTCGGTTAACCGTTGTTTCAGAGTTTGAAATGCGTTCTCTGTCTTGTCGTTCCATTTCTCGGTAAATTGCCGTTTATCTGTCGTTGATGATGACTTTCTTCCCTTTTTGTCCTGCTTTGTGAGAAGTTCGTGTAACGGTGCAGCAATACTAGAGAATCCTTTGACGTAACGACGGTAATACCCACATAAACCTAAGAACGAGCGTAATTCCTTTTCAGTTGTTGGTGATTTCCATTCTGAAATTGCTTTTGTTTTTCCAGGATCGGTTTCGATTCCTCGTTCAGAAACAACATGCCCAAGAAATTTGGTTTCCTTTTTGAAGAAATGACATTTGCTGTTTTTCATTTTTAATCCATGTTCCTTTAATCTGCTGAACACGTACTCCAACCGTTTCAGATGTTCCTCTATTGACGGCGAAAATACTAGTATGTCGTCCAAGTATATCAGCAGTAGATCAAAATTCGCTTCCGCCATACACGCCTCCATCAATCGTTGAAAAGTAGCAGGACTATTACAGAGTCCCATTGGCATACGATTGTACTCGTATAAACCTCCTGTACCTACCCGGAATGCAGTTTTATGACTATCTCTTTCATCAATACCCACTTGATAATAGCCTTGCGCTAAATCCATAGAGCTGAAGTACTTTGCACCATGTAATGCATCTAGAGCCTCCTCTATTCTTGGTAATGGATATGCGTCTTTAATGGTTTTGTCATTGAGGAGCCGATAATCCACACAAAGCCGTAAACTACCGTCCTTTTTTCGTACGAGTACTACTGGCGCAGCGTATGGACTTGTACTCTTCCGGATGATATTTTGACGCAACATTTTGTTGATATGATCCCTCACTTCCTCCATCTGATAAGGTGGAATGCGCCGATGAGCTACTTTGATAGGAATCTCGTCCGTGGTTTGAATACGATGTTTTATGAGATCTGTATATCCCAATTCTTCATCACTCTGACAGAAACAATCTTTGTATTTGTAAAACAACTGAGCTACTTGTTTCTCTTGCTCTGGTGTTAAATCAACTTCTCCCACGTCTATAGTAAACGATAATTGGTCCAATTTTGTAATTTCATCCGGTACCGGCTCGTTTTCGATGGTTTCCAGACGAACATTAATTTCAGACTCCGTAACTTGGATGTTACATGACGTTGAAGTCGTACATTCGGTGAAATTTTCCACGACATGTGCTGTTCCTATCCGGCTTTTCTGGGGTAACCATACATCCTCACTTCCAAGGTTCACAACTCTGACAGGAACTCTGCCATTGTTGACTTCACTGAAAGTGTCCACAACGATAATGTTCTTAGGCAGCGAACCACTGTTTCCTTGTATGGCTTGAATAGCAACAGTATATGGTTTATTGTGTATTGATTGACGAGTTGTTCCGGTAACTACTTTCATGGAGTATGCAGGTATCTTTATCGACTGATTCCCGGGAATTTTCACGAAACTGACACGATCATCCTCTGTGGTTGCAGACATCTCATATAGAGCTAATATCTCCATCCAGGATTGATCGCTGGTACCATTTTCTCCTGTCGACTTTTCCTTGTCAGTGTTCGTTACTTCTTTCATCAATTTAAAGAAGTTACTCCCTAATAAACCTGGAACCCTTTCCTTGCGTTTGATTCCGTGGAAATCCGTCGGATCCTTCACAACCAACATGCCAACTCCGGATACCTTCCGATCGATGATGTCAATGTCGACCTCAACATATCCAATGTATGGAACCTCCAATTCGTTTGCACCAGTAACTCTCATCCATTTGGTAACATCTATCAACTCGGATTTCTTCCCAACCAATTTCCTAAAGAAATGTTCGGTAATGGTCGAAATTTGCGAGCCTGTGTCAATCAAACATCTGACCTTTTCCCCTTCAATGAAAACGTCTATCTCCGGACATTCACCGATAGCATTCTTTAACACCGTCTGTTTTATTTTGGAGCCAAGAGAACTATTCCCCACTGTCTGACTCCCTACAGTGGGTTCTGGGCGTTTAAATCCCGCTTTCCTGTTTCTTGCTTTCTGTTATATTGGTGTCCACCATTATTACCATACTGTTTCTGTTGTTGTCCAGGTTTTCGTTCTGTAGGACATTCCCTACTAACATGTCCACGACCTCCACAGTTATAGCACTTTATTGCTCCTCTACCTCGGCCTCGACCAGTTCCTTTAACAAAGCTATTTGTTCCGCCCCCTACTAGCTTTGTAAGTGCGTCCAATTGCTGCTGTTGTTTCGCTAGCATTTCTTGTTGACTTTGCAACATGGCAGTTACTGCTGATGTAGCAGAGGACTCTTTAGTTTTGAGTTCATCATTAGTGACACACACTTCCTGTTCCGAGACAGACACGCTTTTATGTCGAGATGGTATTGTCTCGTCCTCCGTCCAGCGAATTACTAACTGCCTGAAATCAGTAAAAGATACATCCTTATGTTCAAACATGTATCTGCGCATCTCCCGCCGCAGCTGAATGTCAACCACACCATCTGTGAATCTTTCTTTTAACATCAAGTCTCTATCACCGACTATGACTCTATCCTTCTTCACAATTCTGTCCATCAATTTCAATAACACCAAAGAATATTCTTGTAAAGTCTCTCCTTTGTTTTGATTTCTTTGATAAAACCTCTGTTGTAACTGTCCAACAGTTTCGGCTTCTTGAAATGTTGTTCTTAATATTTCCAAAATTTTTGTTGCGGAGGATTTTTCAGTTTCTGACCTTATACGAATTTCGTCTTTTGCTTGTCCCTGTAAGTGCGCATATAAAAACTCTACTTGAGCGTCACTTCCGGTGATGGTTTTTAAATGGTGTATCGCATCCTCTATCCACTCTTCTGCTGTTGGATCTGTCTCTTTTACAGGTCTCCCTGAGAATTTATCCAATTTTCTGTTTTTGTTAATGTAGACAGTTTTCGGAGAGCTGGTATATGATTCAAATTCCTGTTTGGTTCTCAACAATTCTTTCTCCAATCTGTCAGCGCGCGCAGTCTCACTGTCTATTCGTTGGACTTCTTGTCTTAATCTATCCAATTCCGCCTTTAATTCCTTCAGCTCTGCCATTTTGTTGCAGTTCGTTCACAATGATATTCCGTCCAGATGATATACGTACCATACGAGTTCAAGAAATAATGCACAGGAAGTAGCGAGAAACATCCCACATAACAACCAATACAATACCCCGACCCCGAATGGATAATGTATAATGTTAACGGAAACAATCAATGTACATGCGAATAAGTAACCGTCGCATCCAAGCATGTGCTAGAAGTGGTACTGGGTGTACTCCATCCTTCGACAATTTCCGATTGAGCGAATAATAATATAGGACGCTTTGCTGTCACTCAACACTATTGCCACACTGTGCTGTATCCGGTCCAAATCAGGTTTATTGAAAGGCCTGGTCAAAAACTTGCTAAGTTTGGATTCAGTCATAGAAACATATCATACACAATAACAATAACATACAGGTAATTACAGGTGAAAAAAAATCTAAATTCATGCAAGTGATAATAGTTAATAGAAAAGACTAACTTACCAATGATGATACATAACACTAATTTTAAACGTAATTAAATATTCAAAATGTTCTTTTCGTCATTGGAACTGTCCAATCAATCACCAGTATCCAGTGTCCACCTGGTACGTCCTACCGGAATCCATGATATCCGTTATTCAAGATATCCATAACCCATGATATCCACAATCAATGATATCCAAATACGTAAGCAATGATAACCGTAATCCACAATGTCCCATCTCATCAAATGCCTATTGTTGATGGAATCCTGTCCTTGACGCCAAAATGTCACATGTAAAAATCACATACACAAGATGTTTTCATTCCATGTTATTTATTGTCCATCACGTGTTTTCTGGCATTTGTCTGCAAACATATTAGAAAAACATTCAGTTCCTCGCAGACAATATATTTGACAAATCAATTATTCATGATAAAAATAATAAAAGAATGGTAAATGATAACATTTTGATAATAATGTAATTGCATTCACTAAATTACATTAATCAAGTTATTCATACACTTACATATACTCATTCATTTCATGTACGTTCAGATTACATATGAACTTATATACCTGTCATAAAATACCCTGTGAGTGACAGTATGTTATAATACGACAATAGTATTTAACGTAATCTAATACAACAGTATAACTCACCCTAAGTAAGGTAAAGATGGGAGTTCACCGTTACATTTTCTTGTTGTGAATTGATTTCAACAACCTGTGATAACAAATATACAAGTGTTCAATCACACACTAACATGTGAGTAAATGAACATTTCGATATTATAAAATACAACATAAATAAAATTTACTAGTCTCCAGGATTCGATCTCATAAATACGAGACTTGGATTCAATTATAAAGCTTCGGTGTTATCCATTACACCATCACGTGTGTTATCATATACAGGTAATTAATATACTCATAGACACTTGCAATGAGCTTTATATCTATAAATATAATTCACCACATATAAATAGAAATCAACACAAATACATGTATAGCTAAAACGAATTTACAAAACGATCTAATGGTCTCTATATCTACTAACTATTTTGCAAATACTTATACTGAATCATAAATAGATGTATTACTCACAATTATATATATTTTGATCCGGAATAGATTACTGGAGAAACTTGAAAACTTGATCCACCTGTTGATTGTCAGCTGTCTGATATTGTACTGACCAGTAACAAAGGCCTTGTATTTAAACTGACCACTCCAAACCGATTGGTCAAAAATAGATCGGAAGGTTCCGGAAATTAATGTTTTACATTTTCCTTAATTTTAGTACATATCAATGATGATCTGAATTATATTAGAAATGTTAATAAAACTAACTCGTAAAAATGACACTAATATAGCGTATACAAAATATTCGAGATCACGTGATTATCATGTGATCCACGGCTACTATACTAAGCATTAGGAAACCAATAACATACATAGTAAATACAAAGTATGTACAATTCACCTTGTTACACACATGTTAGCTGTCTCCTTAACATGCCACAGTATATTGATATACGATTGGTGTTCAATAAAAGATGTCAGCTATACATCGTTCTCAAAGGGTCTTCCGGGGCTCCATCAAACTGTAGCGTAAATCGTATGGTTGATATACACTGATGACCGTACCTTCTCTAGAGGATGTCATACTTACACAAACATCCTTCTCACTACCAAAATAATATACAACAAAAGCAAAGACATAAGGGGAAAAACAAACGGGAGCAATGATTTAGTCTTAGTTTAGGTAATATAACAATGGTTCTTAATGTTCAGCTGAGTTATAATGTGTGCACAAATAGTTTATTTTTAATTAACATCATAACAAACCCGTAATCTTGAATGTACAATGTAGGTCAAGATCGTTCACTGAACAAGCATGGCGGTGTTTCGTTTCCACATGTTATTGGCCCTTAAATCTGGTAACATAGAAGTCGTTTGCAGATTTTAACAATTAATCTCAGAATAAAACTGGCCTTATATCGTGACCCTGTGCCTCTTGGTTATTGAGAAGGAGGTGTTTATATATTTCAACAAATCTCATCCCAGTGACAATATACTTCTGGCCCAGTACCGTGACTCTTAACCTCTTGATTATTGAGAATCAATTCAAAGACTTGGACATATTTGACCCCTGTGAATTTAAGTAGGTTTAGGTCATTCATTTAAACAAACTCTGAAGCTCTCTATCCCGGCATGCTACTGACCCAATGGGATGACACTGAGATTTCAGTTCATAAGAAAAAGTCGAAAACCTCAATTATTTTCAAACGATTGACACACGATCGACGATGCACGACAATGAACAAAAAGCGATAGCAATAGATCAGTTGACACATCGTCTAAGATGACCTATTTACACGGTTTCTTCGTTATTAGTCCGTGCTCAAATTAAAACCGTTTCTTTAAAAGACATCGTTGTGGACATTACTTTTTTCCTGAATATGTTACATTGCCACTATTGAAACACTATTCCTTAATGTTAACAATTACATTACAGAAAACATGTCACCAATCAAAGACTCGGAGGCCATATCGGAAGAAGAGGGTGTCCTCAGTGACGTCCGATCAAACCACTTCCTGGTCTCCGAAACACTCCAGTGTGTCGAGCAGGGGTAGTACACAGAGTACTGATGTCCGCGAAACTGGTACGATGACAGCTGCAATATTTGACATAGTAATTGGGGTTTTTTTTTGTTATTTTTTTTACATTTGGTAGTCAATAATAGGGAAATACAAGAAGTTATCATTTGTATACTGATTTTCTCATTTTAACGATTAGTCGTTAGCTTTTATAGATAAATGGGGAATTTCGATTAAAACTTATTATGCTTCAAGTATTTCAAATATAACGACGGAGAAGGTAGTTTAGATATATTTGTGTAGGTTATAAAAATGTAGTATAAGGAAAGAAAAACAACAACAAGCGTTCCTAGTTTGATTCTCATTTTTATACCCCCGCAACGAAGTTAGGGGGGTATACTGGAATCAGGTTGTCTGTCCGTCCGTCCGTACGTTCGTTCGTTCGTTCGTTCGTCCGTCTGTCTGTAGACGCATTTTGTCCGGACAACTCCTCCTAAACCGATGGACCGATTCAAATGAAACTTCACACACATAATGATCATGTGCAGATGTGTATGCCACTTTCTTTTTCTCGAAATTATGGTTGCTATGGCAACTGGTCACTATAAAGATGTTTTCTGATAATAACCATAACTTTAAGTTTGTCCAGACAACTCCTCCTAAACCGAATGGTCGATTTCAATGAAACTTCACACAAATTTAGAGGACCATGTGTAGATGTGCATGCCACTTTCTTTTTCTCAAAATTATGGTTGCTATGGCAACTGGTCACTATAAACAGGTTTTCTGATAAGAACCATAACTTTAAGTTTGTCCAGACAACTCCTCCTAAACCGAAGGGCCGATTTCAATGAAACTTCACACAAATATAGAGGACCATGTGCAGATGTGCATCTCACTTTCTTTTTCTCAAAATTATGGTTGCTATGGCAACTGGTCACTATAAACAGGTTTTTTGATAAGAAGCATAACTTTAAGTTTGTCCAGACAACTCCTCCTAAACCGAAGGGACGATTTCCATGAAACTTCACACAAATATAGAGAACCATGTGCAGATGTGCATCTCACTTTCTTTTTCTCAAAATGATGGTTGCTATGGCAACTGGTCAATTTATTACTGGGTTATCTTAGTTGGCCTCTAATAAACAGTTCCAATTCACCATGGACTCGTGTAGATTGCGGGGGTATTAGTCAGCTATCCTGGCGACAGTTCTAGTTAATTAGGCAAATGAATCATTTCATTTTAGTGACATATATGGCCTAAATACGAAGCCGACTACCTACCACAAAGAAAAAAAAATAAAAGAATACTTTACATCAATTACATCAATCGAAAGCTCTACTTTCATGAATCGTTTGCAGGAATTACATATTATAGCCCGCGACCCACATGTCCTTAATGTCCAGAGACAACTCTAATTAGTAGACATTAAATAAAAAGGCAATGGTTGGTTGCACTGTTGTATCACGTGGCTTTTTCTTCCCTGTGGCTATCAAAGTATTCTTCAGTACATCCGTCCTCATATGACCTTATATGTTGCAAGGATGGCATCTTCGACACTAATAAACAAACAAACAAAACAACCCTCTAGGGGTCTAGACGGAGTTACAAGTGCTTGACCCTATTTTGGTCTTTTCTATGTAGCAGTGGCGACCGTTTGTCGACATCAACACTTGTATTGCGTTTTCTAGCTAAATTTCCCCGAAAGAATTATACAGTAAGAATACATGATTGAATTGGTCGATAAATAGCAAATGTGCACACTAGTAAGATAGCAGTCACACATGGCCTGAGCCGACGCCTTCCACCTCATTTGCCTTGTTTGGAATCATTATTAAATTGATATATATTCTAAAGTATCTTTAAAGTATTTTACGCTCTCTAAACGAGGAAGTAGATATATATGTACAGTATGTAGAATATGTATTGACAGGCAACTGTATCAGTACATACAACTCCATATGTGTATTACAGTATAAACATTACAACATAATATATTGACAAATTACTCGTGGTAAAAAGGGGGTCTATATGTCGTTTATTTTTTGTTAAATGGAAATTGACAAATAAAACAAATTTTAAACTAAAAAGGGGTCACCGACTTTTACATAAAACTGTAATGTACCAGGGTAATTGAACTAGGCGTCCCTCGATGATGAGCGCTTACTTCTTCCACGACACCAGTTGTGTAATTCTATGTCTCGTACACATAAAGTCGCGTCCACAAAAAAGAAAAACAATATTTGGTGATGACAATGTCGCCGTTGATAGAGATTGGGTGACACAAATTTATTCATTTTCTTGTATATGTGTGACTGTGGGGTGGATTCGCATTCATATTGTGATATAGTCGTCCTCGCGCAAAAATAATGACTACAATCTACTTTATACATACATTGTATGTATTATTAGGTTATTGCTTTTAATGGATTTACTTATAGATATCCCGTACAACATAAGTATGTATCAAAGTATGTACGCATGAAATAATAATTCTTTAAAAAAGATGTCAGTGGTTCACCGCCTACATGACTTCGCGATACCTCGAACAGACTGTGTTCTTAATACAGCTACCAAGTGTATACTTCTTGCGATCGTTTACACATTCAAATGCACCACAGCCGTCACAAAGACGATATGAGTCCGAAGTCCATGACATCATATCTTTTAAGTAAGTTCAATAATGACTTTTCTTTTAATTAATGAGATGTTAGAAAAAGCCAATCACCTGAAACTAAATGAGAAATGGTTATCTTCATCTGTAGTTAACTTTGTAATATCGTCAGTGACTAATATCATTTGTCAGATGAGGGCGATCATTCTGTATCAAAATCTCGTTCAAGGCGAAGCCTACATATACCAAATGTCAGTCCGAGACCAAAGATAAATCCCTCTCACACATACGGGTGATATATTCTTTTCTTGCACATAATTAATGTAAATTGCATAATCTTTGGAAATAGCATAAACGATACGACTTATTTGTAATCAAAAATAATTTAAATTCCTCTGAAATACATCCTTTTTAGTTATGCTTCAGAAAATAAATCTGGTATAATTGTGTACACTTTTAAAAACGCAATTGCAATGATCGGCAGCACTGAGAGTCGGGAAATGATAAACGAGTACTCCTTCTGTTTTCCATTTGCCTCAGAGGCGACTTGCGTGGGAATCCCTTGCAAAATTCGAGATTTTCTTTCGTGTCCTTTTCCCTTACAAATGCTTCCACAAATGTTTTTCTTTTTTTTTTTCTCATAATGCCCCACCAAGCAAAGCATTGCTTCGGGGTTTATGGCAGAACGCCTGCACATGAAATTAAGGTAGTAATTAAAATGTATACTGAATGATTTTTGAATTCGTTCGCTTTAACATTGGAAGCTATCGAAAACTGCATTAAACCCGTTTTCTCTTTCCCGAGATATGAGCCGTCAAAACTGGCTATTATAACCTGTCGGTAAAAAGCCAAATCGATATATACCGAGATGTAACTCAGAACAGATTTACATCGTTTATGTTCAACAGTTCTGTAAAATAGCTTTTATAATTATGTTAACGCAGGACGTATGTTGGCGGACGTAGACCTCTAAGGACATGGTCTTAGATGACAGACTCGAACATCTAAATAAATTATCTTATATTTATATTTGTGTTAAGTCGATCTATATTATAACATGTAAACCACTCGTACACAAAACAACATCAATAGATATTTGCCATGTAGACAATGTGTTATTGTACAGGTAACGAAATGGACCTTCATCTCAGGTATAACAGTGTACGGGGTGTGCATATCTATGTCCGTTGTTTTAGGCATTGCACTTTTTGATGCCAAATGTATAGAGGAATTGTGTTATATGTATACATATATATCTGAAATATTGCTAAAGATATTTAACAATAACAATTATTAAAAAAGAACGATATGTATTTACTTCGATTTGTGGGACAAAGCAATATATCAAACCAAACATCAATTTTAAATTAATTAAACAATTAATACATGTATGTACCGAGTTCAGAAAAATACAAATATCGTCTGATAAGATCTGGTCATGTCACACGCATGAATACACACGCAAATTGTTGCGTTAACATTTTGTATAAAGCATACCTGTACATTCTTGACCGTGGTTAATTTATTCAAACAGTTAATTAGGCATTGCCACACATGTAGCAAATCACGTATCGGTTGTCCATTTGTAATTACTTCATTTCAGCTATGGTTCCATTCAATTAACAACAGAGTAAACGTACATTTCTTGCATTTGGGAGTCATATCATCCGCTACATAATGGTCAACACACACGAAAACAATGAATGAATACATTGAAATGAAAACTGAAACCGAAATAAATTATTGAGAAAAAAAATGCATGCATTTGCAAAAGTATGAGAGTCCAATTAATGTTTAATCTGCGAATCAATAACAAATAAAAACTGATACGCCTTCTAAACGCATCCAAGCTTGGTTAGCTTGATTGACAATAGCCAAATAAAGACTTCAAATATCTTGACTCAATGTTAACCATCAAATTGATTTAAAATGTTAAATGTTTGTGATGAGTTAGCCTTGAAAGGTAGTCGGCCATTAATAAGGACCAGAAGATACCTGCTAGTGGTGAACTTAGTTTTTGTCGGTTAGGTTCGAAATGTCAAGTTTTATATTTATTGGTAAAAACATAACTGCAAACAAAATGTTCGACACAAACAAGGACGTTTTGGTATAATTTAGAACGAACGGGCCCAAAGATATATTCAACACAACCGCTGAATTCGAATTAACAGTGTTCAAAATATCTGTGTTTAATTTGATACGATAAAGAAGGGGAAATGCTGACAGAACAAAACATTCGACTCATCCGATGTATTCGATTCAATCGTCTTCAACACAATTCAATTTTACTGTACATTTCCCGAGGAGGTCTAGATTACACTTGTGATTCGTGATCTGAAAGTGCAGATCATGAGGATTTGTAGTCTTATATAATACAATTTCTGAGAAGTTTATAAATAATTGCTATTTTTCTCCATTTGTTTATGCAATTTTCGTCCATAATATACACAATGTGGTTATGTTCGTTAAGCCATCGCAGTACGACATGATGTACTCGCAATGGTCCTGTCATTTTCCGATCATAGATACATCAATTTCTTATGAAAATATTGATCTTACAACCATGCTCGTCAATATAGCATATAGTTAAATATCAAATATTACAATGATATCGCACTATATTACCGGGTGATATTTGATCCCATGCTTCGTCTCTCTAAATTGGGTATATATAGTATGGCGGATATAACGCAATGGTGACGTCAAAGCTAGATAGGTCACTATCTAGGACGTTTCAGCTAGATAGGTCACTATCTAGGACGTCAAAGCTAGATAGGTCACTATCTAGGACATAACAGCTAGATAAGTTACTTTCGAGGACGTTTCAGCTAGATAGGTTATTATCTAGGACGTTACAGCAAGATAAGTCACTATCTAGGACGTTACAGCTAGAGAGGTTACTACATGTATCTAGAACGTCACAGCTAGAAAGGTGACTATATAAGACGTTACAGCTAGATCATTTACAATCTAGGCCATTACAGCTAGATAGGTCATTATCAAGGACGTCACAGCTACATAGGCCACTATCTAGGACATTGTAGCTAGATACATGTAGATCACTATATATTATATAAGTAGGACGTCACAGTTAGATAGGTCACATCTAGGGCGAATGATATTCGTGTACCTGTACAAGTGTGCAATCCACGAAAACGAGTTCAATTTCTGCCCGACCTCCCATGAAAAGTATCGTTGTAATCTCTAAGGACCGACATTTAATGTTCATCTATTTCATATTTTAATATGATATATTTTGAGAAGAAATGTGACAAAGGAGGAATGATGCTTGATTTTATACGGAATGAGTCGAAAGTTACTAATTGAGGTATTCTATAAAGTTTAAACCCAACAATTGGTTATCTGTTTATCCACGGCGCTATTTCTACAGGAATGATGAAATTCCCCTTCTTTAACTGTTCTCCGGAGTCCCAAATAAAAAAAAAAAAATAAACATTCGCGGCAGGGGAATAGTTGGTTCCAGATTTATGCAAATAGCAGAAAGCTATCAGTACCAATAATCGTAATATTATGTAAATCAAATTTATGTTAGCCGTAAAACCCGACGCCGAATCTGTGTCAATATCACAAACATGCTACTCCTAAAAACAGAGTAATTTATTGGTGTAATCTAATTTAGTTAATATCGGATGAATGTTATCTTTAATATGCATGTCGAGCATAGAGCTGTAACGTCCTCTTATGATTCCGATGAAGCTTGCGTTCTTTCATTGATTTTACGATGATACGGGTCTCATTGGAATGTATTTAACTATAATACCCCTGCTTGTCAAGGAAGACGACGCATTGAAACAAAATGGCATCGTCTAGTGTTTTAAAAGCAATTACTGATTAAATAGTTAAATAAATAATTAATATAATTTCGTCTAATCTCTTATTTTACCAGGTATTTTTAATATCATTTTTCTATTGTATTTCCAGATGACGTGGTAGTTCAGGACTTGACTTTGCCGGAAGATTGTTTTGGATTACAATATATCTAGCCCGTCACATTTAACATTTACCACTTGTTAATTGGTGCAGAGGTTATAACTGGAGCTGAATTAACTTGAAATCTTAATGTTATGTACGATGATTTACCAGTAGAGGTTATAACTGGAGCTGAATTAACTTGAAATCTCAATGTTATGTACGATGATTTACCTGTAGAGGTAATAACTGGAGCTGAATGAACTTGAAATCTCAATGTAATAAACTTGAGCTGAATAAACTGATAATCTTAATGTTATATATGATGCAATACATGTTGAGTAAATAACTTGAGTTGTATTAGCTGAAAAGTCAATGTTATATAGGAACTTTATCTGTAGAGGAAATAACTGGAGTTGAAAAAAGTGAAATATTCAAAGTCATATACGCGTTTTACCTGCGTAGGTAATACCTAGAGTTGTTTTAACCAAAATTGCAATGTTTTATACGACGCTTGACCTGTAGAGGAAATAGCTGGAGTCGTTTTATCTTGAAAAGTCAATGTTTTATACGACGCTTGACCTGTAGAGGAAATAGCTGGAGTCGTTTTATCTTGAAAAGTCAATGTTTTATACGACGCTTGACCTGTAGAGGAAATAGCTGGAGTCGTTTTATCTTGAAAAGTCAATGTTATATACGGAGCTTGACCTGTAGAGGAAATAGCTGGAGTCGTTTTAGCTTGAAAAGTCAATGTTATATACGGAGCTTGACCTGTAGAGGAAATAGCTGGAGTCGTTTTATCTTGAAAAGTCAATGTTATATACGGAGCTTGACCTGTAGAGGAAATAGCTGGAGTCGTTTTAGCTTGAAAAGTCAATGTTATATACGGAGCTTGACCTGTAGAGGAAATAGCTGGAGTCGTTTTATCTTGAAAAGTCAATGTTATATACGGAGCTTGACCTGTAGAGGAAATAGCTGGAGTCGTTTTATCTTGAAAAGTCAATGTTATATACGGAGCTTGACCTGTAGAGGAAATAGCTGGAGTCGTTTTAGCTTGAAAAGTCAATGTTATATACGGAGCTTGACCTGTAGAGGAAATAGCTGGAGTCGTTTTATCTTGAAAAGTCAATGTTATATACGGAGCTTGACCTGTAGAGGAAATAGCTGGAGTCGTTTTATCTTGAAAAGTCAATGTTATATACGAAGCTTGACCTGTAGAGGAAATAGCTGGAGTCGTTTTAGCTTGAAAAGTCAATGTTATATACGGAGCTTGACCTGTAGAGGAAATAGCTGGAGTCGTTTTATCTTGAAAAGTCAATGTTTTATACGACGCTTGACCTGTAGAGGAAATAGCTGGAGTCGTTTTATCTTGAAAAGTCAATGTTATATACGGAGCTTGACCTGTAGAGGAAATAGCTGGAGTCGTTTTAGCTTGAAAAGTCAATGTTTTATACGACGCTTGACCTGTAGAGGAAATAGCTGGAGTCGTTTCAGCTTGAAAAGTCAATGTTATATACGGAGCTTGACCTGTAGAGGAAATAGCTGGAGTCGTTTTAGCTTGAAAAGTCAATGTTTTATACGACGCTTGACCTGTAGAGGAAATAGCTGGAGTCGTTTTAGCTTGAAAAGTCAATGTTTTATACGACGCTTGACCTGTAGAGGAAATAGCTGGAGTCGTTTTATCTTGAAAAGTCAATGTTATATACGGAGCTTGACCTGTAGAGGAAATAGCGGGAGTCGTTTTAGCTTGAAAAGTCAATGTTTTATACGACGCTTGACCTGTAGAGGAAATAGCTGGAGTCGTTTTATCTTGAAAAGTCAATGTTATATACGGAGCTTGACCTGTAGAGGAAATAGCGGGAGTCGTTTTAGCTTGAAAAGTCAATGTTTTATACGACGCTTGACCTGTAGAGGAAATAGCTGGAGTCGTTTTATCTTGAAAAGTCAATGTTATATACGGAGCTTGACCTGTAGAGGAAATAGCGGGAGTCGTTTTAGCTTGAAAAGTCAATGTTTTATACGACGCTTGACCTGTAGAGGAAATAGCTGGAGTCGTTTTATCTTGAAAAGTCAATGTTATATACGGAGCTTGACCTGTAGAGGAAATAGCGGGAGTCGTTTTAGCTTGAAAAGTCAATGTTTTATACGACGCTTGACCTGTAGAGGAAATAGCTGGAGTCGTTTTAGCTTGAAAAGTCAATGTTTTATACGACGCTTGACCTGTAGAGGAAATAGCTGGAGTCGTTTTATCTTGAAAAGTCAATGTTTTATACGACGCTTGACCTGTAGAGGAAATAGCTGGAGTCGTTTTATCTTGAAAAGTCAATGTTTTATACGACGCTTGACCTGTAGAGGAAATAGCTGGAGTCGTTTTATCTTGAAAAGTCAATGTTTTATACGACGCTTGACCTGTAGAGGAAATAGCTGGAGTCGTTTTATCTTGAAAAGTCAATGTTTTATACGACGCTTGACCTGTAGAGGAAATAGCTGGAGTCGTTTTAGCTTGAAAAGTCAATGTTATATACGGAGCTTGACCTGTAGAGGAAATAGCTGGAGTCGTTTTATCTTGAAAAGTCAATGTTTTATACGACGCTTGACCTGTAGAGGAAATAGCTGGAGTCGTTTTATCTTGAAAAGTCAATGTTTTATACGACGCTTGACCTGTAGAGGAAATAGCTGGAGTCGTTTTAGCTTGAAAAGTCAATGTTATATACGGAGCTTGACCTGTAGAGGAAATAGCTGGAGTCGTTTTATCTTGAAAAGTCAATGTTTTATACGACGCTTGACCTGTAGAGGAAATAGCTGGAGTCGTTTTATCTTGAAAAGTCAATGTTTTATACGACGCTTGACCTGTAGAGGAAATAGCTGGAGTCGTTTTAGCTTGAAAAGTCAATGTTTTATACGACGCTTGACCTGTAGAGGAAATAGCTGGAGTCGTTTTAGCTTGAAAAGTCAATGTTATATACGGAGCTTGACCTGTAGAGGAAATAGCTGGAGTCGTTTTATCTTGAAAAGTCAATGTTTTATACGACGCTTGACCTGTAGAGGAAATAGCTGGAGTCGTTTTATCTTGAAAAGTCAATGTTTTATACGACGCTTGACCTGTAGAGGAAATAGCTGGAGTCGTTTTAGCTTGAAAAGTCAATGTTATATACGGAGCTTGACCTGTAGAGGAAATAGCTGGAGTCGTTTTATCTTGAAAAGTCAATGTTTTATACGACGCTTGACCTGTAGAGGAAATAGCTGGAGTCGTTTTATCTTGAAAAGTCAATGTTATATACGGAGCTTGACCTGTAGAGGAAATAGCTGGAGTCGTTTTAGCTTGAAAAGTCAATGTTTTATACGACGCTTGACCTGTAGAGGAAATAGCTGGAGTCGTTTTATCTTGAAAAGTCAATGTTTTATACGACGCTTGACCTGTAGAGGAAATAGCTGGAGTCGTTTTAGCTTGAAAAGTCAATGTTATATACGGAGCTTGACCTGTAGAGGAAATAGCTGGAGTCGTTTTATCTTGAAAAGTCAATGTTTTATACGACGCTTGACCTGTAGAGGAAATAGCTGGAGTCGTTTTATCTTGAAAAGTCAATGTTATATACGGAGCTTGACCTGTAGAGGAAATAGCTGGAGTCGTTTTAGCTTGAAAAGTCAATGTTATATACGGAGCTTGACCTGTAGAGGAAATAGCTGGAGTCGTTTTAGCTTGAAAAGTCAATGTTATATACGGAGCTTGACCTGTAGAGGAAATAGCTGGAGTCGTTTTATCTTGAAAAGTCAATGTTATATACGGAGCTTGACCTGTAGAGCAAATAGCTGGAGTCGTTTTAGCTTGAAAAGTCAATGTTATATACGGAGCTTGACCTGTAGAGGAAATAGCTGGAGTCGTTTTATCTTGAAAAGTCAATGTTATATACGGAGCTTGACCTGTAGAGGAAATAGCTGGAGTCGTTTTATCTTGAAAAGTCAATGTTATATACGGAGCTTGACCTGTAGAGGAAATAGCTGGAGTCGTTTTATCTTGAAAAGTCAATGTTATATACGGAGCTTGACCTGTAGAGGAAATAGCTGGAGTCGTTTTATCTTGAAAAGTCAATGTTATATACGGAGCTTGACCTGTAGAGGAAATAGCTGGAGTCGTTTTATCTTGAAAAGTCAATGTTATATACGAAGCTTGACCTGTAGAGGAAATAGCTGGAGTCGTTTTAGCTTGAAAAGTCAATGTTATATACGGAGCTTGACCTGTAGAGGAAATAGCTGGAGTCGTTTTATCTTGAAAAGTCAATGTTTTATACGACGCTTGACCTGTAGAGGAAATAGCTGGAGTCGTTTTATCTTGAAAAGTCAATGTTATATACGGAGCTTGACCTGTAGAGGAAATAGCTGGAGTCGTTTTAGCTTGAAAAGTCAATGTTTTATACGACGCTTGACCTGTAGAGGAAATAGCTGGAGTCGTTTCAGCTTGAAAAGTCAATGTTATATACGGAGCTTGACCTGTAGAGGAAATAGCTGGAGTCGTTTTATCTTGAAAAGTCAATGTTTTATACGACGCTTGACCTGTAGAGGAAATAGCTGGAGTCGTTTTAGCTTGAAAAGTCAATGTTTTATACGACGCTTGACCTGTAGAGGAAATAGCTGGAGTCGTTTTATCTTGAAAAGTCAATGTTATATACGGAGCTTGACCTGTAGAGGAAATAGCGGGAGTCGTTTTAGCTTGAAAAGTCAATGTTTTATACGACGCTTGACCTGTAGAGGAAATAGCTGGAGTCGTTTTATCTTGAAAAGTCAATGTTATATACGGAGCTTGACCTGTAGAGGAAATAGCGGGAGTCGTTTTAGCTTGAAAAGTCAATGTTTTATACGACGCTTGACCTGTAGAGGAAATAGCTGGAGTCGTTTTATCTTGAAAAGTCAATGTTATATACGGAGCTTGACCTGTAGAGGAAATAGCGGGAGTCGTTTTAGCTTGAAAAGTCAATGTTTTATACGACGCTTGACCTGTAGAGGAAATAGCTGGAGTCGTTTTATCTTGAAAAGTCAATGTTATATACGGAGCTTGACCTGTAGAGGAAATAGCGGGAGTCGTTTTAGCTTGAAAAGTCAATGTTTTATACGACGCTTGACCTGTAGAGGAAATAGCTGGAGTCGTTTTAGCTTGAAAAGTCAATGTTTTATACGACGCTTGACCTGTAGAGGAAATAGCTGGAGTCGTTTTATCTTGAAAAGTCAATGTTTTATACGACGCTTGACCTGTAGAGGAAATAGCTGGAGTCGTTTTATCTTGAAAAGTCAATGTTTTATACGACGCTTGACCTGTAGAGGAAATAGCTGGAGTCGTTTTATCTTGAAAAGTCAATGTTTTATACGACGCTTGACCTGTAGAGGAAATAGCTGGAGTCGTTTTATCTTGAAAAGTCAATGTTTTATACGACGCTTGACCTGTAGAGGAAATAGCTGGAGTCGTTTTAGCTTGAAAAGTCAATGTTATATACGGAGCTTGACCTGTAGAGGAAATAGCTGGAGTCGTTTTATCTTGAAAAGTCAATGTTTTATACGACGCTTGACCTGTAGAGGAAATAGCTGGAGTCGTTTTATCTTGAAAAGTCAATGTTTTATACGACGCTTGACCTGTAGAGGAAATAGCTGGAGTCGTTTTAGCTTGAAAAGTGAATGTTATATACGGAGCTTGACCTGTAGAGGAAATAGCTGGAGTCGTTTTATCTTGAAAAGTCAATGTTTTATACGACGCTTGACCTGTAGAGGAAATAGCTGGAGTCGTTTTATCTTGAAAAGTCAATGTTATATACGGAGCTTGACCTGTAGAGGAAATAGCTGGAGTCGTTTTAGCTTGAAAAGTCAATGTTTTATACGACGCTTGACCTGTAGAGGAAATAGCTGGAGTCGTTTTATCTTGAAAAGTCAATGTTTTATACGACGCTTGACCTGTAGAGGAAATAGCTGGAGTCGTTTTAGCTTGAAAAGTCAATGTTATATACGGAGCTTGACCTGTAGAGGAAATAGCTGGAGTCGTTTTATCTTGAAAAGTCAATGTTTTATACGACGCTTGACCTGTAGAGGAAATAGCTGGAGTCGTTTTATCTTGAAAAGTCAATGTTATATACGGAGCTTGACCTGTAGAGGAAATAGCTGGAGTCGTTTTAGCTTGAAAAGTCAATGTTATATACGGAGCTTGACCTGTAGAGGAAATAGCTGGAGTCGTTTTAGCTTGAAAAGTCAATGTTATATACGGAGCTTGACCTGTAGAGGAAATAGCTGGAGTCGTTTTATCTTGAAAAGTCAATGTTATATACGGAGCTTGACCTGTAGAGCAAATAGCTGGAGTCGTTTTAGCTTGAAAAGTCAATGTTATATACGGAGCTTGACCTGTAGAGGAAATAGCTGGAGTCGTTTTATCTTGAAAAGTCAATGTTATATACGGAGCTTGACCTGTAGAGGAAATAGCTGGAGTCGTTTTAGCTTGAAAAGTCAATGTTATATACGGAGCTTGACCTGTAGAGGAAATAGCTGGAGTCGTTTTAGCTTGAAAAGTCAATGTTATATACGGAGCTTGACCTGTAGAGGAAATAGCTGGAGTCGTTTTATCTTGAAAAGTCAATGTTATATACGGAGCTTGACCTGTAGAGGAAATAGCTGGAGTCGTTTTAGCTTGAAAAGTCAATGTTAAATACGGAGCTTGACCTGTAGAGGAAATAGCTGGAGTCGTTTTATCTTGAAAAGTCAATGTTTTATACGACGCTTGACCTGTAGAGGAAATAGCTGGAGTCGTTTTATCTTGAAAAGTCAATGTTTTATACGGAGCTTGACCTGTAGAGGAAATAGCTGGAGTCGTTTTATCTTGAAAAGTCAATGTTTTATACGGAGCTTGACCTGTAGAGGAAATAGCTGGAGTCGTTTTATCTTGAAAAGTCAATGTTTTATACGGAGCTTGACCTGTAGAGGAAATAGCTGGAGTCGTTTTATCTTGAAAAGTCAATGTTATATACGGATCTTGACCTGTAGAGGAAATAGCTGGAGTCGTTTTAGCTTGAAAAGTCAATGTTTTATACGACGCTTGACCTGTAGAGGAAATAGCGGGAGTCGTTTTAGCTTGAAAAGTCAATGTTTTATACGACGCTTGACCTGTAGAGGAAATAGCTGGAGTCGTTTTATCTTGAAAAGTCAATGTTATATACGGAGCTTGACCTGTAGAGGAAATAGCGGGAGTCGTTTTATCTTGAAAAGTCAATGTTATATACGGAGCTTGACCTGTAGAGGAAATAGCTGGAGTCGTTTTATCTTGAAAAGTCAATGTTATATACGGAGCTTGACCTGTAGAGGAAATAGCTGGAGTCGTTTTATCTTGAAAAGTCAATGTTATATACGGAGCTTGACCTGTAGAGGAAATAGCTGGAGTCGTTTTAGCTTGAAAAGTCAATGTTATATACGGAGCTTGACCTGTAGAGGAAATAGCTGGAGTCGTTTTATCTTGAAAAGTCAATGTTATATACGGAGCTTGACCTGTAGAGGAAATAGCTGGAGTCGTTTTATCTTGAAAAGTCAATGTTATATACGGAGCTTGACCTGTAGAGGAAATAGCTGGAGTCGTTTTATCTTGAAAAGTCAATGTTATATACGGAGCTTGACCTGTAGAGGAAATAGCTGGAGTCGTTTTATCTTGAAAAGTCAATGTTATATACGGAGCTTGACCTGTAGAGGAAATAGCTGGAGTCGTTTTAGCTTGAAAAGTCAATGTTATATACGGAGCTTGACCTGTAGAGGAAATAGCTGGAGTCGTTTTATCTTGAAAAGTCAATGTTATATACGGAGCTTGACCTGTAGAGGAAATAGCTGGAGTCGTTTTATCTTGAAAAGTCAATGTTATATACGGAGCTTGACCTGTAGAGGAAATAGCGGGAGTTGTTTTATCTTGAAAAGTCAATGTTATATACGGAGCTTGACCTGTAGAGGAAATAGCTGGAGTCGTTTTATCTTGAAAAGTCAATGTTATATACGGAGCTTGACCTGTAGAGGAAATAGCTGGAGTCGTTTTAGCTTGAAAAGTCAATGTTAAATACGGAGCTTGACCTGTAGAGGAAATAGCTGGAGTCGTTTTAGCTTGAAAGAACTTTACCCCAGAGAAAATAACTGGAATTGAATCAGTTGGAAAATCCAATATAATATACCACGCTTTATCTGCTATATATTAATACATGTAGTTTATAGTTTATTGGAAACAATCATTATTGCTTCACACAGGTATACCTTTATTATTGTGTTTATGTGATCAACTGGGTAGACTTTTTGCCTGGAAGTGCTAATTACTGTAAAATTGCATAACAACAATATATACATGTATATGTTATGACACCCAGCATTGTAGATATTTCCAAGGTTTAATATTCTCATAATAGGAATCGATATCCTCTGTCAAACACCAAAGTCATAACAGAATAGATAATACACCAGCATCATTACCATAACGATGCACCTCGATGCGTTGAACAGGTCTTCAATATTTAGAGAAGCATTAATTTGTATAGGTCATGATATGATGGTTATTTCTAATTATTCGTACGAGACATGTTTTAGATTAAGTAATGTATTACGATTCAGCATATCGAACATATGTTGGAATGTCCAACTTGTTCAAAGTGATTGAATGTGTTATTTGATAATGAAACAACATGATTGTACATGTATATGAACATATCTCTGTTTTCAAACAATAGATTAAGATACAAGCATTATTCCTCTAGACGAAGTGGAAAGTTCCTGATAAATGTTATCATTGTGCCAACCAAACATAACATGCCCGTACTAAGAAAATCGGATAATAAATACTGACATCCAAAACAAAAGAAAATCACATGAATATCCATGGAACCGGAGATGTACTTCATTAATGATATGCTTTTCTGTATATCAAGGGGATGTAGGAATGGTTAAATGGTTGGGAAAAGCCGACGGTTAAAAGGCATGTCGAAAGGAATGGAGAACATTGTAAACGAGTGTATACCGAACAATACAAAGACCATTCATGCTTTCAAGTCGTAATTCAGATAAATGCATATGCATCACTTCGCATGATGTGCTTCCATTATAATACATCAGATGGAAATTGTTTCCCAACTGGAGATGATGTGCATACTAATATCTTACTGAACTCTACTTTGATTAAAAAAACTAAATACAATTCAAGATCGCCTTTCCAGGAAACCTATTTTATGTCAATTGTCAGGTTTACGCGCATGCGTGATGGAAGTTATGTGTCAGTCATTCACGATCCTAAGTCTATAAAGAAATCCAGAGTATTGGAAAAGTCAACGACTCTGGGGTTTAATGCATACTTTTATAGTTCACAAGCATTTTATATTTGTTTTTACAACGGTTTAGACATATAGCGTGCAGACAAAAGTCTAGGTCAACCTCTCGACGGACATTCATTCGGATTTTTCGTTTGTTAACCAATTCAAATAGACGACGATACAATAAGAAGAGAGATTCAAGAGAAAGGAGTGTTATCATGATCGATTGAACCACAATAATTTTGTTCTTAAATTAAAATTGATGAATTAAGATTTAAATTGAAACTAATAAATTGAACAGGATTACTAATAAATATTACATTTGTGACCGATTTGATTTTTACTAGTACATTTCTCAGTCTTGCCTCATATATATTTATGTCATGGTACAACGGTGTCAAGCGTACAACAGAACTTTTTTCTTTCTTTTTTTTCTTTTTTTTTTTTCCGAAGAAGATGCATTTTTGAAATATTTATTTGCGGTCAAATTCACAGAAATAAGCAAACCTAAACGTCCAGTTAAAGCAGACAAATATACGATGTGTCATGTGATCGTTAATACCAATACCTATTGAATCTCTAAAACAAAATCTGTAAATACATATGTATTCACACCATGCGTGCTGCTATGACAAATGTATAATATGTTTAATTGACAGGAACCACAGATTCTTAAAGTGTTTTCGAATGGAGACATTTGTATTATCATTAACTACAAAATTATTGGCTTGGTTTCTCATTATAATTCCTAAATCTCGTTTTGATTTTGGCTATCTATGAATTGTTACTTTTCCTCGGGAATCATGTATCTTAGTCTCTAGCCTGGAAACTAACCAGACAATTATGATAAGAGAAATGGGCGACATCTTAAATAATTTTCGTTATAAGGCGAGACATCAGTAAACCGTGAAGTATTGTCAACTTAACATGTCAACTTGTATAATGTGTGTCAAGCATCCCGCCTTCAGTTAAGAATCCTTGTGTACGTGGACTTAGATACTTCAACAGCTAAAACAATCTCTCTGTTATGATGTATGATATTCTTTATGAACAACACTTAAAATGCAGTCATTCAGAATTTATTTACAATGCATGATATACCATGGGTGATACATACTCTACAGTTGGTCGACAAAAGCTATGGGTTTGTATCCTAACAAATGCGCGGTACTGCTAATGCTTGCATGGTGATTAACTTGTTTAAAATGACCGTTCGTCATGCCAGTTGAAGCCAGTTTAACTCGATATGACAATGTCTATGGTACTGGGCGTTATTGCATTCTCTACATGTTAATATACGACTCTGCTGTGCTCCATTGTCATCAATTGTATTGCGATTACATTGGTAGATTTTCACCGCCATTTGCAATTGATAAAAAGGTTCCCAATACAAAAGTTATGAAGATTATTGTCCGGATATAGCATTCATACGTATGTTATATAAACCAGTGTGTTGTATTAGCGTTGTGTTATTCCTTATACAGACAACAAATTAAAACCCTTATATTGTAACCCATGACAGTAAATAAAAATATACCTCTGAACTAAACACATTGACACTTTCTCGTCATATTGAAAATTTGTGTTTTATGGGAATTATGATCGTCATCATGTTCATATTGGAAGATTGATTTCCTTGCATGTGATTAGTCCTACGTGTTCAGTGGTCAGTATATCAGGTGATACCGTGGTCACGTCCACTTCCCGTGTTATCATTTAGAGATACATACCCTTCCAACATATACAAATAAGACGTTGATGACTGCGGAGAAGACCCTTGATATTGTGAGGAATGTCCAGGTTCCTCGGTAATTCCAGTTTTGACTTTGTGAGTTATTTTATTATTGTTAATAAATAATAAGAAAAACATAATACCTCGCTTCTGTGTTACCATACTGAGTTATATTTCATGAATAAAAAAGCCAGGTCAGGTGTTCATCACGAGGGTTAAGGTTTTCATCATCCCAACCGCCATTATCTAGGAAATTAGGAATGTGTGACAAAAACGATGACATCACGTGATTGTAAAACATATATGGAAATGTATGGTTACGCTGCATAAAGCGATAGTGTCATCTCTGTGAAAATATATTTTAGTCATTTTATGTCTTGTATATGTAAATAAATAAATCAAAACTACTAAAGATTTGTGTTCTATTCCTCGGATTGTATTGTATCCATTTAATGTCACGAACCGAAACAGTAGTTGCCATGGTGACACTTTTAAAATATCTAACATGATATGATTTCACTTAAGAACACTTTAAACTTGCTGTTTTGTTTAAAGATTATCTATTGTACATGTAGAGTTATTTCATCTTAAACACACTTATATACCAGACCTCTGTGTCAATATCAAGACAAATAAAACATAGCAGCTATAATCGTATTATCGTACAAGCAGATAGTGCATATTAACTTAATGACAAAACAATACATTATTGTGTTGAATTAGCACAGATGACAATTCTCCGATTCACTGCAATGCTTCATCAAAGTTTTGTATTGACGAGATATAATCTGATACACAATATAATTTAGATCTTGTTGATGTGTTTTCTTGATCATTAAACTATTCTCTTTAGAAGTTATATAAGTTGAAATACTTACTGAGACCATAACTAGGAATTCTAAATTTCTGCAGGCATTGAAATTACAACATATTTATTATTTGTTTATTTGTTGTGTTTATTGCCACGTAAACAGTTTTTGTAAAGTGGAGTATTCCTGAACATGTTTGTATAAGCCTGCAACAAGTTCTTCGTTGTTAGAAATAATCCGGACGAAAACAATATGCATAAATTCATTATCCATACATTAAGGACCAAGCAATATTCTTGTTTTCTTTTGGTGTTTTCTGTACGGTATATTTTATTACTACTGGCGTCCAGATAGCATTTTATTCTCTTCTTATTGAAAATGTGGGATGGGCAATATATAGTAATTGTGCTATTTGGCGTAGTTCAACAGACATTCTGTGAAATCAAATGTTAAATCGTTTCAAAGAAAATTTTGTTTTTGTGTTTATTCACATTATATTCATATCCATTAGAAACGAACGCTGTATCTATATCGTTTACATCATGATGAATATTACATCGACACAACCAAGGTATAGTCCAGTTATACACGTGATCATTAAGCACGATTAATATGATTAGGCTTAAACATTGAAGTTTGTCTAAACCAAACAGTTTGTGTGGTAAGGACAGCTATCTGGGTGAATTTTTTTGGTCCATGTTCGCTTTAAGGAGGTGCTACTGTCACTTAAACCTGGTGCCCTTTGCAACTTGCTGTTCTTTTCATCACTACATTAGATTTATAAATACAGGGCCTATTTTTTCTGTTGCGAAAATAATAAAGGTAGGGGTTTATTGTGGAATTTACGTAACCAAACCAGGTTACTATTTTCCACAGCACCTCACTTATTGTATAGTTCATCAGAGGATCGATAATGTTGAATACAAAAAACGGCAGCCAGCAAATGAGGAAACAACCCAACATTATAGCTATTGTCCTGGCAACACTAGCCTCTCTCAACAGAAAGTGTTCCTTTTGTTTAGACTGTACTGCCAAACCGTCTGTCATTTGGCGAAGTTGTCGTGTTCGAACTCGAACGTTCCAGAAAATCTTAAAATTTAGCACAAGCATGAATATCGAAGGAATGTAGAAAGATATTACGGAGCATATAATGGCATAGTAGGCGTTTACTCTGAAATGGCACTCTGATGAACAAGAATAGTATTCTTCTATCCCAATCATGTGGACCTTTCCAAATATTAATCCGAATGAAATAACAGCCGGTAATGACCAGCACAGCATTAGTAACGTTGCCACACATGTTTGGCTGATAAGGTCGTGGTATCTGAAAGGTAGACATATCGCTACATACCGGTCTATTGTCATACACATCAAATGCAGGATGGACGAGGTTGTGAACATGACATCAAAACTCCACGCCATCAGACAGATATTTGGATCACTCAGCCACGCCATGTTACTCACTTCTTGCAGTATTGAGAACAGCATTACAAAAATCGCTACGGCGATGTCTGCTATGGCTAGAGACACGACAAACACATTGGCTTTCTGTCGGAAGTTACTGCGCCTCACAATGATGATGATGACCAAAAGATTTCCTAATATTGTCAACACCGGAAGACTTGAAAGGCAAATTATAACGAGTGTCGAAACGACGCCGTCTCCTAAAATTTGTTCCGGTTTCGGCTCGGGTCGACAACTAAGATTCACAGTCTTGTTCTCCATACTTCAGGATTGTTATAAAACCAACCTAATCTCAAGGAGCACCGAGATAGGTTGATATTAAGAAAGACAACAATCTACCGGACTTCCGACTTAAATTGGGTTAGTTTTGTACATCCACGCGTACCTTTATCTGCACTGACACTTTTTATTTCGATTTTCTGTCACGACCAAAAGCAGGAGCACAACGAACCGTTAAAACACGATTCATTAAACCGTAATTATCCGTACCTGGTTATCTCTACTCGTATCTTATTTCAGACATCCTTTCCTCAGTTCTATAACATCACACCTCAAGATCATATTACTGGAAATAACGCTCTTCAGGCGAATTCCATTTGTGTTAGGTTTGTGTTAAAGCTTTGTCCTTATGGAAAGAAACATATACATTCGATTTTGAAATGTCCTTCTGTATCTCAATGCTAACATGATTCCGCCGTCGCCTTAGTAACGTCTTCCTCCTTTCCCTGTTCCTTCGTTTTTGCTTTGTTTTTTGTTTTTTTGTTTTGTTTTTTTACCAAATTTTCTTGTTAAAACTTGGTTGTCTCGTGTTTAACACAACTTGGGGTATTAATACCTCCCAGCGACAATTTAATATCATATACAACTAATACATTAATATAAAAATCAGCACTAAAAGTCTAAATGTAGCTAGTTTAAGCTTTAACACATATCGCATCATAATAAGCATAAATGTTCCAGCACAGCTTAGATATAACTTCGACTCTGGTAATTATACACTGTCCAGATCTGTCTCTAAGAGCACTAGCAGCAACATTGTAATTAAAAAATGGTCGAATCTAATAGCGAATGCATATTGAGTCTTTCTTCTCTCAACTTTTATATATAGCGGTATCATACGTTAACTGCATCGGAACATTCAGTATCAACGTCGTCATCAGCTTAACAGTATTGTGTTCTTCTCGAAGTATTCACATCGGTTCCGTTTAATTCGGTCCGGATGGTTTTCATTGATCTGCCCATTCATTCTGAAAAAGAAATGTATGAGATGTACAAGTACAGTACAAGCGGCACAGAGATAGGTATCACTTAGACCTCATATATATCATTATATAATTACTCTGCTTGCTGTTACAAGCGCTATGATATCCATTTGCATTACGCAATTTGTGTAATGCACTCACAAGCGGTTATCTTATTGACTTCAATTCCAATATCATACAATGAACACGCAAAGCTTGTCATCATCATTAAATATTAATTTCGTTTGCAAAGATATCTAATTCAGACAAAACATCTGCAAGCATTTCATTTTTAAATACACAGTATTACATGATAAAGAAACTGATTAAATAATTAAATTAATGTGTTATCATCTATACGACATAAATATCTTACGGTTCGTTTTAATGACATTGATTTTGACTTATTCATCTGGAGTGCTTTATCATGCACGTACAATTAAATCATGATATAAACTTTCGATTGGGAATGGGAGAAGATACAGAAAATTGAATATGTTGGTACTTGACATGCCATGTGAATGCTAGAGATGTCCGTACGATGACAACAATTATTTAGGTAATGTCATGGTAATCACCCTATATAGAAATGATATTGTAGTATACTACGGATATAAGACGGTAATAACGATTCCTATAACACATATGTTATACATGTATATTGTAAATATAGAGATACCTCCTAAACAACGATTTTACATCTCGTTACCTGCAACTTGTCCCAGATACATTGAATTGATATGGACAAGACATTTATTATTACTGATAATTACAGCATTGGTCTGTTTTCTCTTAAATCCATGCCACATTTGTATACACATTTGTCAGTTTACAGTGCATGTATAGATTTTTTTTATAGAAATTTAATTGCAAATGTGTATAGTTTTTCTAAATATTCAAGTCACCCTACCATACTTTATTCTCAAACAGCTATATATTTTCAATGAGATGAAAGAGTATAAAACAGGACAGCTACCACAGTACGGCAATGTAACACAAACACTTGTATTTCTGGCTTAAGCCAGCTGATTATAGATATACAGCATATCCAACAGTATCAAGACCAAAATCATGAACAAAACGTTAAAATACAACAAGAGGCCCATAGGCCTTAACGGTCACCTGAGTTTCGATATATTTTAGCATATTAGACCTAATATTTGGTCTCTGGGTCTTTTGGTTATCAAGAAGAAGCCCTTATTTTTTTAGTATATTGACCCTGTGACCTTGAATGAAAGTCAAGGTCATCCATTTGAACAAACTTGGTAGCCCTTCATCCCAGCATGCTACAGACCTAATATTAGGTCTATGGGCCTTTTGTTATCAAAAAGAAGTCATTTAAACATTTAAGTATATTTGACGCATGTGACCTTGAATGAAGGACAAGGTAATCCTTTTGAACAAACTTGGTAGCCCTTCATCCCAGCATGCTACAAACTTAAAATTGGGTCTCTGGGCTTTTGTTATCAAGTAGAAGTCGTTTAAAGATTTAAGCATATTTGACCTCTGTAATCTTGAATAAAAGTCAAGATCACCCATTTGAACAACCTTGGTAGCCCTTCATCCCAGCATGCTACAGACCCAATATCAGGTCTCTGGGCCTGTTGGTAATTGAGAAGTTGAAAATGTAAATTGTTTACGACGCACGATGCACGACAGACGACGCCGGACAAAAGGCGATCGTAATAGGTCAACTTAGAATCTGTCTCAGGTGACCTAAACATCTTATTCTTACTACACCGGGTCACACTGTACCTTAGCGTGCACATTCGAACGCCTGAATTTTATTGATGTTGAGTTTTGCTGAAAGTATTATTGTTAAAAAACTTATTTCTGTTTTATTTCATTAGTTTGTAATAATAAATCGGCTAATGGAATAGAGAATGACACTTCGATCGTTGCAGAGCAACTAGTCTTATTATAATGTAGAGTTACATTTATTATAGTGAAAGCAATTTACTATGAACATACGTACAAAACGATCGAGGGTAAGTGTCGGTTTGGCATAGACCTGTATGACAATAAGCGAATATGATATTCAGCGCCAATTATGTTAAAACAAAGCTGCCAAATTCACCAGGTACATAAGCATCCTATTTGAAATCTGTGCATGTGTCTAATGCATACCCAGGAATCAATCCGTCATATTCATTCCCCTTCAATCTACCGATACATCATGCAGAGAGTGTGGTGCGTTCATACACTTTCAGTGAAAGGCACATGTTTCCGGTAGAAAAATGGGTGTTTCAATGTTTCTAACACGTTGACGTCAATCAAATATCGATTTTCTCCCGGTATAGCAGCAGTAATAATAGGTTGTTTTTGTTGTTCCAGACTCAGGTCGGACAGTTTGAGTTAAACCTAAATATTTTCATACAGTAGACGATATAGTTCTAACACGGAAACCTACTTCAACTGAATGATTGAGATAAATAGGATTTGTGTTTCCTGTAAGTAGTGTAAGACCCTTACATCATTGATCATTCGGAAGTATTCACACTAGTACGGAGTGATTCACACAGAAGAAAAGCATGGCTTTATCACGCTTTTTTACATACATTGATGTTCATATGACTTTAATGTTGAAAAGGGCACTACAAACTGAACACACTCATATGTTTCCGATGTCTTCCCCTTTCATATAATATGTGTTTTATCATGTTTTATATGTATCTGTGTTTTTCACGAAAGTTTGACTTAACAAAATCTTCAACATTTATTGTCAAAACAGTAGCCACGAAGACGGTTATACCACAAACAGCAATTTCTTCATATAGCCTATTAAACAACAAGGTGTTAGGACATTGAGCGACTAGCAATGAATTACGTCCTGAGCACACCAAGGTGTAAACTATCGGTAGAATTGATTGTAAAGCAAGTCTTAGCAGACGGAATGTATGGTAATGTCAATGCAGAGTTTCCAAAATGTCTGGAAGGTAATTGTAACATAAGCCTAACATAGAACAAGCCGTAGAGGATTCCAGTAGGAGATAATCTATTATTAATGCAAGTGTCACGGGTCCTAAATTACAGTCGAGTAAAGAATGAAGCGAGAATTAACATATACAAGAAGATTGAATAAGGAATAACAATGTTAAAATAAACTATTATTTCGATCACGATTGGGTTGCTTTCCGCCACGACTTAATGTCCGCTTAACTGGTTTTCTTAGTTTAATCTTTCAAATCAAATGAGTTTCGTTTGTTTAACTCTCATTCCATTTTTAAGTCACCATTTAAAAAATTTCGGTCGTATTGATTTTACACAAATAATTTCCCCCACGATAATTACTATTAAAAATGCAGCTTCCTGATAAAGTGTTAAATATTTGAAACACAGTCTATCAAATTGTCGTTACCAGACTTAACAGGGAAGAAGTCGCTCCTGCTTCCCTCTAATCCAAGATAAGTCCAGTGAGCATAAGTAAGATACGTAAATGTTAAGAGATTTATTTAAATATTTCATAAGAGAAATATGTAATATCGTCAAAATCAAAAGAAATATTTATATTGATTGCAAACAATATGTCAATACATACAACATGTATCAGTTAAGTAGACGGTAATTCGGACTCTGCACGGGTAATAATTCTACAAAATCACAAAAGGTACTAGTATAACTGCGCCATAGAGCTATTTCGTCCCTCTTGGACTTGTCAGTGAGTCCCAAGGGATTGGACCAAAAATGCGAAACAGGACAAAAGGGAATGGAAAGGTAAGAAAAATAATTTAATAAATTTATTAAAAATATTAGATCTCAAAAGTAAGTTAGGTTAATGGGTATGTTCTGAACAACTTCATTATTCAAATGAATTAAAACGAGACAAACAGGTTAAGATAAACTCGGGGACTGGAAATCCCATCAGCTGTGACAACCAGAACGTGAACAAAAGATAGATGCCATGAGCACATTATAAAACACAGATAATCAAATCTGGTACGGGTTAGGAAATCAGACAATAGGATGGGGATTATTTCGTTTTATTAGTAATACAATAAAAATGAGATAAATATTATATCATATAGGGTACTTGAACAGTTTTTACGTGAACAATTATCCAAACAACTATTGTGTAAGGTGGTAATGAATATTTACCTTATTGGTCTGTCCTCATGTTACCTATCCTTAGCTGTCCCTGTATTTTGTTATCGTTTATTTTCGTTTACGTTCTATTTATCAATGAACTGAAGTCACTTTTTACTGTCTTATTGTCTACCGTCACAACACATGTTACAGTATTGTCAAAGCAACGCAGCCAGGCACACCCAGTCGATAGATTTCTGCTTAGGGCGTACACAGACATTATAAACAGTTCAATACCAGATGCGTGTCTCCTTTTAAGGATGCAGGTCACTTTATCATGACATGTGCCTCCTTTATAAAAGATGTACACATTGAAAACTATTTTTAAAATAGGAATTATATGTTGGGAATATAAATGTATATTTCTCGGTAATTAGTTAGAGAAAAGTACTAAAAGTCATGTGCACTTTGAAATCTCGAGTATTTCTCAAGTAAATATTTCACATAATTGATATACACACATGTACCGAATACGTAAGCGTATACATTTTCGGGGTTTTTTTTTTGTTTGTTTGTTGTTGGGTTTTTTTTTGGGGGGGGGGGGGGGGGGGGGGGTTGCGCTGAAATCATACCGCTAAATTATGATTGCAGCTTTTATAAATCATTATATACAAGTATTTGTATTTTGTGGTTGCCCCAAATATCATACCAGTGATCTGTTTCAATTCCGGCATACGCTTAAATTTGAGTACGTCAAAAATGCATTTACACTACATATATCCTAGCATGAGCATTTTTCATTTTCGAGATTATACCGTTGTCCAGGTTAATTCAATGTTCCATAGTGGTGGCTTTATCTTAAGTATTCTTGAACTAGGGCCTCCATTTTATATCAGATTCAAGAAATAGTTTTCTAAACGTGCTCGTTTCCTATATCACATTGAAGAGAATTAAATACACGTGTATCCTTATGATTTTATAAACTACATGTTCTTCAAATAATTCGTAGAGTCCAAAGTCTACAATCTTAGCCAATTAAAGCTAATTGTGAAGTTATATCTTCTTTTTTTTTATAATTTTTTTATTTTCAAAGACATTTCATTTTGGATTACAAGGCAATAAACATCACATTCACACACCTCACATTCACACACTTCACATTCACACACATATATACTGAAGAAAACCAAACTGTCAATTAATGGGTGAAGTTATATCTTAATAAATATGTAATTTCTGTTCATCATCATTTTCATTATCACAATAAGCGATATTTCCTGAGGTAAACATAACGTACGAGAGTAATGACTGTACTACATAACAATAGCTGATTAAGTTCCTAATCGATAATCGGTACAGTCAGATTGACAGCATGTAACTAATGACTATATAACGATATTGAAATGGCGTGTAACACTGGCGTAGTTACGTGGATACTATATAGATTTTGTGTATTCCCAATACATATCTATCCTCTACCTGTATTGTAAGCACCAAGCATATCCTCTCCAATCCTAACCACGTGTATAACATGCACCGATTCCCCGTGGACTACATGTGCTACCTAACCAAGCATCACTTAGATTTTACATTTCACTGCATTGCATTATTGTACAAAAGGTAACCTGCAAATTTATACCATGTTAGATAAATGCACTGGAATTTCTATTTTCATTTCTTATATAAAACGTCTTCGAAAAACGACTTATATTACACAGACAGCACGAATACTGTTTTTTTCCTTTTTTACTGATGCAGAATTATAAAACACATCGTGTCAGTTCAGAGACATTCCTAACAAGAATGTCAATGCTGAAAAAAAAGACGTTTTCAGTTTCCCCAAGTGTAAAATTATACAATTCAGTATCTGCGAAAAATGCTTTTTACACTATACATCCATGTAGGAAATAGACTTTATTATACCAGCTGTAATACATTTCACATTTCAATGGTTAATATTGCATATCATCGAACTCACCTTAAATTATAAGGTGATATCTCTGTGAAGTCAAGTGTTTACATCATTGAAGTATTTCCTATCCAAAACAGTATATAAATTATCTTCAAATATTTTTATCCAGCGCAGACAGCCAAATATACGTAATTAAAATTACAATTCGATATCTCCAATCGAACTATCACACTAATAATGTCCCTACGCTTTGCCTTTTCGTTTGCTTTCAGGGCCATTTCCCTAGAGTGAGTGAAACTTAACCCAAGAAATACCTGTAGACGATAACGCCGTACCAGATGACGAAATCTGTCAGTACCCTCTTGATAGGGTAAACCGTATCTGAAACGCTCTGGCGAATCCTTAGCAGACTTACATTTCCACTTCCCACCGTGATTTCGTGTGATAAACATCGCTTCATTTATATCAACTCGCGATTGTGTGCCCACTCTATAATTCAACAAGATAATTTTGTAACCTGCGCTTACAGGTTAACAAATTGTGGTAACACAAGTATATTTAGATATATTGCTAACGTTTCTAAGTTTATATCTATAACACTTTATATATGTATATACATATCAATCTTTAATATTATTGCATAAAGTAAAATTGTTTATCCAGAATTGAAATAATTATATAGATGGTAGTTTATGTTCAACTCCATTCCTTACTTTCCAGCTGTACTTTTCGTCACATTTTAGGGCAATACTCTCTTTTATTTTCATAATTTACTATTTCAGATTATGTTTAGACTGTACTATCTTATTTTAGTCTTTCATTATTTTTATTGTTATCAGATGAATTTCATCGAGAAAGAAAAATAGAGAACTAACCTTAATAAAAACAAATTCCCCCTGTCTACATTGTTCCCATTCATTGATATCTCACAGAGCTCCGATGAATTCCGTTCAAATTACTCAAGGCTGAATATTTAATCACCAAACACATATCGGCCTTGCTACCTGGCTTTGGTCAGTAGTTACGTTTACAAATTATTGTCGTGCGGTGTAACTTTATGTAATGAAGCCAAGTTGGCCACGTTCATTCCGAAAACATCTAAATCGTGTAACAATGTTAAAGATTCAGTGTGTAAACAGATATCCGATCTTTCTAATTCCTGGACTGCAATTTGCTTTCTCCCCTCTTTACAACTTACACTTTTAAGCCTAATATCTGAAAGAGAAGTGATCTGAATATTGGGAAAAGGTCTAAGAATTTCGATTCCAATGTAGGTAAGTTATATATAACGCAGCTAACGAAATCTAACACTTTTTAAGATATCCTTAGCTGTTTTGTCAGAACAGCCAAAATGTGGTATTTTCGATATTGAATCCTTTATACAGCACACACCTACTTTATACATTAAGTGTATGATATATGATGTTGCAAAGACGTAAACAGCTAAGATTGGCACTTGGATGGTGTCCTCGTTAAATGTTCTCTGGGGTCTCATTGGCAGCAAATAAAGAATGACAAACGCATCTGATGATGGCATAAACTCATGATCTGGATTTTCAAGTTCGACAAAAAATATAGCAACCTCGAACCTTCTTCATTTTTATGTAAAAACACCACAAAAATATTCGAAATTACATTTAGTATTCAAATCGGGAAATTTAAATACACTGTCTTTTTATGTTTGATGTAATATTACATTACCCATCAAATGATTTTAGAACAAGCGGAATTTAGTATAACAAATAAAGGTATTTCATTTCCAAAATTAGCATAAAACATATATAGAATTAAATATTTCGAAAAATTTCATGAAATGGAAATTTTCAGATACTTCTTATCGTTAAACTTAGAATACGTACATTTTGACAGGTTTAAGAGTTAACATGTGGATGGCTTAATCAAATAAGGATATTCATTTTAACTTTAAAGTCAGAAGGTCTATTTGAGCTGGCAAAAGTTTGTATAGTATTGCGTTTTAATCTGATCATCAAATGATGTTTAACTGTCACTTATCAAAACAGACGTTTACAAATGGCATGGAACTCCCAAGAGGATGTGATTATCTTAGTATAAATTGATGTTGATGTGTGTAATGTAAGTGTGAATTATAACACAAATATGAAGGTTTCTACATACATACACTGTACACGATACCTCAAACACTTTCTTCTTCGTGAGCAATTAATTCTACCAAACGTAATATTTGTATGCACAATTATTTTCAATATATATTTAATATTAATGTTTCCATCGAATGAAGACTTTCAATACACGAATATGACATAGAATGATATTGAATACATTTTATAAGATATAGATTAAAAATGTATATGAAATACAGACCGAAACAGTCCCTTATGAATGAAACATCACAATATAGTCCCTTATCAATGAAGTCCCTTATCAATGAAACATCAAAATATAGTCCCTTATTAATGAATCATAGTCCCGTATCAGTCAAAAATAAAATACAGATCTCAACATAGTCCATTTTCAATAACAATTCTAATACATATCTAAATAAACTGTAGACCCTTATCAATAACAATTCTAATACATATTTAAGCATACTGTAGACCCTCATCAATAAAAATCATAAAGTGCAGAAACCAACCTAGCGCCTTATCAATAACAAAAGAAAACATTTTATAGACAGTCTATATGTAAAATTATTTTGTAAAAATGTCAATAGATATTTGTTGACCTTACTTGAAAAACATAGGCAATAGATATATTTTTACTTACATTGATTTCGAGTTCCGTGATCGAGACTACAACAATATAGACAGTACTAAGTGTATATACTATAGAGTCTGAAGACACCAACATACTGTGATTACTAGACAGATGTACCCTGTAAAGATGTGTGTACTAACAGGTCTACCACGGCTCCAGATGGCCTATCAGGTGATTATAATTAAACGTGTTTAGTGTCAGGAAACGTATCACTTGGCAGAATCGGGCCGTATGATGGTCACTTAATAGATTAATTAAATCAACATGTGTTGAAGTAGCATTTAGTTAATGAACACCTGCAGATATAGAAACATGTATTGTAACATGGAAAAAGTTCTGAAATGAGTATGATCCTTAAAAGCCGTTATGAATATGTTCTTGCTATTTTTTTTCACAAACGATCAACCTATCGTTTGAAGATCCCAAAAGGCCCAGTGTCAAAAAACATATGTAATATAAACGTATTTGTAATCACTTTCTGCATTACCTAATTTACAACTGCTTAATTGCATTAAAATTGAAATTTCAAGTTAAGCTAACAGATTTATATAAAATCCACACTGTTTATAAAAGATAGATGATTTGATTAGTGGCAGGTGCCTTCGACATGTATACATCAATAATACTAATTGATTCTGGCAGACCAGGCCCTATTAAAACATATCGATAACCATATGTGTGTATAGCCACTTTTAGATAGTGTTACGGGATACCGGAAATTGGCCAGATATTCAAAAATGCCTTACATTAAAATAATCTAATTATAGCTACAAACAAGAATAGTTTTAATCCAGTATTAATTCAAACTTAGATTAAATAAAATACTTAAACCTGTCGTAAAAGGGTTTTTTATTCAATCTTACATAGCATTTTAATGAAAGTTTGATTATATAATAACGATGTCAAATCACGTGACGTTGGCAGTGCACCATATATATTTGTTTTTTGCCGAGTCGTCAGTGGATGAAACAGTCAACTATGATACAAATTTTAGAAACAGATCATCAGTGCTAAAGATACCTCAATGATAAGCCAATATCGATCACTGTGAGGAATAAGGTGAAGTAGGGATGTTTGATACTGCTCAATGTTTACACACAGGAAGGCAACACAAGCTGTACGACTTTAACATCGCGTTTTACATACTAAAAAGTAGGTGATACTGTCCTGGATTTCAGACATATGACCTTAATCAGACACAGACTATTAAAACACGACAGTAAAACCTATCTAAACATCCTTTCGAGTCCTGATGGAGTTTGTGGAACTGTAGTTAACACAGGTTTGTAGCCCCTATGTCCATATTACATTTACTTACACGCTGAGCTCCCTGATAATCCTCTATTTTAATTTATAAAACTACAAAGTGCTATAAAAATGCGTATGAATATTTTTTATCTTGATTATTACGCAAGAAATACGATTTTTGAAAGTTTAAAATCGGTAGTTAGAGTATAGTAATTATTATCTGTACGATAATAATGATTAGACGCAAAGCGAACGTGAATATCTGTTAAACTACCATCATGAACGTAAGAACAAAGCAGTGTGAGGTAGTATTCTCATTCATTCACTCAACTTGAGAGTCGTTTCCCTGAATGCATTCTCGCATGAATATTCTAGTCCCTATGACTCAAGAGATATACGAATGTGCAGTAATTTTGTCTTATCTACGGTATACACTGTATACAACAATAAACAAAAAAAAGTAGAAAATAATAAAGCAATTGTAATACATGTGTATTTCGATTTCGGTCGATATAATATTGGTTATATATACCTACGAAAAGGTATCAACCTTGGAGTCCTCAGTCGATATCTTTTATTTTCTCTACTTTCTTTTTATTGATAATATGACCTGCTTCAAATACACCAATGAATATATATATCTGAAGGCGATGGCATTGTCCTCGGGTCTGAGAGCATTACTATACATCCTCATTGTCTACCAGTGCTACCTAACTATTGTACGCTGTATAAAATTAACGCATGTGAGTTCCAACCTTAAAACTGTTTTAGTAATACATGTAGCATATGCCAATTGTATAATAATACTTCATTACGGGCTGCTATCGTCCGTGATGATAGCGGCCAAAACCGTTAAGGCATTCTGACGGAGTCGCGCTTGATATCGGAGAAGTGTTCAGACATGATGGGATGCTGTAGTGCTACATTTCTGTACCTCACAGAGATACAATACCATGGACACCTCCCGACATCATCCCAGGTCACATTATAATGACAATGGTCTAGCCAGTTCGTTCCGTCATATATTCTGAGACCAGATGGTTGGGAAAGGTAGTTTTTAAAGGCTCGAGTTAAATTTTATATACATGTTAACCACGATACAAAACCCATAAACGTCTTAATTTGGAACGGCTAAATAGTTAAACAAAACAAAAAACAAAAACAAAAACACGTGTTTTCAATGCTAGGCATTTGGAGACATTAGAAGACGTAAGACAAATATACTATAATATCCTAAATAATTATTAATAATATAATGTCTAAAGCAGATTTGTTTTATAGGTGTCGTATCTCCTAGTAGAGGACAGAATGTTATAACTTCCCAAACCTTCAGTTGGTTCTCAATATTTTTTGTCCGTCTATTTGTCGTGTCTCATTCGATTTTTTGTGTTATCTATGTTTCCATTTTCTCAGAAGGCGCTTTCCCTACTGGAACGCATGTATGGCCTGCTGTGATAATATATGCGGGTAATATGATGACGCATGCGCAAATGAAGTCTAGTTATTTTAGTCGGGCCAAACGTAATCGGTGGTAGAGCCTTAGTCGACTACACATGCACTTCTTGTTTCAGTACACATGCGCATTACACATGAGTCCGCTCCTACTATCGCTAGATCATAGTCACTATAGCTACGCAAGAAGTAGTCATTTTTATAGATTTGTACTAGACTTACAGTTTGGTTTTCATGTCGGTATTCTCTATTAACCTAACAAACCTGATCTGTTATATGTAAGTCTTGTTTGATTAGTATCTTATACATTTATAGATAAAAGAAACAGGTTGCAGTGACGCATATAAAGATCAGAGGACCAGGCAATGTTTCAGAAGGACTATCAGATGGTATCCAGACATGGTGTCAAATCTGGCCACAATAGCTACTCGGACATGTCTGACGCTAAACGCCACGGTTCACCATAATCCAAAGTTACATCGGACGAACGCGTGTGTTGTAAATTATGTTTATTGAATAAATTCCATAACATCAATTTCCGGATTTCATTTTATTATATTTCTATAAGTGTTTTAATTGAATGGATTAAGAATGCCTTGTTCTTTTTATATGCAAATTAGAAAGTGACTTCGTTTGAACATAGGTTTCGTGCAATTGTTACTACTGTAAAAACTACTTATGATTGTTTTAGTGGTCCGAAGATGAAAAGGCAATGCCACAATTTTTATAATTAGAAAATAAGTTTCTGAGAAACACTGAGAAGTTTCCTTTGACCTATTAAACTCATCTCGTTCATTACACATGCAATGGATTTTGTTACATGTTTGAAATGAAACTAATATCCTGGTCATAAATATAAAATTATTTTCCGTATGGAATTGTCTTTTCTAACACATATGATGGCGAGAGGACATGTCAACTGTATTTTAGTTTATGTTAGCATATCGATTTGACAGGCATACTGTACGGGTAGATTATTTGTCTATAGATTTTAACAAAGAAGCTCAGACGGCGTTCGTTGGTTCGGGGAGCGCTTGACCTGGCGGAGCACTTTTGTTCAATTTTTTGTTTGGATTTCAGGACATACAAATGTATACTGTATCTATTTGTACCTTCCCTGTTGTCGTTTAGTTGTCGACTTTGCACTGTGAAATCGAAGTCACGCCATGATATTTCATGAACGAATGCCCTCCTACATAAGGACACTAGATTGTTCGGGGCTGATCCTAGGGACACTGTCCTCCTACATAAGGACACTAGATTGTTCGGGGCTGATTCTAGGGACACTGTCCTCCTACATAAAGACACTAGATTTTTCGGGGCTGATTCCAGGGACTCTGCCCTCCTACATAAGGACACTAGATTGTTCGTGACTGATCCTAGGGACACTGCCCTCCTACATAAGGACACTAGATTGTTCGGGGCTGATCCTAGGGATTCTGCCCTCCTACATAAGGACACTAGATTGTTCGGAGCTGATTCTAGGGACACTGCCCTCCTATATCAGGACACCAGATTGTTCGTGACTGATCCTAGGGACTCTGCCCTCCTACATAAGGACACCAGATTGTTCAGGGCTTATTCTAGGGACACTGTCCTCCTACATAAGGACACTAGATTGTTCGGGGCTGATCCTAGGGACACTGCCCTCCTACATCAGGACACTAGATTGTTTGTGACTGATCCTAAGGACACTGCCCTCATACATAAGGACACCAGATTGTTCGGGGCTGATCCTAGGGACACTGCCCTCCTACATAAGGACACCAGATTGTTCGGGACTGATCCTTGGGACTCTGTCCTCCTACATAAGGACACTAGATTGTTTGTGACTGATCCTAAGGACACTGCCCTCCTACATAAGGACACCAGATTGTTCGGGACTGATCCTAGGGACACTGCCCTCATACATAAGGACACCAGATTGTTCGGGGCTGATCCTAGGGACACTGCCCTCCTACATAAGGACACCAGATTGTTCGTGACTGAACCTAGGGACTCTGTCCTCCTACATAAGGACACCAGATTGTTCGGGGCTTATCCTAAGGACACTGCCCTCCTACATAAGGACACTAGATTGTTCGTGACTGATCCTAGGGACTCTGCCCTCCTACATAAGGACACCAGATTGTTCGTGACTGATCCTAGGGACACTGCCCTCCTACATAAGGACACCAGATTGTTCGGGACTGATCCTTGGGACTCTGCCCTCCTACATAAGGCACCAGATTGTTCGGGACTGATCCTTGGGACTCTGCCCTCCTACATAAGGCACCAGATTGTTCGGGACTGATCCTTGGGACTCTGCCCTCCTACATAAGGCACCAGATTGTTCGTGACTGATCCTAGGGATACTGCCCTCCTACATAAGGCACCAGATTGTTCGTGACTGATCCTAGGGACTCTGTCCTCCTACATAAGGACACCAGATTGTTCGGGGCTTATCCTTGGGACTCTGCCCTCCTACATAAGGCACCAGATTGTTCGGGACTGATCCTAGGGACTCTGCCCTCCTACATAAGGCACCAGATTGTTCGGGGCTTATCCTAGGGACTCTGCCCTCCTACATAAGGCACCAGATTGTTCGGGACTGATCCTAGGGACTCTGCCCTCCTACATAAGGACACCAGATTGTTCGGGACTGATCCTTGGGACTCTGCCCTCCTACATAAGGACACCAGATTGTTCGGGGCTGATCCTAGGGACACTGTCCTCCTACATAAGGCACCAGATTGTTCGGGACTGATCCTAGGGACACTGCCCTCCTACATAAGGACACCAGATTGTTCGGGACTGATCCTTGGGACTCTGCCCTCCTACATAAGGACACCAGATTGTTCGGGGCTGATCCTAGGGACACTGTCCTCCTACATAAGGCACCAGATTGTTCGGGACTGATCCTTGGGACTCTGCCCTCCTACATAAGGACACCAGATTGTTCGGGACTGATCCTTAGGACACTGCCCTCCTACATAAGGACACCAGATTGTTCGTGACTGAACCTAGGGACTCTGCCCTCCTACATAAGGACACCAGATTGTTCGGGACTGATCCTAGGGATACTGCCCTCCTACATAAGGCACCAGATTGTTCGTGACTGATCCTTGGGACTCTGCCCTCCTACATAAGGACACCAGATTGTTCGATACATATTTTGGCTGATCCTAAGGATCTTTATTCATGACGGCCTAGGGACATCAGATAGTATTACATTAAAAAACATGGTGAAATGATCAATGAAACTGCGCAGTGCATATACATTGTATTCTATATAAAATATTAAACAACTGATGAAGGGATAAGATACTCAAATAGTTTGGAGACCGATGTAACTTACGTACGTATTTGTAATTGCTCACGTCAGGAGTCGTGAAGGCGTGACAACTACTATATAATTTTATTCCACGCTAACATTATGTAAACTTGGATATGTTTGATCAAAAGGCTGCAATTAGATAAAAAAATTAATTGACTATGTCAATTTTGTTTACTCTTAAACTTTTTTAGGTAATGTAAAATGTATTTTATGATTTAAAATTGATTCATACAATTAATACTTTTACTTATACATTAAAGATATCATAGCACATACTGATAGACCGAAGACACTGATGCCGAACCAGAGTCCGCAACTGAAACATGAGAGTGTTGTAAAGTGTATAACTAAAACGTGACGGTATCTATGGAGAAAGACATGAAAGGGTCAGCGAGAGAAAGTACATTGTATGTACGTATGGCGAGTCACTAGGTTCTTGATATACCGTGTACAGCTTACAATCTTAACAAATGGTACATTGTAACACATAAATCACTACTTTTATCTTTTTTATAAACGGAGAGAGAATGTGATACATACCTTGGTAGAGTCAAACGGTTGGAGAATGTTATACATACCTAGGTAGTGTCAAACGAAGAGAGAATGTTATATATACCTAGGTAGTGTCAAACGGAGAGAGAATGTTATATATACCTAGGTAGTGTCAAACGGAGAGAGAATGTTATACATACCTAGGTAGTGTCAAACGGAGAGAGAATGTTATATATACCTAGGTAGTGTCAAACGGAGAGAGAATGTTATCCATACCTAGGTAGTGTCAAACGGAGAGAGAATATTATATATACCTAGGTAGTGTCAAACGGAGAGAGAATGTTATATATAGGCCTACCTCGGTAGTGTCAAACGGAGGGAGAATGTTATATATACCTAGGTAGTGTCAAACGGAGAGAGAATGTTATATATACCTAGGTAGTGTCAAACGGAGAGAGAATGTTATATATACCTAGGTAGTGTCAAACGGAGAGAGAATGTTTTATATACCTAGGTAGTGTCAAACGGAGAGAGAATGTTATATATACCTAGGTAGTGTCAAACGGAGACAGAATGTTATACATACCTAGGTAGTGTCAAACGGAGAGAGAATGTTATACATACCTAGGTAGTGTCAAACGGAGAGAGAATGTTATATATACCTAGGTAGTGTCAAACGGAGAGAGAATGTTATATATACCTAGGTAGTGTCAAACGGAGAGAGAATGTTATACATACCTAGGTAGTGTCAAACGGAGAGAGAATGTTATATATACCTAGGTAGTGTCAAACGGAGAGAGAATGTTATATATACCTAGGTAGTGTCAAACGGAGAGAGAATGTTATATATACCAAGGTAGTGTCAAACGGAGAGAGAATATTATATATACCCAGGTAGTGTCAAACGGAGAGAGAATGTTATATATACCTAGGTAGTGTCAAACGGAGAGAGAATGTTATATATACCTAGGTAGTGTCAAACGGAGAGAGAATGTTATATATACCTAGGTAGTGTCAAACGGAGAGAGAATGTTATATATACCTAGGTAGTGTCAAACGGAGGGAGAATGTTATATATACCTAGGTAGTGTCAAACGTAGAGAGAATATTATACATACCTAGGTAGTGTCAAACGGAGAGATAATGTTACACATACCTAGGTAGTGTCAAACGGAGAGAGAATGTTATATATACCTAGGTAGTGTCAAACGGAGAGAGAATGTTATATATACCTGGTAGTGTCAAACAGAGAGAGAATGTTATACATACCTAGGTAGTGTCAAACGGAGAGAGAATGTTATATATACCTAGGTAGTGTCAAACGGAGAGAGAATGTTATATATACCTAGGTAGTGTCAAACGGAGAGAGAATGTTATACATACCTAGGTAGTGTCAAACGGAGAGAGAATGTTATATATACCTAGGTAGTGTCAAACGGAGAGAGAATGTTATACATACCTAGGTAGTGTCAAACGGAGAGAGAATGTTATATATACCTAGGTAGTGTCAAACGGAGAGAGAATGTTATACATACCTAGGTAGTGTCAAACGGAGAGAGAATGTTATATATACCCAGGTAGTGTTAAACGGAGAGAGAATGTTATATATACCTAGGTAGTGTCAAACGGAGAGAGAATGTTATATATACCAAGGTAGTGTCAAACGGAGAGAGAATATTATATATACCCAGGTAGTGTCAAACGGAGAGAGAATGTTATATATACCTAGGTAGTGTCAAACGGAGAGAGAATGTTATATATACCTAGGTAGTGTCAAACGGAGAGAAAATGTTATATATACCTAGGTAGTGTCAAACGGAGAGAGAATGTTATATATACCTAGGTAGTGTCAAACGGAGGGAGAATGTTATATATAACTAGGTAGTGTCAAACGTAGAGAGAATATTATACATACCTAGGTAGTGTCAAACGGAGAGATAATGTTACACATACCTAGGTAGTGTCAAACGGAGAGAGAATGTTATATATACCTAGGTAGTGTCAAACGGAGAGAGAATGTTATATATACCTGGTAGTGTCAAACAGAGAGAGAATGTTATACATACCTAGGTAGTGTCAAACGGAGAGAGAATATTATACATACCTAGGTAGTGTCAAACGGAGAGAGAATGTTATATATACCTAGGTAGTGTCAAACGGATGGAGAATACTATATATACCTAGGTAGTGCCAAACGGAGGGAGAATGTTATACATACCTAGGTAGTGTCAAACGGAGAGAGAATGTTATACATACCTAGGTAGTGTCAAACGGAGAGAGAATGTTATACATACCTAGGTAGTGTCAAACGGAGAGAGAATGTTATATATACCTAGGTAGTGTCAAAGGGAGGGAGAATGTTATATATACCTAGGTAGCGTCAAACGTAGAGAGAATATTATACATACCTAGGTAGTGTCAAACGGAGAGATAATGTTACACATACCTAGGTAGTGTCAAACGGAGAGAGAATGTTATATATACCTAGGTAGTGTCAAACGGAGAGAGAATGTTATATATACCTGGTAGTGTCAAACAGAGAGAGAATGTTATACATACCTAGGTAGTGTCAAACGGAGAGAGAATGTTATATATACCTAGGTAGTGTCAAACGGAGAGAGAATGTTATATATACCTAGGTAGTGTCAAACGGAGAGAGAATGTTATACATACCTAGGTAGTGTCAAACGGAGAGAGAATGTTATATATACCTAGGTAGTGTCAAACGGAGAGAGAATGTTATACATACCTAGGTAGTGTCAAACGGAGAGAGAATGTTATATATACCTAGGTAGTGTCAAACGGAGAGAGAATGTTATACATACCTAGGTAGTGTCAAACGGAGAGAGAATGTTATATATACCCAGGTAGTGTTAAACGGAGAGAGAATGTTATATATACCTAGGTAGTGTCAAACGGAGAGAGAATGTTATATATACCTAGGTAGTGTCAAACGGAGAGAGAATATTATATATACCCAGGTAGTGTCAAACGGAGAGAGAATGTTATATATACCTAGGTTGTGTCAAACGGAGAGAGAATGTTATATATACCTAGGTAGTGTCAAACGGAGAGAAATGTTATATATACCTAGGTAGTGTCAAACGGAGAGAGAATGTTATATATACCTAGGTAGTGTCAAACGGAGGGAGAATGTTATATATAACTAGGTAGTGTCAAACGTAGAGAGAATATTATACATACCTAGGTAGTGTCAAACGGAGAGATAATGTTACACATACCTAGGTAGTGTCAAACGGAGAGAGAATGTTATATATACCTAGGTAGTGTCAAACGGAGAGAGAATGTTATATATACCTGGTAGTGTCAAACACAGAGAGAATGTTATACATACCTAGGTAGTGTCAAACGGAGAGAGAATATTATACATACCTAGGTAGTGTCAAACGGAGAGAGAATGTTATATATACCTAGGTAGTGTCAAACGGATGGAGAATACTATATATACCTAGGTAGTGCCAAACGGAGGGAGAATGTTATACATACCTAGGTAGTGTCAAACGGAGAGAGAATGTTATACATACCTAGGTAGTGTCAAACGGAGAGAGAATGTTATACATACCTAGGTAGTGTCAAACGGAGAGAGAATGTTATATATACCTAGGTAGTGTCAAAGGGAGGGAGAATGTTATATATACCTAGGTAGCGTCAAACGTAGAGAGAATATTATACATACCTAGGTAGTGTCAAACGGAGAGATAATGTTACACATACCTAGGTAGTGTCAAACGGAGAGAGAATATTATATATACCCAGGTAGTGTCAAACGGAGAGAGAATGTTATATATACCTAGGTAGTGTCAAACGGAGAGAGAATGTTATATATACCTAGGTAGTGTCAAACGGAGAGAAAATGTTATATATACCTAGGTAGTGTCAAACGGAGAGAGAATGTTATATATACCTAGGTAGTGTCAAACGGAGGGAGAATGTTATATATACCTAGGTAGTGTCAAACGTAGAGAGAATATTATACATACCTAGGTAGTGTCAAACGGAGAGATAATGTTACACATACCTAGGTAGTGTCAAACGGAGAGAGAATGTTATATATACCTAGGTAGTGTCAAACGGAGAGAGAATGTTATATATACCTGGTAGTGTCAAACAGAGAGAGAATGTTATACATACCTAGGTAGTGTCAAACGGAGAGAGAATATTATACATACCTAGGTAGTGTCAAACGGAGAGAGAATGTTATATATACCTAGGTAGTGTCAAACGGAGAGAGAATGTTATATATAGGCCTACCTCGGTAGTGTCAAACGGACAGAGAATGTTATATATACCTAGGTAACGTCAAACGGAGAGAGAATGTTATATATACCTAGGTAGTGTCAAACGAAGACAGAATGTTATACATACCTAGGTAGTGTCAAACGGAGAGAGAATGTTATACATACCTAGCTAGTGTCAAACGGAGAGAGAATGTTATATATACCTAGGTAGTGTCAAACGGATGGAGAATACTATATATACCTAGGTAGTGCCAAACGGAGGGAGAATGTTATACATACCTAGGTAGTGTCAAACGGAGAGAGAATGTTATACATACCTAGGTAGTGTCAAACGGAGAGAGAATGTTATACATACCTAGGTAGTGTCAAACGGAGAGAGAATGTTATATATATCTAGGCAGTGTCAAACGGAGAGAGAAAGTTATATATACCTAGGTAGTGTCAAACGGAGAGAGAATGTTATATATACCTAGGTAGTATCAAACGGAGAGAGAATGTTATATATAGGCCTACCTCGGTAGTGTCAAACGGACAGAGAATGTTATATATGCCTAGGTAGTGTCAAACGGAGGGAGAATGTTATATATACCTAGGTAGTGTCAAACGTAGAGAGAATATTATACATACCTAGGTAGTGTCAAACGGAGAGATAATGTTACACATACCTAGGTAGTGTCAAACGGAGAGAGAATGTTATATATACCTAGGTAGTGTCAAACGGAGAGAGAATGTTATATATACCTGGTAGTGTCAAACAGAGAGAGAATGTTATACATACCTAGGTAGTGTCAAACGGAGAGAGAATATTATACATACCTAGGTAGTGTCAAACGGAGACAGAATGTTATATATACCTAGGTAGTGTCAAACGGAGAGAGAATGTTATATATAGGCCTACCTCGGTAGTGTCAAACGGACAGAGAATGTTATATATACCTAGGTAGTGTCAAACGAAGACAGAATGTTATACATACCTAGGTAGTGTCAAACGGAGAGAGAATGTTATACATACCTAGCTAGTGTCAAACGGAGAGAGAATGTTATATATACCTAGGTAGTGTCAAACGGATGGAGAATACTATATATACCTAGGTAGTGCCAAACGGAGGGAGAATGTTATACATACCTAGGTAGTGTCAAACGGAGAGAGAATGTTATACATACCTAGGTAGTGTCAAACGCAGAGAGAATGTTATACATACCTAGGTAGTGTCAAACGGAGAGAGAATGTTATACATACCTAGGTAGTGTCAAACGGAGAGAGAATGTTATACATACCTAGGTAGTGTCAAACGGAGAGAGAATGTTATATATATCTAGGCAGTGTCAAACGGAGAGAGAAAGTTATATATACCTAGGTAGTGTCAAACGGAGAGAGAATGTTATATATACCTAGGTAGTGTCAAACGGAGAGAGAATGTTATATATAGGCCTACCTCGGTAGTGTCAAACGGACAGAGAATGTTATATATACCTAGGTAGTGTCAAACGGAGGGAGAATGTTATATATACCTAGGTAGTGTCAAACGTAGAGAGAATATTATACATACCTAGGTAGTGTCAAACGGAGAGATAATGTTACACATACCTAGGTAGTGTCAAACGGAGAGAGAATGTTATATATACCTAGGTAGTGTCAAACGGAGAGAGAATGTTATATATACCTGGTAGTGTCAAACAGGGAGAGAATGTTATACATACCTAGGTAGTGTCAAACGGAGAGAGAATATTATACATACCTAGGTAGTGTCAAACGGAGACAGAATGTTATATATACCTAGGTAGTGTCAAACGGAGAGAGAATGTTATATATAGGCCTACCTCGGTAGTGTCAAACGGACAGAGAATGTTATATATACCTAGGTAGTGTCAAACGAAGACAGAATGTTATACATACCTAGGTAGTGTCAAACGGAGAGAGAATGTTATACATACCTAGCTAGTGTCAAACGGAGAGAGAATGTTATATATACCTAGGTAGTGTCAAACGGATGGAGAATACTATATATACCTAGGTAGTGCCAAACGGAGGGAGAATGTTATACATACCTAGGTAGTGTCAAACGGAGAGAGAATGTTATACATACCTAGGTAGTGTCAAACGCAGAGAGAATGTTATACATACCTAGGTAGTGTCAAACGGAGAGAGAATGTTATACATACCTAGGTAGTGTCAAACGGAGAGAGAATGTTATATATACCTAGGTAGTGTCAAACGGAGAGAGAATATTATACATACCTAGGTAGTGTCAAACGGAGAGAGAATGTTATATATACCTAGGTAGTGTCAAACGGAGAGAGAATGTTATATATACCTAGGTAGTGTCAAACGGAGAGAGAATGTTATATATATCTAGGTAGTGTCAAACAGAGAGAGAATGTTATATATACCTAGGTAGTGTCAAACGGAGAGAGAATGTTATACATACCTAGGTAGTGTCAAACGGAGAGAGAATGTTATATATACCTAGGTAGTGTCAAACGGAGGGAGAATGTTATATATACCTAGGTAGTGTCAAACGGAGAGAGAATGTTATACATACCTAGGTAGTGTCAAACGGAGAGAAAATGTTATACATACCTAGGTAGTGTCAAACGGAGAGAGAATGTTATACATACCTAGCTAGTGTCAAACGGAGAGAGAATGTTATATATACCTAGGTAGTGTCAAACGGAGAGAGAATGTTATACATACCTCGGTAGTGTCAAACGGAGAGAGAATGTTATACATACCTCGGTAGTGTCAAACGGATAGAGAATGTTATATATACCTAGCTAGTGTCAAACGGAGAGAGAATGTTATATATACCTAGGTAGTGTCAAACGGAGAGAGAATGTTATATATACCTAGGTAGTGTCAAACGGAGACAGAATGTTATATATACCTAGCTAGTGTCAAACGGAGGGAGAATGTTATATATACCTAGGTAGTGTCAAACGGAGAGAGAATGTTATATATATCTAGGTAGTGTCAAACGGAGAGAGAATGTTATATATACCTTGGTAGAGTCAATCGGAGAGAGAATGTTATATATAGGCCTACCTCGGTAGTGTCAAACGGAGAGAAAATGTTATATATAACTAGGTAGTGTCAAACGGACAGAGAATGTTATATATACCTTGGTAGAGTCAATCGGAGAGAGAATGTTATATATAGGCCTACCTCGGTAGTGTCAAACGGAGAGAGAATGTTATATATACCTAGGTAGTGTCAAACGGAGAGAGAATGTTATATATACCTAGGTAGTGGCAAACGGACAGAGAATATTATATATACCTAGGTAGTGTCAAACGGAGAGAGAATGTTATATATACCTAGGTAGAGTCAAACGTAGAGAGAATGTTATACATACCTAGGTAGTGTTAAACGGAGACAGAATGTTATACATACCTAGGTAGTGTCAAACGGAGAGAGAATGTTATATATACCTAGGTAGTGTCAAACGGAGAGAGAATGTTATATATACCTAGGTAGAGTCAAACGGAGAGAGAATGTTATATATACCTAGGTAGAGTCAAACGGAGACAGAATGTTATACATACCTAGGTAGTGTCAAACGGAGAGAGAATGTTATATATACCTAGGTAGAGTCAAACGTAGAGAGAATGTTATACATACCTAGGTAGTGTTAAACGGAGGGAGAATGTTATATATACCTCGGTAGTGTTAAACGGAGAGAGAATGTTATACATAGCTAGGTAGTGTCAAACGGAGGGAGAATGTTATATATACCCAGGTAGTGTCAAACGGAGAGAGAATGTTATATATATCTAGGTAGTGTCAAACGGAGAGAGAATGTTATATATACCTAGGTAGTGTTAAACGGAGAGAGAATGTTATATATACCTAGGTAGTGTCAAACGGAGAGAGAATGTTATATATACCTAGGTAGTGTCAAACGGAGAGAGAATGTTATATATACCTAGGTAGTGTCAAACGGAGAGAGAATGTTATATATACCTAGGTAGTGTCAAACGGAGGGAGAATGTTATATATACCTAGGTAGTGTCAAACGGAGAGAGAATGTTATACATACCTAGGTAGTGTCAAACGGAGAGAGAATATTATATATACCTAGGTAGTGTCAAACGGAGAGAGAATGCTATATATACCCAGGTAGTGTCAAACGGAGAGAGAATGTTATATATACCTAGGTAGTGTCAAACGGAGGGAGAATGTTATATATACCTAGGTAGTGTCAAACGGAGAGAGAATGTTATATATATCTAGGTAGTGTCAAACGGAGAGAGAATGTTATATATACCCAGGTAGTGTCAAACGGAGAGAGAATGTTATATATACCTAGGTAGTGTCAAACGGAGAGAGAATGTTATACATACCTCGGTAGTGTCAAACGGAGAGAGAATGTTATACATACCTCGGTAGTGTCAAACGGAGAGAGAATGTTATATATACCGAGGTAGTGTCAAACGGAGAGAGAATATTATATATACCTAGGTAGTGTCAAACGGAGAGAGAATGTTATATATACCGAGGTAGTGTCAAACGGAGGGAGAATGTTATATATACCTAGGTAGTGTCAAACGGAGAGAGAATGTTATATATACCCAGGTAGTGTCAAACGGAGAGAGAATGTTATATATACCTAGGTAGTGTCAAACGGAGAGAGAATGTTATACATACCTCGGTAGTGTCAAACGGAGAGAGAATGTTATACATACCTCGGTAGTGTCAAACGGAGAGAGAATGTTATATATACCGAGGTAGTGTCAAACGGAGAGAGAATATTATATATACCTAGGTAGTGTCAAACGGAGAGAGAATGTTATATATACCGAGGTAGTGTCAAACGGAGGGAGAATGTTATATATACCTAGGTAGTGTCAAACGGAGAGAGAATATTATATATACCCAGGTAGTGTCAAACGGATAGAGAATGTTATATATACCTAGGTAGTGTCAAACGGAGAGAGAATGTTATATATACCTAGGTAGTGCCAAACGGAGAGAGAATGTTATATATACCTAGGTAGTGTCAAACGGAGAGAGAATGTTATATATACCTAGGTAGTGTCAAACGGATAGAGAATGTTATATATACCTAGGTAGTGTCAAACGGAGAGAGAATGTTATACATACCTAGGTAGTGTCAAACGGAGAGAGAATGTGATACATACCTAGGTAGTGTCAAACGGAGAGAGAATGTTATACATACCTAGGTAGTGTCAAACGGAGAGAGAATGTTATACATACCTAGGTAGTGTCAAACGGAGAGAGAATGTTATATATACACGTACCTGCAGTGCGTAGAGAGTGTTTTGGTTAAATGTGTCTGATATGACCAACAGAAACTAAGTATGCAACGGAGGTGATATACGATGTGCATGTAATTAAATCTGCTTGACGACATTTGTGCAATCGTGCACTTTCTCTTAATCCCAATCAACATTTCCTGAACTACGATAATTATGTCTTATAATCCAAAAATCCACCATTTTGAATTAATACCTTAAAAAGATCACAGACAACAAAGGAAAGTCTATAATATGTGTTTCACGAATCGCTCTTTATAAGCCGACCTTTTTCACATTACCTATATGTTTATGCTGTCACAACTTCGCCATTACAAAGTTGACGTACGTTAAAGTGAGCAATGTCCACGGTCATTTAGATACAACAATCAGAACTAGTTGATGTCCCACTTTGATATACGTATTAATGACTCATCAACTTCGAATGACGAGGTGAATGTTCCAATGTATTCAACATCAGAATTATTGATGTCCGAACCGCATCGATTTTCATATTTTCCAATCATCTTCAACGAATTTCACTAATCGTTAAATGACAATTTTTATATTGACTATCTGACCGCAGGAGATGAATACACCGCTGGAACAAACCTAACCCTACACTAATCAGAGAGTCTTGTACTCTAACCAGGTACGATCCCCAGTCAATAAACTAATATCCTACACAATCACCAGAAGTACCAGTAACTTTAATATATCAATGCTTGACACCATTATAGCGCCATGTATTGCTGGCCATAGGTCCAATAACCAGCCAAACCTTTTATAGGAGCGAACATTATACATGTAATATGATTTGACCAACCCACAGATAGGATGTCCTTGACGTGCGGATCCCTGATACATCAATCAATATATTGATTTCCGCGTCAATATTTAACACATCAATTAAGTTTAATTGTAATTATCGCGTTAGATTCTGTATGTAGACAAAAGCGTCTGAGGTGCTCCGAAGATCAATAAGATAAATTGACATCTATTCGATTTACACGTATAATTGTAGAGAAACAAAAACAACTTCTGATACTTACGACCCTGCTTTCATGTGATCACGGACATGATTTTGTAGAAATGTAAAAAATGAAATGCCTTCCATAACCTGTAATATACATAATGTACTTGTACTTGTACAAATGAATGTTACTGTATATCCAACACGCCCTGGAACTTTACCAGGATTGATGTAGACTTTGTCAATCTGAAAAGATTCGAGATGAAATTCGATCCTTAATTGGATTGGCACAGTTCATAATGAATTTGTTCATATGATCAGTCAATGAGCGTTACATGGAATCAAAAACTTATTAATGATTAAGATAACGTCATTAACTTGGCAATGCCTCACACCAAAGATGAAAACGAACTGCAGCAAAATATTTGTGAACATCTTCAAATAAACAAAATCAAAAGTACTAATTGAACAAATTATTCAATATACAAATATATAAGGTTTTTAAACGACCCGTTATTTAAAATGGACTTATTATTTTGGCAGTCTTTTGATTTCATAGATAATGTACTTCTTTTATTCTTAAGTCGGGGTCTCGTCTCTTTTAACTGTGATCGAACATGTGGAGAAATGTCGTCAGAGAACAAACTCACTGACCTTTAATCAGTAATGTGTTAGAGATCGATGTCGTTTAGAGACTCAACTCACTGACCTTTAATCAGTAATGTGTTGGAGATGACTTTAAAGACTAAACCTATTGAACTTTAATCAGTAATGTGTTAGTGATATCGTTATAGACTAAACTCATTGAACTTTAATCAGTAATGTGTTAGTGATATCGTTTATAGACTAAACTCATTGAACTTTAATCAGTTATGTGTTAGTGATATCGTTTATAGACTAAACTCATTGAACTTTAATCAGTTATGTGTTAGTGATGTCGTTTATAGACTAAACTCATTGAACTTTAATCAGTTATATGTTGGGGATGACGTCAGAGACTAAACTCACTGACCTTTAATCAGTTATGTGTTGGAGATGACGTTTATACACTAAACTCATTGAACTTTAATCAGTTATATGTTGGGGATGACGTCAGAGACTAAACTCACTGACCTTTAATTATCTAACTTCGATTCAGTGATATATAACAGTCGTTCCTCAATATCTACATATTGTAATCATTGTTGGATTGTTGCACTTTTTATCTTTATTATTATGAAAATAAATTAATTAGTAAAACAATTAGTTAAAACATATAGGTTAATTTGCAGAATTTCAAACAAATATTATTTTTGATAAATTCTGTACATACCAGTAGTGTCATTTCGGCTAAATAGATGTAACTAAATCCGGAGTTTTGTTTATTCTGAGAGTGGCGGAGTGAAAATGTTGAAAGCAAGCTGGATGTACGCCAATGTTTTGACACAATTCACCCAACAATTTCGCATGTTTATAAGTCAGGCTGCATGTGTTGTTAAAAGGTCAGTGTGTATCAGCCGGTTCTACATTGTTATACTACAGCGATATATAGCCTTATATCACCACACTGAATTCCAGTAATTGGGATCGTTGTTTTTCTCTGCTAAGTCATCAAACTTGACAATTCTAATATGATGAATCAGGCAGAATTATCGACAGAATCGACAAGTATTGTTACAAAACTCACATTCGATTTGTATTAGCTGGTGTCATGGTGATGGTATTTGGTATACGTATGACATTGTAGTACCATGTAAATGTGTGTGATGAAATATGACATTGTAGTACATTGTAAATGTGTGAGGACGTACGACATTGTATTACCATGTAAATGTGTGAGGACGTATGACATTGTAGTATTATGTAAATGTGTGTGAAGATGGGTGATATTGTAGTACATGTACCATGTAAATATGTGAGGACGTATGACATTGCATTACCATGTAAATGTGTGTAGACGTATGACATTGTATTACCATGTACATGTGTGAGGCCGTATGATATCGAGTACCATTTAAATGTGTGTAGACGTATGACATTGTATTACCATGTACATCTGTACATGTGTGAGGCCGTGTGACATCGAGTACCATTTAAATGTGTGTAGACGTATGACATTGTATTACCATGTAAATGTGTGAGGACGTATGACATTGTATTATCATGTAAATGTGTGAAGACGTATGACATTGTATTACCATGTAAATGTGTGATGACGTATGGTATTGTAGTACAATGTAAATGTGTGAGGACGTATGGTATTGTATTACCATGTAAATGTGTGAGGACGGGTGACATTGTAGTACCATGTAAATGTGTGTGAGGACGGATGACATTGTAGTACCATGTAAATGTGTGAGGACGTATGGTATTGTATTACCATGTAAATGTGTGAGGACGGGTGACATTGTAGTACCATGTAAATGTGTGTGAGGACGGGTGACATTGTAGTACCATGTAAATGTGTGAGGACGTATGGTATTGTATTACCATGTAAATGTATGAGGACGGATGACATTGTAGTACCATGTAAATGTGTGAGGACGTATGATATTGTAGTACAATGTTAATGTGTGTGAGGACAGATGATATTGTATTACCATGTAAATGTGTGAGGACGTATGGTATTGTATTACCATGTAAATGTGTGTGAGGACGGATGACATTGTAGTAACATGTAAATGTACAAGGCGGATGAAATGGAGATGGCATTTATATCACCTATGAAACACGTGGTAAAAAGGAGACGTACGTCATTATTGTTATAATGAGATAATTCTTGGATGCAACTGATTTTCCATAATATAGGGCCGTCCTAAATTAATGTTCTACAATAAAGCAAGTCTGGGCGATACAGACACATACATGTTTGCGAGTTGGGAATCTAACTGCTTTCACGTGACATTCATTATCGATACACATATGTAATATAAATGCAGTGACATCAAATATCTCGTGAATAACCGAAGCGGAACATATTCCCAAGATCGTTGCAGTTAAGATTTTGGATGGTATTGGGTGAAATGAAAAACGTAAATAACAAGACATCACAAATCTGCCGATAGGGATTATGTGGCTATGATAACTGCTGTGATACATTTATAAAACAATGCAAAGTCCTTGTAATACCGACATGCCATTCCAAATACACGCAACATGCAATTGCGCACGCGTTATTGGCGTCACTCTCATACAGCTGTACTAAGAGCAGCAGTATCATAAAAACGGGATTGTCTCTTATTACCACTATGGTAAATCGTAGGAATTTATTATCATAAACAATTTTTGCGAGGTGACATTATGGTTTAAATCTTTAGCACAGGGAATTGCCGGGGATAATGTGTTACAGTCTATGTACGTTTGGTCCTGTCCTAGGGTTTATGGAATATTTAACGCGTATTAGGAGTCTAGACCAATACTGAATCACTTTGTATCTTTGCCATGTACGTTCACGCTTGTATGGATACATAATGGTTGTTTCATGGATTTAGTAGGATATGTTTCCGCGAGATAGACATCAAAGAGGTGTGATTTACAATATTTTGATCTAGCTTCCCTAAACGTCTTCAAGATGAACATATACATGTACACTCCACAACAATTCAGTTTTCGTTAGACTTGCCACTAGCCTCTTTGAAAATAGAATCAGAATATCCTAGAGACCAATAATACAAAATTCAGTTTCATTTACAGTAGATACAGGATCAGTCTAAATGTCCATGTCTATGTGGTATTTTGAAGAGATGCCATTCCTGGTCAATCAGTTTATACCTACGTAGGATGTACATGAAAGCTTATTCCTCTATCCTTTTGATTAAAATTCAGTCTCTTGAGAGCAAATATCCTTTTAACTAAGAGATATCCGTGCACCTGCTTGTTAGTCATAATCAGGTATGTGTGAACCACGTATCCAAGCACTCTCCACCTGATAAACTCTTATCATTTGTAATTCGGAAGTGATAGCAAATCTTAACAGCTGGTGTTTTGAAATTCTAGAAGTCTAAAAAGTAAGTGTTCTACTGTCAAATATTTCGGGGATTTTTGCTTCAAATTACGTAGTCACAGTATTTTGTGTTTGATGAGATAAGCACTTCTTTGTAGTGAATGTCTAGCGCGTGTGTTTCCCATTTCTCACTTTGTGTGGTACAAATGGAACTCTTAGGCGACAAAAAATCTAAAGCGTTGGGCACAGTCTGAACTCTGGTTCACTTAATTATGGTTCTTTTACACCTCCCTAAACCAGATTTTGGCATTTATTTCGGCCTGTTCCGCGTTTTGGTCGCCTCCCCTAGCAACGGCTGTACGTGCAGCTTAATTATTTGCATTTCGGTTCTACTGTATCTAACTTTCGATTTGTTTTGGCTGGTACTAATATTTATGTACAATGTTTTTAGTATATATTAAGGAAAGGCCCAACTTTGAAATCAAAAGCTTACATCTGTACTTCTCGAAAACAACAAAATGAAAAAAAGAATAAAAAATTAAAAAATTTCAACCCAGGTAGTACAATGTTACTACTGGCTCTTTAGATCGATCTAAATCAGTTTAAAACGCCAGCAGATACACTTAGTACCAAGAGTTATCTTCCCTAGACGTCTCGGATGACTTTGTATCAGGGGCCTTATCGTGTACAGGGTCATATTGACATCGAACCGAGGCCAAGTAAAATATCTAGCCCACCTGCCTTAGAAAATCTCTCTCTCTCTCTCTCTCTCTCTCTCTGAAAGTAAGGACAGGATTTTATCGAACGACTGAAATACACGTATTCGCAGGACACAGGACACAAGTTTTTCCACAGTTTATCTCCGTTACAAAATGATACAAATAATTTACATGCCACGCATTTTTAAAAGGTCATGACTTACATGTGTACATGTATACAATAGAATATTATTCTAATTATTGCGTGTATGTGAAAATCATGTCAAAACAATACCAGGTCAACACAGACTTCCTGTGGAATGTCTGGTAGCGCTGTAACAGGAAGCAGATATATACATGTACATGTACAGTATGAACGTGTTATTATTTTACACATCAACTCTGGGAGTGAGATTTTACGGAGCAACAGCATGTTTAAGTCTGGTTAGCATTGGGAGTTTTAAATAAAAAAAAAAATAATGAGTCTTCTTTAAAATGCTCATATAATGAATATGATGAATACGTGGTAATATATAATACTCCTAAATTTGAATTAACATCTACAAATATAACGCGAATTTTATCGGTTTTTTCATTTTAATATTTTGTGTTATAAGTAATTGTGTATATCCTTAAAAATTATTTTAGCGCTATATAAAATCTCTCTAGCTCTTATCACTTATATTTTTATGATAAAAACAAAACTAGTGCCAATTATTTGCGGTGATTTGGTAAAACAAAGAAATAGTTAGGTGCCATTGTCCAGACGAATAATTTCAAACAGGTTTTCCGTTGGCAAGTTCTGTAACAATTAGTATGCTTTAGTTATTGAAGGTACATGTTATTGTTATAGTGTTGGCACTCAGTGTACCCTCACGTAGGTAATATAAAGGGTGCTAAAGGGAGGACTAGAGTTAGATGTCACAGTATTTACGTTATCAGTATATTCACTAGTTGTGGTTAAATATCGACTAGAGAACAGTGACTTACAATATCGTTACATATATCTATATCTATATCAATATAACTTAAATTTATAGGTGGTAAGGTTATTTTTAATTTTTTGGTAAACATACCGTTTTTTCAGTCATTAAAATTTTCTGAACAAAAGAGTTATGAAGCTGTCCTAACCGAATACAAAATATACTGCAGTTTGTATAAAAGGAACACTATAAATAGATTGTCTTTAACGAATATAACGTAGTCTGTCCAAAAGGAACGCTACAAATGACCTGTCTATAGCGAATATCATGTAGTATGTCCAAAGGAAACACTAAAAATGACCCGTCTATAACGAGACATCATGTAGTCTGTCCAAAGGAAGCACTTCAAATAACCTGTCTATAACGAACATTATGTAGTCTGTCCAAAGGAAACACTTCAAATAACCTGTCTATAACAAACACCATGTAGTCTGTCCAAAGGAAACACTTCAAATAACCTGTCTATAACGAACATCATGTAGTCTGTCCAAAAGGAACCCTACAAATAACCTGTCTATAACGAACATCATGTAGTCTGTCGAAAGGGAACACTAAAAATAACCTGTCTATAACGAACATCATGTAGTCTGTCCAAAGGGAACACTAAAAATAACCTGTCTATAACGAACATCATGTAGTCTGTCCAAAGGGAACACTACAAATAACCTATCTATAACGAACATCATGTAGTCTGTCCAAAGGGAACACTACAAATAACCTGTCTATAACAAACACCATGTAGTCTGTCCAAAAGGAACGCTATGAACCAAGAAGCGTAATTAAAATAAGTTGATATAAATTGTTTCGCAATTGTTTTAAAATAGAGAAAGTTTACTTTTACATACTGAAAACCTCTAGAATCTTCCTAGCGTTTTGTATGTCTAAACTGAACACGATTATTGTGCAAAATACATACAAATCAATTGTACCTTTCAGTTAGTGTTGTACGTCATTTAAAGCCGATCCTAGATAAAAAGACTGACAGCATTCTGTAATAATTTTAATTGAAACCCAGATACACCTTGTACATTGACCACATAATTCTGAGTTATCATTGAGAAATCTCACTCAGACAGATAAATCACATTTTTACAAAATGAATAAATACCAGAAAGAAACGTAGTCCGTCCCTCCCTGTGAAAGCCGATTAAGAGAAGTTTTACTGACGCTGAAGCCATTCAAAAGAAGTTTTGATTTTTTCGAACTGGCCATCTGTTTGAGCTCACATAAATGCAACTCCGCCCCGTCATCAATAAAGTACATTTGTCCAAAGATTCCTGATACACATGCATGTTGTGCTCAAAATTGTATTTGAGAGTGGTCAAGTGCAGCCTTCCCTCTTAACATCGACCAACTACCGCTATAACCTAACCCGGTGTAGAAAATACTGTGATGTTATGTTGTGAATGTGAACTATATCTGTCCAGAGTTCGTGAGATACATATATAAGCTTGTCGAGGACGGACTCGCGCTTGTTTGCTGGGTTTATCGCCCTGTAAACAGACAGGGTCATTTTGAGGTGGTCTCCTATTGTAGCAGTTTGTGACTACCTCACTGAACAACATAAGAGGCCCGCCGCATGCTATCCAGAGCAACTAGGGTAAAGTGTCTTGCTCAAAGACAGCCACGCCAGCACAGACCGGCCTGGATTCTCAGCTTCCCGAGAAACACAAACCACGGTAGAGAGCTTCGAACCACGCACCTCAGACCCCCACCTCGGACACCCACCTCGGAACACGCACCTTGGACCACCACCTTGGACACCTTGGACTACCACCTCGGACCACCACCTCTGACCACGCATCACGGACCCCCACCTCGGATCACCACCTCGGACCACCACCTCGGACCACTCACCTCGGACCACCACCTCGGACCACTCACCTCGGACCACCACCTCGGACCACAACCTCGGACCACCACCTCGGACCACAACCTCGGACACCACCTCAGACCGCGCACCTCAGACACCTTGGACCACCACCTAGGACACCTTGGACGACCACCTCGGACCACGCACCACGGACCCCCACCTCGGACCTCCACCTCGGACCACCACCTCGGACCACTCACCTCGGACCCCCACCTCGGACCAGCACCTCGGACCACCACCTCGGACCACAACCTCGGACACCACCTCAGACCGCGCACCTCAGACACCTTGGACCACCACCTAGGACACCTTGGACTACCACCTCGGACGACCACCTCGGACCACGCACCTCGGACCCCCACCTCGGACCACCACCTCTGACCACGCACCTCGGACCCCCACCTCGGACCACGCACCTTGGACCACCACCTCGGACACCTTGGACTACCACCTCGGACCACCACCTCGGACCACGCACCACGGATCCCCACCTCTGACCACGCACCACGAACCCCCACCTCGGACCACCATCTCGGACCACCACCTCGGACCACGCACCATGGACCCCCACCTCGGACCACCACCTCGGACCACCACCTCGTATCCCCACCTTGGACACCTTGGACTACCACCTCGGACCACCACCTCGGACCACCACCTCTGACCACCGACTCGGATCACCACCTCGGACCACCACCTCGGACCACAACCTCGGACACCACCTCAGACCGCGCACCTCAGACACCTTGGACCACCACCTCGGACACCTTGGACTACCACCTCGGATCACCACTTCGGACGACCACCTCGGACCACGCACCTCGGACCCCCACCTCGGACCACCACCTCTGACCACGCACCTCGGACCCCCACCTCGGACCACGCACCTTGGACCACCACCTCGGACACCTTGGACTACCACCTCGGACCCCCACCTCTGACCACGCACCACGAACCCCCACCTCCGACCACCATCTCGGACCACCACCTCGGACCACCGCCTCGGACCACAACCTCGGACCACCACCGCGTACCCCCACCTCGGGCCCCCACCTCGGACCACCACCTCGGATCACCACCTCAGACCACGCACCTCGGACACCTTGGACCACCACCTCGGACCACCACCTCGGACCACCACCTCTGACCACCACCTCGGACACCACCTCGGATCACCACCTCGGACACCACCTCGGACCACCACCTTGGACACCACCTCAGACCACGCACCTCGGACACCTTGGACCACCACCTCGGACACCTTGGACTACCACCTCGGACCACCACCACGGACCCCCCACCTCGGATCACCACCTCGGACCACCACCTCGGACACCACCTCAGACCACGCACCTCGGACCACGCACCTTGGACCAAGCACCACGGACCCCCACCTCGGACCAAGCACCACGGACCCCCACCTCGGAGCACGCACCACGGACCACCACCTCGGATCACCACCTCGGACCACCACCTCGGATCACCACCTCGGACCACCACCTCGGACCACCACCACGGACCCCCACCTCGGACCCCCACCTCGGATCACCACTTCGGATCACCACCTCGGACCACAACCTCGGATCACCACCACGGACCCCCACCTCGGACTACCACATCGGACCCCCACCTCGGATCACCACCTCGGATCACCACCTCGGACCACCACCTCGGATCACCACCACGGACCCCCACCTCGGACCACCACCTCGGACACCACCACGGACCACAACCTCGGATCACCACCACGGACCCCCACCTCGGATCACCACCTCGGACCACCACCTCGGATCACCACCTCGGACCACCACCTCGGACCCCCACCTCGGACACCACCTCGGATCACCACCTCGGACCACCACCTCGGACCACCACCACGGACCCCCACCTCGGACCACCACCTCGGACACCACCTCGGATCACCACCTCGGACCACCACCTCGGACCACCACCACGGACCCCCACCTCGGACCCCCACCTCGGATCACCACCTCGGATCACCACCTCGGACCACAACCTCGGATCACCACCACGGACCCCCACCTCGGACCACCACATCGGACCCCCACCTCGGATCACCACCTCGGACCACCACCTCGGATCACCACCACGGACCCCCACCTCGGACCACGCACCACGGACCACCACCTCGGATCACCACCACGGACCACCACCTCGGATCACCACCTCGGACCGCAACCTCGGATCACCACCACGGACCCCCACCTCGGACCACCACCTCGGACACCACCTCGGATCACCACCTCGGACCACCACCTTTGACCACCACCTCGGACCACAACCTCGGACCCCCACCTCAGACCACCACTTGAGGCTACAGGCCGGTCCTCTTACCGACAGAGCTTTATCGGTCCCTACTCATGCACGCACTTGGGCACGTGCAGAATTTCTTTTGATATACCCTAAGGGATATAATGAACTCATGCGTGTAGTTTCCAAATATTAATACCAAATATATATATAAACACACACCCCTAAGCTCTGGCTTTAGCTAGCATATTTAGATGGAGCCGAGAGCGGAAATACTTGATTTTGTACATGTATATCTTATACAATCACATAGCACTTCAAGAAGGAAATGCCTGATGGATTTTCCCCTTAAATTCATGACGTCATATTATTGTTATAAAAGCATATGACACTGAAGCAAAACCCAGTTAACATTATAAACTGATACCTACAATGAAACATATGATGTGACATTTTCCTTACACAATATATCAGAATGGTAAAATGAATTATGCTAGTGAACATTACAAACGGTATATCAAAATAAGGAATTCAGTATGTGTCAAATGTCAACGGCGAAGAGTCTGTCGTGCATGCTTATAAAGATACCATTTTTTTAGAATAGGAACAAATAAGGTATTCCGAACACAAATTACCACGAAATTGATATTAATAGATTGGTCAATATAGAACAATGTTGCGCTTACCTCGTGACTGGAAGTTCCAATATATCCTTATCATAACCGTACACTTGTTAAGAGTAGTCCACGATAACTCGAGATTTGTAGATTTGTATATGACTGGTGTGAACATTCTCCCTATATATAGAACATGTACAGCTGAGCGTTGTCACCTCCACGAACTCTTCCGAGCGCAGAACGCACCACAGTCTTTCAAAACCGATACAACAGCTATTGGAATAAAAACAGAAACCGTTTTACAATACTTTGACATTTTTCAATACACATACTGACACGCAAAATACTTCACTTCGTCATGTACTTCAGGTGAACCGAAGACAATTTGCATTCAAGGAAACAAAATATAAAATATAATAACTTCCAGTGGTATCGAAATTGCTTTCTCTTTCGGAATTGCCGTGTTTCTATGCTGCTATTGGAATGAAACAAGCGGCAACGTTCCAGGACACGAGTTAGCGCAATTAGAGTTGAATTATCTCGGCGGGTCTCCTAGCGCCCTGTCCGAGACGGCTCTCTCCCTGTTAACGTGTTCCTGCTATGGTAGCTCCAATTTGTATTCCGTTCCTGGGTATGTGCATGTCAGAACTGTTTCATTCGATTCCAGATTCCATATAAAATCGAAACGCCTTTAAAATATTAAGCGTTTATAGAGGCTTCGATGGGTTCTATTTCCTTTCATACAACACAGGTACACTAGATAGCTCGTGTACTGCTCAACTGTTTACCAGACAGCATAGCGTTGAAAGGTTAATGCCATTTCCTGTGTTCTCTTAGTCCCGAAAAAAAAATTGTAAGATTTCTTGCATAATAATTTCGATTTTACAGGTTAAAATGTAAATCGCACATTTACATATATACGTGTAGCATATGGACAACAGGTGTTATCTTTCAAGCAAGTAAACTATTTAGTTGATCCGACCTTCAAACGACTGCTAAGTACTCCCTAAAACGTGTTTATAGTCGTTAAGGCCACACCTGTAATTACAGGTAGCTACACATGGTGCACGTCTAGTATACCTTCGCGTGCCTCTGACCAATGCTTTTCAACATATTGATTTGCTTTTCGTCCATTAGTTATATCGGGTAGTGTGTAGGAATCCACGGTTATTTTCGTCCATTAGTTATATCGGGTAGTGTGTAGGAATCCACAGTTATTTTCGTCCATTAGTTATATCGGGTAGTGTGTAGGAATCCACGGTTATTTTCGTCCATTAGTTATATCGGGTAGTGTGTAGGAATCCACAGTTATTTTCATCCATTAGTTATATCGGGTAGTGTGTAGGAATCCACGGTTATTTTCGTCCATTAGTTATATCGGGTAGTGTGTAGGAATCCACAGTTATTTTCGTCCATTAGTTATATCGGGTAGTGTGTAGGAATCCACAGTTATTTTCGTCCAAAATGGGATCTGAATTATTGCTTAGTTTATTTCCATCCAAATGAACAGCGAGTCATTAATAGAGATTCATAAATGTACATGTAAGAAGAAGTTTGTTGTTTTTTTTAAGTTACACAACTGTTTTAAGGAGGATCTGGTTTCTTTACAGATGCCGTGTAATGTAATACTTCTATATAGAACATGTTCTTGTTAAAGTCTTTTGAATTAGAGATGACAACAAACCACTGCCTTTACGAATCAGAAAAGTACACACACTGACATTCTCGTAAACGTTTTTTCAAAATCAAAATGTTTCCTTCTTTCCGAGTAAAAATATAGAACCCTTAAAGATAAGAAATGTGCACGTGGCGATAATACATATATGTGACGTCTTCACTATCAGATTCCGCTTCATTCAGCGATCTAGAACATACATCGACATGAATTTAACTGTGCTCCATTGAGATTCCAATACGCCGATAAACTAAACGTACAAGAGTTCTTCTATCTCAAGTTTCTACTTCTCTTATATATGTTTTAGCACCGTAAAGAGATTAAATGAGACAAAACATTATTATAAAAATGATTCCGTTTTTTACCGAGCCATCTTCTCTCGCTGTGTGGGGCGATAAATGTAGTTTTTCTGATCTGAGCGGCAGAGGTTATTTCTAGCGCACAATACTGACTGTATATTGAGATGCTATCAGAGTTTGCCTCTATTACAAAACACTTTTGACTGATAAGCCCAGCTCCTGCTGACTGCCGTCCACATTCAAACGTTATCGTCAATATAGACACATTTCCCGCCGATTTATTGTTCGCACGAACACCGAGATACATCCTACACGTATCGTAATTTCTCAGTTGACCGGACTCTTCGGGTTTTCTGTATACAGCGGTATGCCTGCTTATCAACACTTTTGTTGAAGTTCATTGAGGAACCTTGTTTTATTGGATACTTAACTGTTAAGTGAAACCTCTTTATATCGAACAATTATTAGTATATAATGGAACTCGTTACATATCGAGTTTCCTCTGGCCCTGACACCGTCTCTGGTGTAGAGCCAGGGCGCACTTTCTCCGACACGGGTCATCTATATAGCAGAATAGTGTTGAATTTCAAATACGAATAAATACCTAAAGATTTGCACAAAAATGTGATGTAATATACCAAAATGTTTGTTTGGACATGTAGCTTCTTACAATCACCAATAATATGCTATAGATGCTATCAGTTTCTTCTATAGAGTAACTTTGTGGTAAGATGTAGCATGGAATAATTCTAAGTCACGGAAATTATCAAACCTGAAAAATAGCCATGCTGTTATGTTCACAGGTGTCTATAGCACAGAGTAGGAGCATTTGTTTGACCGGATTTTACTGTATGTACGTATAAACACTTATTTTGTTTTGACCTTGAAATGCAAATGGCGGCTGAGAATAATATTACATAAATATGGCTTAGAGGAGGCATTTCAGATAATAACAATACTCCTATATCGTACTTTTAAGACATCTTATCATAGTAACATGAACATTTTGAAGTCAATTTGTTAAACTGGTGAGTTTGGAGCCTTTTTCAGAAATAGGCTTATTTTACCCCAAACTCAACGGTTGAACATTTTTTCATAAAAGCAGTCTTCTTGCCACATCAAGAATACTTTATATTGTCTAATAAGAGCATTTTTGATGTTTTAAATACCTCCTAATATGCCATATTTGTGTGATATCATTCACGACCGCCATTTGCAATTCAAGGTCAAAATAAAAACAGCGTTTATACATATAATAACGTCAAGGCTGGTCAAACCAATGCTCCTATTTTGTGCTTTAGACACTTGTGAGCAAAACGACATGCATGGCAAGTTTGTGTAATATATGGGATACAAATGCGTTAATTATGTCCCCCTGAAACATGCATTTTTCTTACGTTTTGTTGAAATTTACAAACAGCTTAACAAATTACATGTCAATAGCAAGTCCCACGGTTTGCCATGATACATACTAAACGTTCATCATGTAACTTCTGTGGCATTGCACCACAATAGGGATTTATTTAAGCATTGAACTGTTTTTGTATGGTATTTATGATCTATTTGAACGACAGACCTTTGCAAGCAAACAACATAATGCGCGCTAGTGCGCATTATGATTTGTTTGCTTGCAAAGCTCTGTCGTTCAAATAGATCATAAATACCATACAAAAACAGTTCAACGCTTATATTTACATTTTCCAACGATTTGATTTTTTTTTCCTTTGACAGATCATATTTAAAAAATTCATAATTCCCGCGTTACCGACAGGCAACACAAATTTTAGTCGTTAACTGGAACAGCCTTCATGTCTCGTGCAGATTGGCAAACAAAATCGGCAACAAAATAGTGCTTGAAAAAAAAAACCAACAATTTATTATATTCAACATTTATTGCAAACAAAGTATATGGCATGTTTTCTCATAATAAATTATTTGACAAAAATATGTATTTTTGCTCAAATTTATCTATAACAATGCTTTCAGTATATTGGCCCGGAACAAAATATTGCGCAGGTCTGTGTTGTATTACTACGCTGATACTGTCGCGTGATGCATGGCACTTAAACAAACATCAACGACACAACTCTCAAAAAGGCTTTATAGTGACAATGCCATACAAATGTCAATATAGGCCTGTAAAATATCAATGTTTTGACCGGATTTGCTGTTTAGATGCCCCTTCAGAAAATAAAATCGGGTGTCGAGTCACGTGTGAAATTCCTATTTTATTTTGGCCTTATAGGTATACAGTAAACCTCGTGATATAGGGTAATTAAGTGTACAGTAAACCTCGTGATATAGGGTAATTAAGTGTACAGTAAACCTCGTGATATAGGATAATTAAGTGTACAGTAAACCTCGTGATATAGGGTAATTAAGTGTACAGTGAACCTCGTGATATAGGGAACATTGTAATGAAGTGTACAGTAAACCTCGTGATATAGGGTAATTAAGTGTACACTAAACCTCGTGATATAGGGTAATTAAGTGTACACTAAACCTCGTGATATAGGGAACATTGTAATGAAGTGTACAGTAAACCTCGTGATATAGGGTAATTAAGTGTATATTAAACCTTTAGATATAGGGTAATTAAGTGTACCGTAAACCTCGTGATATAGGGTTATTAAGTGTACAGTAAACCTCGTGATATAGGATAATTAAATGTATAGTAAACCTCGTGATATAAGGTAATTAAGTGTACAGTAAACCTCGTGATATAAGGTAATTAAATACAATACAATACAATACAATACAAAATATTTTATTAACGTGTCACATGTCAATATTACAGATATATAAAATACAGTAGAAGTCATAAAAACTTTACAAGTAGCATTAAAATCATATTGACATCCAGCCAATTTGACTGATGAGACACAATATAGTAAAAAGTTCTGTTAAATATAGGTAAAACAGGGTCTTCTGCGATACATCAGATAGAGTGAAGAAGCTAAAATAGGCTGAAGATCATCACTTGTCATAAGATAATGAAATTGTTCATATGGGTTTAATTCTAAAAAGTTTGGACAATAATTGCTTGCTTCACTAAATAAAATTCGCCTAATATCTGAATAAAACTCACAGTCAATTAAAACATGGCGCTCGTCTTCTATTAATCCTGACTGACATAAAATACATTTCCTCTCATGTAATGCTAAGGGAGGACGAGAATACCGGCCTGTCTCTATTTTCAATTTCAAATTACCACAACGGAACTTGGCTAACGTTGCCTATGCTTAAAATTTACAACAGTATATATATATGATTCTGGGGTAAAAACAGATTTAAACGTACGGTAAGTACGCAACTTATTTCCATTAGTTTTCCCTATATCATTCCATAGTTCTTGATACCACTTGTTTTCGTCATTTGTTTTGAATACACATTTAGCTAAATTCATACAGTAACTCGGAATAGGGCTAGGCGCTAAGAATTCATTAAGATTGTGTTCATTTAAAAGTTTTTCAACACGTTTATCCCAGCTTCCTGTCCTGGTTTTAGACCACTCGTGGAGCCGTTTAACCATACGGTCCTCTGCTGTGCCCGCGAGCCTCAACCAGAGTCTACATACTTCGAGTTTTTGCTTGACAGCAGTAGAGTTCCATCCAAGATCACCTCTGGTCGCGACATTGGATGCGTTGTTTCCGGTGCCTAGAAAGTATCGACAAGCTTTTTTTTGGACAGTTTGTACAAAGCTATAGGTATTTACTCCCCACAATCCCGCGCCGTAGAATAGAACTGGTTCGACTAGAGATTCATACAGATTCTTATAAACACTAAAAGACATCCCTCCAGCGAATCTGAATTTGGCATATAATGCGCCGAGGGCACGACTAGCCGATTTTGAAAGTTCCCGCGCTGCGAATTCCATCTCCAAGAATTCCGTAAACCAAAAATCGAGATACTTATATCGATTAGTTATGTCTATTTCCAGGTCACCACATTTGAAAGTAAGTTAATGTACAGTAAACCTCGTGATATAGGGTAATAAAGTGTACAGTAAATCTCGTGATATAGGGTAATTAAGTGTGCAGTAAATATCGTGATATAGGGTAATTAAGTGTACAGTAAACCTCGTGATATAGGGTAATTAAGTGTACATTAAACCTTTAGATATAGGGTAATTAAGTATACAGTAAACCTCGTGATATAGGAAAATTAAGTGTACAGTAAACCTCGTGATGAAGGGTAATTAAGTGAACAGTAAACTTCGTGCTGAAGGGTAATTAAGTGTACAGTAAACCTCGTGAGGAAGGGTAATTAAGTGAACAGTAAACCTCATGACGAAGGGTAATTAAATGTACAGTAAACCTCGTGATGAAGGGTAATTAAATGTACAGTAAACCTCGTGATGAAGGGTAATTAAATGTACAGTAAACCTCGTGATGAAGGGTAATTAAATGTACAGTAAACCTCGTGGTACAGGGTTATATACGTGTATAGTAAACCTTACTATACCTTTTGATATCTAACCCTTACGTGTATAGTAAGCCTTTCTATACCTTTTGATATCCGACCCCTACGTGTACAGTTAACCTTTCTTTACAAAATGTACCTTTTGATATCCGACCCCTACGTGTACAGTAAACTTTTCTTTACAAAATGTACCTTTTGATATCCGACCCCTACGTGTACAGTTAACCTTGCTATACCTTTTGATATCTGACCCTTACGTGTACAGTAAACTTTTCTATACCTTTTGATATCTGACCCTTACGTGTACAGTAAACATTGCTATACCTTTTGATATCTGACCCTTACGTGTACAGTAAACTTTTCTATACCTTTTGATATCTGACCATTACGTATACAGTAAACATCGCTATACCTTTTGATATCTGACCATTACGTATACAGTAAACATTGCTATACCTTTTGATATTTGACCTTTACGTGTAAAGTAAACCTTGCTATACCTTTTGATATCTAACCCTTACGTGTACAGTTAACCTTTCTCTACCTTTTGATATCTAACCATTACGTGTACAGTTAACCTTTCTATACCTTTTGGTATCTGACCATTACGTGTACAGTTAACCTTTCTATACCTTTTAATATCTGACCCTACGTGTACAGTAAACCTTTCTATACCTTTTGATATCCTACCATTACGTGTATAGTAAACCTTGCTATAACTATTGATATCTGACCCTTACGTGTAAAGTAAACCTTGCTATACCTTTTGATATCTAACCCTTACGTGTACAATAAACCTTGCAATATATTTTGATATCTGACCATTACGTGTACAGTTAACCCTTGTTACAGTCGACCCTGTATAATAGAATATTAACCAGAGCTTCGTTCGACTGTATTGGTTTATTGATAGAGCCGACATTTTATGTATAAATGGATGGATTCCATTGACTATAATATATCACAGTGTTGCTCGTCGAAAGGCAATTAATAAACATTTCATTGTGCATCACTCAAAATATACATAATTTAACGAAGCACAAAAACAAACATCTCAAACGAGCTGCCACATGTGTTTAAATCAACTGCCTATTTGGGGTTTGTTTAAGAGTAGTTAAAAAGTCATATTGAAAGTTCCACAGGCCCTACCTGTCACCGGTTGTTTATAAAAACAAATGATAAAACAAAGAGTGATATCTGTTCTGTTAAACAAAACAAAAAACATTCAATGGCAGCCATTGTGATTCACAACATAGGCATGTCATCATATTGATCTTATTTGTTAAATAGAGGTTACACAACGAGTGGTTGTTGGATATGGAATTTATTTCACACGAGTAAGTTATTTTTTTTAAAGTTACAAAAGACACGAGCTTTAGCGAGGTTTTTTTTGCAACTTTTAAAAAATAACTTACGAGTGTGAAATAAATTCCATATCCAACAATTTCGAGTCGTGTGACCTGTTTCTACCACAATAATATCGGCTTGAATCAAAGGGACACGTGGCCAAGTATAATTTCGCGTATGCAAATAAAGTGTACCGGTGACGTCCGGGACCCGGTGATGTGACGTCATTAGATTATTGATGACGTCAATAACAATTGCAGCTTGGGTCAAAGTTCACCGTGTTAGCCAATCAAAATGCGTACAGAGTTTATAAACAGATTGTTAATCAACAGCTGTAATGATTAACTGATGGTCTGAGAGTTGAATAACACAGGGTATTGTGGTAGAAAAAGTATTATCTCCTTAGTTGTTGTTGTTGTTTTCTGTCTTTTGTTGTTTGTAGTTCCGTCGATATGAAATCACGATAAACATATGTCCTGTCCAGAAATGTCCGGAGTGATCAGATTTGACCCCAACGGGGCTGTAGCATTCCGGACAGTCCGTGTCAGGACCTACGTCTGTTCAGATCGTATCGGGGTAGATATACGTCATGAGAACGACCTGGATGTATACAAGCTGTTGTCTGATGAACATGTGTCAGACTATCAGACTAAGGAGCATGCAACAAGGGATGAACGCACTTAAAACGGATTAATCACAGAAGATGGACACATTAAAGTATAAACAGTTTAGCACAGGTGATTGACACATTAAACTATAATCAGTTTAAAAATGTAAACTTTATTTATTTTACAACAATTGCGAAACAAGTCATATCAACTTATATTAATCACGCTTGTTGGCCCGGTTGGAAGCGCACGAGGGGTCTTACTGTGGGAGTAAACTGGAGTACCCGAGGAAAACTCACGTGGTCTTGCAGGAGGGCCCATATCTGTTCACGTCCGATCGGCGAATCGAACCCCTGCCGCCTAGGTGAAAGGCAAGTGTGTTACCACTGTGCCATCCGACCAAGACAGTAAACAGTTTAGCACAGGGGATGAATACAGTAATCTATAAACAGTTTAGCACAAGGAATGGACAAATACAACTGGATAATTGGACAACTGTCCATGGATTAAAAGTGACTGGATAGTTGGACAACTGTCCATGGATAAGAGACACTCTCAAAACAATACAATCTTAGTTCCCAGACAACAATACATGGATTACACACAATAAAACAGTAAATACAGAATGGATATCCGGATCCCTGTCTCCAGGGGACACATACACTAATGTAGCTTCAGGAAAGGTACAAAGCAGGTTTCATTGCATAATTTGAACATTTTTTTGTCGGATAGTTGGTTTTATGGTAGATTTATACTGAATGCATTAATTAGCCGATAATCATCCATCTCGTCCGGAGTCCACCATGTCCATTGTATGGGTACGGTTCATCGGCGCCAAGTTGATCGGCATCATACTACATTTAAATGTAGTTACATTTTAACGCATTAAGTAAACGTGTTCTTTAATGTAAGTTCATTATAAATATCAACTTTTCTATATGTTAGAATAGATATAGCTTTTAAGGCAAATGGCAATGGATTTGCATCTTTACCAAGTTTACATCACTTTTATCAAATTGATCCTTTTTTCAATAGAACAAATGTCAAAACGAAATCAATATTTATCGACCAACGCTTATTTTCCAATAAAGAGGAAATATATACCTTTTAGAAGTAAATATTTATGATAGTTAAGAACGGTGAACTTTATTTTTGATATCTAAAACATCCATGTTGTTAGGCTGTGGAGTATGAAACGTGAAGTAGGGACACATGCATGACAATTTGACGTCATCCTGGTTACGGCCATATTTACCTTCAATACACCTCGGGGTAACTGACTCGATCCGTCAAGGAGGAAGACTTGACGAACATTTTGTTGACAAATGTAACATGAACGAGCACAGAATATAATATACATTGTATATATTAAATTTTGACCGCAATTTGTACAGAACAAAATAATTTGTATCTATAATACACGCTAAAGGAGACTGCTGATGCCATCACCAATACCGCCGAATGTTATCTTATAGACAATAGGCGTCCCCAGAGAATCAACCAAATCATGCTAAGTGTCCTACCGCCCCAACGACAAAGCCTACAGCATGTCTGATAGAAAACAAGCGTTCATGTGATCACCGTATTTGTGGGCGGCCTCGTGTTGATACCCCCAGGTCAACATCCCGGAGTACTCTTATAATGTATACCATATTAACTGTATCTGATGACCTTTCCATAAAACTAATGTACAAGACTTATGTCTGTACAATATCATTTAGGTTACTATAGACTTTATGTTAGATGGGCTTCGTAATTATTTCTGATAGCTATTGAATGCGTCCATACATTTTCTTCCGTTTTGTGATCTTCTGGAGAAATTCTATAAATGTGTTACTTAGGATAAACATTAAAATGTACAACTATTACATAGTAGTAACCGAATGATGAGATAGAAAACACCTGGATTAAAAGTGACTGGGTAGATGGACAACTTCATTAAAAGTGACTGGATAGGTGGACAACTGACCATGGATTAAAAGTGACTGGATAGGTGGACAACTGTCTATGGATTAAAAGTGACTGGATAGATGGACAACTATCCATGGATTAAAAGTGACTAGATAGGTGGACAACTGTCCATGGATTAAAAGTGACTAGATAGGTGGACAACTGTCCATGGATTAAAAGTGGCTAGATAGGTGGACAACTGTCCATGGATTAAAAGTGACCGGATAGGTGGACAACTTTCCATGGATTAAAAGTGACTAGATAGGTGGACAACTTTCCATGGATTAAAAGTGACTAGATAGGTGGACAACTGTCCATGGATTAAAAGTGGCTAGATAGGTGGACAACTGTCCATGGATTAAAAGTGACTGGATAGGTGGACAACTTTCCATGGATTAAAAGTGACTAGATAGGTGGACAACTTTCCATGGATTAAAAGTGACTAGATAGGTGGACAACTGTCCATGGATTAAAAGTGGCTAGATAGGTGGACAACTGTCCATGGATTAAAAGTGGCTAGATAGGTGGACAACTGTCCATGGATTAGAAGTGACTGGATAGATGGACAACTGTCCATGGATTAAAAGTGACTAGATAGGTGGACAACTTTCCATGGATTAAAAGTGACTAGATAGGTGGACAACTGTCCATGGATTAAAAGTGACTAGATAGGTGGACAACTGTCCATGGATTAGAAGTGACTGGATAGATGGACAACTGTCCATGGATTAAAAGTGACTGGATAGATGGACAACTGTCCATGGATTAAAAGTGACTAGATAGGTGGACAACTGTCCATGGATTAAAAGTGGCTAGATAGGTGGACAACTGTCCATGGATTAAAAGTGGCTAGATAGGTGTACAACTGTCCATGGATTAGAAGTGACTGGATAGATGGACAACTGTCCATGGATTAAAAGTGACTGGATAGGTGGACAACTGTCCATGGATTAAAAGTGGCTAGATAGGTGTACAACTGTCAATGGATTAGAAGTGACTGGATAGATGGACAACTGTCCATGGATTAAAAGTGACTGGATAGATGGACAACTGTCTATGGATTAAAAGTGACTGGATAGATGGACAACTGTCCATAGATTAAAAGTGACTGGATAGGTCGACAACTGTCCATGGATTAAAAGTGACTGGATAGGTCGACAACTGTCCATGGATTAAAAGTGACTGGATAGGTGGACAACTGTCCATGGATTAAAAGTGACTGGATAGGTGGACAACTGTCCATGGATTAAAAGTGACTGGATAGGTCGACAACTGTCCATGGATTAAAAGTGACTGAATAGGTGGACAACTGTCCATGGATTAAAAGTGACTGGATAGGAGGACAACTGTCCATGGATTAAAAGTGACTGGATAGGTGGACAACTGTCCATGGTTTAAAAGTGACTAGATAGGTGGACAACTTCATTAAAAGTGACTGGATAGGTGGACAACTGTCCATGGATTAAAAGTGACCGGATAGGTGGACAACTGTCCATGGATTAAAAGTGACTGGATAGGTGGACAACTGTCCATGGATTAAAAGTGACTGGATAGGTGGACAACTGTCCATGGATTAAAAGTGACTGGATAGGTGGACAACTGTCCATGGATTAAAAGTGACTAGATAGGTGGACAACTTCATTAAAAGTGACTGGATGGGTGGACAACTGTCCATGGATTAAAAGTGACTGGATAGGTGGACAACTGTCCATGGATTAAAAGTGACTGGATAGGTGGACAACTGTCCATGGATTAAAAGTGACTGGAGGGGTAGACAACTGTCCATGGATTAAAAGTGACTGGATGGGTGGACAACTGTCCATGGATTAAAAGTGACTGGATAGGTGGACAACTGTCCATGGATTAAAAGTGACTGGATAGATGGACAACTGTCCATGGATTAAAAGTGACTGGATAGGTGGACAATTGTCCATGGATTAAAAATGACTGGATAGGTGGACAACTGTCCATGTATTAAAAGTGACTGGATAGGTGGACAACTGTCCATGGATAAGAAGTGACTGGATGGGTCGACAACTGTCCATGGATAAGAAGTGACTGAATAGGTGGACAACTGTCCATGGATTAAAAGTGACTGGATAGATGGACAACTTCATTAGAAGTGAATAAATAATTGGACAACTGTCCATGGATTAAAAGTGACTGGATAGGTGGATAATTGTCCATGGATTAAAAGTGACTGGATAGGTGGACAACTGTCCATGGATTAAAAGTGACTGGATAGGTGGACAACTGTCCATGGATTAAAAGTGACTGGATGGGTGGACAACTGTCCATGGATTAAAAGTGACTGGATGGGTGGACAACTGACCATAGATTAAAAGTGACTGGATAGGTGGACAACTTCATTAGAGGTTACTGGATAGGTGGACAACTGTCCATGGATAAGAAGTGACTGGATAGATGGATAATTGTCCATGGATTAAAAGTGACTGGATAGATGGACAACTGTCCATGGATTAAAAGTGACTGGATAGGTGGATAATTGTCCATGGATTAAAAGTGACTGGATAGGTCGACAACTGTCCATGGATAAGTAAGTGACTGGATGGGTGGACAACTGTCCATGGATTAAAAGTGACGGGATAGGTCGACAACTGTCCATGGATTAAAAGTGACTGGATAGGTCGACAACTGTCCATGGATAAGAAGTGACTGGATAGGTCGACAACTGTCCATGGATTAAAAGTGACTGGATAGGTGGACAACTGTCCATGGATTAAAAGTGACTGGATAGGTGGACAACTGTCCATGGATTAAAAGTGACTGGATAGGTCGACAACTGTCCATGGATAAGAAGTGACTGGATAGGTCGACAACTGTCCATGGATAAGAAGTGACTGGATAGGTGGACAACTGTCCATGGATTAAAAGTGACTGGATGGGTGGACAACTGTCCATGGATAAGAAGTGACTGGATAGGTGGACAACTTCATTAGAAGTGACTGGATGGGTGGACAACTGTCCATGGATTAAAAGTGACCGGATAGGTGGACAACTGTCCATGGATTAAAAGTGGTTATATAGGTGGACAACTTCATTAGAAGTGACTGGAGGGGTGGACAACTGTCCATGGATTAAAAGTGACTGGATAGGTGGACAACTGTCCATGGATTAAAAGTGACTGGATAGGTGGACAACTGTCGATGGATTAAAAGTGACCGGATAGGTGGACAACTGACCATAGATTAAAAGTGACTGGATAGGTGGACAACATCATTAAAAGTGACTGGATAGGTGGACAACTGTCCATGGATTAAAAGTGACTGGATAGATGGACAACTGTCCATGGATTAATAGTGACTGGATAGGTGGACAACTGTCCATGGATTAAAAGTGACTGGATAGGTGGACAACTTCATTAGAAGTGACTGGATGGGTGGACAACTGTCCATGGATTAAAAGTGACTGGATAGGTCGACAACTGTCCATGGATTAAAAGTGACTGGATAGGTGGACAACTGTCCATGGATTAAAAGTGACTGGATAGGTCGACAACTGTCCATGGATTAGAAGTGAATGGATAGATGGACAACTGTCCATGGAGTAAAAGTGACTGGATTGGTGGACAACTTCATTAGAGGTAACTGGATAGGTGGACAACTGCCCATGGATTAAAAGTGACTGGATAGGTGGACAACTGTCCATGGATTAAAAGTGGCTAGATAGATGGACAACTTCATTAAAAGTGACTGGATAGGTGGACAACTGTCCATGGATTAAAAGTGACTGGACAACTCATTTATCGGTGACTGAATATATGGACGGTTGGACAATCGCTTTAGTTATGGCTGGATAGTGGGACATCTGGATAGTGGAACATCTGGATAGTAGGACATCTGGATAGTGGGACATCTGGATAGTGAGACATCTGGAAAGTGGGACATCTGGATAGTGGGACATCTGGATAGTAGGACATCTGGATAGTGGGACATCTGGATAGTGGGACATCTGGATAGTGAGACATATGGATAGTAAGACATCTGGATAGTGGGACATCTGTATAGTAGGACATCTGGATAGTAGGACATCTGGATAGTGGGGCATCTCGATAGTAGGACATCTTGATAGTGGGACATCTGTATAGTAGGACATCTGGATAGAGGGACATCTGGATAGTGGGACATCTGGATAGTGAGACATCTGGATAATGGGACATCTGGATAGTGGGGCATCTCGATAGTGGGACATCTGGATAGTAGGACATCTGAATAGTGAGACATCTGGATAGTGAGACATCTGGATAGTGGGACATCTGGATAGTGGGACATCTGGATAGTGAGACATCTGGATAGTGGGACATATGGATAGTAGGACATCTGGATAGTAGGACATTTGGATAGTGGGACATCTGGATTGTGAGACATCTGGAAAGTGAGACATCTGGATAGAGGGACATCTGGATAGTGGGACATATGGATAGTAAGACATCTGGATAGTAGGACATCTGGATAGTAGAACATCTGGATAGTAAGACATCTGGATAGTGAGACATCTGGATAGTGGGACATATGGATAGTAAGACATCTGGATAGCTGGACATGTGGATAGTGGGACATCTGGATAGTGGGACATCTCGATAGTGGGACAACTTGATAGTGGGTCATCTAGATAGTTGACTTATGGATTATTGGTGACTGGATAATGGTAACTGTATTAGTTTTATATCAGTAGTAACAGGAAAGAGGGGCACCAGGGTTAGTGGTGGCATGATAGTGTGAAACAGGATTAGTGGTTGGTGGATAATGGGACAGCCAGGTTAGTGATGGGTGGATATTGGGACAGCCAGGTTAGTGATGGTTGGATAATGGGACATACAGGTTAGTGATGGTTGGATAATGGGACATACAGGTTAGTGATGGTTGGATAATGGGGCAAACAGGTTAGTGGTCGGTGGATAATGGGACAGCCAGGTTAGTGATGGTTGGATAATGGGGCAGCCAGGTTAGTGATGGTTGGATAATGGGACAGCCAGGTTAGTGATGGTTGGATAATGGGACATACAGGTTAGTGATGGTTGGATAATGGGACATACAGGTTAGTGATGACTGGATAATGGGGCAAACAGGTTAGTGATGGCTGGATAATGGGACAAACAGGTTAGTGATGGGTGGATAATGGGACAAACAGGTTAGTGATGGGTGGATAATGGGACATACAGGTTAGTGATGGTTGGATAATGGGACAGCCAGGTTAGTGATGGTTGGATAATGGGACAGCCAGGTTAGTGATGGCTGGATAATGGGGCAAACAGGTTAGTGGTCGGTGGATAATGGGACAAACAGGTTAGTGATGGGTGGATAATGGGGCAAACAGGTTTGTGATTGCTGGATAATGGGACAAACAGGTTAGTGATGGGTGTATAATGGGGCAAACAGGTTAGTGATGGGTAGATAGTGGGGCAAACAGATTAGTGATGGGTGGATAATGGGGCAAACAGATTAGTGATGGGTGGATAATGGGACAAACAGGTTAGTGATGGGTGTATAATGGGGCAAACAGGTTAGTGATTGGTGGATAGTGGGGCAAACAGATTAGTGATGGTTGGATAATGGGACAAACAGATTAGTGATGGGTGGATAATTGGACAAACAGATTAGTGATTGGTGGATTAAGGGACAGCCAAATTAGTGATGGGTTGATTAAGGGACAGCCAGATTAGTGATGGGTGGATAATGGGGCAAACAGATTAGTGATGGGTAGATTATGGGACAGCCAGATTAGTGATGGGTGGATTAAGGGACAGCCAGATTAGTGATGGGTGGATTAAGGGACAAACAGATTAGTGATGGATGGATTACATTTAAATTGGCTCTATACAAATCGTGTGACCTTATTATGAAGAATATTGTTCAACTAAGAAATTAATGAAGTAGCTGGGCGGTTCATGTTCAAAATAAATAGTATAAAGTATACATTATTGTCTCAAACTGCAATACATGCATTAAATGCATCTACTGATAGTCAATGTCTCGCAAAGACTTTTTCATTTATTACGATAGCTGGTCTTTCGCGCAGCTTGCGTGGTCATCGATCACCTTCTTCAGTATTTGTAGCATAACACACGCTTGCATTTATTAACTGTCTAGTTGATGTAATTTAATTACTTCCTGTTCACCTGTTTCATATAATCAAGTTATTTTTGGATTTCTGTTGACACGTCATATAATAAAAGTACCGTGTACTCTAGGATTTGTTTTAGCTTTTAACAACATCCTGTTGACATGAGTTTTACTGTACGTTGTTCTAAATGAACCCTCATCAAACACCGCGACTTTCAGTAAACGAACAGTCTATGTGTAGTCTCGGATAGGGACTACACCAAACAAGTACTCCCAATAAATCACAAATTAATTCCGTATTAACGAAGCTTCGTTTGGAAGTTGTTCTTTTGGGACTTTCGCGAATGTATGATCATACCAACCGAACACTCCTAAGTGAATTTCCCGGAAATCATCTCCGAAGGATTACAATTTAAAATCCGTTTATCCTACTGAAAAAATCTTTGGAATGACACAATCAATAAAACCGTTCTCCGTGTGAACAGATCGCTGGGATCACGTGCATGTACCGTCTGGCACCGGGACCAATGAGGAGATTGAACACTCGGAAACGTTAAGTTACTAAAACGTTCAGCATACGAAATGGACAAATGCCGCTCAATACGTCTGTGTCAAACTTTCACGATTCAATTTTTTCAGCAACAATAGAAAAAAATGAAAACCAATCTTCACAAGCGATTCGTCTTTGTTATGCAGGCTTCCTCGTTATTTTAGAATAACACCTTGACATGCGTGATGTTTGTTTGAATTGACCCTTTTTTTAAACTGACAGCGTATTATAGTTAATGCACGGACTGTTAGCGATTTGCGTTCCAATAAAGGGAGTCAGATATGTTTTAGGGTGATCGATGCATGTCAGTAGGGCAGCACGTGGGCTTATCACCCAAGCATCAGATTTCCGTACTTTTCCAGGATAGTCCGTTGTCTCAAGATGGCGATTGTTGATTATTATATATCAGGAACATACATTACAATGACTTTTCACGAATTTTACATACACTGTAGTATCTTTCACACAGGTTATATTCAATGATGCATTGTAATGATTTCGGAGATACGTGTACATACACAGGTACGTTAGATTACCTTCTTGGAGAGTATGCGCTTATAGAGATTTATAGAATACATACTTGAAGCGGAGTTCAACATCCCTGTTCAGGTAGGCCGTTTCTAACATGAACCTGTTATTCAGAGCATTAATTTGAAACGAAGTCGTCCTGGATATTTATTATGTCAATCAAGTGTCAAATCGATATCAGAAATCAATTTGTTTTGATTTATGTATCGTGTAAGCTGACGTGAAGTGTATCCAATCGACTTTTAGCAATCACGGCTAAGCGGCTTACAAAACATGCCTACGTTCAGGATTATGTGTTGTCTATAGGAACTCTTCTGCCAAGGAGGCAGGGTAGTTCACCTCGAGGTCGGAGATCACGTGTGAGTGATTTTTTGGCGATCGGATATTGCGCAGTTTTTCATTTTGCAATTTTTTCTACGCATCGACTGAAAAATGGTCATACGATGCAGAGGATTTTACAGTTGTTAGTAACTGTAAAACTGTACGTTCATACAGCTACAATGTATTTTTCTAATTCAGATTTTGACATTGTTTTCAAACTATTTCGACATATTAAGTCGTTTCAAAGATCACTCACGAGTCATAGTAAGTTGTTGGGTGTGTGGAAGAGGGCGCTTGGGGATGTACATTGTTCGGTGTGTGGCAGAGGGCGCTAGGGGATGTAAGTTGTTGGGTGTATGGGAGAGGGCGCTTGGGGATGTAAATTGTTAGATGTGTGGGAGAGGGCGCTAGGGGATGTAAGTCGTTAGATGTATGGGAGAGGGCGCTAGGGATATAAGTTGTTGGGTGTATGGAAGAGGGCGCTTGGGGATGTAAGTTGTTGGGTGTGTGGGAGAGGGCGCTTGGGGATGTACGTTGTTCGGTGTGTGGGAGAGGGCGCTTGGGGATATAAGTTGTTGGGTGTGTGGGAGAGGGCGCTTGGGGTGTAAGTTGTGGGGTGGGTGGGAGAGGGCGCTTGGGGATGTACGTTGTTCGGTGTGTGGGAGAGGGCGCTTGGGGATATAAGTTGTTCGGTGTGTGGAAAAGGGCGCTTGGGAATGTAAGTTGTTAGGTGTATGGAAGAGGGCGCTTGTGGATGTAAGTTGTTGGGTGTATGGGAGACGGCGCTTGGGGATGTAAGTTTTTAGATGTATGCGAGAGGGCGCTTTGGGATGTAAATTGTTTGGTGTATGGAAGAGGGCGCTAGGGGGTGTAAGTTGTTGGGTGTATGGGAGAGGGCGCTTGGGGATGTAAATTGTTAGATGTGTGGGGACGGCGCTTGGGAATGTAAGTTGTTAGATGTATGAGAGAGGGCGCTCGGGGATGTACAATGTAAATTGTTAGATGTATTGAAGAGGGCGCGCGGGGATGTACAATGTAAATTGTTAGATTATGGAAGAGGGCGCTCGGGGATGTACAATGTAAGTTGTTAGATGTATGGAAGAGGGCGCTTGGGGATGTAGAATGTAAGTTGTTAGATGTATGGAAGAGGATGCTTGGGGATGTACAATGTAAATTGTTAGATGTATGGAAGAGGGCGCTTGGGGGTGTAAGTTGTTGGGTGTATGGGAGAGGGCGCTTGGGGATGTAAATTGTTAGATGTGTGGGGACGGCGCTTGGGAATGTAAGTTGTTAGATGTATGAGAGAGGGCGCTCGGGGATGTACAATGTAAATTGTTAGATGTATTGAAGAGGGCGCGCGGGGATGTACAATGTAAATTGTTAGATTATGGAAGAGGACGCTTGGGGATGTACAATGTAAGTTGTTAGATGTATGGAAGAGGGCGCTTGGGGATGTAGAATGTAAGTTGTTAGATGTATGGAAGAGGATGCTTGGGGATGTACAATGTAAATTGTTAGATGTATGGAAGAGGGCGCTTGGGGATGTACAATGTAAGTTGTTAGATGTATGGAAGAGGGCGCTCGGGGATGTACAATGTAAGTTGTTAGATGTATGGGAGAGAGCGCTCGGGGATGTACAATGTAAGTTGTTAGATGTATTGAAGAGGGCGCTCGGGGATGTACAATGTAAGTTGTTAGATGTATGGAAGAGGGCGCTCGGGGATGTACAATGTAAGTTGTTAGATGTATTGAAGAGGGCGCTCGGGGATGTACAATGTAAGTTGTTAGATGTATGGAAGAGGGCGCTCGGGGATGTACAATGTAAGTTGTTAGATGTATGGAAGAGGGCGCTCGGGGATGTACAATGTAAGTTGTTAGATGTATTGAAGAGGGCGCTCGGAGATGTACAATGTAAGTTGTTAGATGTATGGAAGAGGGCGCTCGGGGATGTACAATGTAAATTGTTAGATGTATGGAAGAGGGCGCTCGGGGATGTACAATGTAAGTTGTTAGATGTATGGAAGAGGATGCTTGGGAATGTACAATGTAAATTGTTAGATGTATGGAAGAGGGCGCTCGGGGATGTACAATGTAAATTGTTAGATGGATGGAAGAGGGCGCTCGGGGATGTACAATGAAAGTTGTTAGAGGGGATGTAAGTTGTTCGGTGTGTGGAAAAGGGCGCTTGGGGATGTAAGTTGTTGGGTGTGTGGAAGAGGGCGCTTGGGGATGTAAGTTGTTGGGTGTGTGGGAGAGGGCGCTTGGGGATATAAGTTGTTCGGTGTGTGGAAAAGGGCGCTTGGGGATGTAAGGTGTTGGGTGTGTGGGAGAGGGCGCTTGGGGAAATAAGTTGTTCGGTGTGTGGAAAAGGGCGCTTGGGGATGTAAGGTGTTGGGTGTATGGGAGACGGCGCTTGGGGATGTAAGTTTTTAGATGTATGCGAGAGGGCGCTTTGGGATGTAAATTGTTTGGTGTATGGAAGAGGGCGCTAGGGGATGTAAGTTGTTGGGTGTATGGGAGAGGGCGCTTGGGGATGTAAATTGTTAGATGTGTGGGGGACGGCGCTTGGGGATGTAAGTTGTTAGATGTATGAGAGAGGGCGCTTGGGGATGTAAATTGTTCGGTGTGTGGAAGAGGGCGCTTGGGGATGTAAGTTGTTGGGTGTGTGGCAGAGGGCGCTAGGGGATGTAAGTTGTTGGGTGTATGGGAGAGGGCGCTTGGGGATGTAAATTGTTAGATGTGTGGCAGAGGGCGCTAGGGGATGTAAGTCGTTAGATGTATGGGAGAGGGCGCTAGGGATATAAGTTGTTGGGTGTATGGAAGAGGGCGCTTGGGGATGTAAGTTGTTGGGCGTGTGGAAGAGGGCGCTTGGGGATGTACATTGTTCGGTGTGTGGCAGAGGGCGCTAGGGGATGTAAGTTGTTGGGGGTATGGGAGAGGGCGCTTGGGGATGTAAATTGTTAGATGTGTGGGAGAGGGCGCTAGGGGATGTAAGTCGTTAGATGTATGGGAGAGGGCGCTAGGGATATAAGTTGTTGGATGTATGGAAGAGGGCGCTTGGGGATGTAAGTTGTTGGGTGTATGGGAGACGGCGCTTGGGGATGTAAGTTTTTAGATGTATGCGAGAGGGCGCTTTGGGATGTAAATTGTTTGGTGTATGGAAGAGGGCGCTGGGGGGTGTAAGTTGTTGGGTGTATGGGAGAGGACGCTTGGGGATGTAAATTGTTAGATGTGTGGGGACGGCGCTTGGGAATGTAAGTTGTTAGATGTATGAGAGAGGGCGCTCGGGGATGTACAATGTAAGTTGTTAGATGTATGAAAGAGGGCGCTCGGGGATGTACAATGTAAGTTGTTAGATGTATGGAAGAGGACGCTTGGGGATGTACAATGTAAGTTGTTAGATGTATGGAAGAGGACGCTTGGGGATGTACAATGTAAGTTGTTAGATGTATTGAAGAGGGCGCTCGGGGATGTACAATGTAAATTGTTAGATGTATGGGAGAGGGCGCTTGGGGATGTACAATGTAAGTTGTTAGATGTATTGAAGAGGACGCTCGGGGATGTACAATGTAAGTTGTTAGATGTATGGAAGAGCGCGCTTGGGGATGTACAATGTAAATTGTTAGATTATGGAAGAGGGCGCTTGGGGATGTACAATGTAAATTGTTAGATGTATGGAAGAGGGCGCTCGGGGATGTACAATGTAAGTTGTTAGATGTATGGGAGAGAGCGCTCGGGGATGTACAATGTAAGTTGTTAGATGTATTGAAGAGGGCGCTCGGAGATGTACAATGTAAGTTGTTAGATGTATGGAAGAGGACGCTCGGGGATGTACAATGTAAGTTGTTAGATGTATGGAAGAGGGCGCTCGGGGATGTACAATGAAAGTTGTAAGATGTATGGAAGAGGACGCTTGGGGATATAAATTGTTGGGAGTGTGGGAGAGGGCGCTAGGTGATGTAAGTTGTTCGGTGTGTGGGAGACGGCGCTTGGGGATATAAGTTGTTGGGAGTGTGGGAGAGGGCGCTTGGGGATGTAAGTTGTGGGGTGTATGGGAGAGGGCGCTAGGGGATGTAAGTTGTTCGGTGTGTGGAAAAGGGCGCTTGGGGATGTAAGTTGTTGGGTGTGTGGAAGAGGGCGCTTGGGGATGTAAGTTGTTGGGTGTGTGGGAGAGGGCGCTAGGGGATGTAAGTTGTTCGGTGTGTGGAAAAAGGCGCTTGGGGATGTAAGTTGTTGGGTGTCTGGAAGAGGGCGCTTGGGGATGTAAGTTGTTGGGTGTGTGGGAGAGGGCGCTTGGGGAAATAAGTTGTTCGGTGTGTGGAAAAGGGCGCTTGGGGATGTAAGGTGTTTGGTGTATGGGAGACGGCGCTTGGGGATGTAAGTTTTTAGATGTATGCGAGAGGGCGTTTTGGGATGTAATTTGTTTGGTGTATGGAAGAGGGCGCTAGGGGATGTAAGTTGTTGGGTGTATGGGAGAGGGCGCTTGGGGATGTAAATTGTTAAATGTGTGGGGGACGGCGCTTGGGGATGTGAGTTCGGTGTGTGGAAGAGGGCGCTTTGGGATGTAAGTTGTTGGGTGTGTGGCAGAGGGCGCTAGGGGATGTAAGTTGTTGGGTGTATGGGAGAGGGCGCTTGGGGATGTAAATTGTTAGATGTGTGGCAGAGGGCGCTAGGGGATGTAAGTCCTTAGATGTATGGGAGAGGGCGCTAGGGATATAAGTTGTGGGTGTATGGAAGAGGGCGCTCGGGGATGTAAGTTGTTGGGTGTGTGGAAGAGGGCGCTTGGGGATGTACATTGTTAGATGTGTGGCAGAGGGCGCTAGGGGATGTAAGTTGTTGGGTGTATGGGAGAGGGCGCTTGGGGATGTAAAGTGTTAGATGTGTGGGAGAGGGCGCTAGGGGATGTAAGTCGTTAGATGTATGGGAGAGGGCGCTAGGGATATAAGTTGTTGGGTGTATGGAAGAGGGCGCTTGGGGATGTTAGTTGTTGGGTGTATGGAAGAGGGCGCTTGTGGATGTAAGTTGTCGGGTGTGTGGAAGAGGGCGCTTGGGGATGTACGTTGTTCGGTGTGTGGAAAAGGGCGCTTGGGAATGTAAGTTGTTGGGTGTATGGAAGAGGGCGCTTGTGGATGTAAGTTGTCGGGTGTATGGGAGACGGCGCTTGGGGATGTAAGTTTTTAGATGTATGCGAGAGGGCGCTTTGGGATGTAAATTGTTTGGTGTATGGAAGAGGGCGCTAGGGATATAAGTTGTGGGTGTATGGAAGAGGGCGCTCGGGGATGTAAGTTGTTGGGTGTGTGGAAGAGGGCGCTTGGGGATGTACATTGTTAGATGTGTGGCAGAGGGCGCTAGGGGATGTAAGTTGTTGGGTGTATGGGAGAGGGCGCTTGGGGATGTAAAGTGTTAGATGTGTGGGAGAGGGCGCTAGGGGATGTAAGTCGTTAGATGTATGGGAGAGGGCGCTAGGGATATAAGTTGTTGGGTGTATGGAAGAGGGCGCTTGGGGATGTTAGTTGTTGGGTGTATGGAAGAGGGCGCTTGTGGATGTAAGTTGTCGGGTGTGTGGAAGAGGGCGCTTGGGGATGTACGTTGTTCGGTGTGTGGAAAAGGGCGCTTGGGAATGTAAGTTGTTGGGTGTATGGAAGAGGGCGCTTGTGGATGTAAGTTGTCGGGTGTATGGGAGACGGCGCTTGGGGATGTAAGTTTTTAGATGTATGCGAGAGGGCGCTTTGGGATGTAAATTGTTTGGTGTATGGAAGAGGGCGCTAGGGGTGTAAGTTTTTGGGTGTATGGGAGAGGGCGCTTGGGGATGTAAATTGTTAGATGTGTGGGGACGGCGCTTGGGGATGTAAGTTGTTAGATGTATGGGAGACGGCGCTTGGGGATATAAGTTGTTGGGAGTGTGGGAGAGGGCGCTTGGGGATGTAAATTGTTCGGTGTGTGGAAGAGGGCGCTAGGGGATGTAAGTCGTTAGATGTATTGGAGAGGGCGTTTGGGGATGTAAGTTGTTCGGTGTGTGGAAGAGGGCGCTTGGGGATGTAAATTGTTAGATGTGTGGGAGAGGGCGCTAGGGGATGTAAGGCGTTAGATGTATGGGAGAGGGCGCCTTGGGTGTAAGTTATTGGGTGTATGGGAGAGGATGCTAGTGACGTAAGTTGTTAGGTGTATGGGAGAGTGTGCTAGTGACGTAAGTTGTTAAGTGTGTGGGAGAGGGTGCTAGGTGATGTAAGTTGTTGGGTGTGTGGGAGAGGGCCGCTATAGGGAACGTTAGTTATTGGGTGCGTGGGAGAGAGCGCTATGGGAGATATATTGAAAGAGAGCCATATTGAAATTGTAATCTAAAGTATAAGTTGATCAGCAGTTATTCAATGTAGGAAATTAAACATTTAACCTATCACATGATTATACAATCCATTAAATAATTATTCAAATTAAATCAAAAACTGAGACATTGTTTCTCTCATTAAAGGTGTTTTTGTAAAATGAATCCTTCCTATGAAATTCTATTTCAAATATACATTGTAAATGCCATAGGAAATATTGACACCGTGAGATGGTTTCTGGGTGTGAGTTCTGTATCTGACCGAGTATCTGTAGCAGACCACACTGCAGACAGTATGTAATAGAGGACGAGGATCAAAGACACATCACAACTCAATAACGACAGAAACGTAGGCGGGCTTGTTAGCAATATAACACCGAGCAGACACAATAAAATGTCTGTATTCGATTCTTACTTATCTAACACGTGATATAGTGTTTGTACGTGTGTCGCACGTGCCACTGTGGTAAAGTACCTAATTTAAAGAGTAGATTAAGTTGTAAGTACGTGGTATATACATGTATACAATGTATGTACATTAGCCCCAGTGTTTCTAACACCAATTTATATATAGTGACGTAAAGCGTTGTCTATTACACGTAATATATGTCTGTCTTGTGTCTTAATAGCAAATTTTGAAATTTCTGTCTGTATAAATAAAATTTAGTTTTTTATACATGTACTTCGTCTTGAAATCCAGTAATACATTTTTGAAAGTTTTTTTTATTAATTTATCTGTATTGCACCAGTTGCCTGTGCTCCTGATTTTTGTTGGTCTCTTTGATTACTGCATGATTTGCGTTGTTGGTTCAAGTCTCAAACGCCATGGAGCGATTTAGGCTTAAATACAAAATGTACCAATGCTAATGTACTATCGTTTTGGCATATATTTAAAACTTTGTTAAACATACACAGGTTGGCTTTTCCTAGGTCCCTGATGGGAATGGATGCCCTCAGTGGAGTAAAATCTTCTTCTAAACTGGGCATCATGGTATGTAAGAATGAACCTCCTGCCTCCATTGCTCCCCAACTAGAGAATTTATAAACAAGATATAATATTAGAGAAATATCTACTAAATCTCCCTTCACGATAAGCTCTTCTTTTATATAAGTTTCGAACTTGTAATATCAAATTACCATATGTATACGGTAGATGGAGCAACATCCCCAGGGAAAATAGAATTTGTAACCTTTACAACCAGAACTTTATTGGAGACGCGTTGAATTATTTATTTAATTGCAGTGATCGATAAATATAAGCAAGTAGGAACCATTTCTTATCTCGATATTATTATGAAGTGCTTTTTAATTCCATAATCTTTTTAATTTTGTAGTAGATGAAGAATTGATTTCACTTGTGAAGTTCATTAAGCAAAATGAGTAATCGACTGAACTCTTTGTAGGTAGTGCCCTTGCTTATAAATTGTATGTATATATATGTGTTTCCTCTATGTGTGCCCTGCAGGTAGGGCGTAAGAATTGTACCTGCTGCCCCCATTGCATGATCGTAAGAGGCGACTAAATTTGGGATCTTATCTTTTCCCTTCTTTCTTAACAATTTTCTTCTTCCTTACGTCTCCCTTGACATTGCCTCACTTTTGGCCTTTAGTTGAGCGTTCGCCCCTGTGAGGAAGGCTTTGGGTTCTGTCCCCTGGCCGAGACATACCAGAGTCTTTAAAAATGGTAGTTGCTGTTCCTGCTTAGCGCTCAGCATACAAGGAGTTGTCAGTATAATGTGACCGGGTGGGGTGTGCTGCTGGGTGTCTTCAGCAGTATGCTTCAGTGAGGTAGCACTATAAATCGGCAAAAGTTCCGGCCTATCACAAGGAGACTTAACACGAACATACCGCAGCCTCCCAAAACACACATACGCTCTCACCACACGCTTGCATGTCGCACGCACGGGAGGCCGTCCTTAAATGACCTCAGCAACAGCTGACGTTAAACAAAATAAACCAAACCTAGATTCCTTTATGTAATTTTCTACATTATATGCATAATGAGAAAAATAATCATTGTCACTGTCATTATCATTACATGATCGTTAGAGGCGACTAATTTGGGATTTTATCTTTTCTCTTTGGCTACTTTGTTCTTCCATTATGTCCCCCTTGACAATGCCTCACTTTTTGCATTTAGTTGAACGTTCATCAGTGTGAGGAAGGCTTTGGGTTCTGTCCTCTGGCCGAGACATACAAATGTATCAGAGTCTGTAAAAATGATATGTTCTGCTCCTGTATATGATTAACGCTAAAAACAATTGGAAGTTGGACGACTATTGACAGAATAATGTAACTGGGTGGGGTGTCCTATTGGGCGTCTTCGGCAGTAAACGTCAGTGAGGTAGCACTATAATAAAGTCGACATTAATTCCGCGCCATTTACTGTAATCAGACTGTTCCATCCGGAATGGTGACGCATGCGCAAATGAAATAAGGTTCTATACTCTAACAAAAGGTAGATCGGTGGTTGAGCCATCGTCGACTAGGCATGCATGAACATAGTATCTTCTTGTTTCTCAACATATGCGTATTGCATGTAACAAAGAAAGTTCGCTTCAACTAAATAACTTGGCCATTATCAGTTGATGCTCGAAGGAGCCGATGTAAAATGCAGAGGTAGTTTCGTAGCCGACTTATTATATGAGGTCGTCTGCTGAAACTTGCTTGATGTAATACATAATAAAGCCGATGAAAGAATTCGAATGCTTTATTGTATATAGTGGCAATATATGTCTGGAGTACTCGGCACCATGCTCCAGACAACAGCTGATTTGAATAACTTACACCGAGATTCACCGACACCAAATATTTCCTACCCAAGAGACTCAATCAATACTATGCTTTTGTGTGGTCAAGCAATTTTTACCCATTTCATATATTAATAAATCATTGATTTATTGAAATACGTAAAATGACACTGAGACACTTAAGCAAACCCATTTACGGGTCATTCATTGGCGTACGGCATACAGATCGTATATGACAACGTCACTGATCTTAAAGGCACACGAACGCTTATCCTAGCACAAAATACAGTAACTACTTTTTTTTCGTCTTTTCTCGTAACATACGTGCTTTACCTGTATTAAAGACAATCCTTTTTTTATTTTTGAGCAACGATATTACATACATGCATACTCTACATGTATTTAAAATACATGTGCATGAAGTGCTAAAGAGGAATAAGATACTGTACAATAAACAAAACTCAGTTTCCATATTTACATGTAATACGTTTACCCAGGTGAACAGACTGAGGAGTGATTGACTGATGTGTTGTTATATTCTCGACAATGACTAACCTTTTTGATTGCTCAACACAGAAAAAAGTAAATCAATAAAAGCTTTCGAATATTTGAAAGCCAAACATTTGATGACGAAACATTTTGAACAAAGATAACGCGTTAGATAACATTTGTTCATGAGTATGGTAAGTCTACGTTTAACAAGGGCAAATACTCAGGTAAATATGTTTTAACATATCTAAGTATGGTCCCGGATCAGAGGCAGTTTTTCTCCTGTGAATGAAATGACACTTTATATTTCATTCTTTGTATCAACGTGTTAACATTTAACAATTGTATGTGTATCGAATGAAAGCTAGAATGTTTACCCTTGAAAGTATTTTTTAATGGTATACATCTTATAAGTGATTAATTCGGATGAAAATTATCAGTACATGTAATATCAGTTATGAATTTTTATACAGCTACGCACAAAATTGTCTTTAGTTTCAAAAGAAAAATTGTGAATACAATTCTAAAAATGTTTTGAACATGTTAATGGTAGCACAAGCATGAAAAGTGAAAAAATAATCGTGGAGTGGAGCTACTATAGACATTCCTAGTAGTAGATTTAGTACTCCAATCTAATCCACGTATTTCGGTCCGAAATAAAGAGATTCCGCTTTAAGGTAACAAAATAACTATTCCAAATGTGTTCCTTTAACTTTTATTTTATCAAAACGAAAATATAGTTCTGAAGGTCTCTGTCACTTTAACAAGACCGTACATCAAAGCTTACGGATGAGTAAACTACAGCAGGACAGCTTTCAGCCCGCCATAGATAGCTTTGGGCTACTGAATCAATCTATCAGTGTATTGTATCAATTATGTTGGTCCACAAAAGTCAGCGATTTTCGGTGATTCGCGGTCAATATATGTTTTATTTTTACATGTATACACTGTATATACAGCTGGTGCTCATAAATCCGGATTCCAACGTATTGAGACGAAATAGTTTTCCCAGATGTTATACCACATCATGGACGTTTACATGCACCAAACAACGGTGTCGTTTTCTAGATCTGAGGAAGATTATCTCAATTTCTGTTTATTTTGAAAACTCCAATATGGTCCCACCTATTATTTTTAATGTTACCTGGTTAAGATATCCCCGTAAAAATGCACTTCCAAATGTATGTAATAAGAAACAAAATTAAAAAATAAAGCTGACTCGATTGATGGACGAAAACAGTTTTCCACGGTTTGATAATTAAAATCTTTTTTTTTTTCTTTGTTAACTTTTTGAATAAGTTAAAATGTAGAATTCATTAAGTTATATTAACTGTTATAAATTACTCCCGGATGGAAGCACTGTGCCATCTGTCTACCCATAAATGATTTAATGCATGTATATTCATTTGCTTTGGATGAATCAAGGAAACTACATTAGGCGTATATACGTATATTTCCATGCTGTTGTGTATTTGCATAATGTCGTAAGTGAACCTAATATTAAACCGTATACTACAATTCACAGTGCATCGGTCAGTGTAGGAATACAGTTCCGGGTGTGCTAGGGTAAACAAATTAAACATGGCGGCCAGTTACTTTCGGTTCTTATAGGCCAAGAGAGTTTTCTAAACTTGTTAGTATTGTTTCATATAAGCCATTACAAGAAAAATATAGCAACCTTACAAGTTATGACGCTACAGACTTATATTTACACTTACACTGCCGCCCCACTATATAACTTAACCAAGCTCACTTGGAAGTTATGAGTCCATAACTTCCAAATCTTTATTATGACGTCATTAATATCACGTCGGCGATAACGAAAGATGGCTGTTGAAAAGGCTGTTCCGTCTTTGACGATAATAATTTGTTCATTCATCGTCGGAGCAAAATTCCTGGATATAGTCTTTTAAAATTCGTTGTCAAATGTAAATATAAACATTGAACTGCTTTCATTTGGAAGTTATGGGCTGATGAATGCCAACTGGACAAAGGCAAATTCAACATGAAGCGCTAGCGCGCTTCTTTAAATTTGCCTTTGTCCAGTTGGCATTCATCAGTCCATAACTTCCAACTGAAAGCAGTTCAATGCTTAAATAAAACGACGTAGGTGTAACAAATTCCGAAACTGAGTCCCTTTGAACGTCGTCCGATAGCGGGACGGATCTGAACGGTTAGATATGGAATCTGTTTCAAACGAAATATCCTTCGAATCGTTGTCACCTACTTTAATACATGTAACGTAAATCCAGTCGATAAATGTAGGTGTCCGACTCGAGAGGTTGTTTTGTTTCATTCTGTGTAATAGTAACGTGTCAAGCCACTGTGAGTGAGAGTGGGACAAGATTGTGTGGAGGATGACTATACCACCCTCCTATAATAACTAGGTCACTGTATAAATTACAAACATTTCTTTAATACATCTACGGCCACCAGTTTACCAAGGACGGCGGCGATAATGCAGAACCTTTGATAGGTCAACTAAAAGGTTATACAATGAAAAGAAACATTGTACATGTATGTCTTTAGGGTTTTGTGACTGTGTCCATTCACAGTAGGTCCTGTCAGAGAGGTTTGACGAGATGTAAAATACTCCAAACGAAACAAAGATCCGGGCCGTCCACGCAATTATGTGTGTATTGTGTCATTGACCTGCATCGGGAGATTTTCAATCGCTGCTAGTAAGGATTTACATTAGACAAGACAGTTTAAGTTTATTTTCCAATTACAATGAAAGGATAACATTTCTGGATAATATAATTAATACTATAAGAATTACCATTTACTAATATAGCGAAAGTGTTAAGGTTATCTTTGTTTCGGATTTAAACTCCACAGAGCAGACAAGGAATAGCAGCGTCAACAGCCAAAATCACATGTTGACGGTGACAAAAGCGAACACCTACAACGTTAACCAGGCTTATATGAAGGGGTGCCGAAAGCGGCACCAATAACAGGTAGCATGAGTGGTGTCCATATGAGGACGGTGTCGAGTGTGACACCAACATCATATGTGGACAGTGTCAAAAGGGAACACTAATTACCAGAGTCATATGATGAAGGGTAGGGGTGGGGCGGTAACGAAAGGGGACACAAACAAACAGGCAACATATGTAAGGTGCCAAAAGGGGTACTAGTAGCCAAGAAGGTCATATGAGGAAGGTGTCGAGGGTGACACCAACAGCCAGACTCGTATGAGGACCGTGACAGATGGGGACACAAACAGCCAGCGACAAAAAGCGATAAAATAAATTTAGCCAAGATACTAAAAGCGATAAAATAAATTTAGCCAAGATACTAACTTACCAGGCTCACAGCAATTTTAGGCTGCTTGGAGTGGAGTTTGATTTATAACTTCCAAAAATTATCTATGTCAAGAAATTGGTAAAGCTCAATTGACTAATTAAAAGTGGAGTTGACAAGATCTTACTCCAGTTGGCGGTATTTATCAATTATATCCCAATTTAATCAATGAATATGTTAAATATTCATCTTTCATGTGGAATAGTCAAACCATCTATGAAGGAGGACGTTTGAAAGATCATCGACTAATAATAATAAAAAGTGATAGTAATTCCTGTTAATGGAGGATACCATTTACACATTTGTTGACATTGACTTGTAATTGCGGAATTGATTATAAAGCTTAATGGAAACCATTTTACGAAAGATTCAACAAAAGAGGAACAACAATCTCATCTTTAAAATTATCTCTTTTTCGAGATATTTGCACAAAACCCGGGTAATGATTTTAGACAACTTGTTGAAATATCCCACTAATGCAGCATTGCATTTTTTACGTTTTAGGAACTTTTTCTAATGCATCAAATTAATAGTCATTACTTTCAATAGCATAGTCTGCTGGTACGTGTTATTTGTAATCGAAATTGTAGTACATCAGATTGTATATTACTATTTACAGTGAATCGGTCAGTGAGGAATACATACGTACAGTTCCAGGTGTTCTAGATTAGATATTTTTTTGAAAAATGACGGCCAATTACTTCCGGTATTATAAGCAAAGAGGGTTTTCTAAATATGTTAGCAAAAATAAATCAACTTCACAAGTCATGGCGGTATTGGTGTATAATAGGAAATGTAGTTCTCACAAAACTATTACCAGCGTACGATGGCCGATATCGGACGGGCAAAATAGTGTTACTAGTAGTACGTTTTTGTCAACGAAAAATGTACGTACCTATTGTGTGTCAAAAATATCTACTGCTATAGTAGTAGATAAATTTGTACCCAAAAAGTGTACGTACAAATCCTGTGTCAAAAACCTGTTACTAGTAACACATTTTTGACACAAAATTTGTACGTACATATTTTATGTACAAATTTATCTACTACTTCCAAATATCAATTAACATTCCTTTTATTCTTGATTGATTACCATGCGGTCGTATGCTGATTTTGCCTGATAAGGTAATAAAAGCCAGAACCCAATTAGCTGCTTGAATTTAAAGTCACATACTCCCAAATAACCTAAAATTCTAGTTGAACATATGTATTAATGGCAGTCCAAGATCCCCATTCACGCTCTCCTAACATTAAAATGACCACTGGTCTGGACGCTTGACCGGAGGAGTCCTTGAGACATCAGTGTATAAAAATAAAACGCTGCATTTATTTTTATCGCGAGATTTGTCACGTAGCCGAGAACGAGGCTATACCAACGTGCACTGCACATAAACTACACGCTTGACCGCTGTTTACATATCGAGTATACGTGAACTTTGCCTACTAATGCTTTAATTTAAACATATTAACAGAATAAACACGCAGTGAAGTTGACAATGTTCAAAAGCTAACCAGCAATCCAATAGACGTCCGGCAATTATTATTATTATTTTGGGGAATATCCCGTTTACCGTCATAAAAACACATTTTCCTTCAGTTTTTGATTCGCGATAATTTTTTAGGTATATATTAAATCTAAAAACTGCAAGAATCTCGAAATGTAAACATTTCCATGAAAGTATATGGTTTTAAAGTATGGCGTTATGGAAGAATGGTATCACTCGAAACCAAAATATGTCTGTTTTACCTCGTGCAAATGCGACAAAAGTTAAGTGTGTCGGATGCAGTCAACATACGACCACAAGGCGATCAATCAAGATAGGAAAGAATGTTAATTGATATTTAGAAGTAGTAGATAAATTTGTACATAAAATATGTACGTACAAATTTTGTGTCAAAAATGTGTTACTAGTAACAGGTTTTTGACACAGGATTTGTACGTACACTTTTTGTGTACAAATTTATCTACTACTATAGCAGTAGATATTTTTGACACATAATATGTACGTACATTTTTCGTTGACAAAAACGTACTACTAGTAACACTATTTTGCCCGTCCGATATCGGCCATCGTACCAGCGCCATTCTAGATACAAAATTATCAAAGGCTTAGAATTTTAAGCAATGCAAGAAATGTCAACAATAAAAATCCAACATTTATAAAAACTGAATGAAAATCGGGAGTATGGACATAGTTTCCGGATGTGTATACACACTGATTTTTTAGTATTTTGGCAATTCACTGATGTCAAAGGTGACATTTATCCGACCGATTAGAAATGGAATCTGTCTTAAACGAAATATCATTGAAATCGTTGGCACCTACTGTCAGGACGACTTTCATTTTGGATTTTAGAGTTTATATTCTTATGAAAATAACTTAAGTCCAGTCGATAAAAACAAAATGATATGGTTCAGTGACGCTGAGGTGAATTCAATATCGTCACTAACGTTTGGGACAAGGACCGGAAAAAAAACCCTGACACTATCCGTAACTTAACATACACACATAAATTCACGACTCACCTTATAATAAGAAATAGGTAATGTTCGAAATAAAGGTATATGAACAACTATCTAAATTTCCAGAAAAAAATCATTGACTTTTAATATGTCAAAAGGATTGGACATAAGGCTACGCCTATTTAAGTCCTTTCTAGATCATTACAATCAAATTAATATTTTGCATGTGTTATTCTGCAGTGGTATCGACTATCACAAATAAGGGGAGAGAATTGATTTGAGTATTATAGAGATTCATTTAATCAATTATCACCATAGCATTAATGCAGATTTATTGATGAGCTGCCACGTACGGATTTTGTGGGTAACAGATAATTAAATATGAGGGTTTCTTTTCATCGAGTTGCGAGTTGCGAGTTGGAAAATGCGAGTTGCGAGTTACAAAATGCGAGTTGCGAGTTGCAAAATGCGAGTTGCGAGTTGCAAAATGCGAGTTGCGAGTTACAAAATGCGAGTTGCGAGTTGCAAAATGCGAGTTGCGAGTTACAAAATGCGAGTTGCGAGTTGCAAAATGCGAGTTGCGAGTTACAAAATGCGAGTTGCGAGTTGCAAAATACGAGTTGCGAGTTGCAAAATGCGAGTTGCGAGTTACAAAATGCGAGTTGCGAGTTACAAAATGCGAGTTGCGAGTTGCAAAATGCGAGTTGCGAGTTGCAAAATGTGAGTTGCGAGTTACAAAATGCCATTATTAATGTTTCTTTAAAAAAAGTGTTGGTCTTTAAAACATACATCCCCAGAAAGCATGTAATTGTCATCGTAGGCTTCATTTTAGCGCTAAAACTTATAAACTGGTAATAAACAAATGGGCGGAGCTATGTGCCAAAACAAACTAAAATCCTATTTTTAAAGAGTGGTCATCCGATGCCCTGGTATCTAAAATTGAAAAAAAAAGTAGGTGATAAAATATTTTAATTTTCGCATTAACCAGACTGACTATAATTGATTACATGAGCCTCTCCTAGATATAAGTCCGTATAGCTCATATGGTAGAACCATCGCTTTAATGACCCGAAGGTTCTGGGTTCGAATCAACAAAATTAATTTTATTCACATGTTGTTATGTTTTAAAGAATAATACAATTTAATTTTTCGTGGTCATATCTAAAAGATTTTTTTTTCAACATTTAATGCATATTTGATATTGATTTATTTTAAAATTAAGTATTTAGTTCTGTGTCTGATTATATTCGGCAGTTATTACGAAAAAAGTTTGCTAATATATTGAAATATATGCTAAGGCAAGTTCACGTATACACGGAATGTAAACAACGGCCATGTGTGTAGTTTATGTGTAGTGTAGTATAGTATACGTTTTTAGGTCACCTGAAACAAAGTCTCAAGTGACCTATTCTAATCGCCTTTTGTCCGTCGTCGTCCGTCGTCCGTCGTGCGTCGTGCGTCCGTAAACTTTTTACATTTTCGACTTCTTCTCCAAAACCACTTAACAAAATTCAATGAAATTTGGCAGAAAGTTTCTATGGCTGAAGGTCAACCAAAATTGTGAATTATATGGTCCCCACCCCCCAGGGGCCTGAGGGGTGGGGCCAAAAAGGGTCAAATTGACTAAAACTTCAAAAATCTTCTTCTCTACTCTCAGATATGGTGAAGTCAAACACTCTTTATAGATGAAAGGGTCTTGTGGTGCTTTACCAAAATTGTGAATTGCATGACCCTGGGGTCTCACGTTTGTCCCTGGGGAGGGGTAAACTTTATTTTAGTTTATATAGGGAAATCACAGTTTTGACTATTATTTGTTGGATTTGTATTGGAATTCATTCTAACTTGTATCAAATTATCAGCATGGGATGATACTTTGATGGTATGTACATGTTGGCCCTAGTTGACCCCCAGGGGCTGGTGGGCGGGGCCAAAAAGGGTCAAATTGACTGAAATTTCAAATATCTTCTTATCTGCTATATGTTAGAATCATAAATACTCTTCATAGACTGACCCCATTAGGACTGATGGGTGGGGCCAAAAAGGGTCAATTTAGTTGACCGAAATATTTCAAATCTCAGGTGACCGTTAAGGCCCTTTGGGCCTCTTGTTATAGTTTGGTTGTTTCCGGCTTCGTGAAAAATCTCCCGATAAGAATATGTGCGACGAGTGATTTTTATACACTGATGTCTCAAGGATTCCCCCGGTCAGGCGTCGAGGACAGCGGTCATTTTAATGTAAGGAGAGGCTGAATGAGCACCTTGGATTGCCATGAACACATGTGTTCCTCTTCCTTAACGGATGCTTGTGACCTAATTGGGTCAACACCCGCTCACGTAATCTTTCAAATGAATTGATTTACAAAGAAAGTGAACGAGACAATAAGTACAACTACTGTACGCCCCACCCAATGGTAAGGTGTGACAATCTTTTGTTAACTGATACATTAGAAACTTCTACTTTCACTTAACAATAATTAATTCCGGCTTGTGGAAGTCATTTCGACTCATTACATGTCAAATCAAAATTCCTGACATGATACAACAGATAAAACCATGATACTAACTCTGTGATAGACTTTTTTACTGTAACGTTATGTTGAATTCAGTAATCGAAGTAATACAGATATAAGTAGACTTTATGACTAATGATTATTAAAAAAACATTTTTATGTTTTTCTACGCATATATGTGAAAGTGCACAAGAAAACAATGTCGGTTGCACAAAGTTTTAGCGATAAAATGAAGCCTACGATGACAATCACATGCTTTCTGGGGATGTATGTTTTAAAGACCAACACTTTTTTTAAAGAAACATTAATAATGGCATTTTGTAACTCGCAACTCGCATTTTGCAACTCGCAACTCGCATTTTGTAACTCGCAACTCGCATTTTGCAACTCGCAACTCGCATTTTGTAACTCGCAACTCGCATTTTCCAACTCGCAACTCGAACTCGCATTTTCCAACTCGCAACTCGAAGAAAAGAAACCCTCGATTCATCTTATCTTTACCGAAAGTGGTATACAGAGAAAGAAAATATTTATTCAACAATTGCCTTCGGAGGTGTTATATACGGTAATAATAAAAACTATATAAAACTATCAGCGTTCTTCCTTTGGATTTCCTAAAATATACAGTAATTATCATCTTTAAGAGTTGCTTTCCTCCGTTTCACTCCGAAAGTGCCAGTCTTCTTTCACACCTGTCCAGTCACCCATTGTTAATTACATGGACACCTGTGCTTACTGTTTTCTTTGAGATTATCATTTTAAACAGTGAAGTGTATCCCCTAACCGAACTTCCCACTGTGCGACTTCTTCAGGAAGACCGGTCATATACACATGTACACATTACCTGTATGTTACCAGAAACATGGACACAAACACACATCAGTGACGAGTTTGGCTGGGTGGACCCGGTCAGACGCTGGAGCTGTCACCTGTACACGTGTACCGTTACCTGTATGTTACACCAGTAAACACACTTACCTTTGCAGAATATCACGCCTATATGTCTGTATAAGCATAGCTAAGGCCATGATAAAACATTTATGTTATAAGCAATTACACTGTCGTTATACTTATTAAAAATTATGTCAATTACTTTTATCATAGACAATAATGCTGATAAAAGCGGGTCCTCTATATACTCCCTACACGTATATATACATACAATATTTATATATATATATCAAAAATCAACACATATGCTCGACCGCTAGTACGGACGGAGACGGCGTTTATTCAAAAATCGTAAGTAAAGTACATTAGACACGTCTCAATGTTTCTCCTTCTCATTCCCTCTCACAGGTTGTCGCATTAAAATCCTAAAAAACCAAGCGCGCCACCCAAACTGAAACCTATTTATAGAATAGGAGGTGTACCAGCCCGACAATGCTTAAGTTTTTTTTTTGTTTTTTGTTTTTTTTTTAGCTGGGATTTCTAACCATTTAGCGACACCCAAACATGCCTCTATAAATGCAATATATCTACTGTATGCAAAATTTCCATTTTGCCGTACTACATGTGCGACGTTCTGAGCTAGAATGACTACCCAACCTATACCCGATCTACACCTAACCCATGACCCTATCTGATTGGCTATTGCCAATGCACGAGACAGACAACCTGTCAACATATACTCCGTGTATTCTCCGAAACCGGGAAAAAGATATACTCTTAGCAGACTCTTAGCAGCAAATAAATGCAATGTATCATTGGTTACTAGAACGTGAAGTAAATTATCTTATGTCCTTATATGGAAATCAGTTCAACCTGAAAAATAGGGAGTCGACATGTGACAAAAACTCTATGCACAATCCTGAACACAATTTACTATTAATCGAGGATATGCAGGATATACAACTCGGATTCGGATATTTTGCAATTTTAAGTAATAACTGCGGCCTTCGTTATTTATTTAAATGCAAAATATCCTCGTCCTCGTTGTATATCTTACAACAATACACGAATCATCGTTAATCGTTTCTGAATTATTAGATACAACTCATAGCGTCAATAGCTTTTAATTATTGAACATAAAGACATAAAATGATTCATCCTCAAGATAATTTCATTTGTATCAAGAACAGAGACAGTGTAAACATCGGTTCTGTACAGCCGAACAATAGGTGAAACACTATAGGTAGAATTTATCTTAATCTGAAAAATATCCTCTAGATTTTCACATCCTCATGTTGTATTCTCGGAAAACTTTTGTCTTTTGCTCTTAATTTGAAAATTCATATTTTCATTTTGTTAATATGGAGAAAGAGCAATCGTTAGCGGCACGGTAACAAACACAATACATACAAAGTACATTTTGTATATAAAATCCAGCAGAAGATTTAGGCAGTAAAATGGTATACACCGTCCATATTTTCAAACTATCACGCAAATCCTGGCTATACATTTTGATAAAATAGAATAAATTATTGATGCAACAAGAGTTCAATTCATTGTAATTGATGTATTTTCTGAAACGTTATTGTTTCTCAGTAAAGGTACAGTCCATATCCTGTTCAGTCCTGAAGCGATATTTGTTGTATTTTGTCTGTATGAAACAATAAAAGTTAACACTAAATAAAAGGTGGAAAATGCATGAAAAAAAAAATTACACTTCTGGCACGGTGCTAGTAAATTTACATGTATGTTTCATAGAAAATGACTAGCGACGACGACTGCCATTTCCTAGTTACAAATAGTAGTTTACTAACTACGATGTACGGTAAACCTCCGATTAGTTCGAACAAAATTAAATAAATATTGACGAACCGGTTCGAATTATTCGAAATTATGCTTCAGAAAATAAGCGTGAGTTCGAACTATTCGAGTCAATATCGGCGAAAATCTCGGCAGAGTGAAATCATTAGACACAAACACATCCATCGTAAATCTGATACGTAACAACGGCGGCCTGAACAATGGCACATTTATAAGTAAGTAAAATGATAGTATTTCATTTAATTCAATGTTAATTGATCGTTAAACGTTCTTCATTTCGCGATAATTATGATGGTTATTGCGCGAAGCCGCTCGGTTAATGCGTAGCTTCAGTAGGCCCCAAAACAGTACAGTACACGTTGCATTTGTAACATTTGTACAGTATAATCTTTGCATGGTTATATATTCTATCTGAATCAGAAACTATCGCTATATTATTGTAATAAATGGTCTCTTCAATATATCAATATATACGATGACAATCACATGCTTTCTGGGGATGTATGTTTTAAAGACCAACACTTTTTTTAAAGAAACATAAATAAGGCATTTGTGACTCGCAACTCGCATTTTGCAACTCGCAACTCGCATTTTGTAACTCGCAACTCGCATTTTGCAACTCGCAACTCGCATTTTGCAACTCGCAACTCGCATTTTGCAACTCGCAACTCGCATTTTGCAACTCGCAACTCGCATTTTGTAACTCGCAACTCGCATTTTGCAACTCGCAACTCGCATTTTGTAACTCGCAACTCGCATTTTGCAACTCGCAACTCGCATTTTGCAACTCGCAACTCGCATTTTGTAACTCGCAACTCGCATTTTGCAACTCGCAACTCGCATTTTCCAACTCGCAACTCGCATTTTGTAACTCGCAACTCGCAACTGACAAAAAGTGAACCTCATTAAATATGTGTATAAACACATCGACCATCTACCCAACACTATGGCGGCCGGTTAGGGCCACCTCGTAATCTCACGACCTCGCAATCTCGACCTTAAGTCGAGGTCGCGAGATCGCGAGATTGCGAGGCGAGGAACCTCTGACTTCTGACCAGACCGACTGACATTTCAGACGGAATGGTCTGGCCTACCATTCCGTCAAGAAAGTCCGTCAAACGGCCAGAATCTTCCTGCTAATTATAACCAGGTGCTTGTGCAACAGATATTCTCGATGATACCGTGAGGTGCAATGTATTAAAATAAGCATCAAAATGGTATTATGCATATACAATAAATTTTGATTACAGAAATATTTGAAGCATCTTATTATACTCATTTATTTCCTACATTCTTGTATATACCTATACATATCAAATTCCGGTAAGCAATCAAGATGGCTGCTTTTTCTCCGTGAAGGGATGGATGGGTGTTTCCCACGTGGAACCTAAGCTACCACAGGATAATAGGCCTACCGAACTGAAACACGAAGTTGCTCCGCGATCCAGTGACCCAAATCTAGGGAATGCTACAATCTGCTCATATCCGAGCCGCCATACAACTAACGGCAAGCATATTTTTTATCCTCTTCGCTAACCAATGGTTACTCTACGCTAAGCTCCATTTCACCTTCACCCTTGGGTGAAATGGAGCTTAGCGTAGAGTAACCCTTGGTTAGCGAAAATGATTTTTTATATGACTATTCAGTAACGTTATGGCCAATATTTACATTAACAACACGGCTGATCCAATTAAAAAAACATTTCATTGCTCAGCTGGAGAGTTGTCTTATTGGAGAATAGTGTTTCTGATCAGGTACTTCAATTTGTTGGGACAATTTGGTGGAGTGGTGTGTTTATGTCCTTGAAATTGATGACGATCAGTCCGGCTTTGTTACTGAACTACCCAATGATTTATTCAAAACCTTCATACAGATCTCGCGCTATGATGTTAACCTGTTAACAATTACAATACTTTACTCAACATCAAAATGTCTAATACAGGGTAATGTAGCCCAGGAATGGGTAGGAAAAGAATTTGTTTTAAAGGACTTGGTCCAGCTCTGTGCCAAGGGAGATAACTCTAACACGGACAAACTCATTCTCGATTCGGAACTTCCTAAAGCGCTCATAGGTGATTGCGAGTACAGTAACAATTCGGTACACGATAATTCAGAAGAAACTGCGTTGAAAAGTGTTACCTGTAATAATGTCTCAGTGACTGTACAACCAGAAATTAAGGAATCGGACCATATCAATTCAAAAGATGAGACAGGGGCAAGCGTGGCCTCAGGTTCTCCAGATCACTCTGTTAATGACTCTAGATCTGTGTCAAGTGAACTAGACAGATTTCAACAATGTGTCTCGGATGTTATATCAGGACTCTACAAATCTCAAAGTGATATGATCATAAAAACAATTTCTGAGCCAGAAGAGAAGCTAACCCGGTCTATGGGGAGGATTATATCTGAAATGGGGGTGAGGAACTCCAGTATAGAGGAAAGCCAGTCAAACTCTACCAGTCAGGCAAAAGACCAGGAGATATTGTTGTGAAAGATGACCGAATATACAAGGTTATATACTTGATATATATATTGCCGACAATGGCAGGTGTAGTCTACGCCGATAGTGGTCACGCACGGCCGAACATAAACTCCGGGACGAGGTGACACATTCACAACACTATTGGCAATGAAGGTGAAAATACAGAAACATGAGGATGAAAGGTATCAATGAAAAAGGAGAGAAACAATTAAGTTCGCTATGGATATAGCTACAAAAGACTCTGAGCTACAGAACACTAAACTGATGCATGAGGCCACTAAGGCTGAGTTACGTTGTCTAGCTCAAGGTCTGATATCAGAAGGTACTACAGCGACAGAGAAACTTAAAATGAGAAATAAAGAGATAATTCGAATGGAAATGTGTATCAAAAACCTAAAAACAGACAATGAAAACTACTTCCAAGAAATTCTCTCCCTCAAATTCCATATTGCCAGTTTAACCAGTACTAGTCCGGATACAGGAGTCACCCAAGTGACATGTACTAATTGTTCAAGCAATGTATCCCATGATAAAGAATCTATGATGTTGAAGAATCTGCTAGAAAATGGGAATACGGACAAATCTGAGCAAACCATTTCAGGAGTGAAAAAACACTTCTCGAATTCCAAAAGTTCCACTGATTGGTACATCAAACATAAGAAACATCCATGCAGAGAAATTAAGTAGGGAAATATCTACAGTTAAGGAAAAAGCCTTCACTATTAGTAAAACCAAGACCACCATATCAAATTATGAAGACACCCCAGACGTTGTGGTTCTACCCTCACTTATCAATGACATCAAAGCACTCCAACCACAAACCTGTGTAGAAAAACTTGATGACGTCATCCAAATAACCCAGCATAAGTGGCCTGATGTGAAAGTTATTACATCTCTCACCACACCCAGCTCCGATGATGAAGTACACCGTTCAGACGCAGCACTCACAGATGCGTTGATACGTCGGAAATCTGCGACAATGCCAACATGGCTGGCATGGACTCTATTCTGCAGCCTGATGGAGTCCATCTTAAGGACAAAGGCACTGTTCGGCTTGGTGCAAATATTAAGCAAGCCATACATACCTGTTTAGGCGTCAAAACTAATCTATACGGTGGAAACAATAACTGGTCTAGTTACAATTATGTAACCCATCCGGGGGACAACAGTGGTCGTCGTTACAAAAACCGTCCTTATGTCAACAGTGGACGTCACTACAACCGTCCTTATGTCAACAGTGGTCGTCATAACAATTACCGTCCTGATTATCATGACCATCGTTACAACCGTGTTGATGAAAACACTGGTCATCGTTACAACCGTCAAGATGACAACACTGGTCATCGTCACAACCGTCAAGATGACAACACTGGTCATCGTCACAACCGTCCGGATGACAACACTGGTCATCGTTACAACCATCCGGATGACAACAATGGTCATCGTTACAACCGTCCGGATGACAACACTGGTCACCGTCACAACCGTCCGGATGACAACACTGGTCATCGTTACAACCGTCAAGATGACAACACTGGTCATCGTCACAACCGTCCGGATGACAACTCTGGTCATCGTTACAACCGCCCGGATGACAACAATGGTAATCTTTACAACCGTCCGGATGACAACACTGGTCATCGTTACGACCGTCCATATGACAACAATGGTCATCGTCACAACCGTCCGGATGACAACACTGGTCATCGTCACAACCGTCCGGATGACAACACTGGTCATCGTTACAACCGTCCGGATGACAACAATGGTCATCGTTACAACCGTCCGGATGACAACACTGGTCATCGTCACAACCGTCCGGATGACAACAATGGTCGTCGTTACAACCGTCCAGATGACAACACTGGTCATCGTCACAACCGTCCAGATGACAACACTGGTCATCGTTACAACCGTCCAGATGACAACACTGGTCATCGTCACAACCGTCAAGATGACAACATTGGTCATCGTCACAACCGTCCGGATGACAGCACTGGTCATCGTTACAACCGTCCGGATGACAACACTGGTCATCGTTACAACCGTCCGGATGACAACACTGGTCATCGTCACAACCGTCCGGATGACAACACTGGTCATCGCCACAACGTCCGGATGACAACACTGGTCATCGTTACAACCATCTGGATGACAACACTGGTCATCGTCACAACCGTCCGGATGACAACACTGGTCATCGTTACAACCGTCCGGATAACAACACTGGTCATCGTCACAACCGTCCGGATGACAACAATGGTCATCGTTACAACCGTCCACATGACAACAATGGTCATCGTCACAACCGTCCGGATGACAACACTGGTCATCGTTACAACCGTCCGGATGACAACACTGGTCATCGTCACAACCGTCCGGATGACAACTCTGGTCATCGTCACAACCGTCCGGATGACAACACTGGTCGTCGTCACAACCGTCCGGATGACAACACTGGTCATCGTCACAACCGTCCGGATGACAACAATGGTAATATTTACAACCGTCCGGATGACAACAATGGTAATCTTTACAACCGTCCGGATGACAACACTGGTCATCGTCACAACCGTCCAGATGACAACAATGGTCATCGTTACAACCGTCCAGATGACAACACTGGTCATCGTCACAACCGTCCGGATGACAACAATGGTCATCGTTACAACCCTCCGGATGGCAATTTGGAGTTGTTTAACGACTATATACGATAACAATTTCAAATGAGAAGAAAGTTGTGTTAATTGACATTGTATATTTTAACAGTGCTCTGAAGGTTATACTCAACCATTTATATCCAGTTAAAGTTCATGTTCAATTGAGTTAAAACTTATTGTATATTTTAACAATGTTTTGAAGATTATATTCAACCATTTATATCCAGCTTAAGTTCAGATTCAATGGAGTTAATAATAATAACTATTAATAATAAGTGTGAAATTCTATACCAATCAATACAATAGAATTTTCACATTGTCACTGGTCTACCCTCTTATGCCAGTAGGCAGTCTCTTTATACTGAAACGGGTTGGGAACTTTTATCCCAGCGTCGTTCTCGTAGAAAACTACTACTGTTTTACAAAATACATAATCTCTTTACTTCTAGCTACCTGAACACTCTACTCCCTAGTCTTGTTTCTGATAACTCCACACACAATCTCCGAAATTCCGAAAACTATGTTTTGCCAAACAACAGACTAGAATCTTCCAATCAATCCTTCTTTCCTTCTACAATCAGACAATGGAATCAGCTCCCCCTTAACATAAGACATACTGTTTCAATTTCAGCCTTTAAACATGCCATTCGCAACACAGATATACATAAATTACAGAACTATTTTTTCTATGGCGAAAGGAAACAGAACATTTTACACACTCGTTTAAGGAACCGTGCCAGTACATTAAGAAATCACTTATTTAGGGCCAATTTAGTTGTAGACCAACACTGTCACTGTGGATTTCCTATTGAAGACACCTATCATTTCTTTTTTTCTTGTAATTCCTATATTGAACAAAGAATAACACTATTTCGTAATCTCAATACATATATTCCCCTTACCGTAAATCTATTGCTCTTTGGAGATTCTAACTTGTCTGATCGAGAAAACGAACTCATTTTCATGCACACTCAGCATTTCATTCAGGATTCAAATAGATTCTAACCCCACCCCCTCCCCCCTCCTTTTGATCTTCCTTATATCCCTTTTAAATTACGACTTTTGTACAAATTACTTATTTGAAGTGTATGGTTATCTCTCTCTCTCTCTCTCTCTCTCTCTCTCTCTCTCTCTCTCTCTCTCTCTCTCTCTCTCTCTCTCTCTCTCTCTCTCTCTCCTCTCTCTCTCTCTCTATCTCTCTCTCTCTCTCTCTCTCTCTCTCTCTCTCTCTCTCTCTCTCTCTCTCTCTCTCTCTCTCTCTCTCTCTCTCTCTCTCAATGCTCTGTACATGTAATTGTGTCATTGCGATATTTTATGCCATCTTGTTATTTGTGTAATTTATGATTGTAATATTTAAGGGAGAGGGTTTTAGATAAGTTGTATAACTTGTGCCCAATCCCGATTGCACAGAAGGCAATAAAATATGTTTAAACTAAACACTAGAATTTCGTCCTTATATAACACGTACAACGTGTAAGTCATGGTAACATAGGTATAGTGTATCTACAGTAGGTATTCTTTTTTAGTCATAATTAAATCAGTTTTACACATTTACACTGCATTATCCTATAGTGTAATGGAAGGGCTGTGTATGCTAAATTTGCATTTTTTATGACATTAGCCATTAACACGATATCATGCCTATACATGGGTATGGAACATTAATTATGTCGGTACATGCCACATCAATAGTGCATAATTACTCAGTTGAGTTCATAATGTGAAATCTCCTACTGGTATTAATTTTCAATAAGTTTAAATGATTATTATCATGGACCCATGTTATACAATAGTCACTATCTATGACCGTATTATTAATTTTCCCGGTAGCCAAAGGCTAAGTAACGGGATAAGTAACGCATTTTAACGAGATAACTATCGCGTTTTAACGGGATAACTAATGCGTTTTAACGAGATAACTAACGTGTTTTAACGAGATAACTAACTCGTTTTAACGAGATAACTATCGCGTTTAAACGGGATAACTAACGCGTTTTAACGGGATAACTAATGCGTTTTAACGAGATAACTAACGCGTTTTAACGAGATAATTATCGCGTTTTAACGCGGTAGTTATTGCGTTTTAACGAGATAAAATTATACTTACGCGTTTTCATGATATAGTTATCGCGTTTTAAATAACGAGATATATTTTTTTATTTTACATATCAAAATGACCCTAATAGGCTTTCGTATAAATAACTTTTATGTCCATGATTTGAAATATTACATCAAAGACGGAGACTTTAAACACCTAATACAGTATCGTTTTCTCAATGAGAGACAGATGTGTAGGTACGAGTTACGAAGTTGTCTTTATGAGAGATAATAAAACAAAGAAATCTGCTAGAAAATATTTTCCCAACACAATTAGTTAATTATCAGAAACGAAGGCCGCAACCTGAAGATAACAACGTTTATGTTGATGATGATACATGTACATACTGTACGTAGCGGAAAATCCCATTATTATCCTTAGAAGATATATCTTATGGCCAGTCTATCCACGCCAAGTGCGCCCTATGTATGAATAGTTTAAATCAAAATTCGACCGTTTTGCCCTAGCGCAAAAAAAACCCAGCTCATCCTTCATCACGAACTGTAATATCCTTGTTCATACATATCTTTTCATATCATCTCATACGGAACGATCTTTACACACTGACGTTGAAATTCGTATTTGACTTATGAAAGAGAAATGCTGACTTCTCGGCTGCCCTTGGGTTCAGTAATACTAGTAAGATAGGCCAGGGTTTAATGCTAATACACTAGACCCTGGATTCATTAATTCTAGTACGATAGGCCTAAGGTTCAGTAATGCTAGTACACTAGACCCTGGGTTCAGTAGAACGATAGGCCTAAGGTTCAGTAATGCTAGTACACTAGACCCTGGGTTCAGTAATTATAGTACACTAGGTCCTGGGTTCAGTAGTACAATAGGCCTAAGGTTCAGTAATGCTAGTACACTAGACCCTGGGTTCAGTAATCTTAGTACACTAGACCCTGGGTTCAGTAGTACTAGTACACTAGACACAGGGTTCAGTAGTACTAGTACACTAGACCCTGGGCTCAGTTATACATTTGTACTAGTACCATAGACCCTGGGTTCAGTAATACTGCATGTACATGTAGTACGATAGACCTTTGACCTTTGGCTTGAAGGCTTGAAGGCTCGATTCCAGGTCCATAATTGTTCCTATCAATATAAATGATATCGCGGACATTCTAGAATCAGCTTCTCGACTTTTTACTGATGATACTTATCTTCTAGCTTCCTCTTTTTTGTTTCATCATTTAGTTTCTTTCTCTTTGTCTTTCGCATTTTGTGAAATCATTACGTATAATTGTGATAACTACAATTAGGCAACTCACCAAGATGGTCGTTGGTTAACGGTCAGGTTGAGGTCCACAAGGATATCACTAGCTATATAGGGAGTCTCTATGGAAACGAACGAGTAATTGATAGAGTGTCGGGTGTCCAGCGTCACATGCATGTCCGGTACGTTCAAGTCTCTCGTTTATTCCGTCAGGTCGGCTCTGGTCTAGGTCACTTGCGAGTTTGTCAAAATCTTTGGTTTGTCAGACTCTTGACAGACAAGCCCTTTCACAACAGTTTCTCTATAGGCCTTCTTATATTGTTTTTTTATATATAGTTTCCTTCGGCGTCGCAGAATTGAAACAAGAACCGGCCGATTTTTTTCCGCATTCTCCTTTGCTTCTGATCGCTCTCCCAGTTTGGTGACCTTCCTATGTGGATTCTTCACGAACGCAAACAAAGAGCTCTCCTGAATGGGAAAATCTCTGATTGGTCAATTGTGATAAGTGGAATTCCAGAAGGGAGTTTACTAGGTCCTGCCTTCTTCCTCGTCTTTTTAAATGACCTACCAAAAGTAGTTTAAAATGCAGTTGAGATTTTCGCTGACGACGCCAAGCTGTACGGTTTTGTAAACGACAAATATTACAAGAAAGTGTTCAAACATGATATAAACAGCTTTATACAATGGTCAAACAATTGGCAGCCTCGGTTCAACCCCTCAAAGTGTAAATATCTGCACCTAGGTCCAGCAGTAAGTAACACCTACACTACTGAGTCATTGGAGCCACGAAACAAATCGATGACGTTACTGAAGAGAAGGACCTGGGCGGTATGATGGATAACAGTTTAAAATTCTCGGCGCGCATCCAAATGTCAGTCAAAAAGCAAACAGGATGTTAGGAGTTATCATGAGAACTTTCCGCCGCATGACTAAAACAGAAGTCCAAAACTTATATAAATCACTTAAATCACTGGCTCAGCTCACAAAAATGTCCAGAGACGTGCCACCGAACTAGTTATCAAGAAAGGCTCATCCACCTAGGACTATCATCACTACAATACAGGCACCTGAGAATGGACATGATCGACGTTTATGGAATTCTCACTGAAATGGATAAATGTGACAAAGACAATCCCTTCAACATGCGAGAGGAAGACACAACCAGGGGCCACTCAAAATACTCATCAAAGGACACTGTAGACTAACTATCTGGAAACTGTCATTCTCTCGATATATGAGGAAGTTGTAACAGCCACCACATGAATTCCTAACCAATTCAAATCATGATCATCACTTAATAAATTATGGAAGAACTTGAACATTAAATTCTGCCCAGACTGCTACCAAAATCAACCGGAACTGGAAACAGATATTGTAGTGTGTCAGTGAGGCGAACGCCTGTAGAATACTTCGACAATAGGTAACAGGTATTACTTGATTGCTGTTCTATTCCACATACAATGTACCTCTCCAGTGCGTCTTGGACTTCCGGTTTTGTTTCTCCTTATTATCCCCCCCCCCCCCCCCCCCCCCCTAAAAGAACCCCAAGAAAACAAAACAAAAAACAAAAAATAGAAATACCAATCGCATCTCAAATGTGAACTAGATCAATTGCATATTTAGTTTATAGACATGTACGACCTTTAACAGTGAATATCGACGAAAATCGCCCCCTTAATTAACTCACGGGGCTCTCTGAAACACGTCTGTATCCATGCCGTGACGTCACAATATATAGCATAATGCTATAAACGAGTCATCTATGAATATTAATATATTAATATGCTAAGGAAATGATAATTTATATTGAAAAGAAATTCACTACTTAGGATTGATGAAACTTTTATTCTATCTATTTTAGAGTATGCGCTTTAACTTTGTGATGGATGTTCAATAACAGATTCTTTGAAATTAGAAATAACACAACGCTGGCAGCCCGCATTATCAGAGGTTTACACGTCATTTGTAAATATTCCAGCTTTATAGTCAAAATCGAGTCTTTAGACACTAATTCTGACAGGAGAAAAAGAAGAAAACTAAGTTGGATATACAAAATTGATAACAAGTTTCACCAAGTTACCGCCATTTCTATCTCCTAAAGTTGTAATATCTTGATGGAACGACTAGATGTTCACCTTTATAAACAACCTTTAAAAAGCCAAGTTGTCAATTATTCACTGAGCAACGCTGATCCAGGATTTTACTAAATTATATAAGATATCATAAAAGATATAAGATATCTTATAAAGAAAATTAATTAAGATGTCTTATATATTCTATCAGATATCTAATATATGATATGAATAGCTGATATTTTATATAAGATATCTTATCAGAGACATACATACACATATGTCTCTGATCTTATATAATTCGATTATAAAATATATTTATAAAGAACGAGATTTGAATTTGAGTTAATGAACTCTCTTCCGCTCGATGAAGGAGTCGAGATGAAGCTGAAACTACACATAATGATTTGAAACAGATTTATAATTGCCGTTTATTTATATTTGCTCGAACACGACATCTGCTCCGTGCCTAGCCGATCGTGGTCGTGACAGAGGGTTGAACAATACCGAAGTTACCTTACAGAGGGAGCAGTCATTCTCGCACTTGCAGGTTTTCTGGGTCTCACGAGGGTCTCGTTCTTTATAAGATATCTTATAAACTTTTCTTTATAATATATCTTATATATTATAAAAGATATCTTTAATTATATCTTTTATGAGATATCTTATATACTTTCATTATAAGATATCTTATAAAGAAAAGTTTATAAGATATTTTATAAAGATATGATATCTTATATCTTTTATGAGATATCTTATTTATTATATAAGATATCTTATAAGCTTTAAATAAGATATCTTATAAACATTTAAGATAACTCATAACCATATAGGATATCTTATATATTTTTTTAAAATACTGGATCAACATTGCTCCGCGAATAAATGACAACTTGGCTAGCCATACATTTATTTTACATACAAACGGAGTGCACTCGGAGTGCACGTTGAGTAACCTTTAGTCTACACTCAACTGTACTAATTTAAGACATCGTTTCGTATAAACCTTACCAACAATCCAAAATGTAGTTGTGGAAATCGTTGGACTAGTCCAATTCCATCCTCAAATATGGGTGTACAGATGCCCAGCTCCATGTATTTTGCATTATGTTATTTTCACTTAAGTGAAAAAGATTTTCCCTTAAGTGAAAACGATTTTCTCTTCAGATGATATCAATTAATTTCACTTAAGGGAAAATCTGTTTCGCTTAAGTGAAATAGAACATAATACAAAAAGAAGTCTATTGATCTTAAGGTAAATAGTATTTCACTTAAGTGAAATAAATTTCAAGCATATTTGATCTTAAGAGGAAATGGGATTAAATGTTAAAACGGCTTGCCATATTATGTTAGAGTATATAGCAGAGACATATATAGACTTATATACTGTCAGTACATGTACAATCATCTTCGCTAGCCAAGGCTTCTGATTACGTTACACTACACATGGAGTGTAACGTAATCAGAAGCCTTGGCTAGCGAAGATGATGTACAATGTATGTATATAAATGTCTCTGAGTATAGTTATCATTTCTTTGAATGTGAAAATTATGTTTATTTAAGAATAATCTTGTTTTATCCCTTACGATATTTAAAAGTTAATGTATTTGACGGATTTTGTTCATGTACTTAGAACATAAACATACAAAAATAATGTAAGTATTTTCAGAAACGTGTATCATTTCATCAAGTCCAGTAAAAAGATTTTGATTTAAAGATTTAAATTGAAAAATTGACAGTGTGTAATCAATTGATATATATTGTCTGGATTCATTGTGTGTGTGTGTTTTATGTATGTAGGGAGAGGGCGTTTCACAATAAAAGTTACAATGAATTGCACCAAATCACTCTGGACTAAATTAGGTTTAACTCGGAATACTTACGTAAATGGAACTATTATTAGTGTTTACTTCAAGTCTTAATCTTTCAAGTGTTTTGTTATGGGTCACGATGTAGTCAAGCGCTTTCACGACGGCGATGCAGAGGAAATGAACAACAACACAACACAGTGCAGTCGAACAAAAAATTAAGTAGGCCATCGATAGAATGATGATTAAGGAAACGTGATGCTCTGAGCGTTTCGTAGACGATGTCTCGTGGCATTTTAACACTGTTTATCTTTGTTTGGTTCAGTATTTCCGAAGGAGGAACTTCGGGAAATACAACCTGCAATGACCATGAAGAATGCGAATACAACGAACACTATAACCCACTCTCACCTTTAGTCCTGTGCAAAAACGTGTAAGTATATGATAAGGGATATATGGTAATATGAATGAAGGCAAAGCCTTACAAGAGCGCAGCTATAATTACCTGACCCACTCGCCGTTAATCAAGAAGAAAACACAGGGATCTGAGAAGTCTATGAACATGTATATGTACATTGTATATTAATTTGGACCTACCGCAGTACTAGAGTTCTAGTGTGTATCACATTTTTAGATTTTAAGATTTTTTTTTTTTTGGGGGGGGGGGGGGGGGGGGGGGGGGGGTTAATTTTAAAAAATGACACAACGCTTCTACAAAATATGCTACAAACTAGGCCAATAATAGGTCCTAATTCAATATCAATACATATCGACTGTAAATTATACACCCCCCCCCCACCCTTCAAAAACAAACATGTAAACACCTTGTAAAATAAACTATGTATTATATCTATATACATTGTCTGATTCCAGATGATCGTACATTTCATATCCGTGATGACATACATGTATGTGCACTGCATAATGACATAAGTATTCTACTGCCACATTTCATTTGCTACTAACAACGTCTGTAGAACTCTTGAAATATATGCGCTGAGAAAGTGCGGGAATCAGTGGCATATTCTTTGACGTTGAATTCTTATGACATCATGCTTGACGACAATACAGTACCATTCTGAATGGGGTGTTCAACTCAATATTTCAGGGTTATGGTTGTTATCTAGAAAGTTGTACTTACAATACTGTTATCTATAATGAAAATACAATTAAAAACTGGAATATATAGTGCACATATGCAGCACAATAACTTCTCATTCTACTCCCGCTCCATTTTGATGTGCACTGAAACTGGGCGGGTTCCGTTTGAGGTAACAAACAAAAAATACATTTACCTTGTCAGTCAAAAGAAAAATAGGAATGGTAACTTTTAAATTAATCAGGCCTTAGACATGTATTTTGTGGATATTTCAAGAATAAAGTAATTTGAACTGACTTTCAGTTATTTGTTTCGACGAGAGAGAAATCAGTCAGATCTTGTCGTGTAGGGAACAAGATTTCAAACATGGCTGCCTCTACTGTAGGCGCAAGACTTTTCCCACGGGACACAATTTCAAAGTTGAATTGGTATAGGATTGATTAGAAACATAGCTTATACATGTGTTTTCTTAAATAGAGCTTTGCTCTCACGCCCTTCGATTTCATGCACGATGAGCTGCGCTTTTAATATACATTGATATATATAAATGTTAACATGAGTGCGAATGTATTTGGCAATCAGATGATACATTTGTGAAAAATATAACATGAGCACTGGCATATCTAGTCCGAGTTTCCTCTTGCCCTGAAACCTTGCCTTAGTTTCCTCTGGCCCTGACACCATGTCTGGTGTAGCTAGGGCTAGAGTGCACTACTATATTGAAAATGTAGAATTCTCTGACACTGTTTGGTGTCGCTAAGATTTTGGTGCAAATACAATAAATTCGGGTGTGATATAACACCTACCTATTCCTAACATATGTGGATAGGTGATATATTTATTTACCACCACAACACCCATTTAGTCCCATATTATAGGTGTTCTATTCTGTCTGTATAGACCCTCATGATGATGATCACCACTATCAGTTGATGTTTATTATCCCTGTTTCTCAGAAAGTTATTGGTTAATATTGTCAGATTTCATTTGTAGGTTTACCTTGTTTTCAGATGATTACATTTGTAAGAGGAAAAGATGAGAAAAGATCGGTCTTGCATATAGACCCAAAAAAGACCGTCGCCAAGATACCTCTTGGATTTCTTGTTGATGCAAATCTGCTTCTTTCAGTTACACATACATCATATATAAATGTATAAATATGTGATATGTTTCATTGTTTTTGTCCTTTAGACCACTTGACTTTCTCAACTGCAGTGAACCTTTAGACTTAGGAGGAAATGAAACTAAAAGGAAAGAATTAGGATATGGCTGTACCAAAGTGAGTCATAGACATTTGGACAGACAGGAGTTGTCATGTCAATAGTTCAATGATTGTTGCAAAATTGAATTGCAACCAATGTAATGAAACATCACTATCCAGCTCAGAACTAAACTTCACTGTGTTGTTGATCATCTAAACACTATTTTTTTATTTTTATTATTGATATGTCCTGGTATATATAGGAATCAAAATAAATAAAAAAATAAATATTTCTTGTAATTTGAAGAATTTCTACAGGTAGATAATGTTGTTTTTTTTAGATCTACAAAGTCATTAGAAAATTAACATTTCCTACACAAATTACTTGGTATATATGCATATTGTAAAATGTACTACCTGTAATATTGGTTTATCTAGTATGGAGGTGAGCGGTATGAAGATGTACAGAAAACAGGAGTGGTGTGTGATGTTCTACCAGGTATTGAGTGCTTTGGTAACAGGACATTTATAAGGGAAGGATTTCCTTGCATAAAGTGAGTATTTTATCATACATCAGTAGGGCTTCCAGTTGACCCTAATCTCCTTTCGTCAATTCCAAAAGTCAAAAAAAACATTCCTCAGTAATCTGAAAGGTCAAAATACATGTTTAATAGAGATGGCCCTTCAAACCAAACAGTCCGAGTCTCATTTTTTTTATATAAAACATAGTCTTAAGGGTCGACCTGGTGTCCTGTATCATCATACACTAACATACAGGCACTTATATTGATTAATTCTTACAATGGTGTCTTAGTTCCTGTAAAGTTTGGTGTATGATAAAAATTGAGTAATTCTTACAATGATGTCTTAGTTCCGGTAAAGTTTGGTGTATGATACAAGGTTTCTTGTAGCTTATATATATACAGTGCATATCATTCCCATTCCATTCTTAGATTTGCAGATCCACTCTTCCATCAGTCTGCAGTCATTAAGACATACACCAATGTAGTCAACTAAAGGATAAATACACAATTTAATGTTTGTTTTTGTTTTGAACTTGAAGTCTTACAAACATAATTTTTACATTCAAAGGGCAGTAACTGTATTTACATGTAAACAAAAAGAAATAATATTTTAAGTTTGAATTTGTTTGACCACAGAAATATCATTTCTAGTTCATCTTTCTAAATTTGTTTGACCACAGAGATATTACATGTACTTCAAGGTTATCTTTCTAAATTTGGTTGACCACACAAATATTATTTTGAGTTCACTTTCAACTTTTGTGATTTTGTTTGACAAGAGAGATGTATTGTTTGAAGTTAATCTGACTGAATTTGGTTGACCTCAGAAATATAATTTCCAGTTCACTTTAGTGAATTTGTTTTGCCAGATATTAAGACATTATCTGTGATGTTGAATTATTGTCTTTTTTTATTACAATCATTAATGATGATGAGGTTTTCAGTCTATGTTTTTGGCCCATGCTCCGTCCATTTCAAAATGACTTTTTGTTATTGCTATTTCTAAAGATATCTTGATGGCAACTTCTTGAAACTGTAGGGACATGCATCTTCAGTATGGCTACTAGTTGGGCTTGCCACTTTTTGAACATGATTAGATATTCAAGAAGCATTGCCAATAACAGCTGCCTGAAGCATTGCCAATGACAGCTGCCTTTTTAGCTCACTTGGTCCAAAGGACCATGGTGAGCTTATGCCATACCGTAGGGTCCGTCCGTCAGTCAGTCAACAATTGACTTCTTCTTCATAACCACAGAACAGAATTTGACCAAATTTGGTCAGAAGCATCCCTATGGGGTGGGGACTCTAAGTTGTACAAATGGTGGGGCTGACCCCCCAGGAGCCTGAGGGGCGGGGCAAAATGTGGTCAATTGGGCTATATTGATATAAGCGACTTCTTCTCTGAAACCGCGCAATGGATATTGCTCACATTTGTCTGGCAGCATCACTATTGGGTGGGGACTTAAAATTGTACAAATGATAGGGCTGATCCTCCAGGGGTCTGAGGGGCAGGGCCAAAAGGGGTCAATTTGACTAAATTGATATAAACAACTTCTTCTCTGAAACAAAGCAATGGATATCTCTAATATTTGACTGGTAGCATTCCCTTGGGTTGAGGATTCAAAATTGTACAAATGACGGGACCGACCCACTGGGGGCTGAGGGGTGGGGCCAAAAGGGGTCAATTTGGCTAAATTGATATGAACAACTTCTTCTCTGAAACAGCTCCTATTTGACTGGTAGCATCCTTTTGGGTAGGGATTCAAAATTCTATAAAGGAAACAACTGACCCCCTGGGGTGCAGAGGGTGGGGTCAAAAAGGGTCAGTTGGTTTAAACAACTTCTTTTCTGAAACTAAGCAATGGATATCACTCACATTTGTGTGGTAGCATCCCTATGGGGTTGCGCCAAAAGTCAATTTCATTTCACGGATTAATGCATTTTTTGGCATAAAAACCTCACATACCCATGCCTATGATATATTGACATAGCAATACCAGTGAAAAATATACTTAATCATCATTCTTGTTTGATATCTTATAAAATCCATGTGAGCGATACAGGCCCTCTGGACCTGTTGCTTTTATAAACATTTTATGTTTGTTGGTGCTATTTTTTAAGATCTAGACTACTGAACATGAAGTGATCTTGTTCGAGCATGTACACATTACTACTTAAGTACAAAATGTAGATCCCAAAACATTCCCACTGTAAAAGGACAACTCAGCAAATGTAAATTTTAGAATATATCCTACATGATTTATAGATAATTAAGAGGAAGACGAGAATACACTGCTATAGAACAAATAAAACTGATTTATTATTTTCTTTATTTTTTCCTGGTATATGTATAACAGACACTATTTTGTCACGACCCTGATTTACTCTGTTTTCCAGGTATAATAGACACCATTTTATTATGACTCTGATTTACTCTGTTTTCCAGGTATAATGGACACCATTTTATTATGACTCTGATTTACTGTTTTCCAGGTATAATGGACACTATTTTGTCACGACGCTGATTTACTCTGTTTTACTTGGATTTCTTGGGATGGATAGATTCTGTTTGTGTCACACAGGTAGGTCACATTAAAGGTCTTAGTTTAAACAAATAGATCACATAAGGTCATCAGTCATACAAATAGGTCACACTTTTGTAGGTCACATGAAAGGTCATCAAATCAAATTTGTTTTGTTTTGAAAACTATTAATTCATTCCCACAAAAAAAACTGTCATATATTTATTGTATGACAAAAAATGAAATCATTTATATGTCAATACATACTTGAAAAACATAGGCACATGAACACTGTGAACAAAATGTAGATGATAACAAGACCAGATGCTCTAGAAATTTAAATGTCTTCTAATTCAAAAAGGTCACCTGTTAATGATAATGGAGATCAAATCTGAAACACAAGCTCTTGTTAAATTTTTTTTTTTAAACTCATTAATATTCCTATTGTAACAGAAACAGGACATAACCAAATATCATATCCTAATTAATGGCTATTATCAAACAGGATGTGTATATTGGAAACAAGGTCATGTAATTAAGCAAGATTTATTACAAGTAAACAGTCATATAAATTGAGGTACATGTATACGTACAGTGTATGATCTTTTTACAACATGGACTAGGATATGTAATAGTCACAAGTTCAATTAGCTTGACAATCAATGCTTGTAAATTCATTGTTAGACTTAACAAACTTTTCAGCATTTGATTGTTATAAGATGATGAATAAGTTAGGGTAATAAAATGTTTTCATAATCTGCTTGTTGGTTGTTGTACTATAAACAGGGACTTATCTACAGGAATGTCCCTGTGTAATAGTCACCACAGAATGCTCGAGTTAGACAGTTATGTCATAGCTACTCTGTATTAATGATTGTTACCCTTTTCAGGTACGGCGGTAGGGAAACTTCTGACACTAGGTGGCGTTGGTATCTGGTGGATTGTGGACATCATACTCTTGGTCAATGGAATTCTTTTACCTGAAGATGGAAGCAACTGGGTTCCTTATTACTGACAAACATCTTAGTGACTGTGTATGAGACAGGCAGTGGCATACATTGTAGCGCCATCTTTTATTTTTATATCATCAAAAGGACAGAGTTTAATATGCCTACCAGCAGTACACTAACTGTATTAATTTCCCATCAGTACTAGCAATGGAGACAGTTTTGCAGCATAACAGCTGAATTGTAAACCCTGTCATATAGGAGTTATGGGCCTTTGTTCACTGCATTACATCTCGTAGTCTTAAATACCTATCATGTCAAATTGTGTCCCTGTTTGGATAGCAGAGTGTCATTTTTCAGTTGACCTGCCTGACAACCAAATGACCTTGTACTGTAGTACATCATCCTTTGTCTATCCATTATCATTTTTTTGCTTTGACTACTTTCCTGTCAAAAATCAAAAGGCATGGAATTATTATATTTGACGAGTATGTTGACATGTTCCTTGGATGAAGTCCCACAAAGTTGAGAAAAGAAATGTCCTTGATTCCATAGTCAAGGTCACAGGGGTCAAATACATGTATGTGAAAAAAATCATACAAATGTTTCTCAAAAGCCAAAAGGTCTGCAATCAAGATATTTGCTGGTATGTTCCTGGGATGACACTTGACATAATTTGTGATAAGAAATGACCTTGACCCATATTCAAGATTACATCAGTCGCCTTTTTAGGTCAACAGGATGACCTATAACCATCGTGTTCCGTCCGTCGTCGTGCACTGTGCGTAAGTCTTTTTATTTCAAACGCTACTCCTTAACCCTTGGGTGGATTACTTCCATATTTGACTTGAAGCATCATCGGGGAAGGGCGGTCATATTTTATATAAATGAGGCTGTGGGACCCCTGGGGCCTGAGGGGCGGGGCCCCAAAAGTGGAAATTCAATAAATTTTTGCTATAAAGTCCTACTCCTCCTTAACCTTTGAGCGGATTACAACCAAATTTGCTGTGAAACATCATTGGGGGAGGACAATCATATTTTATATAAATGAGGCTAGTCTGATCCCTAGGGCCAGAAGGGGGGGGGGGGGCAAAAAGGGGAACTTTGGTGAATTTTTGCTATAAAATCCTACTCCTCTGTAACCCTTGAGTGGATTACAACCAAATATGGTGTGAAAAATCCTTGGGAAAGGGCGGTCATATTTTATATAAATGAGGCTAGTGTGACCCCTGGGGCCGAGGGGCGGAGTCCCAAAAGGGGGTGAATTTTTGCTATAAAATCCTAATCCTCCTTAACCTTTGGGTGGATTACAACCAAATTTGATGTGAAACATCATAAGGGGACGGCAATCATATTTTATATAAATGAGACGGGTCTGATGAAAGAAGGATGGGGCAAAAGGAGCACTTAGGTTAAACATTTCTTAAAAATGCTACTCTTCCTTAATGCCTTAATTAATTACAACCATATTTAGTATGAAATATCATTGGGGAAGGGCAATCCTAATTGATATAAATGAGGCTTGTCCGACACATTGGGACAGAGGGGCATACCCCAAAAATGGGAACTTGGCTAAAATTTTGCTTTAAGATGCTGCTCTTCCTTTAAACCAAAATGGATAAAAACCAAAGATCTGAAACATTACTGGCTGCGTATAGGTAATTTATGGTAATGATGCTGGATTGAGGGGTGTGTCCCTGTTGTAAGTGTTTGTCAGATGACCGTTAAGGCCTATGGGCCTCTTGTTTGCTAAAGCAATTGATAACATTTGATAGCATGTAGCCTTAAGGCTAAAAAGTCATCAAAGCTGAGCAATACAAGCTCATTTGGCCTCTTGTTGAGTTAGGTTACATGACTGTACTTGACTGTACTATAAACCCTTTGTCATTTTTTTTTAAACCAAAGTTTGATAAGTTCAATGGGATTATATTCCATCTTGTATCATCATCATCATCTTCATCATCATCATCATCTTCGTTGTCATCATCATCATCATCATCATAAATGGCACATAGACTGGATCTGTTTAATTTATACATTTGTTGTCACTATCAGTTCATATATGATTAATAAATGTGGATATTTACATTGATTAGGTATTATTGTATATCATGTTTCGCTTGTTAGTCTAGATCTGCCCATGGTAAACTTTTATTTCAAATCAAGCCTTAGTTTTAAACAGTTTTTTTTAACTTGGTAGGCTTAATATATTTTTTTTGTAATTGTGTAAACCAACAAACAAACAATGACCCTGCTGGCTGTTCACAGAGCAATAAACCCAACAAACAATGACCCTGCTGGCTGTTCACAGAGCAATAAACCCAACAAACAAACAATGACCCTGCTGGCTGTTCTAAGAGCAATAAACCCAACAAACAAACAATGACCCTGCTGGCTGTTCACAGAGCAATAAACCCAACAAACAAACAATGTCCCTGCTGGCTGTTCACAGAGCAATAAACCCAACAAACAATGACCCTGCTGGCTGTTCACAGAGCAATAAACCCAACAAACAAACAATGACCCTGCTGGCTGTTCACAGAGCAATAAACCCAACAAACAATGACCCTGCTGGCTGTTCACAGAGCAATTAACCCAACAAACAAACAATGACCCTGCTGGCTGTTCACAGAGCGATAAACCGAACAAACAAACAATGACTCTGCTGGCTGTTCACAGAGCAGTAAACCCAACAAACAAACAATGACTCTGCTGGCTGTTCACAGAGCAATAAACCCAACAAACAAACAATGTCCCTGCTGGCTGTTCACAGAGCAATAAACCCAACAAACAAACAATGACCCTTCTGGCTGTTCACAGAGCAATAAACCCAACAAACAATGACCCTGCTGGCTGTTCACAGAGCAATAAACCCAACAAACAATGACCCTGCTCGCTGTTCACAGAGCAATAAACCCAACAAACAATGACCCTGCTGGCTGTTCACAGAGCAATAAACCCAACAAACAAACAATGACCCTGCTGGCTGTTCACAGAGCAATAAACCCAACAAACAAACAATGACCCTGCTGGCTGTTCACAGAGCAATAAACCCAACAAACAAACAATGACTCTGCTGGCTGTTCACAGAGCAATAAACCCAACAAACAAACAATGACCCTGCTGACTGTTCACAGAGCGATAAACCTAACAAACAAACAATGACTCTGCTGGCTGTTCACAGAGCAATAAACCCAACAAGCAATGACCCTGCTGGCTGTTCACAGAGCAATAAACCCAACAAACAAACAACGACCCTGCTGGCTGTTCTAAGACCAATAAACCCAACAAACAATGACCCTGCTGGCTGTTCACAGAGCGAGCAATAAACCCAACAAACAATGTCCCTGCTGGCTGTTCACAGAGCAATAAACCCAACAAACAAACAATGACCCTGCTGGCTGTTCACAGAGCAATAAACCCAACAAACAAACAATGACCCTGCTGGCTGTTCTAACAGCAATAAACCCAACAAACAAACAATGACCCTGCTGGCTGTTCACAGAGCAATAAACCCAACAAACAAACAATGTCCCTGCTGGCTGTTCACAGAGCAATAAACCCAACAAACAATGACCCTGCTGGCTGTTCACAGAGCAATTAACCCAACAAACAAACAATGACCCTGCTGGCTGTTCACAGAGCGATAAACCCAACAAACAAACAATATCCCTGCTGGCTGTTCACAGAGCAATAAACCCAACAAACAATGACCCTGCTGGCTGTTCACAGAGCAATAAACGCAACAAACAAACAATGTCCCTGCTGGCTGTTCACAGAGCAATAAACCCAACAAACAATGACCCTGCTGGCTGTTCACAGAGCAATAAACCCAACAAACAAACAATGACCCTGCTGGCTGTTCACAGAGCGATAAACCTAACAAACAAACAATGACTCTGCTGGCTGTTCACAGAGCAATAAACCCAACAAACAATGACCCTTCTGGCTGTTCACAGAGCAATAAACCCAACAAACAATGACCCTGCTGGCTGTTCACAGAGCAATAAACCCAACAAACAATGACCCTGCTGGCTGTTCACAGAGCGATAAACCTAACAAACAATGACCCTGCTGGCTGTTCTAAGAGCGATAAACCCAACAAACAATGACCCTGCTGGCTGTTCACAGAGCAATAAACCCAACAAACAAATCCAGACTCTCTATCCAAGGATCACCACTTTTACCCTTATCAGTCATGATTACATTTAAAATCTTTTCATCTGGAATAAAAAGACTTACCTGTACATTTTATACCACAATGTACAGTATGCACTGGTTGAGGGCTAGGTCCCAAAAAGAAAAGAAAATTTGTTTTTTTGGTGGGTTTCTTTTTAATTACACAAGCAATCAAAAGAAAATGTGTCGTAGGTAATGTTTTGTACATGCATGTACATGTGTACTTTCAAGTTAAATAGAAGTAAAGAGGAGCCAGATCTCGGGGATGTGGATTTAACTCATCACAAAGAATTGGAATCTAAGCATGTTTGTTTTTCGAATAATTTTACTTCAAACATATTTCCTGAAATAGCTTATCGTGCAGTACGAGCCGTTTAACAAGACCCAATCATTTGCTTATATGTTTATTCTTAACCAGGGTTCTCATATGTTCTGGTTTTAGGGCTAGAGGAACTCAGACTAAACAGTTAAAATTCCATCCTCTGTGTTTATTAATGAACACGAGGAGTGACGTCTACCGAATGTTAATGTAGGCCTCCACCTCCTCCCCAAAACGTCTTAACTACACACACTAGGATAGTTTATCAAGCCAACCTAACATTTATTCAATGTGTGTTATTAAAGATATTTTGCATATGAGTTATTTTGTATATCAGATATATTTTATGTATAACACATGAGATATAATACTTCTATGTATAGTTTACCAGTTGAATTTTGAGAAATTATCGTTTTGATGAAAACTTTCTACAATTTGCTTTTGACCAATCAAAACGATGCTTTCTATTTGTCGCATTGGAATCCTCCAATCCTTTGGCTTCGATCCATTTGAAGCGAAGGTTGTAGTTTATGAATAGAATAAGTGGCTATTTTCCTGCGTTTCTGAAATATTGAAGTTTTTGATAAAATATGTACTTATTTCGAGTTTGTAAGTAAAACGCACCAGGTAACAATAGAAAACGATACAAATTGCATTGAGCAGCTCATTCCAATCGGCGGCGTCTGGCTGTAAAGGTTGACGTCATAGGGATACGACGTCATACGTTTAAAGTTGTTTTCGCTCTCAGAAACTGGTTAATGGCGAGAAAATAAAGGAGTCCTCTTTACGTGGCCAATGTGTCAAATGAAGACAAGAAATTTACATAATGTATGTATAAAAAAAACCTTTATATATACGCACTGTAACATGATTCGGAAAACAAAGCATACCGCCCCCGGTACCAATAGTCCGTATAATGAAAATGATAACAATTAAGGAAACGAACCCCAGTCGCCAATTAAGGAAACGAACCCCAGTCGCCTTGCTTAAAGGCAAGTGTGTTTCCACAAGGCAACCCGGTCGGGTTCGATTCCTAGATCGGACGTGCGTGAAAGGGTGTGGGGGTCACGTGTGTGATTTCTCGGGGTATACAGCTGGTTTCCTTTCTAAATTAAACCCCTCCGATAAGAGTGATTAATATAAGCGGACATAACTCGTTAAACAGTTGTGAAATAAAACGTAGCAATGTGATTCAAATGCGTTGCATACACGTTTCATTGCTAAGAAATACAGGATCCGTCACTGAGGCTGTTAACTACATAATTATGTAGCGCTAGAATTCCAGGACTTATACACATAAATACGTGTGTATACATCTGTGGATGCATGTGCAAAACACAAACGAATCGTGTCATGCATTTTATTCAGTTTCATAAGAGTGCTTAAATAAATCGGTGCAGAATACACCGGTAACAAATAAATATAATGTGAAGAAATACGAGCCTTTGACAATTTTTTTATTATCTTCGCGAGCAAAATGAAAACTTCAGCCTCACAGCCATTTAGTTGTGTTAATGACATTCATTACACAACTTCATTGTACATATTATTTCTGTATAACATACAAATGTGACTTTGATCGATTATTGATATTGGGTTAAATCCGGTGAGGTGCCTATCCTCTATCAATTTGTCGATAGGATATATAATATAACTACATTGAATTAACATCCATTATGGTTTAAAGCATTGTCCACACAAAGAAAAAAAAATGACAGGAAAATAAGCTGTTCGCAAAATTCACAATATACAACATATCTTACAGAGATCACGTCATGACTTTTCTTGTCCAATTCAAGAAACTCGTGTAAACAACATTGTAAATACAGATATAAATATAAGAGTACATACTATAAAATAAACAACACACACCACGTTTCTTGATTACAAATTGTCTAGACAAATGTTTAGCTTCACAGCGTAGTTTTAAGGATTTCTGGTAGAAAACACGTCCAAGGCATTTATTGATTGATTATCAACACACTCCGTCTAGATATGATTACAACACGTCCCAACTCTTGTATTATATTAAAGCTTACGTTGACATGGTACAGTAGTAAAGTTATCAAAAATTTAGGAGAATACTACGAACTCTTCTTTTAGGATACTACACTTTAAAATAAAATTCAATGTGTTACATCCTTTGCAGTTTTTAGTCACACCGTAATACCATCTAAATGTGTTTTAGTCACACCGAAGTATCATCTACATATTTTTAGTCACACCGAAGTACCATCTACATATGCGTATCAATAGAGTCGTTCTCGGATCCTGTTCGGTTTTGGCTAGCTCTAAATTCAAATTTCTTCTTAATAGTAAAGCATCGTGGCCTGAGTAGGTTACACAAGGTTGAACGGAAATGTGTGCTCATACACGAGTACAATGCGAAATGAAGCGGATACGAAGCCAGTACTAACAAATTCGACATAATGCTAAGAGGTTCTATTTGATCATTAGGGATGATAGTTACTTCAAGTGACAAAGCGCATGCGTACAACATCAGAAATATAGCGACTGGTATTTCTACGACAAGAACGCTTAACACGATGAAACACACCAATAGCGTTGTAACGCGACTCTCGCGTGATTCTTGAACTTTTGTCCCGGGTAAGGTCATCATGCCCGATCTCAAGGTCATTCTTCGTCTTTCAGCAACTTTCATCTTATACAGTACGATTCCATTAAATATCGCCATGGCGACGCATGGTGCGAGCTGAACGACTAATGCCCTTAGCCAGTAATATACCTTCAGATACTCTATCCCAGACTCAATCATCCAGTCGTTATATTTATAAACACAGCCTTCTATGATTGTACCCGGTTTTAATCTTGACATTAGCTTCACCGGAAGTACCTCCTTCTCAAGAAATCGCGAGATGTTAAAACATATCGCGAGAATATATGTGACCGCAACAGTGATATATGTCCTTCTTGCGTTGAACCAGATTCGGACATTTAGCGGGAAACATACGCACAAATATCTCTGGAACGCCAAAATGACTGTCAGCCAGATAGACGCTGCATGGGTGATGGCGGGAAGAAAGTTTGTGAACAAATCCCATACCTTACAAAGGTCGTAGACTAAAAATTCCTCATAATGTCTTAGGAGATATATGTAAATAAAGCAAGGGGTCGGGATGACCACTGTCAGTGTGTCCGAAATCGCCATAAACCGGAGTAAAATGTGGGTTGGGGACTTCATCCCGCTCTTGGCAAATACAGCAACGAAGAGAATGTTTGTCACCGTGACAACGATAGAAAGGACGGGCGTAATGTATCCATAAACTGGAAGTGCGTAGTCCATGTTGAAATAGTCGGGTATGTAAACTCCATATGGAGCAACATCCAATGGAATAAGGTCAATGTTCGAGGTCAATGTTCCGTTCATGGTCAGTTAAGTTGAACTGTGAACTATATTATACTGTCTACTGTATATTAATAGCCTGCATTGCGTTTGGGATTACCTGTTTTGCTCTGATTCGGAAAGCAACTTTAACATAGATGTATTTCCCTTGTTGGGTTGGATACCTACTAAAACATATACACACACAAACAGTTTCATGACTACAAAGAAACCCGATGTTCATTTCACGAACACTAAATGATTCGCGATAACGACGGTCTCCCTTTCAATTACTTTACGAATTGAGATAGTAACATATATCGTTTTGACTCTGACAGTTGGATACAGTACATGTTTAGTTACTTAAAAAACACAATTTTGTCCCATAACGAGTCCTTGTTTCAACCCGCCGTCAATTGTGTTGTTGTGTTGACGCATATGCGGACAGACCACAACCACTGCGACCATAACGTGGAATTATACGTCGATATTTCAAAACGTTACCGATAGTCCAGTTGCCAAAGAACGCTTTCCATCTGCACCAATTCCTTAATATAGGTATGCCGTTATTCATAGAACACACAAAAGTACTGGTACTTAAATACACAAAACGATAGTTTCAAAACGTGTATTGATAAAGTTAACTTGCACAGACATTAAAGTGTTTCCATCTGTATAAGTTTCGTTTTGACATAAAACGGCGATTAACTCACAATGTAGACAAGAACCTTTTGAAGTTGTCCGTTTTCACATACTAACACATCCGTATTTCTAGGTTGTTGGGAACTTGATACCAGATTTCTCCAGATGTCGAAGTTGTTGGAAACATGGCACCGGAACTCGAGAGATGTCGAAGCTATTAGAGAACATTTCACCGGAATTCTCGAGATGAAGAAGCTGTTGGGAATATGGCACCGGAATTCTCTAGATATCCAGTTGTGCTAGGTCTTTCATACGCGTACATGCTTTTACAGCGTACAAGATAACACGGACGGAAACGTCGTGTAAAGTATCCTCAGAAGTCTAAGTCACTGTATTGTACACGCACCGATCACACACTCACATACAGTATTTGTGTCAGTTGACATTTTGTCCAAAATGTGTTTCCTGACAAAGCTAATATAGAGACAAACGTTTCTGTTTACGAGCAAAAATGTTATTTGAAGTCAAACAGATTTACAATATTGCTTCTGTAAGCGGCCGAGGTACTCCGAGAGAAAGATAATACTGTTCCACACACTGCAGACAGTTACTGTTGTGTATCATCTGTTACCGAACGGAACTCTGTAAACAACATCTCACGTCTAAACCACGGAGATACTGACGGATTCCGCGATATCGGCTCCGGTTAAATATTGGACCAGGGAAACTGACACCGGAAGCCTTGACATTAGGAAGAGGAACAATGTAAATATTGGTCTAGCCACGCCTTAAGAAACATGTCAACAAAATATCCTTCACTTTCCATGAAACCTGACGAAAACCAGACTAATGGGACTATCATTTCGGTACTTAAATGGGCTTCATTTTCATATTTCCGGTCGTTCGAAGTTTCAGTCGTAGTTAGTGTAGCATTCCGAACGTTGTTGAAAAATAGAAAGGGGACGTGCATAATTGGCGTGTTGGTCCAATACAAATACAGCTTAACGAGTTTTTCTGATCCATCCTGGGAGCCAAGAAGTCGGAGAATGATTCTCAACAACACTACATTACATACAGGGAGTGTGAATGGAGGACACTCAAATCTTATTTTATTACAAAGCAATGTTTCTGTCGTAAATTTGATTACCTAAGGATGTGTCATGTGTTTACACAGTCTGTTTAAGTGTGTCGTTAGCGTTATTGGTTTGATAGAAAACAGAAAATCATACTCCATTTTGAAATGTAAACACCGTTCGCAAACACGATATTGCCTATCTGGTTCGTTTTCCTGTATGTAGGGCTTTTAACTTTAGAAGGGAAACAAGTTGTGTTATCTTCATATTGTGTTTTCACTGCATCAGTCAACATTGTGTTGTCATTTCACATTGATCTCAAAATATTGAACAATTTGCTTGCGGTCTTCTTTCTTTCAAATCCATCCTTTTGTACCATTACGATTTGATATGAGTAGCGGTGTCTATGTTTGGTTTTGAGACTACGTTTGTTTTCAGCGTTCGGGTTTTAACGACCTCTCTAAGATCGTATAGTCGGGGGATTGTTCTATGTCAGCATTTCCAACAGCTTCTCTCTAACGAATTATGCAATGCACTTCTTGAAAATAAAGTTCGGAATCCATAAAACAGCTTATTGCTGAGGACAAAATTAATGGCAATGTAAGGTTTAATGATTAATAATTGTAGTAAAACATTGTACAACACTAACTAACACCAAAACAATTCAGCAACTCGGCGATGAATTAAGAATTCAGCACAAGGAAACGAATCAAAAGCACCCAGGTATATTCGCACAGACGTCCCTTCATTTACGATTTTAGAATCATTTGCTCATTGCTTGATTCGTAAAGGCGCATTCTTCTCGATTCGTATCAACACTGTCGCGCTTTTCGCCATTGATTATGAGTTGAGCGTTCGCTCCTGCTCGACTGATATAGAATAATGGACCAGGAGAGGTCCCGTGTCATTTCAGTGAGTTTGGACTATAGAACGACCATGACGTTGTAACCAGGAGGACTCGATGGCATGTCACAAGTAACACCAATAAACAGTTCTGTTACATTAGTTACAATCTCATCAATGTAGAGACATGCGATGTTTCGGCCAGGGTTGAACACGTGCTATCTCATCACTAGAAATGCTCAGGGATGGATTTGTGGATTTTTTTCCGCGAAAGTCACCGTCCCAGATATAATGATTCATACATTTCGATCCCCTGAAAGGAAAACAGCTTCAGCTATAATATTCGAAACAATGTGAAGTGTCGAGAGTCTAAAGACTTCTTTATTTATTATCCGATGTGATATGGTTTTATAACTTAATCTTAGATTGTTTATGACTTTACATTGTACAAGGGAAGCACATCTTTAGGTGGACTTACAGGGTGTAGTTTTGTTGCGGATTAATCTAAACGTTGTACAACCCTTGTCCTAGTGACACCGGTACATGCTCGAGCACGGATGAGGTTTGCTCTCCACTCGTCTGTCAATAGGTCAAACACAAAACACCGCACATAAAGCTTAATATATTGTACAAGCGAATGAATCGATATAATCATATTCTAAAACTGTAAAATGATTATCATTTCGCTATATTTTCCATTATATCATTATATTCTTTTCCGATATTTATATTTTAAATTGTATAAATTATTTAGATTCCTTTCGAGAAAGTAAATATAACACATACGAAGCTGATGCTGCTACCTGCTCGTCATATCAAGGTGATGATCTATTTGATTAACGCCTCTCCTTGAATATTGGTGTTTCATCCTTATCAGCCCTATACCACTGACCTCTGTTCGCAGGTTTAAGTCTCTCGGGCGCAGGGTTATTTGTATAACCGATCCATATAGAACAATTATATCAATAATACCAAATGATTATCAGAATATTCAATCGATTTGTGAAAGAATGTAACATTCCGTCGGCAGATATAAAGACCAAACCTAGACAAGAGGCCCATGGGCCTTAACGGTCACCTGAGATTTGAAATATTTCAGTTAATTTAATCGACCCTTTTTAATCCCGCCCATCAGCCCCTAGGGGTCAGTCAGGGCCAACATATGCATATTATCAAACTTTCACCCCATGCTGAAAATGTTAACCAAGTTAGAATGAATTCCAATAGAAATCAAACAAATCATAGTCAAAAATGTGATTTCCCTATATAAACTATAGTAAAGTTTACCCCCTCCCCAGGGGCAAACGTGAGACCCCTGGGTCATGAAAGTTACAATTTTGGTAAAGCACCTTAAGACCCTTCCATCTATGAAGAGTGTTTGATTCCATAATATCTGAGAGTAGAGAAGAAGATTTTTGAAGTTTTAGTCAATTTGACCCTTTTTAGCCCCGTCCTTCAGGCCCCTAGGGGGTGGGGACCATATAATTTACAATTTTGGTTGACCTTCAGCCATAGAAGCTTCCTGCTAAATTTTATGGAATTTGGTTTAGGGGTTTTGGAGAAGTAGTCGAAAATGTAAATTGTTTACGGACGGACAACGCACGTCGCACGACAGACGACGCACGACGACGGACAAAAGGCGATTAGAATAGGTCACTTGAGACTTTGTCGTAGGTGACCTAAAAAGGCGGTGAGGGTGGGTTGGGATATGAAAAGTGGGCGGTGTGGGGTGGGTTGGGGGGTGAGGATGAGGTGAGGTGTGAGGGTTGGTTGGGTTGAGGGGATATGAAGATTAGGTGAGTTGTGAGTGCGGGGTGAAAATTGAGGATCGGGTGGGGTGAAAGAATGGTATGTTAGAGTGGGTTGTGTGTGAGGGTTGCTTGGGGTGAGGATGGGGTGGGGGTAGGTGTGTGTGTGGGGTGGGTTTTGAGTGTGGGATGGGGTATAAGGATCGGGAGGTGTGGGCATTGAGACCGGATTGGGATGGGTTAGGTTGTGAGGATTAGGTGTGATGATTGTGTTAGTGAGGTGGGATGGGATGGTGGGACGGGGTAGGGCTGTGGGTGGGGTGTGCGTTAAGATGGTGTTGTTTCGATTCCAATCCGAATTTCCAAGGACTTATTTAATCGGATATTGTAGTTAATTTTGATTTGTACATGTACGATCATGGCTTAATTTCAATGGATCATGAAAATACTTCTACACACTTAGATGATTTATGAGAATCAGGTAAAATGTCTCAGTTAAATACAGAAAGATTCCATATTCATATAACTTGTACCCTGTATTTTAATACTGTCCGGGGAACATTATTAACACTCGTCACTGGTCGGTGTAGGTCCGGGGAGCATTAGTAATACTCGTCACTGGTCGGTGTAGGTCCGGGGAACATTAGTAACACTCGTCACTAGTCGTGTAGGTCCGGGGAACATTAGTAACACTCGTCACTAGTCGGTGTACGTCCGGGGAACATTAGTAACACTCGTCACTAGTCGGTGTACGTCCGGGGAACATTAGTAACACTCGTCACTAGTCGGTGTAGATCCGGGGAACATTAGTAATACTCGTCACTAGTCGGTGTAGGTCCGGGGAACATTAGTTACACTCGTCACTAGTCGTGTAGGTCCGGGGAACATTAGTAACACTCGTCACTAGTCGGTGTACGTCCGGGGAACATTAGTAACACTCGTCACTAGTCGGTGTACGTCCGGGGAACATTAGTAACACTCGTCACTAGTCGGTGTAGATCCGGGGAACATTAGTAATACTCGTCACTAGTCGGTGTAGGTCCGGGGAACATTAGTTACACTCGTCACTAGTCGGTGTACGTCCGAGGAACATTAGCAATACTCGTCACTAGTCCATGTAGATCCGGGGAACATTAGTAACACTCGTCACTAGTCGGTGTAGGTCCGGGGAACATTAGTTACACTCGTCACTAGTCGGTGTACGTCCGAGGAACATTAGTAATACTCGTCACTAGTCGGTGTAAGTCCGATGAACATTAGTAACACTCGTCACTAGTCGGTGTAGATCCGGGGAACATTAGTAACACTCGTCACTGGTCGGTGTAGGTCCGGGAAACATTAGTAACACTCGTCACTAGTCAGTGTACGACCGGGGAACATTAGTTACACTCGTCACTAGTCGGTGTAGATCCGGGGAACATTAGTAATACTAGTCACTAGTCGGTGTACGTCCGAGGAACATTAGTAACACTCGTCACTGGTCGGTGAAGGTCCGGGGAACATTAGTAACACTCGTCACTAGTCGGTGTAGGTCCGGGGAACATTAGTAACACTCGTCACTAGTCGGTGTACGTCCGGGGAACATTAGTAACACTCGTCACTAGTCAGTGTAGGTCCGGGGAACATTAGTAACACCAGTCACTAGTCAGTGTAGGTCCGGGGAACATTAGCAATACTCGTCACTAGTCGGTGTACGTCCGGGGAACATTAGTAACACTCGTCACTAGTCGGTGAAGTCCGTGGAACATTAGTAATACTCGTCACTAGTCGGTGTACGTCCGGGGAACATTAGTAACACTCGTCATTAGTCGGTGTACGTACGGGGAACATTAGTAACACTCGTCACTAGTCGGTGTAGGCCCGGGGAACATTAGTAACACTCGTCACTAGTCGGTGTACGTCCGGGGAACATTAGTAACACTCGTCACTATTCGGTGTAGGTCCGGGGAACATTGGTAATAATCGTCACTAGTCGGTGTACGTCCGGGGAACATTAGTAACACTCGTCACTAGTCGGTGTAGGTCCTGGAAACATTAGTAACACTCGTCACTAGTCGATGTAGGTCCGGGGAACATTAGTTATACTCGTCACTAGTCCGTGTACGTCCGGGGAACATTAGTAACACTCGTCACTAGTCGGTGTACGTCCGGGGAACATTAGTAATACTCATCACTAGTCGGTGTAGATCCGGGGAACATTAGTAACACTCGTCACTAGTCGGTGTACGTCCGGGGAACATTAGTAACACTCGTCACTAGTCGGTGTACGTCCGGGGAACATTAGTAACACTCGTCACTAGTCGGTGTAGGTCCGGGGAACATTAGTAACACTCGTCACTAGTCGGTGTAGGTCCGGGGAACATTAGTAACACTCGTCACTAGTCGGTGTAGATCCGGGGAACATTAGTAATACTCGTCACTAGTCGGTGTAGGTCCGGGGAACATTAGTAATACTCGTCACTAGTCGGTGTAGGTCCGGGGAACATTAGTAACACTAGTCACTAGTCGGTGTAGGTCCGGGGAACATTAGTAACACTCGTCACTAGTCGGTGTAGGTCCGGGTAACATTAGTGACACTCGTCACTAGTCGATATAGGTCCGGGGAACATTAGTAACACTCGTCACTAGTCGATATAGGTCCGGGGAACATTAGTAATACTCGTCACTAGTCGTGTAGGTCCGGGGAACATTAGTAACACTCGTCACTAGTCGGTGTAGGTCCGGGGAACATTAGTAACACTCGTCACTAGTCGTGTAGGTCCGGGGAACATTAGTAACACTCGCCACTAGTCGGTGTAAGTCCGGGGAACATTAGTAACACTCGTCACTAGTCGGTGTAGGTCCGGGGAACATTAGTAATACTCGTCACTAGTCGGTGTAAGTCCGATGAACATTAGTAACACTCGTCACTAGTCGGTGTAAGTCCGGGGAACATTAGTAATAATCGTCACTAGTCGGTGTACGTCCGGGGAACATTAGTAACACTCGCCACTAGTCGGTGTACGTCCGGGGAACATTAGTAACACTCGTCACTAGTCGGTGTACGTCCGGGGAACATTAGTAACACTCGTCACTAGTCGGTGTACGTCCGGGGAACATTAGTAACACTCGTCACTAGTCGGTGTAAGTTCGGGTAACATTAGTAACACTTGTCACTAGTCGGTGTAGATTCTAGGAATATATATATATATAAATATAAACAAGAAATATCTTTAAAAAAGATAAACGGCATAGTTTTAATGATGGTAGTTATATAGCCCGAGTTTTCTCTGGCCCTGTCACCATGTCTGTATAGGGCCCCTACACAGACATAGTGACAGGGCCAGAGAAAACTCGGGCTAGTAGTTATAATGTAAAACTGCTGGTGAAAAAAATCAACGAACTTATGCTTTTCAGTACGGATAACAAAGTTATATCAGTTTTAATCATTTTTTGGTGATAATAAGACTGCATTTTAATCAGAAATATATTTATTAATGTGTCATTAGAAAAGATACATCCACTCATTCAGCTTGCATTCAATCTTCAAACTTTGTTTCGTTTTTAACTGCATATCTGCATTGCGCGTCTACCGCTACATTGACCAATCACATACTTCGTCTTGACCAGTAACGCCACCTGTCGCGTCATATCCGGGGCCAAAAGAATATTATACGGCTATGCCGGAAAAAAACCCAACTCGTAACTGGTTACTGTATGGCATTAGAATGTATCGTCAATATTAATACTCCGCAGCGGTCTCTGTATGTCCAGGGAACGTGGGAATGTCTCGTCAATATCACAGGCGCTTGCATAGAAAATGAGAATTTAAAAAAAAATGATATCAGTGGTATGTGTACTGTGTAATACAGGCGCTTGCATAGAAAATGAGAATTAAAAAAATGATATCAGTGGTATGTGTACTGTGTAATACAGCTTGAGCTTAACAGATTACACATACCACTGTCAAATAAAAAAAAATGAAAATCACATTTTCTATGCAAGCGTCTGTGGTCAATATGTGGTTCCAAATAATGTTATTAATATTCGATAATAGTCTCTGTATGTCCAGGGAACGTTAGAAATACTGATAAATGGTTATCTGTTGTTCATGTAGATGTTAGAAATACTAGTAAATGGTCTCTGTATGTCCGGGGAACGTTAGAAATACTAGTTAATGGTCTCTGTATGTCCGGGGAACGTTAGAAATGCTAGTTAATGGCCTCTGTATGTCCGGGGAACGTTAGAAATACTAGTTAATGGTCTCCGTATGTCCGGGGAACGTTAGAAATACTAGTTAATGGTCTCTGTATGTCCGGGAAACTTTAGATCGTTAAAATACTCATCGATTGTCTCGTTGGACACGTTGGAATCTGTATGTCCAAAGAATGTTTGAAAAATCGCCAATGGTCGCTGTAGATATGTCCAAAGAATGTTAAAAAATACTGGTTAATGGTCTTTATAGGTCCAGGGAACGTTAAAAACACTCGTCAATGGTCGCGGTATGTCCAGGGAACGTTAGAAATATTCGTTAGTGGTCTCTGAAGATCCGGGGACACATAGGAAAAGCCACCATTATCATGCATACACTTTATTCAAATAAAATTGCAAGAATCGATAGGTATGGCAAGTCACAGAATGTCTTCCTTCTCTTCCTTTGTTAACGGATGCGGTTCCTGCTTGCATATCTAGTGACAGCTGTATTTTATTTCACACACACCACCCTTTGACTCTGCATGTAGTTAAAAGAAACATGACGCTTAGGCGTCAGTTTCATAGCATTAAATATCAATATTTTATTTTAAAATTAAATCGATGAATAATCAAATAGGTATCCTAATCAAAAGCAATAAGAAAGCGCATGAGGAAACAAGTGAAAAGCTAATGTGTCAGGGGTAACCTTGCATACAATACGGCGCAGGGCGGAAACGGTGAGTATTAACTGATGTGAATTAACAATGTTTTTCAACTTTATATGGTATTCTGAGTAAGCGTATCGATAGTTGGTTCAATATAAATGTAATCTTAAGTTATCGATGAGTTATCGATAATTGGTGTGATTAAGCTGATATCAACATCGTTAGTTGTGGCATGATGACGGCAACTAAGAATGTCCTAATCGCGATGATGCGGGTATATGTGGATGACGACGAGGGTAACTGGTTGGTATAAATTCATTTAAATCGAAAACACATTAGAAGCGATGTATGATTAAATAATCAATTGCTTAAACATTCTCTCAGAGGAAACAAATGTTGGAAAGCATATACATATGCTTTAATTCTGTTCTTATGATTTATACTCGTACTATCTCGCTATTACTACATACTACATACATACATGTACCTTCATAATGCAGTAATTATTTCGATTACATTTTTGTAAATTTTGTAAAATCTATATGATTATCCCATTATTTTCAGAATGGTTGGACTGCAACAATCGGGTATTCAGACGGGACAATTTGTTTCTATATCCTGCGTCACAACCTGTACTACAATTAGTGTATCTATACGCATTAAACAAATTAGTTTTATTTTCATACACATGTGGTTTTTATTATCATACAATGGTCTTTTGGAATCCCACGGACCGGTTTTCAATGTAACGGAAAATAACATTGAGGTTATTTTGAATTTATAATATATAACTACAGTTTGTGGAAACCTGTTGTAAGTGATTACTTATTTGTTTTCATATCAGGGAAATTGTTATAATTGTAACAGTATTCAAATTTAAAACACTACAGACTTAACAAACTGAATTATGCTAGATTACGAGTACTTTATGAAAAAGTTTTTACTAGTAAAAGAATATTTGACTTTCGTTGTCACGTCGCTTGACAGGGGTGGGTCAAGTCCTGATACATGCTGAAAACTATAACTTGTCAAACAACAGACTAGAGTCCTCTATCCTATCCTTCTTTCCCTCTACTATAAGACAGTGGAATATATTGCCTTTAAACATCAGGCACTGTGTATCATTTTCTGTTTTTAAAAATGCCATTCACAACACAGGCTTACCCATTGTACCAAACTTCTATTCCTATGGTAGAAAGAAAAAATAATATTCTTCACACACGTTTAAGAAAGCATGCAAGTACATGTGTACATTAAGGAATCACCTATTTAGAGCCAATATTGTTGCTGATAAACGTTGTCATTGTGGCTTTCCTATTGAAGACACGTATCATTTCCTATTTAACTGTAATACTTATGTTTAACAAATAATAACGCTCTTCCGTGAACTTAATTCATATATTCCTCTCACGGAGAACCTGCTTCTGTATGGAGATTCTAATATATCAGAACAGGAAAATGAATTAATTTTCATGCATTACTCAGCATATCGAAGATTCTAATAGATTTAAGTCAAATAATGGTGTAAACATTTAAATATTGTTGTATTAGATCCTTTCCTATGCCGACGGCACATGATAAACGAATATTCAAGGACGTACGGAATGACCAGGAGAACGACATTCAAAGCACAGGATGTGATGGACAATTGTACAAGCAGTGAGCTTAGAATAGTGATCAGTATTAACTTCTACCGTCGGTGTGGGAAAAGATCAGCTACATTATGTAAAAATATGCTTCTTCAATCTCTCTCCCACTCTCATGATTTATATAAATTATCGTTGTATAAGAGTGTGAGATAATGTATTTTATGCCATCTTGCGTTTTGAGTTTAAATACCAATGTTATATGGCAGGGAAAGGGCTTTGAATAAGTTGAATAACTTTTGCCCAATCCCCTTGCTATGAAAAGGCAATAAAATATGTTTCAATCAATCAAACCTGATACATTTACAGAGTGTATGTTATATATACACATCATTAGATCCTACTTGCAAATCAAAGTAAAAATGCGCATTGTATCAAATCCACCAGATGATACATTCTTTCTGTTATAGATTCCATTAAACGAAACAGGTCTGTATACAAGTCAAACAGACTTGAGTTTAATAAACTCATTATTTGTTTGTTTGTTTTATTCTTTATTTAAGACCATTTTTATGTTTTGTTGAATTTTGTTTAGTACAGATGAATTACGACGGTGTTTTTGACATACACTACAACTCTTGCTAAAGCATTACAATCAAGATATTTTACAGATGTGTGGTCACACAAATGTACCAAGAACAGTTTGTGTACAGGTACATTGTATATTATATATGCGATGTACAAACGATAGCTTGGTCAATTTTGCGAAATCACTATAAATCTAGTTATCCGAAAACCTGCAGTATATGTTTTGTTAGAAATCTTCACTAATATATGTGCATGCTGCAAAAAAAATGTTTTATTCGTGGAACACGTGATTATCAATGATTTTTTCCTTCATAAAATATTGTCCTTTGGTATAGATTAAAATTAAAATTAAATCTACAATTACTATAAATTAATCTTTAAGTATTATATAACGTAAAATGTCATTTTAGTGCCGAGATAATTGCGGATCCGAGAGGGAGTGTAATTATAAATACATACAAATCTCGATATATGTCACATAAATTAAACCCAAACTCTTACAATTACAAATAATTGAAATTAACATAGAATGGGGTGGGGGTGGGGTCGCTGTATATAGTATGTTGATATGCGTAAGTGTATAACACGAATGTATCTGTACTTATTATACCATTGTTAATTGAAATGATCTCCACGGGACGGGGATGTGTGGTCTCAGTCATAAATGGTAGTTATAATCATGGTGTGTACAAGTTTATATACCGAATTCATTCATTTTAAACGACCCCGAGCGTGCTCATCTATCTACATGTATATCTACATCTATAGCTACTATATGGAACGTGATTTTTAAATTTGTAAATTTCGTACGCTCATCACATGCAGTTACTGTTTCAGTTTAGGAGTTACCCGCATCTTTTTTTCAAATTACAAATGTACTTCATCAGATACTCGCATCATAGACTCACAGTTACCGTCATCATGCCAAAACTAACGATTTTAATATCAACTTAATTACACCAAGTATTGCTAAATCATCCGCTCATGATTACATGTATATTGAACCAACTATCGAAACGCTAACTCAGAATGCCATATCAAGTTGAAAAACATTGATAATTCACCGTTTTCGACCTGCGCCGTATTGGATGCTTATCCCCCGTGAATGTAGAACAAGTTCTTTCGTCACAGAATCATACAAGTACAGTGTGCATGTAGCATGTAATGTTTACAAGTCAAGTACAAAATGTGGTACACTTTGTATTACAATGATCAAGAATGGCGTATGCCGAGAAACAAGCTGGATGAGTCAGCATGTCCATACAGGTACGTTACACTTATCTGTCAATCATAAAATATGATAATTTCATTTTAGCGTAATGGTTTTATCAGAGTAAGTATCAATGTGTGACGGACACAGACATATATTATTTGTAGCACGTGTTTAAATGTTTTCCCGTAACTTTTGAAAGTATGACTGACATTTATTGATATTTCCCAACTGAATTATCACACCGACGATGGAAATCACACCCGTGTCTAGAAAGTGGACGGTCAACCGTTTACTCGTTCAAGTATCTATGATTGCAATACACGTCTGATATGAAGACAATGGGACTATTTCACCAGATGTCCATATGGGGTTATAATGTCATCATTGTACACAAGAAAACAATAGTCGTACATTAAATCAAAAGTATATAGACGTTTTGTGGAAGTGTAACAAGGAAGACAGACACAAACCCTCTATCAACCACAATTATTTCAAAGCACGCGACTTAAGTACATAACATACAATGTATTACCAAGAACCATGCACATGCTGAGTCTGTAAACTTTATAAATAAAAACATGTTAACGCGTGCGCAGTATGAGCCGACACAACTGGGTGATCAATGACGTGAACTAGCGCTCAACAAAGCTGTATGGCATTTACACTCATCAGTTATAATATCATTCGAACGTCTGACTTACTCATGGCGAGCATGCGCACTAGTGTTCCTATACGATATGGCTGGTAGGTGGGCCGGAAGTGACGACAAATTAGATTTTTCCTCACAGTCTACCAACCATTTTACAATTCTCTGTGTACAATCCAACTTTTTCCGAAAGTACGAATTAAGGACTTTTTGAGTCAAGTTCAAATGTTCTGTGCTTTTCTCAAACTCATGAATATCTTCAATATCCGCCACAGTGACGTCGTTGATATGCTTCAGATTCCGGAAGAGAGGGTTAGTTACTTGGTTCCTAGGCGTGAATGGTATCCTCGATGTGTTGTACGGATAGCTGTCTTCGTCCTCGGTATCCAGATCCTTGTTACCTGTAATATACGAACAAATATAATGTTTATTTCAATAGATCAATGTCACACGTACAAGCAGGTGTGGTAGCTGAAGAGGAAATTCGACGTCCAGATATTCAAAAACACTAAAAAATCTGAAGACAGGAAACTACACAATACCACCAAGGGTAATGTTACAGAGATGGAAGTGAACACTGGAGAGATTTAGGCCCAATCCCAATGACACGCGAGTCCTAGAAAGGCGCTTCAACCAACTAAACTTTGATATACATGGACATCAGTCTAGATAGATCTACATCGGTTGACTAATATAATCCCCCCTACCTTAAGGGTGTGAGAGACAAATCTATATGGGAATAACCCTCGGTACCGGTAATCGACCGATGTTCTATTGCTATTCTATTGTTTTCGGCCTCGTGCAATAGAACAGCGGTTGATTACCGGTACCTTGTGTCAAATATTCGGGACCATTGCACTGACACCCATGATATATTTGTATAATAGAGGATACCGTATAATAGAGGAAAAATATGTATATGTGTATGGTCTTTGATTTCACATTGTACATTTATGGACACACTGACAAAAGGACACACACACACACACACACACACACTCCGACACTGCAAAACAGAAACTGGTGAAAGACAGAAATAGATCTAGAAGGAGAAATGATAGAGAAAATATTTGCTGTAAAATGAAAAACAAAACAATTTGGAGTTACGTAAGGAGAAACTGAAGTAATATACACGTATATTATGACGGAAAGTCCGTACATTAAGAGCACATTGGTATGCTGTAGAGATAATATTGACGAAATAGTTTATAGGATAGTTCATACGTTTACTTTTCCTCGAGACATTCTGCCGAGACACGGATGGTCGTGTGGATTCCTGACGAGAAATATTTGGTCGAAGAACAGTTTTCCTCGATACACTTTGCCTCGAGACGTTCTGTCTAGAGACACTTCGTCTCGGTTTTACTGGTGATGTAGCCCCTTCCATATAACTTGTGCCAAAAGCTATCTTTTTGTAGGGCATCTCGCATCGTCGCCTAATCCACCATTTTTGTCCGACATAAAGAAACCGATGATTTCCACCTCAAAACATTGCTGAGCACTGATATGAACACTGAATACATTCCCGATTCATTATGATGTAAGCGAAACCCATGCTAATGACAGGTGCAAAGTTTGATTTCATTTTATGAAATGGATTCGGAAAGTAATTTTGATTTGAATAGCAGTTTAATCCGGTAATTTATAGGGCACAGGCGTTTTACAAGGGGAGTCATAAGGGAGAAATATCTAAAAATAAAACGCTGGAGGTTTTCATTATAAAATTATCCATTTGTAATTAATTTTTTAGCATTGAAAATATCAATATTTTTAAAATTTAAGGATAATTTTTTTTTTGTATTGTTTTTTTTTTCGTTTTGGATATGTATTATGACGCTCACAAGTAGGAAGCAATATATACTGAAATGAAATTTTGAATATTTTCAATTACCATATTTAGAAGATTTACCCAAACACTATAAACATTCATTTGTACATGTACATGTACATACCTTTGGATACTGGAGACCATACAAGTCTCTCGACATGATTCTCATTTTATATTTTTATCTAGTTTTGATTATCCATGTACATCTACATGGATAATATAATTTCTGTATCACCTAAACTCACCGAATCAATAAAATCCGATTTAGCCGAGTCTTTGAAGTTGCAAATAAAACAAAAGATGATTAAATGGAAAACTGAAATTGATAATTCTTTATTAATTAGTGGTATAGTACAACCTTATAAAGTATTAGTCTAATTTTAGATTTCCGTACCCTTGTCAAAGGCCTGGTTCCAGACCCAGGTCTCCCATAGCTGACCTCTACTTCGCCCGGCATAGAGAGTGTTAAAATATATGTCATGTTTTAGGCCTGAACTGTTACGTCAACACAAAAATTGATATCCATTTAAAAATCTATCAATTTACAATGATCAAACAACAGATATAATTGGTATTTTAAACACATGTGTAATTCGCTACATTTCAATTATACGAAACAGATTGCAAACCCTATTGAGTTCTAAAAAATAAAATAAAGAAAGCAAATAAAAACTTGTCTTAAGATGACTATGCTCCAATCGACTGAGTTTTCTGGATAATCTGGAGATTTAATTTATAAACCAACAACTAAGTGTAATTATATATAACGCAAACTTAATCGGGTTAGACACTATAATCATATACATTAGATTTTAATGTGTTTCAGTATAGTTTGTATTGAAAAAGACGATATTAAACAAATGTACGTACCCCACAACGAACATCTAGAAAGGGAAGTCGGGTCCGAGATAATACTCCAGAACCTTATACTGAGGTTAAGTGATTTTATTAGTATTTTAAAAACAATACTTGTCTAGTTCTTCACTTTTATTTCACACATGAGGTATAAAAATAGTTAGAAGGGTCTCACAAGCCGATATTGGCTGGGCATCTTTTCTAAACTCGCTGTATATGATACTTTATTGATGAGTGATAATATAAAAAAAAGTGCTTTCTTGCTTGTTTGCTTGTTTGCTTGCTTGCTTGCTTGGTTGATTGATTATATTTGTATTATCACGAATATGAGTCCCTTGGGTGGTCGAGTGGCAGAGTGGTAACACCGTTGCCTTTCGCCTTGTTGGCCGGCGTATACTTTACCTTTGGGTACATATGTATTTATTGTGACGTCACAATGATTAGGACGACTTGGTGTTTCTTTAAATAGAAACATCAGGTTAATATCACAAAATATTAATCTCTAGGTGTTTTAGCCAATGAGAATTGAGAAAAATCTAATATTATACAATCATAGCCTTTCGATAAGGTCGATACACGATTTATGAACATTGAGAAATCAAAAGGCTATAATAGTTTCATCATAAAATGACCGTTTTGATTTTTAATGATCACGCGCAGAATGAAAGTAACACTTGTGCATGAAATGACAGGGACTGTTTTTCAAGCTATTTGTAAATGTTTCATTATATTTTTTAACACTACACAATTAAAAGTAAACTAATGCCTTATAATGCATTCACTACCTAATTCTAATGATAATTTGATATTCTTATAATAGGAGTTATTGTTTGTCATGCTTCAGAAAGTACAAGATATTTTACAATGTTGGAAATTACAAAGTTAGTCATAATAGATTTATTTTCAGAAACACCAAGTTAACCAGCTTTTTTTCATGACCGGTTTATATGACTTTTCATCGGGAATCGCGTAACACTACTGTACCGAATCAGAGATTGTAAGAATATTAATTTATAATAAAAAAAAAGATACAGTGTATGACCTTCTTCGCTGAAGTCATAACTGCAGCTAATAAGTATGTGCTATGACACTTCTCCTTTGCGTCAGGGTTGTGTAACACACTTTGCTGGATTTAAGGGGAGGCTGAATTTGGTTCCGAGTTCCGAGTTCTGAGTTCTGAGTTCCGTTTTCCTTAAACGGAACTCGGAACGGAGACCAAGTCCCGTAAGCTTCTACATACGTAGTAGTTCCGTTTATCTTAAGCGAAACTCGGAACTGGGACCAAAATCCGTAAAGCTTATACATGTACATAGTAGTTCCGTTTTTTCTTAAAAGGAACTCGGAACTGGGACCAATACCGGTAAAGCTTCTACATATTAGCTCCGTGTTTCTTAAACGGAGCTCGGAACTGGTTCCTATTTCCATTTTACTTAAACGGAACTCGGAACTCGGAACCAACTTCAGGCTCCCGGATTTTAGTGGAAATAAAATCCCGCGAATTATAACCGCTATACAGTACATACGTGTATCTTACCAAGAGATCGATACTTATTTTTTTTAGTGCTCAGAAATTTGCTCTTACATGTAATTGTTAGTTTTGCTCCTATTTAATTGCTCATTTATATCCATAATACAGGCATCACAAACACCTTTATTATTATCACTGCCCATTCTAGCATCAACATACTCGCATACACACGTACATGTATATAACAAGTCATTAGCACATACACATTGAAATACACTTACACTCGCATTATTAACATTCACCAAACACCTTCCCACACTCACATAATTTGAATATCAAAAACACACACCTTCAAATATCAAATGTATATCAGGAATTTACTAGAAACATACGAACGTATAGACATGTCCTCATTCTAACACCACACACTAAACTTAATAAACATCACGACATTCGTCTTTTTATGCGAATGTAACACTTCGATCTACATAATTATCTTTACATATTAATAACAAGTTTTAGTACATTTTTGTTTGGAGCTAGGCACTTTTCTGTTGATTTTTATTTTTCATCATTCTTAATCGTTCGATATATCGTCATACATTAACATATCATAACATAATTGTTTTTATAATATTTAATTATATTAGTACTTTTATCTAATAGTTCTTAAAATATTCTGAACATAAGCTGTTGGTACGAGATCGAAACTTATCTCGCTATAGAATAACGTAAATCATGTTTTGTTTATACAGATATGTGTGTGTTGATTTATTGGTGCTGTAAAAATACGAATCATGTAAACATTCCAAATATATTGCTTCAATAACTCAAACAAGTTGATGAGATATACTGAAAACGAGCACAAACATGTATCATAGCATTGTAATAATACATGTACAGTAATAAGTTTCGCCAGACCTCTCAACCAAAATAAACTGAAAGTATGTAAGATAGTTTTTCTATATATTTTCTTTAATTTAACGTTCCATGTTCTAATTCCACGACACAAACTGTCGTTTCATTTTTTGGGTCATTTGAATATAAAGACAGGACGGCTAGAAACTGTATCAGCTTAATTTCCTTACTCGGGCCAACATTCGCAGTAATTACCTGGTAGATACATGTATATACATTGTAGCTACATCACGGACAGGGAAGAGGTGACGTGATGTTACTACGTTTTCTATTTCTTTTCTATTGTGGTAGAAACAGGTCACACAAACTCCTGGGAGTTGTATATGGTATTTCTTTTACTCGAGTTTTATATTTTTCAAAAGTTACAAAAAACACTCGCTCAAGCTCGTACTTTTGAAATTTTTGAAACATAAATAACTCGAGGGAAAGAAATACCATAATCAACAACAACTCGTTGTGTAACCTCTATATACAGTACATAGAGGGGGTAAAAAAACATGATAATTGGGAAAGGGCTTCATATAGGTTTGAAAACTTGTGCCCAATCCTCTTGTATATATTGATACAAATAAAATATGTTTAGATCAATAGAGGGGAGAGGTGACCTGATGTAGATACAGTATATAGAGGGGAGAGGTGACCTGATGTAGCTACAGTATATAGAGGGGAGAGGCGACCTGATGTAGATACAGTATATAGAGGAGAGAGGCGACCTGATGTAGATACAGTATATAGAGGGGAGAGGTGACCTGATGTAGGTACAGTACATAGAGGGTAGATGTGACCTGATGTAGTCACAGTACATAGAGGGGAGATGTGACCTGATGTAGATATAGTATATAGAGGGGAGAGGTGACCTGATGTAGACACAGTACATAGAGGGTAGATGTGACCTGATGTAGTCCCAGTATATAGAGGGGAGATGTGACCTGATTTAGATATAGTACATAGAGGGGAGATGGGACCTGATGTAGCTACAGTATATAGGGGGGAGAGGTGACCTGGTGTAGGTACACTATATAGAGGAGAGAGGTAACCTGATGTAGGTACAGTACATAGAGGGGAGATGTGACCTGATGTAGATACCGTATATAGAAGGGAGATAACACATGATTAAGTCAGAGTACATAGAGGGGAGAGGTGACCTGATGTAGCTACAGTACATAAAGGAGAGAGGTGACCTGATGTAGGTATAGTACATAGAGGGGAGAGGTGACCTGGTGTAACTACAGTGCAAAGAGGGGAGAGGTGACCTGATGTAGATACAGTATATAGAGGGGAGAGGTGACCTGGTGTAGCTACAGTGCATAGAGGGGAGAGGTGACCGGATATAGATACAGTATATAAAGGGGAGAGGTGACCTGGTGTAACTACAGTGCATAGAGGGGAGAGGTGACCTGATGTAGATACAGTATATAGAGGGGAGAGGTGACCTGGTGTAGGTACAGTACATAGAAGGGAGAGGTTACCTGATGTAGGTACAGTATATAGAGGGGAGAGGCGACCTGATGTAGGTACAGTATATAGAGTAGAGAGGTGACCTGATGTAGATACAGTATATAGAGGGGAGAGGTGACCTGATGTAGATACAGTATATAGAGGGGAGAGGTGACCTGATGTAGATACAGTACATAGAGGGGAGAGGTGACCTGGTGTAGATACAGTATATAGAGGAGAGAGGTGACCTGATGTAGATACAGTACATAGAGGTGAGAGGTGACCTGATGTAGATATAGTATATAGAGGTGAGAGGTGACCTGATGTAGATACAGTACACAAGAGGGGAGAGGTGACCTGGTGTAGATACAGTACATAAGAGGGGAGAGGTGACCTGGTGTAGATACAGTACAAAGAGGGGAGAGGTGACCTGGTGTAGATACAGTATATAGAGGGGAGATGTGACCTGATGTAGATATAGTATATAGAGGGGGGAGGTGAACTGATGTAGATATAGTATATAGAGGGGAGATGTGACCTGATGTAAATATAGTACATACAGGGGAGAGGTGACCTGATGTAGATATAGTATATAGAGGGGGGAGGTGAACTGATGTAGATACAGTACATAGAGGTGAGAGGTGACCTGATGTAGAGACAGTACATAGAGGGGAGAGGTGACCTGATGTAGATACAGTACATAGAGGTGAGAGGTGACCTGATGTAGATATAGTATATAGAGGTGAGAGGTGACCTGATGTAGATACAGTACACAAGAGGGGAGAGGTGACCTGGTGTAGATACAGTACATAAGAGGGGAGAGGTGACCTGGTGTAGATACAGTACAAAGAGGGGAGAGGTGACCTGGTGTAGATACAGTATATAGAGGGGAGATGTGACCTGATGTAGATATAGTATATAGAGGGGGGAGGTGAACTGATGTAGATATAGTATATAGAGGGGAGATGTGACCTGATGTAAATATAGTACATACAGGGGAGAGGTGACCTGATGTAGATATAGTATATAGAGGGGAGAGGTGAACTGATGTAGATACAGTACATAGAGGTGAGAGGTGACCTGATGTAGATACAGTACATAGAGGTGAGAGGTGACCTGATGTAGATACAGTACATAAGAGGGGAGAGGTGACCTGATGTAGATACAGTACAAAGAGGGGAGAGGTGACCTGATGTAGATACAGTATATAGAGGGGAGATGTGACCTGATGTAGATATAGTATATAGAGGGGGGAGGTGAACTGATGTAGATATAGTATATAGAGGGGAGCTGTGACCTGATGTAGATATAGTACATAGAGGGGAGAGGTGACCTGATGTAGATATAGTACATAGAGGGGAGAGGTGACCTGATGTAGATATAGTATATAGAGGGGAGATGTGACCTGATGTAAATATAGTACATAGAGGGGAGAGGTGACCTGATGTAGGTACAGTATATAGAGGGGAGATGTGACCTGATGTAGATACAGTATATAGAGTGGAGAGGTGACCTGATGTAGGTACAGTATATAGAGGGGAGAGGTGACCTGATGTAGATATAGTACATAGAGGGGAGAGGTGACCTGATGTAGATATAGTATATAGAGGGGAGATGTGACCTGATGTAGATATAGTACATAGAGGGGAGAGGTGACCTGATGTAGATACAGTATATAGAGGTGAGAGGTGACCTGATATAGATACAGTACATAGAGGGGAGAGGTGACCTGATGTAGCTACAGCAGATAGAGGGGGGAGGTGAACTGATGTAGATATAGTATATAGAGGGGAGAGGTGACCTGATGTAGATATAGTATATAGAGGGGAGATGTGACCTGATGTAAATATAGTACATAGAGGGGAGATGTGACCTGATGTAGATATAGTATATAGAGGGGAGAGGTGACCTGATGTAGATATAGTACATAGAGGGGAGAGGTGACCTGATGTAGATATAGTATATAGAGGGGAGATGTGACCTGATGTAGATATAGTATATAGAGGGGAGAGGTGACCTGATGTAGATATAGTACATAGAGGGGAGAGGTGACCTGATGTAGATATAGTATATAGAGGGGAGATGTGACCTGATGTAAATATAGTACATAGAGGGGAGAGGTGACCTGATGTAGGTACAGTACATACAGGGGAGAGGTGACCTGATGTAGATACAGTATATAGAGGGGGGAGGTGACCTGATGTAGATATAGTACATAGAGGGGAGAGGTGACCTGATATAGATACAGTATATAGATGAGAGATGTGACTTGATGTAGATTCAGTAGATAGAGGGGGAGGTGACCTGATGTAGATACAGTATATAGAGGTGAGAGGTGACCTGATATAGATACAGTACATAGAGGGGAGAGGTGACCTGATGTAGCTACAGCAGATAGAGGGGGGAGGTGAACTGATGTAGATATAGTATATAGAGGGGAGAGGTGACCTGATGTAGAGACAGTACATAGAGGGGAGAGGTGACCTAATGTAGATACAGTACATAGAGGGGAGAGATGACCTAATGTAGATACAGTACATAGAGGGGAGATGTGACCTGATGTAGATACAGTTTATAGAGGGGGGAGTTGACCTGATGTAGATACAGTACATAGAGGGGAGAGGTGACCTGATGTAGCTACAGTACATAGAGGGAGTGGTGGCCTGATGTAGGCACAGTCACAGTACATAGAGGGGAGAGGGGACCTGATGTAGCTACAGTACATAGAGGGGAGAGGTGACCTGATGTAGATACAGTATATAGAGGGGAGAGGTGACCTGATGTAGATACAGTACATAGAGGGGAAAGGTGACCTGATGTAGATACAGTATATAGAGGGGAGAGGTGACCTGATGTAGATACAGTATATAGAGGGGAGAGGCGATCTAATGTAGATACAGTATATAGAGGGGAGAGGGGACCTCATGTAGTCACAGTACATAGAGGAGAGATGTGACCTGATGTATATACAGTATATAGAGGGGAGAGGTGACCTGATGTAGATACAGTATATAGAGGGGAGAGGTGACCTGATGTAGATATAGTATATAGAGGGGAGAGGTGTCCTGATGTAGATACAGTATATAGACGGGAGAGGTGACCTGATGTAGATACAGTATATGGAGGGGAGAGGTGGCCTGATGTAGATACAGTACAGAGAGGGGAGAGGTGACCTGGTGTAAGTACAGTACATAGAGGGGAGAGGTGACCTGGTGTAGTCATAATACATAGAGGGGGGATGTGACCTAATGTAGATATGGTATATAGAGGGGAGAGGTGACCTAATGTAGATACAGTATATCGAGGGGAGACGTGTCCTGATGTAGATACAGTACATAGAGGGGAGAGGTGACCTGATGTAGGTATAGTACAGAGAGGGGAGAGATGACCTGATGTAGGTACAGTACATAGAGGGGAGAGGTGAACTGATGTAGATATAGTACATAGAGGGGAGAGGTGACCTGATGTAGATACAGTATATAGAGGGGAGAGGTGACCTGATGTAGATACAGTATATAGAGGGGAGAGGTGACCTGATGTAGGTACAGTATATAGAGGGGAGAGGTGACCTGATGTAGCTACAGTATATAGAGGGGAGATGTGACCTGATGTAGCTACAGTATATAGAGGGGAGAGGTGACCTGATGTATATACAGTATATAGAGGGGAGATGTGACCTGATGTAGGTATAGTACATAGAGGGGAGAGGTGACCTGATGTAGATACATTATATAGAGGGGAGAGGTGACCTGATGTAGCTACAGTACATAGAGGGAGTGGTGGCCTGATGTAGGCACAGTCACAGTACATAGAGGGGAGAGGGGACCTGATGTAGCTACAGTACATAGAGGGGAGAGGTGACCTGATGTAGATACAGTATATAGAGGGGAGAGGTGACCTGATGTAGATACAGTATATAGAAGGAGGAGGTCACTTGATGTAGATATAGTATATAGAGGGGAGAGGTGACCTGGTGTAGCTACAGTGCATAGAGGGGAGAGGTGACCTGATATAGATACAGTATATAGAGGGGAGAGGTGACCTGGTGTAACTACAGTGCATAGAGGGGAGAGGTGACCTGATATAGATACAGTATATAGAGGGGGAGGTGACCTGATGTAGATACAGTACATAGAGGAGAGAGGCGACCTGATGTAGATACAGTATATAGAGGGGAGATGTGACCTGATGTATATACAGTATATAGAGGGGAGAGGTGACCTGGTGTAATCACAGTACATAAAGGGGAGAGGTGACCTGGTGTAGTCACAGTACATAAAGGGGAGAGGTGACCTTATGTAGATACAGTAAATAGAGGCCAGAGATGACCTGATGTAGCTACAGTTCATAGAGGGGAGAGGTAACCTGATGTAGATACAGTATATAGAGGGGAGAGGTGACCTGATGTAGATACAGTATATAGAGCGGAGAGGTGACCTGATGTAGATACAGTATATAGAGGAGAGAGGTGACCTGATGTAAATACAGTATATAGAGGGGATATGTGACCTGATGTAGATACAGTATATAGAGAGGATATGTGACCTGATGTAGTCACAGTATATAGAGGGGAGAGGTGACCTGGTGTAGGTACTGTATATAGAGGGGAGAGGTGACCTGATGTAGATATAGTATATAGAGGGGAGAGGTGACCTGCTGTAGATATAGTATATAGAGGGGAGAGGTGACCTGATGTAGATACAGTATATAGAGGGGAGAGGTGACCTGGTGTAGGTACAGTACATAGAGGGGAGAGGTGACCTGATGTAAATACAGTATATAGAGGGGAGAGGTGACTTGATGTAAATACAGTATATAGAGTGGAGATGTGACCTGATGTAGATACAGTACTTAGAGGGGAGAGGTGACCTGATGTAGATACAGTATATAGAGGAGAGAGGTGACCTGGTGTAGGTACAGTATATAGAGGGGAGAGGTGACCTGATGTAGATACAGTATATTGAGGGGAGAGGTGACCTGATGTAGGTACAGTATATAGAGGGGAGAGGTGACCTGATGTAGATATAGTATAGAGGGGAGAGGTGACCTGATGTAAATACAGTATATAGAGTGGAGATGTGACCTGATGTAGATACAGTACTTAGAGGGGAGAGGTGACCTGATGTAGGTACAGTATATAGAGGGGAGAGGTGACCTGATGTAGATACAGTATATAGAGGGGAGAGGTGACCTCATGTAGATACAGTATATAGAGGGGAGAGGTGACCTGATGTAGATACAGTATATAGAGGGGAGAGGTGACCTGATGTAGATATAGTATATAGAGGGGAGAGGTGACCTGGTGTAGGTACAGTATATAGAGGTGAAATGTGACCTGATGTAGATACAGTATATAGAGGGGAGAGGTGACCTGATGTAGATACAGTATATAGAGGAGAGAGGTGACCTGATGTAGGTACAGTATATAGAGGGGAGAGGTGACCTGATGTAGATACAGTATATAGAGGGGAGAGGTGACCTGATGTAGGTACAGTATATAGAGGGGAGAGGTGACCTGATGTAGATACAGTATATAGAGGGGAGAGGTGACCTCATGTAGATACAGTACATAGAGGGGAGAGGTGACCTCATGTAGATACAGTATATAGAGGGTTGATGGCACCTGATGTACATGTAGATGCAGTTAATAGAGGAGAGAGGTGACCTGATGTAGGTACAGTTCATAGAGGGGAGAGGGAGATTTAACCTGATATAGATACAGTACGTAGAAGAGAGAGGTGATCTGATGTTTAGAGGATATGAGAGCTAGAAGTGACGGTGGTTTTCAGTGGACTAGTTTAGTCGGATTGTCGTTATGGTAACAATGATATTGGCGGAAGCTAAAGAGTTTGGACGGATACAGGACGCGTAAAGGGTGATGAATGCTCAGTAAAACATATATTTACATGGATGGCTGAGGACTCATAAACATAAAGGCCTCGGGCAGTGCCGACTCACAAACCGAGACGCATAAAGACATAATGGCACCATCAAGGGGCTGAATAATCACCAAAAGCTTACCTCCGTTGTCCCAGCACAGTCTTGTCAGAGGCTGGTCAAAGGGCACGGGCGTGGGACACCTACTTCCGCTCTTCCCAGACCGGACAAGGTTGGAAGGAGTCGTGGCTAGCATTCTTTTATACATTCCATTTGAGGAATATACTTCCTGTGTATCACGTGGTACGATTGGACGTCCATTTCCGGTTTTGCCATCCATTGCCAGTTTGTAACGCTCACGACGTGTCCCAACAATGGGGGTTTCCGGTCTGTTTTCATCAACCTCTCGGAGCGTAGGAATAGAATCATTAGTATTAAATACATGGCGTTTGATTTTATCCTTTTCTCTTAACCTATGTCCAGATCCGTTCCTTCTTCTCGTGACCGGAAATCCGTCCCTTTCTAATGAACTGTGTAGGGGCATCCCATGTTGATGCATCCTGTTTGGGGGTATCCCGTGTGTTGGTAAACTGTTTGAGGAAAGTCCGTTTGGTGGTATCCCCTGTTGAGTAATATTTTTTGGTTGTGTCTCTTGTGGGGGAAGCCCGTTTGGTGGTATCCCCTGTGGGGGAAGCCCGTTTGGTGGTATCCCCTGTGGAGGAAGCCCGTTTGGTGGTATCCCCTGTGGGGGAATCCCGTTTGGTGGTATCCCCTGTGGGGGAATCCCGTTTGGTGGTATCCCATACTGATTGTTCCGCTTGGAGACTAATATTTTTTTCGGCGAAGAAAACATCATTCCTGTATCTTTGTTATTTCCGACATTTTATAATTTAACTTTTATACATAGTTTTATATTTGTCCATGTTAGTTGCAATGTGACGTCATATGACAGGCCGCCTAAAATAGTCATGGTAGTCGCACTCCATATCCATGTCTGTTGTCCGCCATCTTGCCTATCATGCCTGACCCAACAAATTGGTGTTATATAGTAAATGATAATGATAATCCAGACCAAATCATCGGAAAACTGTTGTTGTAGGAAGTCCAAACATTTATACCATATTCCTCAGGGACACGTGATGACAAAAGTGAAGTGTATTAAGTCCCGTTTACAAGTCCACATACCGCCATATTACATTACCAGACATTAATAATATACACTGTGATTTTTTAAACTGTATGATCATCTAAACGAAACCTTAATACACAAACGAGTTAAGAATAGAGTACTTTAACATAAGTGTGTAGGATTAATCGGGTTGGCTACATGACTAATTCCACTTATAACAAACGAGGTTTACACGTGATAGTCTCAGAACGACAATGATCGGGTCGCATTAAAAGTTTTTGTAAGATTAAAAAATAAATTAAAAGTAATTAATGTAGGGCTATATTGTCTGAAAAAAACAATAAAAACGGCGAATTAACCATTTCAAACTGTGCCACCTCCTGCAGTTTTGAAATACTATTTATTTATTTATTTATTTATTTATTTATTGATTGATTGATTGATTGATTGATTGATTGATTGATTTATTTATTTATTTATTTATTTATTTATTCAGTTACATGCTGTATCTATAAATGTACATATTACGTCTGGCTCATAATAAATGAGAGATTTTATCTCTCACATTTGTAGTGTGCATATATGTATCATTCTTTATTCCACAAAGATGAGTAAATATTGTACTTTGCAACTGTTTAAAGTTAATCTTTATACTATGTAAATTTTATGCTTTGATAAAAGTATAATTTACGTGAAACGAAAGTATTACATAATTCCAACGGTAAATTTACAAGAAACAGATTGTTTTACTGATTCTATTTTCCGGATCGACGGTTTCATTCATAATGGACAGGTTTCTGGATGACACAGGTTCACAATAAAATAATGGTACGTTAGAAAATTCATGACCAGGGGGAACAACTCTTGTATGTCTGGGAGTTACTCGAAGTGTATCGGTATCGACACATTACACCAGTTGTTTCCTATATTTATAGTCAGAGCTCTATATACACCGTATTACTTGGTCATACTGATTAGCTGGTTTTTATCTTACATGGTATTATCTTTGCCTTCTTAAGGGCAGATCAAGACGGGAAAGGTCGTTAGGGGCAATTAATGTCATAAGAAATGGGTATTTAACGACACAACATCAAATAAGCGAATTATGAAATTCATAACTAATGAATTAGATAAACGGTCTGAAAATTAACATTCTCCTGTACCAAGTGCTTACTCATTAACCAGACTAGTCCTACACAGCTCCAATAGAATACATCTTTACACACAGAGTGTAGGAATGTAATTTACAACCATAAACAATAAAGATCAATAGGGCCTGTAACATACACGTGTACTAATTCAACTATGCATTTATTGATAAACAGACAATGTGTATGGGAGTAGACTAATAAAACTGATGATGTTAATATTGCATGTTTAAAGTCTCGATTAATGTTACAACCTCTACTTTCGCTTTTTATAAAACTGTACGCAGTACCCGTGTCGTCTGTGACCTGATTAGTAAGGAGACATTATGATTGGTGATCTTATAGGTAAGAAGATATTCTGATTGGTGTCCTGCTTAGTTAGGAGACATTCTGATTGGTGATTGTTTAGTAAGGAGACATTCTGATTGGTGATTGTTTAGTAAGGAGACATTCTGATTGGTGATTGTTTAGTAAGAAGACATTCTGATTGGTTGCATGTTTAGTAAGAAGACATTCTAATTGGTGATTGTTTAGTAAGGATATAGTTTGATGAGTGATCTGTTTAGTAGGGAGACAGTTTGATGAGTGATCTGTTGAGTGAAGAGCCATTTTGATGAGTTATCTGTTGAGTGAGGAGATATTCGTATGAGTGATCTGTTGAGTAAGGAGATATTCTTATGAGTGATCTGTTGAGTAAGGAGACATTCTTATGAGTGATCTGTTGAGTGAGGAGACATTTTGATGAGTGATCTGTTGAGTGAGGAGACATTTTGATGAGTGATCTGTTGAGTAAGGAGCCATTTTGATGAGTGATCTGTTTAGTAAGGAGATATTCTGATGAGTGATCTGTTGAATGAGGAGCCATTTTGATGAGTGATCTGTTGAGTGAGGAGACATTTTGATGAGTGATCTGTTGAGTAAGGAGACATTTTGATGAGTGATCTGTTGAGTGAGGAGCCATTTAGATGAGTGATCTGTTGAGTGAGGAGACATTTTGATGAGTGATCTGTTGAGTAAGGAGATATTCTTATGAGTGATCTGTTGAGTAAGGAGATATTCTTATGAGTGATCTGTTGAGTAAGGAGACATTTAGATGAGTGATCTGTTGAGTAAGGAGATATTCTTATGAGTGATCTGTTGAGTAAGGAGACATTTTGATGAGTGATCTGTTCAGTAAAGAGACATTTTGATGAGTGATCTGTTGAGTAAGGAGACATTTTGATGAGTGATCTGTTGAGTGAGGAGCCATTTAGATGAGTGATCTGTTGAGTGAGGAGACATTTTGATGAGTGATCTGTTGAGTAAGGAGATATTCTTATGAGTGATCTGTTGAGTAAGGAGACATTTTGATGAGTGATCTGTTCAGTAAAGAGACATTTTGATGAGTGATCTGTTGAGTGAGGAGACATTTTGATGAGTGATCTGTTGAGTAAGGAGACATTCTTATGAGTGATCTGTTGAGTGAGGAGACATTCTTATGAGTGATCTGTTGAGTAAGGAGACATTCTTATGAGTGATCTGTTTAGTAAGGAGATATTCTTATGAGTGATCTGTTCAGTAAAGAGACATTTTGATGAGTGATCTGTTGAGTGAGGAGACATTTTGATGAGTGATCTGTTGAGTAAGGAGACATTTTGATGAGTGATCTGTTGAGTGAGGAGATATTCTTATGAGTGATCTGTTGAGTAAGGAGATATTCTTATGAGTGATCTGTTCAGTAAAGAGACATTCTTATGAGTGATCTGTTGAGTAAGGAGATATTCTTATGAGTGATCTGTTCAGTAAAGAGACATTTTGATGAGTGATCTGTTGAGTGAGGAGACATTTTGATGAGTGATCTGTTGAGTAAGGAGACATTTTGATGAGTGATCTGTTGAGTGAGGAGATATTCTTATGAGTGATCTGTTGAGTAAGGAGATATTCTTATGAGTGATCTGTTGAGTAAGGAGACATTTAGATGAGTGATCTGTTGAGTGAGGAGACATTCTTATGAGTGATCTGTTGAGTAAGGAGACATTCTTATGAGTGATCTGTTGAGTGAGGAGACATTCTTATGAGTGATCTGTTGAGTAAGGAGCCATTTTGATGAGTGATCTGTTTAGTAAGGAGATATTCTGATGAGTGATCTGTTCAGTAAGGAGATATTCTATTCGTTAACCTGTTTAGTGAGGAGACATTTGGATCGGTGACCTGTTTAACAAAGAAAAAAATTGACCAGTGACCTGTTTAGCAATGATTCATTCTGACTTTTGACCTGTCTAGCACGGTTCCTTTTTATATTGTTAAACTCTTAATAACAACTTAGGTCATTTAGGGGGACTGAACCCAAATCCTTCCTCACAGGGAGGAACGCTCAACTGAAGACCAAAAGTGAGGCAGTGTCAAAGGAGGCACAAGGAAGAAGAAAGTTGTTGAGAAAGAGAAAAGAGGTGATCCTAAATTAAGTCGCCTCTTATGATGACGCAATTGGGACAGCAGGTTACGTTCCAAATGGCGAACTGTTAAGTAAGGAGACATTCTGATTGTTGACCTGTTAAGTAAGGAGACTTCATGATTGGTGACCTGTTTAGTAAGGAGACATTCTGATTGGTGACCTGTATAGTAAGGATACATTCTGATTGGTGACCTGTATAGTAAGGAGACATTCTGATTGGTGACCTGTTTAGTAAGGAGATATTCTGATTGGTGACCTGTTTAGTAAGGAGACATTCTGATTGGTGACCTGTTTAGTAAGGAGATATTCTTATTGGTGACCTGTTCAGTAAGGAGATATTCTGATTGGTGACCTGTTTAGTAAGGAGACATTCTGAGTAGTGACCTGTTCAGCAAGGAGACATTATGATTGGTACTTGTTTAGTAAGAAGATAATCTGATTGGTGATCTGTCTAGTAAGGATATATTCTCATTATACATATGGAATGATCTGTTTAGTAAAAAGACATTTTTATTGGTGACCTGTTTAGTAAGGAGACATTCTGATTGGCGACCTGTTTAATAAGAAAATAACCTGATTGATACCTGTTTAGTATGGAGATATTCTAATTATACGTATGGAATGACTTGTTTAGTATATCTCTTTCCCGTGTTTCGGAGAATAGCGGGAAATATTTGTCCTGTATACACGGAGTATACGTTGACAAGGTGTCCGTCTCGTGCATTGGCAATAGCCAATCAGATAGGGCCATTGGTTAGGTGTAGATCGGGTATAGTTTGGGTAGTCATTCTAGCTCAGAACGTCGCACATGTAGTACGGCAAAATGGAGACGGCAAGCTCACAGAGTGCGCTTTTAACACAACTGGAGGAAATAATGTCCTCCAAGTTGGAGATATTTAAAGAGGAGATAAACCAGACACATGAGCAAGATCCAGGAAGGTATTGACATTATTAATCACAGGCAAAAATTGATTAAAATGGCCGATTCGTCTGAAACAGGTTGGAAAGTAGTCGACGAATACGAGACTAACGCACTGGCAGACGACTCGGAGGACGAGAAAAGGATTAACAGGGCAGAGTCAAGGGCACAGAGACAAATGAAACAACAACGGCAGGCGAAACAGGGGAGATTTGTCCCTTACAGCGCCCCTACGCCTCCAACTAGAGAACCAGACACGCACGCGCATGGAACGAGCTTGAGGAGACCAGGGACTTGTTTTGCATGTGAGAATCCAGGACACTGGAGGGCAGAATGTATAGAGAGTCGGGCGGCGACAGGCCAAACTAAGATAACTATAAGATAAGTACCATTTTAACTAATTGTGTGGAATTTAATTAATTGTGTGGAAGCACGTCTGTCGGTTCGGAAAGGTAAGGTGTTTAATAAGAAAATAACCTGATTGATACCTGTTTAGTAAGGAGATATTCTAATTATACGCATGGAATTACCTGTTTAGTAAGGAGACATCTGATTGGTGACCTGTTTAGTAAGACAATGATCTGATTGGTGACCTATTTAGTAAGACGATAATCTGATTAGTGACCTGTTCAATAAGGTTTGGCTTATTTTATTTTGTTTAACGTCCTATTAACAGCTAAGGTCATTTACGGACGGCCTCCCGTGCGTGCGTGCGACATGCATGCGTGTGGTGAGTGCGTATGTGTATTTTGGGAGGCTGCGATATGTTCCTTGTGATAGGCCGTAACTTTTGCCGATTTATAGGGCTACGTCACTGAATCATACTGCCGAAGACACCCAGCAGCACACCTTACCAGGTCACATTATACTGACAACGGGCGAACCAGTCGTCCCACTCTCAATATGCTGAACGTTTAGCAGGAGTAGAAACTACCATTTTTAAAGACTCTGGTAGGTCTCAGCCTGGTGACAGAACCCAAAGCCTTCCTCACAGGGGCGAACGCTCAACTAAAGGCCAAAAGTGAGGCATTGTCAAGGGAGACATTAGGAAGAAGAAAGTTGTTCAGAAAGAAGAGAAAAGATAAGATCCCTAATATAGTCGCCTCTTACGATCATGCAATGGGGGCAGCAGGTACAATTCTTACGCCCTATCTGCAGGGCAATAAGGAGACATTCTGATTGGTGACCTGTTTAATAAGGAGACATTCTGATTTGTGAATTGCTTACAGTAAGTATCTAATGTCTTGACCTTCAGTTCGGTTGCCTTCCCTAATTTATATATTCTGTTCATGTTGTGTACAATGTTGGTTTAGTTTTCATTGTATGTTCTATATACATATACTACATTCTTTATCTTGTTCTAACGGGATATACAAGCAGACATAATATGTATATATCTAGTATTGTTATAGTCTAAATTAACAAGCAATGAACACTTCAGTATTTGTGTCCACTTATTGTGTTTGGGTTTTGTTTAGTGTTGTTTAACGTCTTGTTAACGGCTATGGTCCTTTAAATACGGGCTCCTCTGTGTTAGGTTTGGTACTATTTAATGTTCAATGAAGCGCCAATTTCATAACCCTGTGAGAAAGATGGTGTCGTGTAGTGTATGTGTTGTTGTTTTTTTTGGGGGGGGGGGGGGGGGGGGCTGCGGTACATCCATGTTAATCTTCTTGTGATACTGCGAAACTTACATCGTCTTTATATATCGTGTACCTCACTAAAGCATACATCCGAGGACATCCAACAGGGCACCTCCTCAGGTCACAATTCAAAATGGACGACCTAGTCGTCCCACTCCCATCGTATCAATGGTATTCACGTGATTAGAACCAGTTGTTCCTCTCCAAAAATAATGGCCATTAAGCAGTAGTAGCAACACTGATTAATACTAGATGACCAAGCCAGGGGACAGAACCCGACGCCTACCTCACAGGGCCGAACTCTCAACTTCGTGACAAAAGCCATGCAGTGTTTCGATACAAACATGATCAGGCACAAGTTTAAAAATTTGCAATTCGTCTTCTCCCGTTCAACATAAATGATGAAATATACATATAACCGCAAATTACTAAGAATAGACAATGATGATGACAAATATCAAAATACCTTCCAGACATTTTTTTTCAAAAATGTATATCATATTATTTCGTGACAGTACCCGCATATCTATATAAATGTATGTTCTTATACATTAGAGTGTTATACATATCTTTTTATAGCCGTATATTTTAATGCATACTGATAAATTGCTTCCGCCTCCTGAAACTCAACACAAATAGCACCGCGTCGTGCAATAATACCCTTTTCGGGTATGTAACACACCAACGCCCATGTTTCTTGTAATTCCGAGCTTTGGGATCAATGCTATTGCGGATGCGATCTACTTTGTCAGTATAGTACCAAAGTGTATAAATGATTAATGAATATACTCTACGTTAGTTAAAATCTAAAGAATGCCAAATAAAGTCTTGGACTAATAATAAAAGTGAGCAGTTTTCATTATCAGAAAGTGCGTCAGAACCGAACAGAAGCTGATCTGCAGATAATTTGATTTAAATCATTCCAAAGTTTATGTCTCAATTCATTTCTGGAAACTTCAAATAATGGACCATTTAACATTTAAGATCGGCACTTAAAGCTGACAGTGCAAGTTCAAAAGCTTCCAATTAAAAAATGCCTGTAGTTTCAGCATTTAGAAATCATTTCTGCGATATTCCCCTATGGTTAAAGTTTGTACTGGTCATCGTATCTAAGGACGTGCCGACATTGTAGTTTTTGATACATCGATCACTAGAAGAACATTTTCCTTTCAGAGAAATTTTGCATCTAAAGGAAGAAATAGCATTACATGATTGGGTTTGAACACCAAGATTATTCCAAGGTTTTATTGTATAACTTATAAATGATCTTTCAAATAATGTTAGTCTTATTCCTAGAATGATATCAATATTTTGATTTCTCAAATTATAATTGCTATCAGTTTGTACTGGTTAAGCATTATGTCATGTAGATAGGAAGTGGTAAGGCTATTATGTATCTTATCAAACAAATGTAACACGTACATAGACTGTGTAGGAAGTAACCTTCATTTCAACATCACATACATGTATTTCCAAACTGATGAATCTTATTGGAGATATTAACTTAAACATTTCCATAGAAAAGCATCTTTTTCAAGTTCAGAAATGATATCGGGACCTGATCATCTAAAATTGCGCGTAAGTTATCTGTTTCAAATATAAAAAAAAAGTTCATTATTTTGTTTCTGGTATTAAAACCAGGCAGATTCCACACTGCACAATCAACTCCAGGTTCCCCCTATTCAACAAGCATCATGGCTGACTCCTTATTTGAGTGTATTTCATCCTTTTTTAAACGCTGTCCATCTTCCTCTTTTGTCTCCAATTTCGACGATACATCTTCAGTCAGAGAAATGATAAAGTCCTTGTTACAATCACTCAAGTCATTGTTCTTGTTCGTAGTATAACACGATTCCGCAACTAATATCAATATGGCTCCTATCAAACTGCATAATCCTGTTTTCAAAAACAATAATACTGCGTTATTGATTGTTAATTCAGGAATCAATCAGTTTCATAAGTTACAACTGCAGGTGCCCATGAACATTATTAGGTGCTCCTCCATATCTAGACAGAAATGACAAGTGTTTAAAGGTTTCTTTACAATACCAGTCTTCACTAACACACTTACAGCGTTTCTGGTTAATGTACAATAAACTCACCTGCTATAATTAACCCAAGGTCATAGTTTTCAGTTACGTCTATAATCAAGCCTACAACAGAAGGTGCATGAATGTATTTCATAACTTGAATATGTCGAATATGATTACAAATACTGATACAAACATAGACATATTATATACGGTTTCCGTCTTGAAGTAAAATCTCACACAGAAAAACGACCATCGTTTATATGAGTAAAACTCTTTAAAGTTCCTTTACGTATAATAGAATCTATATGTATCCATATACAATATTATCATAAAACTATGCTCCTTGTTGACATAGTGTAAACATCAGTATAATGCCAAGAAACCCGATTTACACTGACATCAAAAAGTCCTGTTTACAATTTTTACCTAAAATACAGCGAAGTAAATTTCGAAGTCTTCATTACAATTTGTTAGAATCATAACTTCTTAGGATCTTTTTGTTCGTGATTTCAAATGTTCATGTTCATTTTTCAACAGTGACATATTCTTTGTTACTATGGGAATCCTCAAAATGCAACATTCTGGAAATGTCCCTCTTTGTTTGATATAAATTTCAAAAATGCATTTCTTTAATTTTTTTACTGTTAATCAGTAAAACAATTGCTTTTATTTGTGTCAGTATAAAACCCATGTTTTAGTCATTTTTGAACATTATGGAAAATAGGACCCTCCACTACATCTCCCTGCAACTTCAATGAAGTGAGGTATTTTTCAAATAATTAGCAATCGTCACTTATAAATGGACTATCTTACGGATATTACAAAACTTTTTCTCAAATTTTGTTGACTAGCCATTCTATTTAAGATGTGCAAGTGTAACAGAACTTTTGGAGGGTAGTGTATATGCATAATTACAGGTTATTTACATTTGAACCGAGATACAATACCTTACTCTAAATAAAGTGAATCATTGGAAATGTCTTCCTTTATGTAAAGTAAAATCACTATACTATATACGTTGTTTTCTTAAAACACCATGACGAATACAACAATATGCATGTGTAGTTCTCTGTGCGTTGCGTTCCTGTTATGGTAATGTTTACATTTATTTGTCACAGTGGATGGATGGATGGATGGATGGATGGATGGATGTATCCTTCTTACTATGATCAGATGTCAGGTTGCTGTCTCCGTTCTTTTTAGTACTGATTTGTGTAATAAAAGGTATTCGTTAGTGTAACTAGCGTCTTGGAACCTTTATTGAATAGTACTTAGAATCATAAGCCACAGAGATATATGTATACAGATATGTCTTTCGTGACATACAATTGAGTACTATATGTGTAATACGGTCAGTAAGCGGTCATGTAAAATTCCACCGAAATGACAAAATTTTGTAATGTTTGTTGATCTTAAATCAGCACATAAACGAACGTTAGTGCGTATCTTGCTTAGATGGGAACATCAAGTAATGATTTATTGATAAATTTAGCAAACATTCAGCTCGTTTACAAAACGGTTTCGAGAGGGAAATAACACAGCGTTATATAAAATTTCAAAATTTTGAAATGGTAATGATTTACCTATAGCAGGAGGTCCGGTCATTATAGCAAATCCTGCAACAGTGAGTTCGATTCCCACTGCGGTGCCGAGGTAACTTAAGGGCAGATATCGTAAAGTAATTCCATTCATAATTCCATACAGACATCCAGCGTATAGTCCAAAAGCAATTGCAAAAACGAGCTGTCCGGTAAATGTATGACTGTAAATAGGTAACAGGGTAGTAAATATTCCACATAGGGTATAGGTACCAAACAATAGTGTGGGTTCGTCAATGACTTTTGAATTACAAGCTAACCCAGCCAAACTCCTAGACACACACGAACCCAGCCCTATTACTGACAAAAGGAACGCAATCTCAATTTCGTTCGTTCCTATGTGTTTCGCGTAATTAGCAAAGTGTATATAAACAATAAATATTCCAAAGTTCCCAGCACCGATACCAATCAACAGGACAGCAAAGTGTATTGTTTTAAACAATTTCAATAAAACCACACAAAAAGAATATTCACTTGTATTTTTGTTTTGTCTTGCGTTATGCCCATTTGACGAATTTTGTCTATGTTTCATTTCTAGACTAGAGGGGAAGAACATAACACTGAAAATAACAGTTTGTAACGACAATCCCGCCAAGCAGATAAAAAGTCCCTCCAACGGGTACACTGTCATTAGGTAAGCGAATACTGGAGTAAGGGTAAATGTTCCGACACCAACTCCTGAAAGAGCGAAGCCTGACGCTATATTGACATTTCTTTCAAAATTGTAACCAATTGTAACAAAGATAGCAGTGTATTGTATGCCACATCCAACACCTGAAAAAAAAAATCAGTCAATTATTTAGATATCTATTACACCGAGAAAATGTCTACACAGCTACATGCAAATATGTATTTCCATAGTTGCTACAATATATATTTTTCTATGGGTTTATAAGTTTGTTAAGTGTCCTCGCAACAGCCAGGGTCATATGAGGATGGATGTCAAAGAGATACCAACAGCCAGGGTCATATGAGGATGGATATCAAAGAGATACCAACAGCCAGGCTCATATGAGGATGGATGTCAAGGAGACACCAGAAATAAGACAATCTAAGAAAGACGAGCAGAGAGGAAAGATAGCAAGTGTTATATTTTGGTCTCTTCACTGTCTACTGAACAGAAGACAAAGGAGAAACCACCCCCGCCAGCAGGGGATGCACAATTAGTCACTTCTGATGACATGCAGTGATATACAGAAGGCATATTCTTCCCCTGCTCCGACATTGGCCATGTTTATAAGTACCTGATGCCTGATAATTATACCATACACTATTGATAGCCATACAATGCCTTTTCCGATCTGTTATTAAAGTTATAGTTTAACCCTCTATATCTATTGCATCTCTATAACGACGTCTTTCCACTTTACTGCTCTGTTTCAACTAAATTTGTAAACAATGTCTAACTACAATAAATGTCGAAATAAGCAAGAGCTGACTTATGCTAGTCTTTATTCGGTCTGTAAGACAATGTAATACCCGGTTTTATAGATACCTCCAACGGCACCAAAAGTAAATATTATCCAATCCAGTGATGTCATGAACGCACTGACGAAAATCCCGATAGTCATCACTAGTCCTCCGGCGACGGCCACTAGACGACAACTGTAGCGTCGGATCAGCAGCCCATCTAACACGCCTAAACAGATTACATAAATATTTAGGATATACAATGAACATGAAAGGCTGATACTTTGCGGTTAGACATTGCTATTAAGTATCATTTTGTCACATAATAGGCATGTTCTGCCATGTCATAAACCATACAGGTAAATATCTGCATTTGCCTGTTTTTTGTAACGAATGCGAGTTCCAACTCTTCATATGGTCAATTAGTGATCAGTAAAAGGACGTGTTTAGTTCCAGAACAAATAAGGAAACCTGATTTTTCAAGCATCATTATTTTTAATATTCGACTGAAAATACAAGGGCTATAACTCCTTTTCATGGCTGTTCAGAAAGTCAACCACTGCATGTCAGGGTTAGGATTAGGGTGCCTAAAATAGCTGTTTTCAGTTCAAGAAATAGATGAAAGTCTGATGGTATGAGATCAGTGAATAAGGCGGACGCTCGATCAATTGAAAGCCACAATCGTGAATAGCAACCATGGTAATGACAGACTCCTTCACCCTAACCCTAACCAATTATGTTCATTTTCCAAAAGCCGCTTGTCTTGTTTACTTTAGAGTGTTACCTCGTCGATATAAACTAAGCTATATAGTCAGAGATTAGTAGGATTTAAAAAGTACATCCTTGAGTAACTCCTTCAATACCAGGCTCACAGCATATCAATTATCCCTCGTAACTGTCTGTGGCAACTACTGAATATTTGACATACTATTCTGTTTACAAACGTTATCATTTACCACTGCTCCGCGAGGAAAAAAGGCAAAATATGTTGATGTGCTAATTCAGTTTCGTTCTAAAATTTTGAAAATCTCTTTTTTTAAAAAGTACGGTTACAGTAAGCATTTCATAGACGTAATGTAAAACAAGGTCTAACGAGACGTTTTGAAATCGGAGACTCGATCATAAAATGCTTGTCAGTAAGGGTCAGCGCAGGCATGACAATAGGAGTATCTTTCTTCCGTTAAATATAACAGTGAGTGATATATGTAAGATCAATGCGGAAACGCGAGAGGGTAACTTCCCGTCGACAATTTTCTCTACTTTTACTACATGGGCCTTCTTAAGTTTAAACACCGTGTAGTTTGTCAACCGTTTGTGACCAGTTTGTTTACCGTTTGTGACCAGCTAATTGCTTACCGTTTGTAACCAGTTTGTTTACCGCTTTTGACCAGTTAACTTACCGTTTGTAACCAGTTTGTTAACCGTTAGTGACCACTTTGATTACGTTTGTGACCGGTTTGTTTACCGTTTGTGACCAGTTTGCTTACCGTTTGTGACCAATTTGCTTACCGTTTGTTGCCAGTTTATTAACCGTTTGTGACCAGCTTGTTTAACGTTTGTGACCAGTTTGTTTACCGTTTGTGACCAGCTTATTTACCGTTTGTGACCAGTTTGTTTACCGTTTGTGACCAGCTTATTTCCTGTATGTGACCAGTTTGCTTACCATTTGTGACCAATTTGCTTACCGTTTGTTGCCAGTTTATTAACCGTTTGTGACCAGTTTGTTTACCGTTTGTAACCAGCTTGTTTACGTTTGTGGCCAGTTTGTTTACCGTTTGTGACCAGCTTGTTTACCAATTATGAACAATAAGGTGAATTGTCATTATCTTTTTAATGAAAAAAAATGCATTTTGTACTAGAGTGTTCTTAAAATATGCTTTTTGATACATTGGAGTACCGATTTTTCGTAGATCATGCTTTAGTAATGTTTGTTTTCTATTTCTTCGAAACCAAATTTAATCGGTTTTATTTAGGTTTGTAGCTACAAATGTATTTCCTGAGTAACACATTGGTACTTTCTATATAGGAGAATAAAGAGTACGGTGTTGAAATTTTGAAAATCAAAAATTTATAATCCTTGTATAAAATGAAGACGTAGGATTACAGATGTAAAAAGGTGGGGATTCCCCAGGTGGAGATTCCTAGGTCCATTGTAAATATCAGGGTTACTGTCTTTCAAGTACTGGTGTGTTCCTATATACTATCAAACCTATCAAGTAACATCGCTTTTCTGGTAGGAAAAGCTTCAAACTTTAATTTGATACATATTTCACATTTAAACATCAAATGAGCGATTGAGGGGATGGAATCTTTGGTACAAAGGCTTATTGGAATGTTGTGAGCCTCATATTGAAGGATTTGAATTTTGCCGGACATATTGTATTCTTTTTTTGACATAATCCCCTTCAGTATATGGGCCTAATTGCCACATTTACTGAACTCATTTTCTTGGCTGTTCTGAAAGTCATCAATTGCATGTATGACGTCATCATCGGACTGAAAGTGGCTGTCTGTTTTCAGTTTTGGAAAAAGATGAAAGTCCGATGGAGCGAGATCAGGTGAATGAGGCGGATGCTCAATCAATTTAAACCCACAATCGTTACTGGTAGCCATGGCAATGATAGACTTGTGAACAGGATCATTGTCCTGATGAAATACACCTGAAGTGAGCTTTCCGCGGCGCTTACGTTTAATATTTTTCCGTAACTGCCTCAGAAGTGAAGCATAGTATGTGCAATTGATTGTCCGTTTTGGAGATAATCTATCAGCAGAATACCATCTACATCTAAGAAAATTGAGGCCATAACCTTCCCAACTGTAGAACAGTCTTTGCCTTCTTTGGCGGGTGAGCCAGGGTGCTTCGATTGTTTCGATTGTTGTTAAGCCTCTGGGGTAAAATGATGGATCCATTTTTCATGCATAGAGAGAAAAGTTGGCAGGATCTTCATCAAAAAGGTTAAGATTAGCACGCGATAATGTGCGCCTGGTGTGCTACTGATCAACTGTCAGAAGTCATGGTACTGGTCGGGCCGACAGTTTTCTCATTGCAAGATCCTCGGTCAGAATGGAATGTACTCTTTCCTGTGAATGGCAAACTCTACTGCCTATATATCTTTCTGTGACTCGCCTGTCAGTCATAACAATACCAGGAACTTGATTGTATTGACCATTTCTGGGATTGCATTATTGACAGGCCTTCCAGGACGGCGGTCATCATCAATGCTCTGTCGCTCGCGCTAAAATTTCGCCACCCACCTTTTCACTGTTGCATGTGAAAGGGCATCTTTCCCTTGTATTGCTACCATATCATTATGGATATCTCTAGGTGTTAAACCTTTTTTACGCAAATATTTGATCACTGATCTTTCCCCCCGATTTAGTACATTTAGCAAAAGCCGCTTGTATTGTTTACTTTAGACTGATACCTCGTCGATATAAAAAACAAAATGATACCTTTCCTTTGGTACACGGCCCTATATAGTCAGAGAAAAGTAGGACATAAAAAGAACATCACTGAGTACCTCCTTCAATACGAAGCTCACAACATATTAATCAGCCCTCCTAATAACATATAGTGAAATAATAAATTGAGTGAGACCTAATAGCGTATAATTATATCCATTAGTTATGAAACTGGCCTACTTGTATTGTACATATCTTTTGCATGTATTTCAAGACACGGTGTAATGAAAACTAGATATTTGTAGATGATAGATAATTCCAAAATATAAAAAAAATTGACAAAAGCAACATGAATACATTGTAAACAATATTTTCTGGCATGTTTGCGAATCGGACGACGCTTTAACATAAACCTCAAACTAGATAGCTTTGTTCAATAATAGTGTTTATAATTTTGAAAGAAATGTTTTTATGGATAAATTAGCAGCGACGTATTAGTATTAATTACCATGACCGTTTACACGTTTTGAAGATCCAACTCTTTTAAACGCAAATTTGCTGTAAACGAACATGTCGACCGAAAGCTTCCAGGCGGCTTTGTTTGGTTTGGTTTAAGAATGCACAAAAGTCCTCGTGTAGTCATATCATCTAATTTTACCGATATGTATTCAGTTTTGATTTTGTTTACTTGCCACGGCCATCAATATGAATAATTTGTTGTCTTCATATTGACTCAGTAAAATGAAGTTTAAAATCAGATTGTGGAATTGATAATGCCACTTTTGCGACACGAACTGCTTTTTCCATCACCAGGTATTCACTTTTTCAAGGAACCCAGACAATATGACATGACCACCTCAGGTCAGATCAGTAGGTAAACTTAGTATTTTTCTTCTAGAGATATTTTCCAGATTTCTGTTGGTGAGATTTGATAATACAGATAGGGGCCAGAATGTATTATTGTTCATCGTACGTTTTAATGTATTTCTGCAGAGAGCATTGAAGTACAATTTGAAAGTCATCATATCAGAGCCGTGTCTTTTGCAACCATAGCTCCGGTCACCTTATAAAATCACAGTATTTTGACTGCAGATGGATGGAAGTTTAAAATTAGAAGTGGCAAAGCGGTCTGCCTTCTCACTGCCATGTATTCCCTTATATCCAGGAACCAAGCATAATACAATTTGACAGTTAAAGGTAATGCTATGCTATATACTAATTTTATTATTTGACGAATTGAATAATTGTCGAAATTTATGTTCCTGAGGCTATATGAAGGTAAGACTCATAGATAATAGAATTTCAGTGCTTTGTATAGTAAAACCTGGTATTCGTACTTCCATTGTTTTTCATTTTTCCTAAGTGATATTCCAATACCATACACGTATTTAATGCAAAAAGAACAAATGAGAATGTGTGATACCAATTTGTTCATGTAATTCTTATTTAACATTTATGCGGATGTATTGTTGACTTTTAAAAACAAAAGACAATTGATCTTTGTTTATCTTACCTCCACAACACAGAAAATGTTGAGAACAGTGATCCTACCAAGGACGTCTTGGCGATGCTACCGTCAAATCTTTCCAACAATGCAATCTGAACCATACCATATCCGTAACAAAAGAATCCGTTGATGATGGAAATAGAAAATGACGCCACCATGACAACCCATGCCCAGCCCGTGTCTGGTTTAGTGAGGACCATGTTATCTTCTTGGCTACTTGTTTACCTTAAGCGGCGAACATGCCACGGCAAGAAAGTATTACTGTATGTAAAATAAAATATAACGCATGGTTAACAACTTGAAAAGGTCTTTTAAAATAGTTTGTATATACACTGGAAAATACACTTTAACAGAATAATGAAGATCACAAAAAAGGATCTCTGCCGCATTTAAGACACAGACACATTTTGTTATATTTGTAAAACCAGCATATATACCGCAGATAGGTTCGTAAACGTGTTATGCAATCCGCAGTGTTACATGTAACAACAGGTCATTTATATACAGACCCGTGTACGTTCGCAGTTCCGATTTAAGCGTAGCATTACCGTAGCATTACCGTATCATTACCGTACCATTTCCGTAGCATTTCCGTATCATTACCGTACCATTTCCGTACCATTTCCGTACCGTTTGCGTCCGCTCACCGTAGCATTACCGTAGCATTACCGTAGCATTTGCGTTTACCTATTTTCACACACAGACCGTCTCATAACCGTTCGGTAGAAAATTTTGCGGAATTTATTTTTAATCGAAACGAAATTTAGTTAAATATACTTACCGAACGTCAAAAAAAGAAATGTAGCGACAGCAAATAATTTTATAAGGAGGTGAGAATTACATAGATACGGCTATAAATCTGTCTGTATCTTTGTATAGAAAAAATAATACTCTCACAAAAAACAAGTCAAGTCACATGGTCCATCGATCTTAGTGTAATAAAAAATGGCGGATCCTAGTAGTAGTCGACGCATTACGATGGAAACCAAGATGAAGATCGTGTTAAATAAACAATATTACCTTTACTGTGCTATAGTCTAACCTTTAAAACAGTTACATATAATATGCACTGGTCAGGCTACATGTATAGGGTACAAATGCTCCAGACAGTACCACACAGGTAAACTAGGGTAGTTAGACTTAATTGTCAGCAATGATACAAACAACACAGCATGTTGTATACAGGTAAACTAAAGGTAAGGTATTTTGTGGACCAAGTTATATAGGTGTGAAAGGTAGAACAATAAGAGATAATTATAGCCTACAGGTAAGGCTATAGACTAATTCATAAAACGTCCAACTTTAATGAGAATGTCATCGTGATCTATGGAGTTATTCATTATTTATTTCAATTTTAAAATCCAAAGGTCTAATCACAGAATCGATAACAAATTGATAAAATCAGAGACGTATATATTACATGTGTGATATATATATATATGTCTCTGATAAAGTATAACAAGAGTAAATTAATTACATAGTAAGAGCAAATACGGTATATAAAGTGCATACACATGTGAAATAGAACTGATGTCCTAAATAGAAATAATCCAGACAATCAAGTAAGTCTTGTTATGAACAGTAAACAAGAGACCTAATTCTGAAAACAAATCTTCGTCCGACATCAATCTTTCAAGTGAAACGTTCAAAAACTGTCGGGAACATGACGAAGGTAGTTCAAATTAATTAGGACTATTTTAAGAACATTACAATTTCTTACAATAATCCAGCATTTACATGGATAGAGCAAGGTTGAGCTACTCGACCTAGTCAAAAAAAAGATGTGGAACTAAAAAGTTAAATTATCCTGTAAAAGTTCGATCAAGCAGGCTATGTACAGATTTGAATAAAAATATATGTATCAATGCCTTCATACCAGACTAGGTAAGTTGAATTGTGTACAAATTTACATGTAATATAGACTATTATCGTTTAATATTGATTTAAAACATAGAAATAAAAAAAAAATAATGAAATAAAAAAAATAAAATCTGTACAACTTCAATCTGGTGTACGAGTGTTTCTTGCTATGGTGACCATATTTCAGAGAAGTAATCTAACTGACTGCACTAATGTACAGAGAGCGAATAACATTTTGAAAATCCAAATATGTAGATTGGCATTACCTTACCAACCACTTATCTAACATGAAATAAAAAAGTTAAGATTCGGAGTGACCCATACACCCAAGTCTTTTAGCATGTGTTTCTTTCTTTAGAGATTCTTCACCCAAGCTGTCGGGATACTCAGTTGTATATCTTTTGTTGCTAAACGTTATATAACAATATTTTTTTTTATAAAACGTACATTTTAAAGTTTTACACCCGTCGTAGACTCTGTCAATATCGGATAGGAGTCTTAAATATAACGTGCTGCTTTACAACATTAACCATCATCGGCAAAAAGGAAAGTTTTGAAAAAAAATGTAAAAGAGAGGGTGAATCATTTAAGTCATCATTTTATAAGTCATATTCAATTTGACATTTTAATATTTTCTCTCATGAAAGTAAGAACAGGCTACTGCTATAGTTTAAACTCACTCAGGTGTAAAATTTGACATGTTGGCCTGGTAATACAGGTAAAGTTCTATATGTTGGCTCAGTGAGAATGAGCCATAATAGGACCCCGGGGGGTTAATTGGGGACAGGTCATCTGGCCAGGTATACCATGTGCCAGACACAAAAGAGCTAGACTGATCAGCATCTTACAGGTAAGGTGTGATAGGATGCATGTCCTCAAGGCTGTAGGGTTGCATATTGCGCCCAGTTGGCCATTGGCAACAGGCCTTTCCCAGATGTTTGGCTTCAATGTAATGTACATTGTACATGTAGTCTGGACATGTACATTTATTTGTACATGTCTCAAGATCTGTCGACAGAACATACAATGTATAAATCATATAGATGACATGTACTCTAAAAGAAACTTTCAAGTTTCGAATAACAATGTAAAAGCCAAAACTTTTGTGAATTAACATTCAATAAAAATTTAAAATATTAATATTTTGTCCGACAAAAATATTTACATGAAGTACATGTACACCTGAGTCAGCCATTATTAGGCCTCTGACACAAACAGATGTGTTGTAATAGAAGCATGTAAATGATTAAAATGATCGCATACAACATCAAAATTAATTTCAAAGGTAGATTCTTCACTCTACACTGTTAAAGTCTTTATATATTGAAACAATGTATTACCTGGTTATGTCCTTTGTGACAATAAGTTAAAAAAAAAACAACAGTTGTGAACTAATTATCGTGCACTCCTCACTTCTCCTTGGGTGCAAAGGTTTTTAGTTTTTATCCCTCCCCTGCCAGAGTTTCCTCTGATCCGACATCAGACTTTTAAACAAATCGTCAATGCATACACACCAGTAATATGTACCAGTGATTGTTATATATAGACTTGCCAGACACGTACATGTACTTGACTTAATTGTCCCCCTAACTTGTTACCATGGGTACTAATCCCCCCTCCCCACCACCATCAACTTCACCTGATAGCCATGGATATACATTATATATATTAGGAGTCATCGGGCTCAGGTGTATAAGTCATCACCACACCTGGTCAGTTTCTCCTTTTTACAATTAGCCCTATAGGGGGTCTATTCATAGCCTGGTCAATCTGTGTTCAGAAATCTTGATCTGTTTACCTGTACCTAAATTAACACTTTGATACAAGTTTGTTTCAATTCAATTAGTTAATTTCTTAAACCGTACGATTTATCAGTACAAATGCAGTGAATAAATGCAGTGAAAATATAGATAAATACATAAAAACAAAACAATAAAGTTCGGACACACAGAGACAACACATACGCGACCGCAGCGCTAGTGATGAGAGTGATTTTATTTTAAAATTAAATGCTATCGTCTTTTGCTGTCGAGAATAATAAATTTTCCTAAATTTGAAAGATCCTTATATGACCTTAATATTTCCGGTTTCTAAAAGTTGTACAGTTTTTTTGCATACGGAGGTTTTCTATAGTAGTACAATTTGATAAAACGTTCTTCCACTTCCCGATACAACATTCACTCAATCAAACACCATTGCACTGTCGTTTCTACGTGTTCGCTTCGTCTAGGATCCGCTTTTTATAAGAACCAGATAATTCATTCAGAAACGGTCGATTATTTGTGAGCGTCAACCGTAGCATTTCCGTAGCATTATCGCAGCATTTCCGTAGCACTTCCGTAGCATTACCGTAGCATTACCGTACCATTTCCGTAGCATTACCGTAGCATTACCGTACCATTTCCGTAGCACTTCCGTAGCGTTTGCGTTTAAGACGGAACAGCGAACGTACACGGGTCTGTAGTTTTCAATAGAAAGCTGAGAGTGACAACATATCTTCTAATAAAAATAAACCAATGTACTTGCGTTGCTTTAAAGACACATAAACATGTTTAAAAAAAAACTGATTTGTAAATATAGCAATGCGTTGTATTTAGGTTTACAAATGTGTTACGCATGGTGTATCGCCATCTTATCTATATTAACATGATAAATGCTAGCAACATGACAGGGACTCTATATATACTGTTGTTTTTATACTGGGAGTTCGTTATTAAAACGATAAGTGAAAATAACACCATTACCTACATAAAACCAAAAACTTGGATCAGATGTTACGGTATTTGTATTACGGACATACACAATTTGAAAGTCCATCAGCCATAAGGACTTTATTTGCTAAGTAGATACTTAATCAGCTACAAGGTCAAGGCCAACCTCGGTGACTGATAGTTAACCAGCTACATGTACAAGGTTACGGCCAATCTAGGAGACTGACATTCCACAATCTACAATGTTACGGCCAATCTAGGGGACTTACAGTCCACCAGTCACAAAGTTCCGTCAGTCTTGGGGACTTACAGTCCACCAGTCACAAGGATAAGGTCAGTCTTGGGGACTTACAGTTTACCAGTCACAAGATTACAGCCAATATCGACGACCAATTATTAGTCAGCCACTAGATTACGGCCAACAGCCGGTATCGAACCCACCAGCTACATGTATAAGCTTACGATCACACTTGGGGACTAAGAGTTTATCACTTGAAATGTACGCTAACGGTCAGCCTCCGTTACTGAGAGTTAGTCACTTTAAATGTACACAGCTACGGCCACCCTCGCGGACAAAGAGCTAATCAGTCGCCATGCATGTAACGGTCATCCTCGATGACTGATAGTTGCTCAGCTACAATATCACGTCCAACCTCAGGAACCGATAATCAACCAGCCACAAGCGGCCAACCTCGAGGAATAGGAGCTATAATGTTGTATAGAGAGAACATACATTTGACGAAATAAATAAAGAGTTGTACGAATATTCCATTTGCAAACGTCAGAAGTGTAAATTCGTTTACTGACCAGATTTAGCTGATAATACTATTCCGATAGTAGTGTCTATTCTACAGATATGCTTGCACACGTGCCTAGCAACAAGGGCACACAAACAGGAGTAGGCTTTTATCAAATGAGATCTATAAAGGATGCAGGCAAAAAAGCCTCCATATCGATATCTAAAATTAAATTGTCAGGAGATTGTTCAACATTATAAGTTATATTATTAGCTTATATGTATCACAGTTCAGATGCTAATTTGAAGACCTTTATACATCAGAATTTAAGGTTATGAATTAACATTTCAATGTGTCTTCGCATTTATACGGTGTTTCTCGTTTTCGGAAGGGACACACATTTTCTACTTCAAGGTGATACACGGCGCGATATATATACATGTAGTCTTCCGTTTTGTCGTCTTCTTTCTGCCTCGCATACTCCTGTAATGACTTCTCTGTTTCTCTTTCACATCTTGTTTAATCGTTTCTGATTTGTATTGTTATAACTTTTCAAGTAGTTTAGCATCGTCTTCCATACGTTTCTTTCATAGTGAAGAATTAGTAACGGAAGTCCAAAACTAAGAATGTTGTTTTCTCTCTCTTTTCTTTCATTAATTTCAGAAGCTTTTTATTCTCTGGCAGGTGCTGTTTTCGGAATCTCCTACTTTAAGTGCAGTTATAAACTCGGCATTAAATGCTGATATCTCTTTTTCATAGTTACGCAATTCTAGCTTTATATTGTCGAATTATTCCATGGCATCTTTCTTCTAATTTTCTATCCGTTAGAACATTCTTTTCGACGGTCACTCTACGTGGTGGACACAACCACATCTTATGTTATTTGGATGATATTTGATATTTCTTCGAATCAAAATCCAGGCTTCTGATGCAGAAATGGCTACGACATCAATCACACTTCATGGCCATTTTTTCTTCCCTCGAGCATATCTTGCAAGTGCACTGTTCAACCATCTAAGTGGCCTTGAATGACTCTTCCAATTTGGATACCATTTGGAAGCCGAGTTTTTGCTTCTTCTTGTACTTCCGGTTTTGTCTTTTGTCATTCAGTTACTTCAGGTATGAGTTTGCATCCGATTACTCGAATTTGATTGCTTTTCTAAACAATTCCATATTATATGTGTCGATATTTACACCTTCTATGGTAGAATATCGACGAAAATCACTACGGAGCTTCCCGAAGTACATCCGTAACCATGATGTGACGTCACAATCTCAAACTACAATAAAGCAGAAGGGGATCCGAAAAAACCTTTTTCTCTGACTAGAGGGAGCATGAAAGACTACTGTGCTGTGAATAGGAATTTGAAAGGAACGCGTGACACTAGTGAATATTAGTTTCAATTGTTCCACACATTTTATGCATTCAATTGTTTGATTATATATACATGTACTATTACTATCATGTGGTGTGACAACATTATTCATTTTATACGGTTGATTACTTATGCTTTTTTTATCATGTGATGATAATTAGTCGTGGTTTTCTTCTCTTTTATAGTATTAAATAAAAATTATATTATACGAAAATAACACTTTTGTTATGTTTGTTTATACTCTAATGATATTTATTATGTGATGATATATTTGATAATGAATGAAGATAAGGTATCTATAATAGATAAAGTAACAAGAAGGTACGTAACAAAGTCATTGACTTGTAATTAATTAACTGACTTATAAGTAATAGTTGCTGTTGTTGGTTTTAGAAATAATAATTTTGTGTTAAAAACTTGTACTGTATGTTCACGTTCCGGAATATGTCAATGTTATCGCTTGGTTAGATTAACGTTATAAGTGTGCTATCTCGCATTGTTTGACAGGCTTTGGTTTGGCTTATTTGGTTAATTTTGTTTAACGTCCTATAAACAGCTATGGTCATTTTAAGACGAGCCAGGGTTGGAGGTTGATGAAAGCCGGGAATACCCAGAAAACAAATGGTAACTGCCCCATGTAGGTTTCGAACTCGCAACCCAGAGGTGGAGGGCTAGTGATAAAGTGTCGGGACACCTTAACCACTCAGCAACAGGGGCCGCGGCCGGCGAGTGGTGAAGTTTTGGCAGGCGGTCTTCGAACATTTTAAAACTGTGACGTAAAGAGTGAACATTTCGAGGATACAAAGACAGTGGTTTTATAGTTGGAGGAGATGGGTTGATACACAGACGGGTAGAGAGTTTGACTGGGCAGGTCTTTCGTAAACATGACATTCTTTCCGGACAATCAATACCATTGGACAAGTCGAGATATACATTAGAGTATGAACATATGATACTATACGATCACTGTGTGATTTAACAAGAACTGTGGTATATGCATGTATTGACACTGTATAAACAATGTCTGCTATCAACTATCATACAAGCGTTCACGCCTTGTGTTACAATAAGACATTAACCAATAAAAAACAAAATTAAACTTTTACCCACAAATACGAAGCTTACGACGAGTACATATCTACACAATGTTCGACGAATATAGATTATTTTCTAGTGTTTCCTGACGCGGAACACTGCGCCTATCATATACTGACTGAACAGATCTGCTTCGCGGAACATGTGTTAATAGATTGATAGCTTTGACGACAACTTCGGATATTTTATCCGGGGATGTTTTATTGTAACCACTTTTGCTAAAAACTGATCATTTCTTGTCAACGTGAAGGAAAGAAGAATTTGGTAATCGTAGATGTAAAGATGATTATTGATGAGTTGATAATGCTATGTCAACAAAGTAATGATTAATCGCATGGTTTTTGTGTACACACATCCAGCCTTGTATCAAATGAAATGATAAATACTCACCTGTCTTCCAAAAGTTCGTATTAGTAATTTTTTTGAAAATATACAGAATAACGGCGACCTCCATAAGTCATATCACAGTTGATGTTTTGGGTCTTAAGGCTGAGTGCACATCCATAGACCAAATATCTGATTAATGCTATTCATCTGATCCTAGTCAGGCTACTGGCAAACTAGTGTACATATGTATACTAGTGTCACATCATTTTACCATCAGCCTTGTAGTCTTCTTCAATATTTAATAACGGTGGTTGGGTGGCGTGGTCGCTATCGTACTTGCCTTCCATCAAGGCGATCCAGGTTTGCTGTCAGGACGATGTGGAAATCTATGTTTTTAACCTGCCTAGTGTTTCTCAGGGTATACTAGTTTCCTCCAATAATATGCCCTCTTCTGCGTATAAGCTATAATCAATACTGCTTGATGTAATATGTAATACAGGGTTGTCTTTCGATAAATTTAATTTGCCAGGCAAATAATGTTTTCAACAAACATATGTATCTTATCACTTATACGGAAGAGCATAAGGGCCATGTCAACTTTACAGAAGAAAAGTGATGACTGTCATTTGGAAGCTGGTACAAATGTGAAGGATATCCTCTTTATGGATACTTGTGGTTGCCGTTGAAATGTGATCAGAATAAGACATCTTTTCTCTTATTTTCCCTCATTGCCCTCCTTCCTCTGTCATCTAGGGAACCTGCATAGGAAATATAGAACTGTCAGAAGCCAACGTGACCGCCTATCAGCCATTTTGGTTACCCGACCAGATTCAATAAGCTAGGTTTTCTATTCCATATTTCATAAAATTCAAATTTTTATTTTTAATTAAGATTTAAAAGACACGTTCTATATGCTAGATCTGAATGATGCTTTCTTCCAAAAATACATATATATTGCTATATCATTTGGCTATCAACACAATCTGAATTTTTGTGGTTTGTAAAATCCACGTACATTACAGGTAAATACACTCATGCATTAATTATTAGGGCTTCTTATCAATGAAATTGTTACTTTTCTTATTGATATTATTATAGGGTAATTAAGAGGTAACCAGGAGAGCAAGTCATTACAGAATATCAGGGTCTTGATCACTTGAATGGTAACATATATGATCATTGTTTATATTGCACAAAAAAAGGCTTTAGTAGAAAGGTGTTATTGCAATAGCATTGAAGTAGGTACAATGTTTGGTTTGGTTTGGTTTTGTTTGTTAAACGTCCTGTTAACAGCTAAGGTCATTTAAGGACGGTCTCCCGTGCGTGCGACATGCAAGCGTGTGGTGAGTGCGTATGTGTGTTTTGGGAGGCTGCGGTATGTTCATGTTAAGTCTCATTGTGATAGGCCGGAACTTTTGCCGATTTAAAGTGCTATCTCACTGAAGCATACTGCCGAAGACACCCAGCAGCACACCACACCACACCCGGTCACATTATACTGACAACGGGCGAACCAATCGTCCCACACCAAAAATGCTGAGCGCTAAGCAGTAGTAACTACCACTTTTTGGTACAATGTATGAAATCCAATATGTTCACCATTACAACATGTTAGGACGAAAGGTACGAAGCTTTTTCATATCAATGACGTTTATGTACTTTCAGATTCACCGGGGTCTTAAAATCTTTAAATGGAATCTTCTCAAAAAGTAAGAAGCCCAGGTTCATGATTTTTGGTTTGTAGCCGCTGGAATGAATGGTTACAACGTTCACAAAAATGACCTTGACACACATTTGGGATCACATGATTCAAATGAAGAGAACAAGTGTCAAGGACGACACCTATTGAAGAAAACAGAACAGAAAGACAGAGCAATAAAAATGAAGAAAGTTTGAAGATCCCAAGTGTTCAAATGGCGGCAGAAGACTTCAATGTCGCTTTTCGAAAGGGATCCAATTTTTAGACGCTTTCAAGATAAGCATGCAGTGCAATATAACGGGCCCTTTTGAATCTCAAATGTCCCTTGAACAAAAGATAAAAAAGAACCTTCCCGACCCTGCAGAGGGCCTCATACTGTGTCGTCGCTCACGGCCTACAGTGAGATTAAGGAGGCATATTCATTCGGCTAATTCGCGGGTTATACAATATATATACACAAGAGACTCAAGACGGTTATACGTGTATTTGGTCAGTATCATACTGTTGCTATCGACTGCAGTGTGATTAAATGTTTCAAATGCCAAAGGAGGGTTCCGAGATCAAAAGTGCTATTTCGGATTACATATTTAAACATCTTCTTAAATTCTACACGTGTTAAGTCTCCTTGTGATAGGCCGGAACTTTTGCCGATTTATAGTGCTACGTCACTGAAGCATACTGCCGAAGACACCCAGCAGCACACCACACCACACCCGGTCACATTATACTGACAACGGACGAACCAATCGTCCCACTCCAAAAATGCTGAGCGCTAAGCAGTAGTAACTACCACTTTTTGGTACAATGTATGAAATCCAATATGTTCACCATTACAACATGTTAGGACGAAAGGTACGAAGCTTTTTCATATCAATGACGTTTATGTACTTTCAGATTCACCGGGGTCTTAAAATCTTTAAATGGAATCTTCTCAAAAAGTAAGAAGCCCAGGTTCATGATTTTTGGTTTGTAGCCGCTGGAATGAATGGTTACAACGTTCACAAAAATGACCTTGACACACATTTGGGATCACATGATTCAAATGAAGAGAACAAGTGTCAAGGACGACACCTATTGAAGAAAACAGAACAGAAAGACAGAGCAATAAAAATGAAGAAAGTTTGAAGATCCCAAGTGTTCAAATGGCGGCAGAAGACTTCAATGTCGCTTTTCGAAAGGGATCCAATTTTTAGACGCTTTCAAGATAAGCATGCAGTGCAATATAACGGGCCCTTTTGAATCTCAAATGTCCCTTGAACAAAAGATAAAAAAGAACCTTCCCGACCCTGCAGAGGGCCTCATACTGTGTCGTCGCTCACGGCCTACAGTGAGATTAAGGAGGCATATTCATTCGGCTAATTCGCGGGTTATACAATATATATACACAAGAGACTCAAGACGGTTATACGTGTATTTGGTCAGTATCATACTGTTGCTATCGACTGCAGTGTGATTAAATGTTTCAAATGCCAAAGGAGGGTTCCGAGATCAAAAGTGCTATTTCGGATTACATATTTAAACATCTTCTTAAATTCTACACGTGTTAAGTCTCCTTGTGATAGGCCGGAACTTTTGCCGATTTATAGTGCTACGTCACTGAAGCATACTGCCGAAGACACCCAGCAGCACACCCCACCCGGTCACATTATACTGACAACGGGCGAACCAGTCGTCCCACTCCAAATATGCTGAGCGCTAATCAGGAGCAGCAACTACCATTTTTAAAGACACTGGTATGTCTCGGCTAGGGGACAGAACCCAAAGCCTTCACAGGGGCCAACGCTCAACTAAAGGCTAAAAATGAGGCACTGTCAATGGAGACATTAGGAAGAAGAACGTTGCTAAGAAAAAAAAGAGAAAAGTATTTGTCTGGAACCATTATTATAACCTATGTATATCTGTGGTCCTGCGCTAGTACACGTGTACGAGTACTGTTTACATTACCTGTATGGGCACAATGGTCGTATCAGCCCTTTGTTTTATCTAACTTTCGCCGTCAGCGTGGTGAAAAAGCAGCCCCAACGAGGCAGCCAGTAGTTCTTTCATCGATTGGAGACTTCTAACACATTGTGAACGGACAAGTATACCATATATCATGTGATGCTACAAAGACTTTGGGGTTTAGTGTAGTTTAGTATACATATTTTAAAGTACCGGTGATTCTGTGTAAATACTTGCTGAGTGTATCACGAAAGGTGATGATTCAGTGGGCGTAAGCGAGGTTTTACAAAATAGAGAATAATGTAAATAACGCATGTACTGTATATTGATTGAACAGTGGTTGTAATTAATTGTATAATAGAAATTGTTTATACACGTTGTGTATGTACTTCTTGATGGTGTTATTTTGAATACCTGTGTGGCAATCGCTAGGCTAGGTCAAACTTTTGGTGGAAGCAGTGGAATGCAGTTGCATTGCCACATGTGCGATTTATCAGTTCGTAAACCAGTAAAGAGTCTGTGAGGTGAGCTCTTGTGTGCTCAGGCATTTAGATACGAAGACTCGGATGACCAGAACCAGCGGACAGGTTTGTGGATTGTCCCTATTATTTAAAGCATAGGTGACATGGAACTTTTGGCGAAGCAGGGTGTGTCTATTAGAGTTGTGTCTAATACAGACCGATGAGGAAGTGAAACCTGCAAGTTTTGTGAAGGCTCCAAAGTCACCTTATTTTGATGATGGGGAAAATAACATCGATTCATACATGCAAAAGCAACGACGCAATAACATGGAGACGCAGTGGGTGACACATCTAAGCGTGTTATTGAAAGGTCGTGCTCCCTATGAATATGGATTACGATTTGTTGAAGCAGGCGCTCTTGGAATGCTTCGTGATGACGGAACATGGGTTTCGGAAGATTTTCAGAGGTACACGACCGGAATCAAGTTTGCAAAGCCATGTCTAGATCGGCAGCAACCGACTAGTGATGTGTATGGCTCTAAATCGAACAATCAAGGTGGCGCAATGAACAGTGACAACGCGTCAAGTGACAAAGATGACCAAGGTAAAAGAAGGACATGCTTTATAAGTAATTCATCTGATCATTTTGCTCATAAGAAAAAGGAACAAGGATCAACGGACGACGAAACCTCTAGGGGTGAGTCAAGCCTTCGACTCCTAATTTGGGATGTCTGGGGTAAGGGGACGTGTGAGTCATAGGTCTGTTTCAGTATTACGTGGTACTGGGTGCTCTGGTGTTGTGATTACACGGAGCCTTGTGACTGAAGATTTAACTGAACAAAGTTGGACCTCTCATGACCTGGGCTAAGCAGATATTACACATCACACTATGTTTTTTGCCGTTTGGCAGGGACCTCAATGGCGACTGTCATTAGCCTTGTCAGTGATCCCGGTAATCTAAGTGGTGGTTTCGATCGGGGTAGTCTTGGTGTCGCCCTTGCTCTTCCGAGTTCATGTCCAAGGGTTAAGGACTGTCTTGCGGTATTGTTCACTTTCACTATGGGTAGTTTATTTGTCCTGACATCAATTCTGGTCCAGCTTTTCATCAGTTACCTTGCCCTTGTCATATAAGGTTCAGCCCGGAGTGTTCTGGTCAATGTTTCTCAGGTCCGCGTTTTCCGCCTGGGGGGAATGGCGCGATTTGCTGTCTCCCTCACGGACCGGGATTCGTCCTCATCTTGTTTATTTTAGACATGTCTATTTACTGGCAGATTTGAGCTTCAAATAGCGATCGTTTGAAAATTTGGATAATGCACTTGAAGCCTGTTTCTATTCTTTTCGGCTTATCGTCAATGTTGGACGTTTCAGGTTGAGAATGTCACTTGTAATGTATATATGAATGGTTTACATTTGGTTTGGTTTTATTTGTTTAACGTCCTATTAACAGCTAAGGTCATTTAAGGTCGGCCTCCCGTGCGTGCGACATGCATGCGTGTGGTGAGTGCGTATGTGTGTTTTGGGAGGCTGTGGTATGTTTGTGTTAAGTCTCCTTATGATAGGCCGGAACTTTTGCCGTTTAATAGTGCTACGTCACTGAAGCATACTGCCGAAGACACCCAGCAGAACAGCCCGCTGGTCACATTATACTGACAACGGGTCAACTAGTCGTCTCACTCCCAAAATGCTGAATGCTTAGCAGGAGTAGCAACTACCGTTTTTAAAGACACTGGTATGTCTCGGCCAGGGGACAGAACCCAAAGCCTTCCTCATCGGGGCGAACGCTCAACTAAAGGCCAAAAGTGAGGCACTGTCAAGGGAGACAATAGGAAGAACAAAGTTGTTAACAAAAAAAGAGAAAATATAAGATCCCAAATTTAGTCGCCTCTTACGATCATGCAATGGGGGGAGCAGGTACAATTCTTACGCACTACCTGCAGGGAGTGAATGGTTTATATTCCAAACATTTTCATTGGTAGAAAAAAAGTATAATACTGCAATATCTAGGTTTATCTAAATAGTTGTCACAAAATAGCAACATGCATGTATAAGTAAACGTCCATACAAGTATGCGCATGCCTTATATTAACTCGAGCAAATCAGCAAGTGACAAAGTCGTTTCCGGATGCCAATCGAGGTAGGAAAAATGTATGGTCATAATACAATTCAAGTTATCATCTTTATCAAAGAAATATTAAAATTGCTTCATTCAACCTATAGTAGACCGGTTATGCAAAACATGTCATTAAATAAATTATTATAAAAACCACTTCAATATCATTATCGAACGAATCTGACTTAACATCTTTTACATGATTTTACATGTCGGTGACATCATGCGTACATCGAAATGTATTGATAACTTCATAGGTTCCTGATGGACATATGCACAGCTGCAGTGTTTATATGACAATGTTACATGTAAGCTGTAGATACTGGTTCAGCTCAGGCATGAAGCATATTACCTGTACAATTTTTGTAATGTAACCAAATTCATTCTGCTGTATACAAATAATTTGTTAAAGACTGCATCCATAAACTTAACAGAAAACACCTTCTATATCACTGACATAGCAAGTAAATTATGATTTCTGGCATAAATCACCTGGAACTACCCGACATGCTTGACTATGTACTAATTTCTCGGAATCCATAAAATAGTTTTAATATCAATTGATAATGTTTAAAGTTTGATTTGGTATTCATTGTTAAATGTCATATCGACAGCTAAAGTCTATAAGGACAGCCTCACGTGTGGTGAGTGCGTATGTGTGTCTTTGTTGTGTGTGTGTGTGCGGGGGGGGGGGGGGGGGGGGGGGGGCTGCGGTATGTTCCTGTAAGTCTCCTTGAGATTTTCCGGCGCTTTTGCCGATTTATAGTGCTACATGTACATGTACCTCAATGAAGCCGACGCCAACTACCTACGACACCCCTTCCGGTCACATTATACTGACAACGGCAAAACTAGTCGCCCTACTCAAAAAATGCTGTACGCGAATCAAGAGTAGCCTTCCTCAGAGGGGCGAATGCTCAACTGAAGACCAAAGGTGAGGTATTGTCAAGGGAAACATTAAGAAGAAGAAAGATGAAAACGGATAAGATCCCAATTTTAGTTGATTCTTGCCATTAGCAATGGGGGCAGCAGGTACAATTCTTACGCCGTTCCTGCAGGGTAGATATATACACATATATATACGGTTATTATATTTCAGAACTAGTAAGTATTACAGGCATTTGCAAAGAAAATGAGAATTATAAAAAAGAATTTTATCAGTGGTATGTGTTCTGTGTAAAAGTGAAGGCCGGAAACTCCGTCACGAGGCAAATGGCACTCCATCTCACTTCAATCGACTAAAAACACATTTATTCAAACTGACAGGATGGACACAAGATGCGAGCGTCATTAGGAAACATTCATCTTTAACCTACCGTGTCACTCAATACGAATTGTTACATCCAAAACACAATAATCCGTGAAAACATCGCCGAATTCCTCGCTCAGAACGCCATTTTTCAAACTGCTTCCTCAGCCTGTGCAGATTCCTCATTTACATACGGGATTGAAGGTCATGCGTTTATATAATCGTCTGTCGTCACGTGCACTTTTCGGGAGCATCTCCGCATGCATTTTGTCCGGAAAACGCTTCGGCTCGTTGGAGAGTTTCGTCTAATTTACGATTATTTCAAGAGTTTCGTCGAAAAAACGATGATTTATAATCATAAATTATTTATTATTTTGAACGGGAGAACACCGTACCGTGCACCGAATATGACAGTACACAAAAAAACAAAACGAAGTCAAGAATGCCTATTCTGCAATCACATTCACGTAAGTAGGCCTAGACAGTTTATACTTGAAAATTAAAAAAAATAATAATAAAAAGATAAAAGAGAAATGGATTAGCATACTTTTGTCACAAAGGTAGAACAAAGTGCTTACTTATATGATTAACTTTTTGTCAGTTTACTGAAATCAGGACGAACATTTATTTCCACAAATTTTACAAATACTATGTCGTCGTCAAATCCGAAGATCATACTTCAGACCTGCCAAACAATTTGTACGTTTTTTTTCCAGGAGTCCCACAATGTTAGATTTAATATTTCCCAGAGTTCCATCAAAATTTTATGAGTACATACAATACTCGGGACTTGCATAAAGATTTATCACTGTGATTATCGAAATATAGAGGATGAGTTTTATTAGATTTTGAACCCTTTTTTATCTACATTTTTGAAACCGTATTATTTGCTTACTTGATTTCGATTTTCATAAACTTGATATCATTTTGCCGCTTAGTGTCAACAATGTCAAAGAGTTTAACGCATTGTAAAGTATGCTTCGTAATACTGATTATCTATGTAATTCCACTTTACATCGCATATATAATACGGAAGTTATTGATGAATTACCTGATTAAGTGTAATTGAGTGTGTAAGCATCCAACGCTACTCAAGTAATAATTAAGCTTGCTGAAGGGCTAACAGAATAAAGAAATTGAATTGAAATGAGAAAGAAAAAAGAATATTTTAGGGGTATTTCTAGTAGTTATTTTGTGTCAACGCCAGAATTTTGAAGTATTTAGGGCTTATGCCAGAACGACAACAACAACACCCCACCACCCCACCCCACCCCACCCCACCTGGGGCCGCGGTGGCCGAGTGGTTAAGTTGTCCCGACACTTTAACACTAGCCCTCCACCTCTGGGTTGCGAGTTCGAAACCTACGTGGGGCAGTTGCCAGGTACTGACCGTAGACCGGTGGTTTTTCTCCGGGTACTCCGGCTTTCCTCCACCTCCTAAACCTGGCATGTCCTTAAATGACCATGGCTGTTAATAGGACGTTAAACAAAAACCAAACCAAACCCACCCCACCACCACCACCACCCCCAAATAGATGGCAAGTTCAAATTAAAAACAAATTATCAAACACAACAACCAGCTATTACCCCATCTAAAAATGTTAACAACCTCGAACAATTTCAACCGATACTGCTAGTTCATGGTATACGTATAATGCCCGGTCCTGTCTTGAACAAGTTATTGAGCACCGTTTATACATGCAATCTTTCGACTTCAAAAGTTTCAACAACTATCTAAATGTTGCAGTTGAAGAAAAGGAAAGGACGATCTCATTACTGGCATTAAACCAAGCTATCTAATTAGTCCGTGATCTCACAAGCGACATCCTGTACATGCACATGTAAAAAAAAAAGTATGCCGTGATGACCATGACGCCATGAATTCAGAGACATAACAGAGCAAACGAGCTGATCCAGCATAATCCGGAACGACGATATTTACCACAATGGCATCACGCATCACAAGTTTGACAGGAAGGAGGTCCTGCATCTGTATACCCAGGGTCTTGACTATCTCTAAGGGTATTGAACTCTGGCACCCTGTATCTGCCACCATGGATATAGTGACAGATTTAAGCTTGGGTGAAATGTGAAATGATATTCGAAATTTTGATACTTGCTTAATTGTCTTAATTTTCACACTAATCATTGAAGTTTAAGTAAATTAACAATTGTTTGTTTGTTGTACTTACAATGAAACAAATTCGAATAAATATGGCACCTGCAGAGTCTGAACTGCAATCTTCGTCATCTTGCCTTGTTCCTTTTGAGCAATAAATGACACAACCTCATCCAAGGTACGGTCTGTCTTCGGATCACCCAATAAGTTTGACCTGATTTCAGGGTCAGCAATACCCCTCACCAGGTTGTCCATTATCATCTCATCACTATAGTCAAACACATGAGTACAATTTTGTTCCTTGTAGGCGGATTTGTACTGGCATAATGCAGCCCGACTTCGGAGAGAAGCTAGAAATGTCCTAGTACCAGTTCAAGGTGACTTGGTCATCCTGCTGAGCTTCATGTGGCGTACCAGGGTGCTCTCGTCCTTGACAGCCAAGCGGTTGATGGCTGCTAGAAGATCTGGCAACATCTCGCTGAATATTACGGAGTAAGTGTGTACACAAACCATTGTCAAAGAAGTAAAACAATGCGGTAGGCAGGAAATTGTCGGCTATGGCCATCCTAACCTTATACATGTCCGAATGTCTAGTAAAAGCTGACCATTGGTCTGGGTCACATCCAGCTGATATCGTAGGCGAGTCCAACTTCAGACGTCGCTGTTGTTGAAGTTGAGAAGGGGGATGAATTGGTACGGCATGAGAAGTCCTGTCATGAATCTTAGGGGCCATGGCCAGGCCAGCTGCGACGTCGTCTGCAAGATACTGGGGCCTCCATTCACATCCCTGTACTGGACAATGTATGCGGGGCATGATTGGAGACACCGGTACAAATCTCTCAGAAGACTACGATGGGGAGAGGGTGTCGGCAGTGCTCGAACAAATCATAGATGTGATGGTAGCAGTCATCAATGAGAATCAACAACTTCCTTTGTCAAGATGGCTTCACTTTCATTCAATCAAAGGATGACTGCTATCTGCAATGCATACACATAATATAATGATTAGTTCATCAGTCAGTAGTTATCGGCCAGTTTGTGTGACAGTTGCAGGATAAATAGAATTACACTTGTCCAGCAAAATTCAAATCCTTCAATATGAGGCTAACAAAATATCAATCCGCCCTCTTACCATCATGCAATGGGGACAGAAGGTACAATTTTACGAGTAAACATAACCACATTTATATCTAGGCTTTACACTGTGTTTGAGAGTACAAATACATTTTTAGTTAGTCCGAGTTTCCTCACGACCTGACACCATGTCTAGTGTAGGGCCAGAGCGCACTTCTATATGAAAACGTGGAATTATCAGACAGCGTTTGGGGTCGTTAAGAATTTGGTGCAAATACCAAAAAATCGGGTGTGACATAACACCTACCTTAATTATATGGATAAATGAAGTAATTATTTACCCCATAATACTCATTAAGTCCCATCTACATTGTAGGTGTTTAATCCGTCCGTATAGTACCGCAGCCTCCCAAAACACACATACGCACTCACCACACACATGCATGTCGCACACACGGGATGCCGTCCTTAAATTGCCTTAACTGTTAATAGGATGTTAAACAAAATAAACCAAACTAAACCCTCGCTTTACGCGAGTCAAAATTTCACACTGTTGACCCGCCATTTTGTAAGTGACAGTACAATTAATCATCCGAAGCGGAACGCAGTGGACCGAAAAGACCACAAACCATTTATTGTGTTTTCTACTTATAGAGATATTATTTCCCAAAACATGTGATATTTAATTCTAAAAATCATTATTTATGAATTATAAGCAGTAAAATATATAGAATTAAATGTATTTTTTTCTTTTCGCTCCATCGCGCACTGATTAGTGTAATTAGGCCGCCCGCGACCTACATAGTTAGCAATATGGCGTCGAGTCAAGTATGATATTTTGACTAGCGTAAAGTGAGGGTATATACTGACGGAATAGATATCTCATTGATCCATGTAAGGTAAGTGTTATGTCAAGCCCGATTTTATTGTATTTGCACCAAAATGCCACGTGCGCTCTTGCCCTACACCAGACATGGTGCCAGGGCCAGACGAAACTCGGGCTAATTTTTAGCAAACCTAGCCCTAAGGGCCGGTGAGGTTATGCCATGGCACAGCGTCCATTGTCCGTCAATATTTATTTAATTACTTTCAGTTCCGAATGCCTGCGTGGAATTTTATGAAAATTGTTGTTGGAGCATTGTAACGGTGCGTGCCCAGTATATATCTAACCTGTTGTAACAAAACATAAAGATTGCCGACCATATATACAAAACAATGGCTAGTCTACCTGACTCATATACGTATCGATTTAACACTGTGATAGCCTGAATACAACCTATACCTAGAATGCTAATGTATAACAATGTACCTACACATGAACACCCTGTACCGCAACACACATGTGATCACGTCAACTTGACCGCGAAACATGTACACCGTGATCATGACGGCGACTACCGTTACCGAGACACTCTTTGACCGAGTCACCCGTTTACCAAAACACGGCAGACACTTATCTTGGTACCTGCCACAATATCATTTAACACAAACGTCGCCCTGTACTGTGATACTCCGTAACGATACGTGATAACGGTATAACAGTGGATTTACCTTTTATTTAGTATTCATTCGTCCGAGAGATAACGAGAGAGAAAGCATGCTCGTCTATATATTTTTAGTTGAGTAAAAGGAGAGAGTGGAAAACAAGAGAGGGGAGTTTTTGGTCGGATATACCATAGCTGTCGTGCAGACATGGTCACGTGGTTTCAGTGTTTCCGTTGGAGGGGTCACTACTCTTTGTCAATAACTTCCGATCTGAGGAATAGTCCATGTGAAATGATATTCGAAATTTTGATACTTGCTTAATTGTCTTAATTTTCACACTAATCATTGAAGTTTAAGTAAATTAACAATTGTTTGTTTGTTGTACTTACAATGAAACAAATTCGAATAAATACACACACAAAAAAGAGACAACATTAACATATTAATACACCGTTCATGACTTCCGGTTGATGTAGCTGTGTACCACTACGTATACATGTGTGTCGTCTGCTACAAATTGTCCTATTCTCTTTGTATAGTATGCATGTACTTGTGCGTTTGGTAGGACTTTGATAATATTGGTCATAAATTATTTGTGGCAAAGTTAATTCAGTTTAATAAGGTATATTGGTATTAAGAGTTGATAATCATGTCATGGGTCTGAAGGGAGATTAATTCTCATGTGCTTATTATTAGTATTATTGATCAGATATTAGGCCTAGGGTGTGCACTCAGCCTTAAAACCCAAAACATCAACTGTGATATGACTAATGGAGGTCGCCATTAGTCTGTGTATTTCTTTACAATTTAGTAATACGACCTTTTGGAGGACAGGTAAGTGCTTATCATTTCATATGATAGCAGGCTGGAGGTATGTACACGATAAACATGCGATCAATCACTTATCAATAATCATCCTTTACTTTGTTCTTCATCTGCGATTACCAAAATGTTGCTATCCTTCACATTAAAAAACGGCTAAAAATATCATATAATATAATAATAAAAGCGGATTGAAAACAGTATCAGTTAGCATCCTTTACTGTGTTCCTCATCTACGATTACCAAAATGTTGCTATCCTTCAAATTGAAAAACAGCCAACAGAAAAATATCTACATTAATAAATGCCTGCACTGACTTCGACTAATTAAGGAGTCGTCTCAAAAACACAAAACCGAAAATATTTGTAAATGAATTGTAAGTATTTTCATTTTTATTCATCATGTGAGTTATAAAGTCAAAAGAGAAAAAGGTAAGAAGGGAACTCTTATTTCGTTTTGGTTTTTGAAATATCGAGCAGGCATTTGTTTTTGTGAATTGTTTTACTCGGGTAGGTGAGACAGTTATAACACAGCGTATGACTTGTACAGGTACATAGCTAGCGGCGCGAGCTTGAATTGTCAGCCTCCAGCGATCGACACGTGCCGAAAACTGCGTTTTGGCAGTCATAGTGATATAATTGAATACAACTGACATTCTTTTTAGACAGAGTTAGAATGGTTGAATATTACGCCGGAGACCCGAATTATGTCAGTCAACTCGACAGGAATGTGTGTTTTCCTATTTTATACTATGAACACATGTATAGTAAAATATAAGTTCCTTGATAAACTGTACTCGTAAATGACGTTGTGTTTTGCTTTTGTGAAAAACGACAAGGGGACCAAGAAATAGATAAGTCTAGATGTTTATTATGTGTATTCCGGATCATATTCTGTACATTTTGTCTGTACTGTTGTAATCATTTGTAATAAACATATTGGAATGAATTAAATTGTATATATTAGATTGTAAAATGTGTCAATTGTAGACCTCTGAGGCTACTATGTCATAATACGTAGTAGTAATTTTGTATAACAATCTTTGAGACGACATATAAACAACAATCAATCTGTACATGACATGCATGTTCAGTGAAGCAAATCTTTGTATCTGTTAATCGGCATAATTGCCGTCCTATCACAAGGAGACTTAACATGAACATACCGCAGCCTCCAAAAACACACATACGCACTCGCCACACGCACGCATGTCGCACGCACGGGAGGCCGTCCTTAAATGACCTTAGCTGTTAAAAGGACGTTAAACAAAATAAACCAAACCAAATTGTACCTGTTAATTGAGGTTACAGTATATATATTCATACAATATATATTATGCTTCGTGTTCCGCTTCAGGAGACATGAGAAAGAGATAGTATTTATTCACCCAGCCGTGTGTGTATCGGGTACTTGTTAAATGCCTAACGAAAGCAAAACGAAACGAAACAAAATGAAAAATAAGTTTGATTTGAATTCAAACGAAATAAAGTAAATGTTGCTAAAAAAAACGGGAATTCCCTTTATCAAAGAGAGTAAATTTGACCTCCTTCTTAGGGGGAAACATGAGACTCCGGGGTTACTACTTCCGTGAAATACGTAGAAAAGAACTCGAAAATTACGTATTACCAGACACGGCTTAGCTGGGAATTAGATGTACACTGTATTTTGATACTGAAATGAGTGTTGACAATTTTTGCTTCAGTAAAGTACTCTGCCACTTTTATAGGGTAATTGTGAGGATATTAGGTCATCCATTTCTGGAAAACATTTAAGGAGGTATTGCATAATGTCATTTTACCTGTAGTTAATAAAATAAGAATAACAAATTATAATTAAGAAGCTAACGAAACAATGTGTATATGAAAAAAGAAACATGCGTATATGTATCATGAGTATTGGAATTAAAGTGACTGCTCAAATCACTGTTGAACTACGGTTTAAGATATATCACAGACTACACTGTAAGACTTTCCCTTAATAACGAGTATTAAAAGTGCCCGCAACCGTGTTTTGCAAATGCCGAAATGAGTGCAAACAAATAGCATTATATTAATCCAATAGGACCTACATGAATGTGTATGTTAGGTTGTAAGTAGAATGCTCGGCAAACTTGGGAAACCTGACGTGGTAACATGATTAGTAAATCTTTATACTGTAAGTGTCTTGTAATAAACGAATAACGAACCGATTTATATAATAATAAAGAAAATATGAAAAAAGCACGATTGATCACAAACACGTGTTAACTAACGACAGGACACTTACATCAGGCGCTCTTTGAGTTCTGACAACTTTCTTACAACTACATGAAACACAGACTAGCACATTTAAAACAATAAAAAATATAGTGCCCATTACTCCCGCATGTGGGTAATGTTGCACATCATTCTGCTGTTCATTAGTGTATTCATATAACATATACATCGTTGTACATTTATTGCTCCTGTTCATATTCGGAAGACGTCGCATTGCTTACAGTTCCCGCGTTGTATCTGCACTACATGACACAAAGGCTGCTTTGTATTTTTCTTAGTTTGAATCTACCAACTTGTAAGAATAACCAAAACATTTTACATGAAACACGATATGGTCTTGGAAGTATCTGCAAATAAGTTATTTAAATAATTACAATTTATACCCCAAATGTACTAGCGTTTGTTCGTTTCTATGACTCTCTAATATCGAAACATGAACATTAATACTTGCTTTATAAATCGCCTCAGTGCATCTCGTTACTCAACATAAATTCTTATAAAACAAATGTAACAAGTACTGATTGCAATGGGGACCATTACATATGTCCTCCAACAGTAACCCCCTACAGTCATACCATTGTGTTTGGTATCCCTCATAACCTATCTATACCAATTTTCTCTTTAATCTGACAATTCCTTATTTCGACCAATCTTAGGCCTCTATTTCGTTACCGTGGCAACCAAGCTTGCCGCAAATGTTACTCTTTTATTCGGCATCAGATTACACCATAAAGCTAAAAATACTAACTCTGAAATAGATTGGGCTAATTTTAGACATACAAGGAATGAAACTGTAGATCTAATAAGGGATGCCAAAAGAAATTACTATGATAACTTGCAAAAATCTTTACATGATAAATCTATTCCTGCTAACAAGTGGTGGAAAATAGCTAAGTCAGTAATGAACTGTAATAATATATCTAATAGTTTACCTCCGCTATGTGATAATAACACTGTTATCCATCATCCATTTGATAAAGCTGAATGCTTAAACAATTATTTTTGCTCAATATCTACATCCACTCCTAACCTTGAACCCCCTGATCCACCTGATAATAACTTTCCATTTAGAATAGAAAATATCACTATCACTGAACAAGATATTAAAGATCAACTATTAACACTTAATGATAAAAAACCTCCTGGTCCTGATAACATTATACCAAAAATAATCAAACAATTAACCCCATCTCTAATACATCCTCTAACATTACTCTGCAATAAAACTCTTGAATCAGGTATTATACCATATTCTTGGAAAGCAGCTAACATAAATGCAATTTACAAAGGGAAGGGATCAAATAGTGATGTTTCCAACTATAGACCTATATCTATCACACCATGTTTTAGTAAAATAATTGAAAAAGTTATTTTTAAATATTTGTTTAACTATATGAAAGACTGTGATATAATTACAAAGCACCAGTCAGGTTTTTTACCAAAAGACTCCACTATTAACCAATTATTAGAAATATATGATACTATTGTAAGTAACTTGGATAAAAATAATGAAATTAGATTTATCTTCTGTGATATCAGCAAAGCCTTTGATAGAGTATGGCATGAAGGCCTACTTTATAAACTAGAAACTTATGGTATTAAGGGGAAAGTACTACAGTGGTTTAAGAATTATCTCTCCGACAGGAAGCAAAGAGTCTCAACAGAAGGATTTTACTCAACATTCAAAAATATAAACGCAGGTGTCCCTCAAGGCTCTGTACTTGGTCCCTTTTTATTCTTAATATACATCAACGACATAACCGACTGTGTTCAAAGTAAAATTAAACTCTTCGCTGATGATACTTCACTGTATGAAATAATTAACGATAACCATATTGAAATAGCTGGAAAACTAACTAATGATTTAGATAATATAGATACATGGGCAAAAAATTGGGATATAAACTTCAATCCGTTAAAAACAGAATCAGTACTTTTTTCCAGAAAAAGGGAGATAATCAACCCTGATATCCTATTTGCTAATGATACAATCAACTGTGTCTTGGATCACAAACACTTAGGACTAACTTTTAGTAGCGACGGTAAATGGAACCATCATATAACAAATATCCACAATAAAGCATACAAAAGAATGAACATATTAAGATTACTAAAACATAAAGTTGATAGAAAAAGCCTTTTGACTATCTATATCTCGTATATAAGACCAATTTTAGAATACGGTGATGTAATCTGGGATAACTGTACAAACCAAAATAAAAACTACTTAGAATCAATCCAAGTAGAAGCGCTGAGAATAATAACAGGATTAAGAAGGGGGACATCTCATGATAAATTATATACTGAAACTGGCATTGAAACTCTTGAATGTAGAAGAAAGAACCATAAACTTATATTAATGTACAAAATACTGAACAAAGAAACACCAAAATACCTTGCAGACATTGTTGAACAACACATTAATGATAACACATGTACACATGTTAGATATCCACTCAGGAATAATCGACTATTCAATCCTCCATTTTGTAGGACGGAAAATTACTCAAATAGCTTTTTCCCATCAACACTGAATGAATTTAACCAGCTAGATAGAGAAGTATTAAATGCTAGTTCATTGAACAAATTCAAAACACTTATTAAATCTACAGGTAATAATAATAATAATAATAACATATTAGAGATAACTGATACTTTCAAGTATTACGGACTAAGAAAATATAACATACTACTCTGTCAACTAAGAAATAAAGCCTCAAACCTAAACTCTGATCTTCACAAAGATCATCTAGCTGAGTCTGCAGCATGTGCATGTAACTATGAAGATGAAAATATACACCACTTTATGTTTGAATGTCCCATATTTATTGATGCTAGACAACTTCTAATTCAGAACTTAGCACAAATAAACCATTTAGATGATCACAACCATTATAATGCTAGTACTCTTCTAAAAGGATGTAGTTTATGTAACACTAATGTCAACATAAATATTCTAAAATTTGTAACACAATATATACAAGAAACTGGAAGATTTAACATATAATCTAACATGCAATATATATCCCACCCATGCCACACACTCCCACACACAAACACATATATTTTTATCAATTAGTAAAATTCATAGTAATTTAGTTATGCATATGTTATATATGACAATTCTATATTGATTCTGGGTAAATCTCAATTATATATATATGTAGCACATACAGTACCCTGCAAGCAATATAACATTATGCAAATGGGCAAGATTGGACTGGATGGAAGTTGTCATAGTATTATTAAGTTATATAAAGTAACAAATTTCCCAAAATAATTAAGGGTAGATTGATAACACTTTTGACTACTCCAGTTTTTTTGTTTTTTTGTTTTTTTTTGTAATATGTATTAGCAAAAATGTGTATAACATAGTTGTTGATGAATTCCCATACATCTTTTAGGGTGACTGGTCAATGTGTTTTAACACGGGGACTTTATAGGACCTGCAGCCCAAGGAAGTAATGTATGAAAATTCTATCAACAAATATGGTGTACAGACAATACCTAAATTCATATAATTTGACTCAATTTATACACACCAAAAAAAATCTACCTGGAGTGATATATACTTCATTATTTAAATTATACTCTAATCTACTGTTAATTTATGATTTGGCAATTGTATGTATCAACTACGTAAATTAATATATATATTCATATATATGTTCCTGTTAATATATATAAAATTATGTATACTACTTCTGTTATATTCGAGATTAAAAAATTGTTACCTGTATATATGTTTATATGGAGATGACTTAAATAGGCTATGCCTGATGTCAGATCCATTTGTCGAATTAAATGACAATAAAATGTGTTGAAATTGAAATTGAATTATTCGGCATCCCTAAAACCTCGTATGTACCAATGTTTACCCTATTGGCCATCTTGGATATCCGATCGCGAAAAAAATCTATGTGTGCATACACCCCGCCCTTCATGAGGATGAAGTTTCATGGAGAATCTCCCTGTAGGTTCCGAGAAAAGTGACGGAAGAAACAAGAAAAACGATAATAAAAGAAACGGATTGAAAACAATATGCCCCCCCCCCCCCCCCCCACACACACACACACACACACACACACACACACACTTTATTTGGGGGACATAATGAAAATAATAAAAACTATTGTTCAATCGGTCTCAAAAAATTTGTCACGAAATGAGGGGAAACATGCCCATTAGATATCGATTTCGAAATTAAGTCCACTTTGTACACTGCAGAATAGTTTCATATAAATAATTATTATAATAAAGATTGAACATTTTTCTTTCATTTTTAAGTATACCAAAGAAGTACATCATGTTTATTTAAAAAAAAAAAAAAACAATTCCGTAATGAGATGCACTGGACAATTTTCCCGACCAATGTTGTCCCTCGTGCCGGTTACGTGACTACGTAGGTAAGTAGGATAACTAGTGCAAGGTCCAGTAAAGACAATATGGGTACAAAATAACCGAATTACGGTTAAACTAACGGGAAAGACAGATTAAATGTTAGTGTTACATTAATCCAGCATTACTTTCCAAATGACAAGAGCGCTAAAGTCAGCCCCGAAATACCAACTGCACCAAGAACAAATTGTCTGTTTTGGCCCCTATCCGACTAATAGAGTTTTAACAAATGAGATCCTGGCAATATTTCTGTTAGAAAAGTATTAAGTTTTTACTTCAAGCTCTTACCTCGGGTTGCAATGTTATATTTTGCTGGGTTCCTGTACATAAGGTAATGTCCTTGTAATGAATAAAAAGATTGCACCGCAAAATCAGCATTATCACTTCCGCGAACTCATTTTAAATTGCATTTTACCGATTTTAAGACGTTTGTAAATATATGCTATCATCGATTTGGGAAAATGAAATGATTTTATATGGACACAACAAATTACAGTCGACTGAAGTTAATACCGGTGAAAAGTCGCCTCGATACAAAGACAATTGTTCGGACAAGGTTGTCATTTGCCTTGGGATGACCAATACAATTATAGTACAGGGTATTCCAAAAAAGATGTCCCCACTTTGGAAGCCTTTTCCTTTTTCCCCAGACAAGATTATTACAATCTGTCAATTGCATTCGAGAGAAAATATATTCATAATTTGTTTTTATCTCAGCTCAAAAACTGATGATATTATCATTTCCTTTGATGATGTCATTGCTGACATCAACAACATCATCAAACTCTGGAAATACATATGTACGCTACTGTTTCCAAATTTGAGCAACATTTGATGACAAAAGAAAAACCATTTCTGAGGGACCGAAGTGTAGCATAAAATGACGTTACATGTTGCATTAGTGGTAAAATTGACCTCAAATGACATTTTTGAATTTTGCATTCATTTGGCAATGCTACTTGAAAGCTTTAGTTTATATAACACACTAATAAAATTATATTATTATACTCTTTAATCTAATACATGTCATATATCCATACTTAATGTTACATTGTTTTTATAATGTCGGGAAGTCGGGACAAGGTTTTGGAACACCCTGTACATTCCTACTAATTAAAGCGTGCCCAGTCTCAGTGCATCAAATGCAATGAACCATTTATAAACTATTAAACATATTTGTTGAATTGCATTGATCTACAGCCACAAGTTGACAGCATAAATAATAACATGATGTATATTGATACATGTATACCAATTCTAAATAATGCAATATGAATAAAGTTTACAAGTAATGGGATATAAATGAAGAAGAATACTGCATGTTAGCCCTTTTTTTATTTGATTTCAACATATTTTATTTCCATATTTACAATATGATAGGGTACAAGTAGTCCAACTTATATGAATCGTTTTCCCAAAGAGAATTTGTACAATTATATTATAAGATGACATATTTGGTATTTACATTATATTTTTCAGAGAGAAAGAGGGGGGGGGGGGGGGGGGGGGGGGGGTGTTTTTGGATTAAGTTAAATAATCATGATAATAGATTATAAATTGAATAAACAATCCAATAAACTTTTCCGAAAACTTTTCCGATGCCGATTACATGTTTGCACTATTTATTTTGAAAATCAATCTGCTACAACTAATGTTCGTCACAACCTGTGCTTTCTCCGGTCGCTTTCTTGCCTTCTGAAATATCCGTTTTACCCTTGCCATCGGCATAGGAAAAGATTTTTATAAACACACGTAAATTTACATATGAACATATATTAATCTACAACACAACGATAAAGAGGAGAGAAAGATAATTAAAATCTGTTTGAATCAACAATGTACTTCTGAGTGTTTTAGCATATCGTAACATTATCCTCTATTGATAAATCACTGTTTCCATATAGTAGTAGTTCCAGGTCTTTGAAATTGTTTAGATTCCGGTACAATTCAATGTTCTGCTCTACATAACTAGCAAGACGAAGAAAAAAATTTATATGTATCCTCAATAGGATGTCCACATTGACAGTGTCGTTAATAAATCAGATGAGATCGTTAAAAGGGTCATTATTTAAAGTGATACAATTATTCCTTAATCTTGCATGCACAATATTAGACTTTAGACTTTCCAAAATAGTAATAATAAGGTACCTTTGTCCAAAATCTAGTTGATTTCAACGCGAGGACAAAGTACTGTTCGGGAGGCCGAACCCGGGGCCCCGTAACTCTGACGGCATCCATCATCAGATATACAAATATTGATATCCCTGAATAGATATTGATGTATTCATAGAACAGTACTAAAGGATTAAAATTTGATTTTCAATCCTAAAATAAAACAAACAAAAAATTATGGTTCATTATTGGATCGGTATTCTTTCCTGGTGTTGAAGAGAAGGGGCTGCGGTGGCAGAGTGGTTATGGTGTCCCGACACTTTATCACTAGCCCTCCACCTCTGGGTCGCGAGTTCGGAACCCACGTGGATTAGTTGCCTGGTACTAACCGTAAGCCGTTGGTTTTTCTCCGGGTACTCCGGATTTCCTCCACCTCTAAAACCAGGCACGTGCTTAAATGACCCTGGCTGTTAATAGGACGTTAAACAAAATAACCCAAACCAAATGTTAAAGAGGCGATGTTATGGATACTTCATCAAAGTAAATCTACTTATCACAGCTAGTAAATCAGCAAGTTATACTCTATGTTACCATTAATAGCTACCTCTGATTTATGCATCTACTAAACTTCAACACATGTTGTGTTCTATTATACAAATATATCATTGGTGTCAGTGCAATAGTCAAGAATATTTGACACGAGGTACTAGTAGTCTAGTAATCGACCGATGCTCTATTGCACGAGGTCTGCGGTTACCAGTACCGAGGGTCAAATATTCTGGACTATTGCAGACACCCATGGCATACTCGTGTTATTACATAATCATTAAAGCAAACTTAGACTCACTGTCATCTTGACTTTCGTGAAGCCTAGAATTTGCCATGACTGTCGACTGGCAGCGTTGACATCTGAGTGACTATAAAGACGCTGGAAAAGGTAGGACTCTTTTTAGCCGTGCAAAAGAATACAAATACGTCATGGGTATATGTGCAATAGTCCAGAATATTTGACTCTCGGTACTTGTAATATTTTGCTGTTCTATTGCACTCGACTTCGGCAAAATATTACTAGTGCCGAGGGTCAAATATTCTTGACTATTGCACAAACACCAAGTATCTACTTGTTTTATTACATAATCACTAAAACACACTTAGAATCACTGAAATATCGACTTTCTTGTAGACCTGAGAGTCGCCATGGCTGTCGTCCGGCAGTGTTGACATCTGAATGACTAATTCCGAAACGTCATAGGTGTTCAATAGTTAGCATGTGACCAAATTCCGAAGCGTCACAGGTGTTCAATAGTTCGCACGCGTGACCGTACAATAGTCATTTTAGCCGTGCAATACTTCATTATATACCTTATACGTATAGTTAAGGAAAATTAAACGCATTTTGTAATATATACCGAGCCCCTGTCAGGGCACGAGGCATAAAGTTGTCTTTCTTGACATTTGTGTTACGATGTTATATATCAAATATTTGCACAGTGACTTATATGCACTATGTCGGTGATCCGAAGGTACAGATTTGAATTTCTTATCGTACTTGCATTGTTATGAATATTTATAATATGTGTCCATTTCGCATTCATGTAGGATCCAGGAATTCATATCATCTAAAAGACGACTTCGACTATGATCATGTCAGGGTATCGGGCCGACCATCTTTGAGCCATTGAAATGTTTTTTTATAACGCCGGTGTGGTGTAGCGGTATAAGCTGGGGGTATTTTTGTCCAGGCGACTGGGTGCCGTAGATCGTGAGCTCGAGGCCTGGCCAGGGCACGAGTCATAAAGTTGTCTTCCTTCGTAAGTTGAGTTACTGTGTTATATATCAAATAATTAGCACAATGTATCATATGCACTATGTGCTGGTGAAACGAAGGTAGACTTGAATTTCCTGTCGTAGATGTACTGTGATGAATATATATATATATATAATAAAATAAAAAGCCAAACACAGATCTGCTGTCTCCCTAGTACTTTCGCGGCTACATTCTGCCGCTCTTCAGGGGATTATGAATTTTATTCGGTACATCCTATGACGTCATAGTTTGATGACGTCATAATAGTAGGTTACATAATTTAATAATATATATATATATGTATATAACTTTGGCCACTAGGTAGTTTACAACTGTATGGTTGACTATTAGTCACGGAGGTTGGACATAACATTGTAGCTGGTTGACAATTTTTTCCCGACCCAAGTTGCCTTAAACTTTCAAAGTAGTCTGTTACTTTATATACAGCTGAATTAGCATATAACTGAATTAAGGCTCTATCCTGTGAATACAGTTAATATGACGATACGACACTCGTAACACATTTGTAAACCTAATACGCATTGCTGGCTTTTCAAATTAGCTTTTAAAAAAAACCATTTTAAAGCGTCTTAAATGGAACAGACACCATATGTAGATTTTTCAGTAGTAAATGCAGTCACCCGCAAATTATTTTTATAACTTTTTAAATTCTCTTCTGTTCACCTGGTTACATTTTGTGTAACACATATAAACCTATATGCTGTAGATGTGCTGGACTTTTATATTTAGAAAGGAATGTGTGTATGTTTTAATTGCAGAAGAGGAATCGGCAGGTACAACGCTTGAGGAAACCCAGCAGACTAGAAGACAATATGGTCCTCACTAAACCAGACACGGGCTGGGCATGGGTTGTCATGATGGCGTCATTTTCCATTTTCATCATCAACGGTTTTCTTTGTTACGGGTATGGTATGGTTCAGATTGCTCTGTTAGAAAGATTTGACGATAGCATTGCCAAGACGTCTTTGGTAGGATCACTGTTTTCAACATTTTTGTCTTGTGGAGGTAAGTAATCTTGTTTTCATTTCAACAATAATTGCATAACCAACTTTAGGTCGGAACAGACAAACGTATTTGCTCTTATTGCAGTAAATACATGTATGTCTTTGGGGTATTACGTAGGACAAATGAAAAGAGAAGTATATCATGTTTATAATGCAGATTCCCGGAACTAAACTATACCAAAAACAGTCATCTATCCTGACTTTCTTCCTCTCTGTCGTATATAATCTTAGAAACAGAAATTTCGACAATTATTCAAATCGTCAAATAATTATACAAATGTATTACTACAAAGCATTGTCTGTCATATTGTATTATGCTGGGTTCCCGGATATTCGGGAATACTGAGTAATGTGAAGCACTGCCAAGGCGGCCATGTTATTACCACCTTCATATATTAAACTTCCCTTTACAGTCTAAATACAGTGACCTTAAATTGCAAATAAGGTTACCACAGCTGCGGTAGCAACATATGGTAGCACACTACAGTAGGACAGCCTGGCCAACAGCCTGGCCATGGGCAATTATTTTGATAAGAAAATAACTCCTGTATTATGATATGCATAAAAAATGAAAAAAAAAAAAAAAATGTACACTATAATTGGTATATTCAGTATGAAGAAGTACATACAGGCTTCACATTTGTTAAAACAAAAATTAATAAATTGGTTTCGGATTTTAAATTTCCGGATTTTCCGGACTTAATTTACAACATATGTCAAAACAAGATTAATTCTGTCTTTGGGATAGAGATATTTAATTTTAAATAGGTTTCAGAAAAACAATTGTGTAGAGAATTGTGGCATTTTGGGTCAAATATCATAATATTTTGCAATTTTTGAGCATTTTTTAAGCAGTTACCATGGTATTCACAGCTCTAAAAATCACAGAAAATATCAGCTAACTTATCCTTCAGAGCTGTATTAAAATTGCAAATGTTGCACAGATTACAAATATATATACTTTATTAGAGTTTGTATGTAGGGTTAACTGGCAATGTTTACATATCTAAGACATGTGTCATATTTTTCAAAATTGGGCATTTTTATTATACACTGCTACCTTATAAGGGTTGAAAAATGTCATTTTTTTGAAAATGTGCTTAATCATGCTTGATTAAGCTTCATTTTCATTTATTGTTGCTCAAAAATACACAAAAACAATTTAAAACTGGTTAAACATCTAGCTTGTCATGTTAGTTGAATCAAGGGAGGTAACTCGCTTATGTGCACATTTTAAGGTTAGGTTGATTAAGCATAATGTTAATGAATCGGTGTTAATTGAAAAATTATTTTATGTTTTATAACAAGCCCAAAATAACTTATTGGGTATCTCACAGTCCATATAGACTGAATTCTGGTTTATTTTACCTGATTTATTACCCCGTATCCATGGAACCTATTACAGTAAGTGTTGTTTTTTTTTAAATGTTTGGTGAAACCATTATTTTCAGGTTATTTATACAATGATAAGCATGTAATTACAATATTGTCAATTATTGTCATTTACTTAGGTTAAGCAGAAAAAATAGCATTTTCCGCATAAAATGAGATCAGCGGACAGTTTCATATGATCATTGGTACATATCTGAATAACCAGGGTGGAAACAGATGACTGTGATGTCATAGGCATGACATTTTGAAATCTTGGATGTCATGTCATTGTTTATCAGTTAGAATAGTGCATGTGTTGCTAAACTGAGGTTTGGATATGATTTTGGTTATTTATTATGACACCATTGAGTATTTATGACGTCATAGATACCATCTGATTATGTCATAGTTACTGATGACGTCATATAACAAGGCTAAATTTGATAGTTGTATAGTATTTTTTGCTTGATTACATGCACAGAGACTCAAAGTACCATATTCAACTTAAAACACAACTTTATTCAAGAGATATACAGAACTATGGGAGTTTTCATTTTCAAAATTACCTCCCCTTATTACTGGATTGGGAGAAAAAGTTGTCACAATACACCTCTCAGGAAAATCAGCAATACTCGGTGACTATTAAAGATACACAGTAATCCGATATGTCATTTTGTTCGTCGGAACATATTCTAGACATTCATGGGGGTTTTAGTAGAATTAGAATTAAATAAGGTGATGTATAAGGTAGCACAATACAGTAGGACAGCCTGGTCATGGGCATTTTTTTTTGTTAAGCAAATAACTCCTGTATTATGATATGCATAAAAAATGAAAAAATAAATGTACACTATAATTGGTATATTCAGTATGAAGAAGTACATACAGGCTTCACATTGGTTAAAGCAAAAATTAATAAATTGGTTCCGGATTTTAAATTTCCGGATTTTCCGCAAGTGTGTTTACACAGGAAATTTAGTTTTGCCTACAGCGAAAAATGGATGCCCACAGTAAAGGTGAGATAGCGGAAAAACTTAATTTACAACATATGTCAAAACAAGGTTAATTCTGTCTTTGGGATAGAGATATTTAATTTTAAATAGGTTTCAGAAAAAAAATTGTGTAGAGAATTGTGTCATTTTGGGTCAAATCAAATATCATAATATTTTGCAATTTTTGAGCATTTTTTAAGCTGTTACCATGGAATTCACAGCTCTAAAAATCTAAGACATGTGTCATATTTTTCAAAATTGGGCATTTTTACTGTACACTGCTACCTATACAGCTGTGGAATGTCAACTTTTAAATGATGCATCAATATTCTCTACAAAAGCTCACGCTATCTACCGCTCGCTTGAACACATTAAAAATAAAGATGTACCGGGAACAGTTATCTATTCTGACCTTACTTGTCTTACAGAGTCTTTAACAACAGACATCTAGAAAATATCGCAACGCAAAAGTAGCATAACTTCCACCAACTGATTTAAACTTAATTTTACTAATTTTAAACCATTTGTTATTATATTTCCAATACCGATGGTCAATTGTATGAGTCAGTATGAAGACAACAAATTGTTTATCTGAATGACCGTAACGACTAAACAAAAATTGATCCGAATAAAAGTTGATGAAATTAGATGACCGACCACACGAACTATATGCGATTTGATTTCTAATTCAAACCGTATGGGAGTTTACAGTCGCCAGGATTGTTTACAGAAATTTCGGTTTTAAAAGAGCCAGGACTGCAAAACTTCTAAATGGCCTTGCCAGAATTATAATCTCTATGCAAGATGTTGTTGAAACATATTTTTTTATTCATAGAATGTAAGTTGAATTCTTCCCCTTCAAACACATTTCTTTCAAAAGTAAAAACAATAATTTTGGAAAAATACCGTTTTTAACGATACTATGTTCAAACGGCGTCTGCCTCAAAATCATTCCTGTTACTATTTTGTTAATTGTTATATGATTTAAATTATCTATAGTTAATGAATACCAATGTACAAATGTATCTATACCTCATAACACCATGTATTGAAATATGCATAAGTTACGTAAAACACAAGTTGGCCAGTCTCTTAGCTTAGAGATATAAATCCATTTTCTTCGCTTTTAGTGGATTCCCCCACACCCGAGTGGTCAACGCGTAGGATTATAGTGGCAAATAATAATCAGCCCGGATTTGATCCAAGATCATGGTTTATTGCTTTATAGCTGTTGAAAATAGGCGATCGGACGTGAAATGGTATTGGTCACCTTCCCGATCACGTGGGTTTTCTCTGGGTACTCCGGTTTCCTCCCACAGTATGACAACTAACACACTTCTTTCATGCCAACAGGAGTGCTTAACGTAATTAAGGTTGTTACGCAATTGATTTGACATAAATAGAATTTACATTGTAACAAAATTATAATGTACATTTCCGTTGGTACCAATATTGCTGATTTCTTAATGTGTAAGTAGTTTTTTTCTAAGCAAACGTAAATATTGTTAAAATATATATGATTATAAATCTGAAACCCTGATACTTTACCAAAAATTTTAATGAATTGTTATAAGGAAGTCAAGGCTTGCCTGTATATTGATATGTTCCGACTAATGGTGAAAGTTGTAATTGAAATATTACATTAATCAAAAGGAAAATTCTTTGAATATGTGTTAATGGGTAATGTTTTATTTGACGAAGTTTGTTGGCATTGGTGAATGCTGTTAAAAGGAATTCTTTAACTTAGTGGTTAATCAGCTGACCACAGAATGTTTTCTAATCCTCAATGAACAATGGTGAAAGACACAGCGGAATTTTAGATACAATAATATAAAACTGCCTATTGCCGATGATTTTGTAATTATAATTGTCATGTAATGATAATACACAGAATTTATCTGTGAAGATAAAAAAATATCTCATCTGCTCCTTAACTATAATCGGAATCAAGATATCTATTATTTTTTTCGGGCAATTCTTTAATCCCAACTATACTTTACTTTTTAACAAATTATTCAAACATGTCCATCTTTTGACACCGGACGCAAGTAAATGCTTGAATTCCCTGAAACAAAAAACTACCTGTAATTGCACCAAAAACAATTCCGCAACCAGATTTAAAACTAGCATAATGTCGTCGAGTTGTGTAATCCCCCGATCCAATTTTATTCACCATTTTTTTTGCCATAACTACCTGCTGTTAATGGGCCTTTCAGAATGTAATCACAAGCTAACAATAGAAATACTCCTCTTCCCGGAGGTTACCTCACGATATCCCTCTTACACTCTCATATATACCAAGTTTAAGGTAGAGAAGGCGGTCGATGCAGCATGTGCTGATGCCTATATCCTCACCGCGCTGTCTACCTTCATATGTAATAATGCCCCAATTTTCAAAATTTAAACCGTTGCCATTATCTTGACATTAGATAAAATAGAAAACAATTTTACCCAAACTGTTCTAAGTTCGGTTTTTGTGTCGGTTCTAGTACAAATTTCGTTGAATTTCATGCCTGCGATCAACCTGTTACTGTCATGCATTTTATGATTGAATGATCTGATTTCAAACAGACTCGTGAGACCTTTTTTAACGTTACATACACGAACTGTTTACTTGATGCAATTTCTGCGTCTCTGATATATGTATATTTGCGAGCAATAGAACTATACAATAAAATGAAATGTGTTTTGCAGCTAGCCGATATCAGTGAAACTTATTATATGTTTGCCTTTCAACATTTTAGTTCGAATTTGATGCGTTTATTTCTTTGACTGTCCTTCTAGCTTAGTGTTGCTTGGCCCTAAATGTCTCAAATTGTCGATTGGCCGTTAAACAATACAGTACAGCTCAAAGTATAATTCATTAAATACTTATTTTATTTAGCCCCATTGATCTTTTAGATCGTCTCACTGACCAGTCGTAAATCAAAATTACACAGTTTTTTCTAAAATGTCAATTGGTTATTCATGGACAATACTTTTTCATTTGATAACTGAAAATAATAGAAGATGTTCATTGAATAGCCATGTTTGCTGCGTTGTTTTGAGACCAGAGTCGCCCTGTCCTTGTACCTCGATTGACCATATGACGAGTAAGAACTCGTATTCATTAGAAAATACAGGGAAAACTCAAATATTCCCTGTATGGACATATGACATTGTAGAGCAGACCTTGTATGTAAAATTAATGGCATTATCAACATTTTATGTTTAGGCGTGTTAGATGGGCTGCTGATCCGACGCTACAGTTGTCGTCTAGTTGCCGTCGCCGGAGGACTAGTGATGACTATCGGGATTTTCGTCAGTGCGTTCATGACATCATTGGATTGGATAATAGTTACCTTTGGTGTCGTTGGAGGTATCTATAAAACAATATAGTTACATTGACATGCCCGGTTATATTAGAGACTAGCGAAAATCAGCTCTTGCTCATTTTGACAGTTATTGCAGTTAGACCTTGTTTGCCAATTCATAGCAAATATTTGGTAGCAACACCCTTATAATAGGGAACAACCAACCAATTGAAAAAATATATTTTTGAAACAGCCCCTGTGTATAGAAAGTTGAGGCAAGGATAAAATGTCTGGCAGCCACTGATTGGCCAGTATGTTATTAAGTGAGAAAATAGATATGTAGCCTGATAGGTAACTATTAATAAGAAATGTTGATATAAATTTCGTAAGTCCGATTGATTTTTTTCCCAAAAGTTCAGGTAATAATAATAAACAGGTAAACATTTAAGATTTTTGAGAATTTTTACTGCGAAATTCACCCATTTTCAAATTGTTTACCCTGGAGAAAATTTGAGCTGAAGGACCCAACTTGTTTTTTTGATTAGGTGTTATATCAGACCCTAAACTTTTGTTATAAACCATAATTGTCATATTGAATTCAAGAATTTGAATGAAATACTCCAAAACGTTAACACTATAGTATATGGGAAAACAATTGGTTGGTTGGTCCCTATTACAACTTATATTTAAGCATTGAACTGTTATGAAATGGTAGTATACAGTCGATATGAATACAATTTGGGTGACAGATCAATAGAATGTCGCCGGTTACATTCATAAAGATTTTTTATTTACTGTAGGTTATGACGCGTTTAAATTTGCCGCTTACCCTATCACTGACGTCATCAAGTTCAAATACCGGAATTGCCGAAATTGTCAGAAGGAATAATATAGTCCCTGATGACGTTATTAATAGCAAACACATAAGATTGTTTTTGCACAATTTGGCTTTATTTTTTTTATTTCATATTCGTTTGTAGGTTTCATCAAATTGTTCACAATTGCATAATTTCTGATTGTTTAAAATCGAAACTGTTTTTTCTGCGTAATGATATAAAGTTAATATTTAGAAGTGATGCGGCGTTGAACGGGTATTGCACAGGACAGACTCGATTCCTCGGAAACACTTATGTTTCTATCGACTGGATTTACGTTATTTTAAGAAGAATATCAGCTCTTAAATTCAAAATGAAAGTCGTCTTCACAGTAGGGGAAACGATTCCAAGGATATTTCGTTCGAAACAGATTCAAGTCTAACCAGTCGCATCTTAGCAGACGATTTTCAACTTCACAGGGGCTTGATTTTGTAAGATAGGTCTTTGACATCAGTAAATAACCACAATACTAAAATCCAGTTTGCCTACACATACACAACCGGAAACCATGTCGATACTCCCGATATTTATACAAGATTTGTTTTTACTTTTAATGTTGTCGTGTCTTGCATTTCTGAAAATTCGGAACGAACCCCTGTGTGTATGATGACATTGACAATTTGATCACATTTCGTATAGATCAAGAATTGCACTTATAGTAATTTCGTGTTGACTATATTTTTCTAATTATAAAATGATACTCTCATAACTTGTGATGTTGCTTTGTTTTTCGTTGTGGCTTCTATGAATAAATGCTAGCATTCCAAAGCTCTATAGGCCGAAAGTAACTGGCGGCCATTGTTTAACCTACAACACTTGGAGCTGTATTCCTACACTGACCGAATCACTGTAAATTGTAGTATACAGTCTCATGAATACAATTTGGTTTACTAACGACATACATGTATAGACAAATGCAACACAGAATGTAAATATATGTCATTGACATATTCAGCTTTGTTATTTTTTCGGTTGAACAATTATGGAAAATAATTGACTCTTTATTTTTTTTCAGGTGTTGGAAGTGGCATACAATACACTGCCCTCTATGTAACACTTGGTTACAATTTTAAAAGAAATGTCAATATAGCTTCAGGCTTCGCTGTTTCAGGAGTTGGTGTCGGAACTTTTATTCTTACTCCAGTATTCGCTTACCTAATGACAATCTACACGTTAGAGGGATTGTTCATCTGTTTAGCGGGATTGTCGTTACAAAGTGTTGCTTTCGGTGTAATGTTCTTTCCCTCTTCTTTAGAAATGCAACATAGACAAAATTCGTCAAATTTTCATCAAGCAAGACAAAGCGAGAATTCAAGTGAAGATTCGTTCTCTGTGGTTTTATTGAGATTGTTTAAAACATTACACTTTGTTGTCCTGTTGATTGGTATCGGTATTGGTAACTTTGGCACGTATATCGTTTATATACATTTTGCTAACTACACCAAACATAAAGGAGCAACTGAAATACAGACTGCATTCTTGTTATCGGTAATAGGGCTGGGTTCGTGTGTGTCTAGGATTTTGACTGGGTTAGCTTGCAATTCAAAAGTCATTGACGAACCCACACTATTGTTTGGTACCTATACAATATGTGGAATATTTACTACCCTGTTACCTATTTACAGTCATACATTTACCGGACAGCTCGTTTTTGCAATTGCTTTTGGACTATACGCTGGATGTCTGTATGGAATTATGAATGGAATTACTTTACGATATCTGCCCTTAAATTACCTCGGTACCGCGGTGGGAATCGAACTCGCCGTTATAGGATTTGCTATAATGACCGGACCTCCTGCTATAGGTAAATCATTACCATTTTAATAATTGAATTTGTTTGACATACACGATAAACACTTGATTAACCTTTTTTCCGTGTGCATCATGTCATGTGATCTTTTAGTGATACTACCAGTATTCGCTTCGACGTCATACGTGTCCAGACTGTGACTTTATGTAGAAATTGCTTTTAATCTAGATCTGTCGTAGTTTCGGAAAATGTAACGTTTTCCCAACCATTACAAAATATTGATATAACGCCTTTTTCGAAGATAAATATTTCTATGACTTTTGATATTGATTGCTTTATTGTAGCAGAGGTAAGCATGAAAACAGTTGATTTCTTGAATAGAGTCGCGATTTCATTCAGTGTCGTAAAAAGAGAGAGAAAAATAATCTCGGGGGGAAAAGCCACCTATTCCAACAATAACTGTATAACTGCATATTGATAATAAACTTTGATAACATGCCAGTCTCGCAGAAACGTCCCCGACTTAGGATCTTGAACTACGATAGTGACAACGATTAATCAACATTTTTTGCGATAAACAGAAAACACTGTCACATTCATACGTTCATATAGTCTGCGATTTGTACTACAGAACTGTAGACTACTATGTGTTTGTCATATTCCGGACTAAATAAATATGTAACTAATAAATTATTTATGAGTTTACTTTTCGAATAGTGATAAGTTATAAATACATTTTACATGTATATATTATATTATTTTTTGGCATGTGTTAGCAATCAGGCGCGTATTCAAACCAGTTCATAGTCCCGCCGCTGCCGCTGCATATTATTATGTTAGAAATAGGTCACTTTAGTCATTGTATATCACTCTCCTAAATTATGTATTGAAAGTTGCAAAAGATACTCACTAATCTCGTGTCTTTTGTAAATAAATATCTTACATTTAATTGTATACATGTACATGTAGGCCTTACTATGCAAATACTATTCAAGGTTTTACATTCTGAAAAGGTAGACGTTGCATCTACTTCAACTGTATATAAAGAGAGACATACTACTTGTAACGATAATCAATTTACAAACAGTAAAATAGGGACACAATGTTGAGGTTTCACTCGATTTAAAGGATGGGCACTTTGTCGAGGTTTTACTGTATATAAAGAAGGGACTCCTTGTGGTTCAATTGTATGTAAACAAGGGACATTTTATAGAGGATTTACTGTATATAAAGGACTCTTCCTTGTGGTTCAATTGTATGTAAACAAGGGGCATTTTATCGAGGATTTACTGTATATAAAGGAGGAACAATACAAAGACATTTTACTGTATGTAAACGTTGGTCATTATGTGGAGGTTTTCAGGTTTGAACACGAGGGGCGTTATAGAGAGATTTTACTAGATGTAATAGGATGATATTATATCGAAGCTTAATTGAATGCAAACAAGTGGAATTTTAATGTATACAGTGGTAAAGATAAGGTGAGGGTATTTCATGATTCACTTTATTTAAAGTGAAGCATTACACCTCGGTTCAACTGCATAAAAACTGTTATTGTACATGTACATTTAAATGTATATAGATTGCCCTTGTATTATAGAAATGTTTTACTGTATGTAAAGAAGGGACACTACTCGTTTAATGATACAGTAATACTGAAGAAGGGTACAAATAGCTTTTGATGTATGTTCAGGCACGTCATCGTGTTTTACTCTTATAAACGATACATGTATAACATATCATATGTTGTAAATGTACTGATAGTCGACATACTCACATTATTAAATATATAACGTGAACATTGTGTTGTTGTAGGTTTGATAACAGACGTAACTGCCAACTATGATATTGGGGTAGTAATAGCAGGTGAGTTTGTCCGTTAACCAGAAAACCTGTAAGTAATAATAAGTTTTAATTAAGACTGGTATTGTTAAGAAGCCTATCATTGTCTGTCGTCCACAAGAAATTGACTTCTCTTTAAATTACAAGAACAGTTTTCGCTAATGCTTTTATTGATCATTGTTTTGGTTTTTTTTCAATTTAATCATATGGTATGTCAGGAAAAGAGACAAATGGATCGGGCACAAGTTTTTTTAGCTTATGAAATTCTCTCCCTACTTCAATTAAAACAGATACAACACACAATGACCCTACACAATATCATTTGATTCTCACACTGTACATGTTTAAGTTAAAATCATTAAATTAAAATCCTTCACTGGAGCTGATGTAACGAGGTACGTGTCTAAAAATACTTAAGTTTATATTCTCACCATATAGTTAATTACCTTACAGTAAAACCTTCCAATTAGCATTAACATTTAAATAATGTAAGGGATCAATTCTGGTTATTTTATAAATAACATATTGTTTACACTCAAAGAAGAAATGATAAACACTCTCACCACGATTTCCACAACTGCAATTTGGACTGCTTTTTAAAGTTCGCAGGAAACTAGTCGTAATCTAATAGGCTACAACAACGTCTTAACTTAGTATGTGAAATATTAATCATTCTATTTTCAAAATCAGAATATCCTGAAATTCGATTGTCGGGCTTCTTTTCATTGATACTTGTAAGTTCTGTTGCGTCGACTGATAAATGATGGATTTTGTCTACATTTGACAGGTATTTGGTATTAGTAGTTTTAGCTTGTTTAAACAGAATTTGTGTGCTACTTATCTATCACATAGATCATTCATTGTTAACGTTTACAGACAAAAAGCCTGTTGATTAACAATCAATAACTCATTATTTTCTTTTGAATACAGGATTATGCATTTTAGTAGGAGCCATTCTGACATTAGTTGCGGAATCGTGTTATACTACGAACAAGAACAATGACTTAAGTGATTGTAACAAGGACTTTATCATTTCTCTGCCTGAAGATGTATCGCCGAAATTGGAGACAAAAGAGGAAGATGGACAGTGTATCGGTAATGATGGGATACCCTCAAATAAGGAGTCGGACATGATGCTTGTTGGATAGCGAAAACCAGGATGTTATTGTGCAGTGTGGAATCTGCGTTGTTTAAATACCAGAAGTAAAATTATAGACTGTTTTCATTTTAAACAGTAACAGTACGTACAAAAGAAAAGAAAAACAAATACGCGGATAATCAAGTCCTGGTTTCATTGATATTCCATATCTTCATGAAATTCCTTAATTCAAAATATTCCATGTCAAAGCATTATATTTTTTAGGAAGGTCAATTGACTAAGATTTTTCCCTTAACACCAATAATGGTTTCCTACGGAAATAATTAAGTTAATATCTTCAATAAAATTTTTTTTTTTTTTTTTTCAGTTTTGAAATCTTTTTTATTCATCCTTTTACATATAGTATAAATACAGGTACATTATATTGCATGGTATAATAATACAGACATATCATTACAGCAGTAAGATGTACAATACGTATTAAGTGATGAATAGAAAAAAAAAGGATTGGTTGTTTTTTTTGGAATACAGAGATAAACAAACAAACAACCTTCCACTCACGCTTCTCTCATTTTAATATATTGTGTTTAAAGGTATAAAACAAGAAAAACTTTTGACTTACTTTTAAGTACATGTTATGATATGCGTGAAGAAGATCTGAAAAATTATTCACTTATATAGACCATTTTTTCACAAAACTATCATACTCCATGTTGTTTTTGTAAATTACCTCCTCTGTTTTTAGATACAAATCTAGTTCTTTTATGAATCCATTAATACAGGGGAGACAATTTTTAATTTTTTGTTTATAAATATGGAATTTTGCTATTAATACTAACGTATTGAGCTATTTGACTTCTTGATCTTTATGTAACTTTCCCAAGATTACATCCGTAACATGTAATTGTAAATTAGTTAAAGTATCATCATATAGCCATACTTTGAAATCTTCCCAGAAGATTGCTACTAGTCTGCATTCCCAAAAAATGTGGACTATAGTTTCTGTATGACGGTTACAAAAAGTACATAATGGAGAGTCCTTTAGGTTTATCATATGTAGATATTTGTTTGCACTTATAATCCTGTGTATTATTCTATATTGAAACCATCTTAATTTACAGTCTATAGTGGATTTAAAAGGGATTATGTTTATTTTTTTCCACCATACTGTACCTTCTACCAAATTCAGTTCTTCTGACCATATTGTTTGTTTTTAAGTTTTTAATAAATAAATTATAAACAGAACGACCTCTTTGCTTGTTTGTGGGTATGTAGTATATATGAATTGGACAATGTGGTAGAGAAAAGGTGTGGTGTCTATTTTGAATAGCATACCAAGTTGCTCTGATGGCGTTACGTAAACCATAAAATTGAGTGATTGGAGGGTAAAAATTGTGTTTGGCACAAAATATGTCGTACGATTGAATTAGACTACCATTCTCATCTAGTAGATCATATACGTAAAAAATATCTCTATCTGCCCATCTCTTGAAGTAAATAGGTTTGTTATCTGCTTTTATGTTATTATTGTACCATAGGTGTTGATATATGTTGTCATCTTCATCGACACAATTTGAAGATGTATAGATCAGAAAGTACCTCCTTCCAAAAAATATTTTTAATTACATTTGCCTTTTTATTTAAAAATTCTTTTACGAATTTAAATATGGAGTTAATATTACAACCAATAATACTTTCGAAGATGGCTTTACATGCTCCGTTTGATTTTAGTATCCTTTGGACCCATGATAATTTTAGGGCTTTTATGAAGTATTCTATGTTGAACATTTTTAGTCCACCTTCCTCATAAGGTTTTATTATTTGGTTTCTTGAGATTCTATCATTTTTACCATTCCATATGAATTTGAAAAAGGTTTGTTCCAAGTCTTTATCTTCAATAAGATTAATCAGTTTGAAATATGTGATTTTTAAAATGAATTGTACTTTTTACACAAACAATGAGCGTGATATAATGTTTATAAAAACAACAACATAATAACTCCTCATTACATGACATTATGCCTAACCAGTACACACTGATAGAAATTATAATTTGATAAATCATAATAATCATATCATTCTAGGAATAAGACTCCCATTATTTTGGTAGATCAGTTATACCAGATACAATAAAACTTTGGAATAATCTTGATGTCTAAACTCGAGCTTGTGTTGTTCTTTATTGTGGATCGCACGGTAGTACTAATATTGTCGAGAACATGTCTTACATTCAAACAATAAGAAATATTCCAGTTCATATTTTCAGGATCTAGACATATATATTAATGAAATAGAAACACTACAAATATCCTGAATTAGATTTATATACCCTTAGACAATAATAATGTACTAAATACAAAAAGTAGTTAGATATCTCACAGAGCAGTACATGCATCTAATAACACATGCGATACATCTCCACATTTAGTCCTTTCATTGAAAGGACAATATTCTGCTATATTTGAGTATTCCGGTGATCGAACTAAAATAGCAGCACTTCATCAAACATGATGACCGAAACATGCTTTAATCATAGGGGAATATCGCAGAAGTGATTTCTGATTATTGAAACTTCCTTGGTTTTTTAAGTCGATTCAGTCGTCCCAGTGGTGTATGTTCGTTTCACGTCCTATTCATACCCAGGGTCATTTAAGGACATGTACAACCGACCTACGGTCAGTACCAGGCAAACGCACAAGGTTACGAACTCGTGACCTAGAGGTCGAGGGCTAGTGATGAAGTGTCGTACTGAAACAACAACTTGCTAATGACAATAATTGTATTGAATTATTTGCAGATCAGCTACTATACGGTTCTGACGCATTTTTTTTATAATGAAAATTGCTCTATTTTCATTAGTCCAAGACTTTATCAGACATGCTTAAGGTTGTAACTAATGTAGATTATGTTCACATAACCATTGATATATGATTTTGCTTAGCATTGTGGTACGATGGTAACACGCATTGTGGTACTATGGCGGATCGGTCCGTAAAAGCATTAAGCATTACCAGAATAGGAAAGGTGGTGTGGTACCTACCTAAAGAAGGTATAGATATTAAATGGTGCGGTGCTATTTGTGTAGAGCTTCAGGGTATTTCAAAAGGTCTTTTGTCTAGTGTTTCAAGAGGTCTTTGGTCTAGTGTTTCAAGAGGTATTTGGTCTAGTGTTTCAAGAGGTATTTGGTCTAGTGTTTCAAGAGGTCTTTGGTCTAGTGTTTCAAGAGGTCTTTGGTCTAATGTGATAACTATATAGTGTACAAGACTTATTTCCCTTATGTTGTAAATTTAATCTTATTTAAGTATTGTAAACTCTATCGTGTCAGCAATTAATACTCATCTCACGCATGCATCTCCCACACAGAAGTCGTCCTTAAATGACCATAGCTAACGAAGGGACGTGAACCGAAATTTTAAAAATCCAAGAACATCAAGGTATGACTCTTATTGTACTTTGCTGTATCGCACACATTTAACAGTCATGTAAATAATTGTGTTAACAAATAGGAGACATGTATATCAGGACATGAATTTCCATAACAGCTGTATATATCACCACATGTTTACAATAAATATGTTTATGCATCTTCGGTCCTGTCACAGACAACAAAAAGAATGTATAGATTGAAAATAGCCACCATACATGGTACATCGTGACATTTAATATAAATTCTAAACATATTACAATTTAACAATACAAAATTAACATAGCATAACACAATCATTAAAAAAACGTCTAAAAATAAACATCTCAAAATGACAATGGTAGTAAATTACCACAAAAGCCTGGGGGGGGGGGGGGGGGGGGGGGGTTGCTAAACTCCGCCTTCAAACAGGCATGTGAAACACAATCCAATATACACGATGACGAAGTAACATATAATAAGAAGACTTCCAATTTCAAAACTCTGTTTACAACTCTTTAATGGCGCGCATCGAAAAGCTGCTACCCATAATTATTTGCTGTTCAACAGGGGCAGATAAGTATGTATGGATATATGTTATTAAAGGGAAATAACTCGTGAATACTTTGTAGCACAAATTATACGAAAATTAGGAAATGTGCAGGCCTTCCGATGCATAAATTAAGCTAAGTCCTTACTTAGCTGCCCTTGTGCATCTTCGGTCCTGTCACAGACAACAAAAAGAATGTAAAGATTGAAAATGGCCACCATACATGGCATATGGTGACATTTAATATAAATTCTAAACATTTTACAATTTTACAATACAAAATTAACATAGCATAACACAATCATTAAAAAACGTCTAAATATAAACATCTCAAAATTTGTTTTCAAAAATAAACCTCGGACGATCATGCTTATATTAAGTAACGTTTTGCCACGTGACATATCATGTGATATACAAATTGCGGCCACGCTCCAGAAGATGACACGCTAAATTCTTGTTATTTTTGCAGTGGTGTCATAAAGGTGAAGGTGAATGCATCGGGGCCTACTGTTTGGGTATTCCGTTGAAATAAGTTTCCAAAGTTTTAATGAGTGTGCTGGGCAAAACAAAGATATAAAATATGTAAAAAAAAATCTGTTTCTGTCAGGGAAAATTCATTAAGTGTGTAATTTATTTTAAATTAGGATGGATTTTTGGTGCTGAAAATAAAAGAGGGTGGCCTCCATATATAAAAGTTCAAGTTGGTAGAATAGTTTAATGTTCTATTTACATCTGAGTGGTACGAAAGCTTATTCGTGCCGTTTTTATAGAGGATCAAAATAAATCTAAATCATACGAATGAGATAAAAAGTCGTACGAACGAAATAAAAAAAAGTACGAACGAGATAAAAAGCCGTATGAACGAGTTAAAAAATGTACGAATGAGTTACAAAGTCGTACAAATTCTACAACTGCCACATATACTGACGGATAATAACTGAATGATAAACGTATACGTTATCCGTCAATACGATTGCTTTTTCCACACATGCGAGACTCCTTTCAACATGACCCTGAACCTTTACCTGAATGTGTAACGTTAACGTAATCAAACCCGAGTAAATGCTAAGTAATTGGCAAAAGTTAATTTGTCTGAAAGAATTTGTATTTGTGATTTATTTTCATACATTAAAATTTAACTATAATTTACATAAATAGCCTGGAACTATTTGTAATGGCGCATTGATAGTTTCGTGAGAGTAAATACACACACAAGTAGTATCAAAGGCAGTACATTTCACTTGGTGTCACTCGGATCAAAGAAAGTTAAACAAAACTGAAAATTGTTTTGGATGTCGTAAACTTGTAGAAAATTGTTCAAGTATAAACAGAATTCACGACTGATATTCTACAATGCAAGATTGATTTTGACGCTCGACACGGAAAGCCGTACAAAATCATTGTATTGTTACATTAAATCAATGTATCCTCTTTATAAGTCACGCAACTAGATTCAGGTCAGCGTCGGACGGTTAGTTTTACCTGCTTATTAAAGAAACTTATGCAAAAGAAAATCAGGGCAAGCAACATTACAGCGGAAATTCGAGTAATAGTGTTTTGTTCTTTTTACGTGACAGCAATCGGTACGCTCAGCATTATGAGGGTGTGACAACTAGGTCGCTTGCTGTCAGTATAATGTGAGCGGGTGAGGTGTCATGCTAGATGTCTTCGCCACAAAATTAAGTGAGGCAGAAGTATAAACGACGTTAGTTTCGTGTTATTACAATGAGATAAACATTAACATACTGAAGCCTCGACACACGCATATATTACACAGGGGAGACGATATATAGGGACCCCAGAGCTAAATCGGAAATTTTCTCGTTTAAATAGAAGATTTATTAGGAAGGTGAATGCATCGGAGCCTGCTGACTGGTTATTCCGTTGAGAGAAGTTTCCAAAATGTTTTCTTGTTGGCTGGGCATGTAGATGTAAAATATATAAGTAGAAAATTATATTAGTGACCTGTTAATAAAGGATCAGTCATCAGCATGTTGGAGCCATTTTGATGGATCTGTCCAAAACATTTACCTGCATTCCTTATAATCTCCTTCTTGGGAAACTGCGCGCCTATGGAATGAAAAAGCAATCTATTGACTTAATATGTAGCCATACTAGGAACTAGGAAAAAATGCAGGAACGACAACTTCATTTAATTCCAAATTAATGTTTCCCCAGTAACGGTGGATATACATGTAAAACACGGGAGTAAGAAAAACGTTGGCTCTGAGGTTTTAAAAGTTTAAAATGATAATTCTCTATCAGTTTCGCGTACTCGTGTTGAGAGGAAATATCTTTTTACCTCAAGTCCGAAGTACCAAGTTGAGCTTGTGCCAAACCGTGCCGTCCATCGTCCAACAATTTAACAAAAACAATTTCTTATTTATTACTGATTTGAATTTTACCTAATTGGACTGGAAGCATCTGTAAGTGGTGGGGATTCAAAAGAAAAACCTACAAAAGGAGGGACTGAGGGACCGGGTCAAAGGGTCATGTTGCTATTAACGACTTCTTCTCTGGAACTAAAAACAATATCGCTCGTATGTGACTGGTCGCATCCCTAGGTGGTGGAGAATCAAAAAGCTACACATTTTATGGCTGACACAAAGGAACAGAGGAGCAGGTTTACAACCCTTTGAGGTGGGGATTCAAAAATTCATAAGGATTAAGGATAATTAGGATAAGATGCGTGGCAAAAAAAGGCAGTTTGGCTATGTTGCTTTAAACGAATTCTCTGTTTATGGCATGATGAAGCAAAGTTAATTAGAATCAAATAAGGCGTCAACTGATCAAAGGTCAATATAATTAGATCCTTGGTCAAAGGTTATGGTCAAAGTTTGTATGTTTACAATGGTTATTATTTTGTTATGGCATTATGAAGTAAAGATGATCAGAACTCGACAAAAAGTCAACTGACCAAAGATCAAAAAAATTTTGAATCATCTGGTCCAAAGAAGCAATTCAGCGTATGTCATACTGGGGCATCTGTCATCCGTTCCTCCGTCAACAATTAAACAAAAGCAATTTCTTAACCACTGATTGGAATTCAACCGAAATGACTAGGCGCAAGTATACGTAGTTGGGATTCAAAAACCTGACCTCCAAGGGGGCTAAGGGGCGGGGTCAAAAGGGGGCAATTTGGCTTGTTCTTCTTTAAAGCATGACGAAATTTGGTCCGCATTTGGTTGTATCATTGCTTTGGGATGCAGGACAAACATGTTGGAAAATATTTGTAATATAACTTAAATAGGAGTATTTTTCCATGATTCCTGAAATATCAAGGTGAGCGATGTAGTCCAGCTGTGTGGAATAATACTGGACAATGGACGGTTGTAATGCCTTGTTTATACAGGTTAGTGACTATTTTGTAGAAGCGTGAGTAGTTTTTACTGAGACATTTTGTTTGTGCCTTACTACCTACGTTAACCACCACGGCCACACTACAAAGGAATGGCCTGTCCATTTCTATCACAAATTTCTAAAAGGGGTTGACAATACTGAGATATAAAGTGCAGTGTAAAATATAGTTCAGAGGGAAAAGAATCGATCGATTCAAATTACACAGAGAGAAGTAATTGTTTCGATGGAGGACAATGATTCCAAATCGCAGTTACTGGTAACAGGAAATGAAGTGAAAGATAGAGCGGTGAATCTGTATGAAGTTGAAAAAACAATTACAAATGTAGCTACGTATGTATCGCGATTTGGAGATAGTACACAATAGCATGAAATGTGTAACAATTAAAGGAACCGACATCAAGACGGGAACGAGATATGTTCAGTTGCTGAACGCTGCCCCACAAATACCTGTTTCTATAAAATTTGGTTGGTTTGGTGTGAGGCTGTTCGCTGACAATAATTGGACACCATGTTACCGTTCCCAGGGAACAGACCACATATCTTACAGATGTCCAAACAGACGGAAAAGAAAAAAGTCTGCTATAGATGCCAAAGTAATGACCATCTCATAAAAGAACCGGAACCGGAAACATGCCACAATTGTGGCCAGCCATCCATAAAAAGAAAGATTGTCGGCTGGAAAATTACGGCGAATACGTTAGAGATCGAAAATAACGAGGAAGATGTTGAGGAGGCGGACGATGTAAACGCAGGCGACAAAGAATTGTATACGGAAGAAAAAGATGCTAATGATGATCGGATAAAATTAATCATCGGTGCATCAAACTGTGCGCGCTAAGATACAAGTGACACAAATATTATTAACGAGTCCAAGATCGGAGCATCGTTAGTATATATCAATGATGCCTTGGAAAACGCCAGCCGACTAGTCTCGGGCGGATCTGCTGTGGAGAGGGTAATATTATCTCTTGGTACCAATGACATAACGCGTAATGCCACCGAGGCCCAGATATCCCTCAGTCTGACGGCAGCGATTACAAAAATCAAGTCAGAATATCTAACAGCCACGATCGGAGTTTGCAACATTTTGGTCCGTAAGGGTACAACCAAGAATATAGGGGAAACAAAATGGTATCACAAAGTCGATGAACAAATACATCGTCATCGGGAAATTGTGCAAAAACTGCCTGAAAGGTTTGTTCGATCCGACGGATCAGAGTGGTGTACATTTGAACCGGTCGGGTACAAACAGATTGATTGTTTCAATAAATTTCTAAATGCAGAAACAACATAAATGACTACGCCCAATTTCCGTAAATGAAGTGATACATTATTTTACCCCAACTCCCCCTTCTACTGAGAAAAACTCAAAACTCGGACGAAACGATAAAATAGGTAGATTATACGAACAGTCGTACAAGCAACATATGTGAGTATGGAGTATTGAAAATAAGTATGATATTATTAACGTATGAGCGGAAAATTCCATGCGTAATAAACATGTACTCAATTATTCTAACGTAATAAGATGCAATATGTTTAATAGGTATTTTTATCACATGATTGTACTTACATGCATAATGCCAGCCATGATATATATGGTTGAGCTAATATAAGCATTGGATATGACAGACATAATGCCAAATCATCAAAGTACTAATGAATGATTATTATGAAATATTAAATATATGCGTATACAACCACGGAAAGTCCGTGATACAACGTTTTGATGTATTTAAATGTTGTAACCCTTAATGTGAATGGTTTGAGGAATTATGAGAAGAGAGGTTATGTGTTTAATTGAATAAATTTACAAAATTATGACAAATGTTGTATACAAGAAACGCATAGTACCGAATACGATATATATGCTTGGTCTAAGCAGTGGAAGGAAGTAGGGGGAGGTTACTGGAGTAGCGATACAAGCGAATCACGCGATGTCGCGTTATTGTTAAAACAAACTGTAAAAGAAGGCACATACTTGAAGTATAAAGATAATGTTGGTAAGTTTATTGAGATTGAAATTACGAAAGATGAGAGAATAAACTAAATAAATTATATATACTGTCCAAATGGACCTAGAGAAAGGATTGCATTCATGAATAAACTGAACACTTAAATAGAAAAGAAAAAGGAACACAGTTTAATTGTCACATGCAATTTTAATTGCGCACTAGATAAAGAATAAGATAGATACCCAATACACCAGAATGAGGACATAGGAAGAGCCCAATTAAAACATATGATGGAAAAATGTGATCTACAAGATATCTGGAGAATTAGATTTCCGGGAAAAAAACAATACACTTTTTCCTGGTGTAAGGCAAAATCAAGAATAGACTATGTGTTAACTAGTAGTAGTTTGAATTTTAGAATCGATTAATGTAATATAGTTAATTGTTTATAAAGCGATCACAGTGCATGTAGTATAAAATTAAAAACAAACTACGTTGAAAGAGGCCCTGGGTATTGGAAATTAAATTAAAAAATTGTTGAAAATGTCATATTCAAAAACGTATTAGAGTCATTTTGGCTTTTGGAAAACGAAAATAAACAATTATGGAAATGTTGCAATGTGGTGGGAACTAACATGAATACAAATTAGAAATATCGCAATGGAAACCGGTAAAAAATCAATACACAAAATATAATTTTAAAAGCCTTGAGAAAGAACTAGACAGCCTAAAGGAAAGAGATGTCAAAACAAAGAAGATGAAAATGAGATAAAAACAATATATAGATCTAAAATAAGCAGCACGCATACTGTCTAGAATAAAAAAATACTATGAAGGTGAACAATCATCCAGATACTTCTTTCATCTTGAAAAGAAAAACAATGAAAATAAGCAATGGACAAAAATTAGGAGTTCAGATGGGCAATATAAAGGAGACATCCAATCTATATTAAATGTTCAAACATAATTCTACTCATATTTGTTTCAAATCGGAGGGATGGGATCACGAGGAAGCTAACAAACTATTACAAATGTACAAGCAACCATTACTAATAAGAAAAAAAACTAAATTTTATGGGGAAAAAAACAAGAAATACTCAACTCAATAAAAATGATGCAAGACAACAAATCGCCATGCAGTCACGGAATAGCAATTGAAGTCTACGATTTCTATCAAATTAAAGACGAATTGAAAATGATGTTTGACGAGTGCTTAGATAAAAATGAACCGACCACAACTCAATCAAAAAAGAATCATAACTGTATTTGTACAAAAAAAAAACTGGAGGCCGTTAACACTTTTAAACCATGACTATACAATAATAGCTAAGGCATTATCAAATAGAATTAAAACATTACTACCGTTGATAATACATAAAGACCAAAAAGGATTTGTTCCGGGTAGAAATATAAGTGACGCAAACAGAATGATACAGGATATTATAGAATATACAGATAGAGAGGATGAAGACGGGGCTATATATTTTCGTGGACCAATAAAAAGCCTTTGACCGGGTAGAATGAGGCTGTGTGAATAAATGTCTAGAATGTTTCAACTTTGGACACAAATTTAGAAATTGGATTATGATGTTATTCAAAGACTCTTAGACATGTATAAAAACAAACCGATTTATGACAAAATCTTTTTTCCATATCGCGAGGCAAGGATGCTCAATCGCGCCATTAATTTACATATTACAAGCTGCGCCATTAGCGTGTCCGATAAGGGAAAATAAAAATATAGATGGAGTTAAATGACCTGGAAATAAAACCAAAAAAGTAGATATGTTTGCTGATGATACCCAGTTATTTCCAAGAAATGAAAATTCAATAATTGAAATTTTAACACTCTAAATTCATACGACAGGGCTTCCGGTTCAAAAATAAACCAACAAAAACAGTCGGGTTATATATAGGTAGATTAAGGAATACTAATCAAATTTATAATCAAACATGGACAAAATGGAAGTTAAAACGCTTGGATTGCATCATTGCCATCAAATAGACCAAGACAATATTTGGCGGGAAAAGAACAACACAAATAAACTTTGTCTACAAATTTGGAAAAGTCGCGACTTGACATTCGCTTCGTTATATCGACAATTAAAATGGAATTGGAAATAAGAGGAATATCAAAACGATATTTGATAGAGATCGATTCACTAAAACAAATCAGATGAATAGAAAAGTATGTTGTAATACTCCCAATGACGGGGGAATGGGAACGATCGATTAAGAAACATATTCACAGCATGATTATTAAAACAATATATAGAAAAATTCATGCATCCGATAAATCTTGGAATGCAATAACAAAATTTGGAATAAAAAAAATAAAAGTTCGTGTTGTATTTGTTCGTGTTCCGACAGTACAGGTTTGAATATAGACACTTTGTCAGCTTTTGAAGTGCATCAAACCCAGAAATATAAACGAAATTTTGCAAATGAATTTGTTTGGTAAATCGACATTTTATTTTTAAAGGAAAACCACTGTTCTTTCAATCATATTTAAATGGTGGCATGAGAATACTAAATGAGATATGGGACAATAAAAACAATACTCTTAAAAGAGATACTGATCAATCAATCAATCAATCAATTCTTTTATTCCTCTTGTTAAGAGATACAAATTTTGAAACAAATTGAAAAGATATTACACATTTTTATGTTTCATTACCTTTAACTCGCAAAGTCTTTTCTTCATCATATTTACATGTTACAGATATAATATTCAGATAGATGAATATCATGTATATAAGCCTTATTTTCAAAGCAGAATTTGGCTGCCTTGAAAGCATATTTCGTATTTTTCAGGTAAAATACATTTGTGTCTTTGATGGATGATGACTGTACAGTCTTTTTACCTAAGTGACACCTCAAGAAGTCCTCGTGATGCAGATTGTTTAAGTACACACCAAACTCTTCGCCACATTTGTCTAGAATTGAAATCATATATTCACATCTGATATATAGAGGATATCTAACAGTGTCTTCAGTCATACCAAATATATTTCACGAGTGGGGCTAATATTTTGATATTTTTCACGAGTGCGCAGCACGAGTGAAAAATATCAAAATATTAGCCACACGAGTGAAATATATTTGGTTTGACTGAAGACACTGTTAGATATTCTGTTTATTACATTTTTTATTAACGAAAACCCTACCCTGTATGCTAACTAGGACTACAGCGATAATTTGTAAACAAAAAAAGTAGTTTCCCCTGTCCAGGTGCTGACATATATGTCGGGCTTTCTGATTGGTCAATTATTTTGTTATTTTCTTATAATTAATTTGATTGGTCAAATCAGCAAAAGTGATATTTTTCACTAGTGAAAAATATGATATTCTTTACTAGTGAAAAATATCACTTTTATAGAATGAATAATTTTTGATATTTCACTGGTAAAAATGTAATAATATGCGTTATGTCACAAGCAGTCACTATGTGTAAAATTAAGTCAATGTATAAGAATCCACAATTAAGACACAGACATTCTGTCGAACTGAGTATGGTTGACAGGACTTTGCTGGTATATCTAATGGCGGATCTCTCATACTGATTTTTAATGGCTTTGTCCACATTGTCCATGGATGATAAATGTCATGTTCTTCCAGGATCCTGGTGCATTCTTAATGCGAGAAGGTCATTTATACATGTAGAACTATATATTGCTTTTCTAACCTTTTGTTTCCATAAGGGTTTTGATGGGAATGTTGCCGTGTCTATTTATGTATCTAACACGTCAGAAATTTCATACTTTTGTAGTAGCTGAAGAACGTCCCGAATGAAACCCCTCTTTTTTTGTATAAATTCACTGTTATTGCGGGGTTCGTTTTTTTACAATACGACCGGAACTTTGTGATTAGGTTAAAGGATTATCTTCCTTTTAAACATTCATTATGTATCGCTTGGGAGTTCCTCAGATCTTCCGATATTATCATACCTACGTGTTTACATGATTTAGAAATATTGATCCTCTCATCCATAATTGTCCATTTGCTTTTGACGTTCTCATTTCTGCCTTTCCCAAATACCACTATTGTGGGTTTTTTTCAGTGTTATATCGGAAAGTATATGGTTCTCGTATATACGGTACATATGTCTGACATACTTTGGAGGGATGATGGGGAAATCGTTAATAAGACTAAGTCATCAGCCATTGCGGGGTTTCCACATTTTACATACATTACTTTTGCACCAACGTTTGAATTTTCCAAATCAGTTAATAAATCATTTATATGGATTAGATACAGATAAGTGGAGGCAATTTCACCTTGCCGTATACCAGAGTGGACCGGAAGCCAACATGATCTGGTTCCATGGGTCATAATTGCGCTTGCAATTCCATTGTACGCGTTGGTGAAGAAATCTAGCATTTTATCTCTTATTCCGAATTCAGAAATTCTGTTATGTTGAAGGATACCGTTTCACAACCGAGTAGTTTTTGAAAGTCTTGTTGCTGTCTGTTTAGCCGAATGCTTGTACATGGTAACCACTGGTGTATCCGAATATTAGCAACTTTTTATGTAGCACTGGAAGTAGCGATATCTGGAATGTCACTTGCCTTATGATGATTCTTATACAACGGTATGATAATTCCATATTTCCAAGATTTAGCCTTATTTTTTGGGTATGAACCGCGTTGAACAATTTTAATATGGATAGTAAAAGGTTCCGTCCCCAAACCGTAAGTGTTCGTAACAAACGTTGTCTGGGCCCGTTGCTTTTCGAAGCTTAGTGTCACTGATAGCATTATTTATTTCCGAGAACGTAACGTTCGCATTAAGTACTCCCAAGGCCTCTGATTTCTCACAATGTCGTTTTGGTACTTCCTTTTCAATATCTGCAGTCTCGTCGTTGAAGATATCTTCGAAGTATGAGAACGAAGTTTTCGAGGCTTCTTTGATTCAAACTGTGTGAGGATTTTGTCTGCAAAATAATTATCAATGAAGTTGACTTGACATATATAAAAGCAAATATTAAATGAAACATGACGCTTGTTGTGTAAGGTATACCCCTCATACTTTGATCGAGACATAGCAGGTTTTCCCCAATTTGTTAAAAAAAATGTCAACAATAAATAGTTGTTATTGACGTTACCGAATAATGTGACATATTTATATCACATTTTATCAAATTTATCTGACTATCGCCCCTTCATCATCGTCATCTAGCAACAACATGACCGTCAGGATGGAATACACTAGCGTACGCTTGCTTGTAAACAAATTGAGCAGGGCTAGTGTCTTAGATCTGTTACAAGTTTAACGAGGTATCTCAGTGATTCCAGAATAATGTGCATACATGGAACTTGAATATTTGCAAAACATAAAGTTGCATGTAACTACCTGTATTTATTTCTATTAAGAATATGTATGATAAATAGCAGTTTTAAATGCAAAAACCTATTAACGAATGGATAATATCAGTTTTAATGGTGCGGTCTATTTATGTAGACCAATATTCATAAGTTTGGAACCATACACTGAATCGTATGTTCAAATTCCATTGCCAAGAAAGTATTTACTTAAAATTTTAAAGAAAAATCAGTTTGTTTCATCCTGAGTAGCAAAGATAATTATAAAATGATAAAAGTATCAAGTACATTATTCTATTTTTTCTCTTTTATACTCCATGTAATGTTGGTAAAGATTTGGTTTATTTTGTTAAACGTTCTATTAACAGTCAGGGTCATTGAAGGGCAGGTTTTATGAGGTGGAGGAAAGCCGGAGTAACCTGAGAAAAACCACCGGCCTACGGTTATTACCAGGGAACTGCCCCGCGTGGCTTTCGAACACACAACCCAAAGTTGGAGGGTTAGTGATAAAGTGTCGGGACACCTAGACCACTCTGCTAACGCGGCCCCTGTAATTAAAGTTATATCTCAAGGTAACGGAAGTTGAACTTGAATATGTGATAAACGTACGTACACTTTACCCTGATCAGTACAGTTTGAAACATATTTCTGCTTCACCGGCATGATTGCAATAAAACATTTTGAAATACACATCTTTACCAACTTTTATTTAATATGAACATAACGATGGTAGCGAAAGTTCGTATCTTTTCGATAAAAGCTATTACTGTGTAGAGAGGGTGACTTTCTCTGTATTTCGTAGTGCAAAAAATAATAATGAAGGGACTGTCATAGAAAACAACGACGAACATATGTACACGTAGACTCGTTGAGAGAGGCTTTGTCAGTGATGGCAGTTATTACATCCGGTTTCGGAAGCGATCCTCAATCGCAGGTTTTACGGTTTCGTCAACAATTTTAATATCCTTTTACTCTTTCCCTAAGGCACAAGAGCGGGGATTCTGGTTGGTATGTCCTTAATCTCTATCCATATTTCATCCAGAGGCGTTTGCCACGTAAAGCTGTCTCCATTTTTTCCAGTGGAAAAGATGAACGTGATGCACATTTCAGCTCATTATATTCTTCAATGATTCCGACAAACCATTTTTTGTCGCAAATAGCTGCAACATAAACGTCAACCTCGAGAACAACGAAACCCTATGTTGCTTCCTTTCCATTTAACTTTCCTCCTCTATATGTGGTCAAGTGGCACCGTGGTAAAACACCTGCCTTTCGCCTAGGTTCGATTCCCCAATCGAACCTGAAATGCAATGGGGTCACCTGCCTGTTTTCAACGCTTTCCGGTTTCCTCCCATAGTAAGACCCCTCGCGCGATTTCATTCGGGCTAACAAGAGTGATTTACATATTTTTTTTCTGTTTTACATCTACAGCCAGCAAGAGGTATAACAGGAGATACATGTTGAAAACTTCTCTTAGAAACTACCAACAACACAATTTCAAACTATATAAAAGATGTCGGTCACTACAATAAGATAGGGGATAACCGTAGCTACATGTACATTTATCATTTTAAATTATAGGAGCAAGTTCACATATGGTAGCACACCACAGTAAGACAGCCTGGCCATTGGCAAGTTTTTTGTTAAGCAAATAACTCCTGTATTATGATATGCATAAAAAATGAAAAAAATAAATGTACACTATAATTGGTATATTCAGTATGAAGTAGTACATACAGGCTTCACATTTATTAAAATAAAAATTAATAAATTGGTTCCGGATTTTAAATATCCGGATTTTCCGAACGTGTGTTTACACAGGAAATTTAGTTTTGCCTACAGCGAAAAATGGAAGCCCACAGAAAAGGTAAGATAACGGAAAAACTTAATTTACAACATATGTCAAAACGAGATTAATTCTGTCTTTGGGATAGCGATATTTAATTTTAAATAGGTTTCAGAAAAAAAATTGTGTAGAGAATTGTGCCATTTTGGGTCAAATATCATAATATTTTGCAATTTTTGAGAATTTTTTAAGCTGTTACCATGGTATTCACAGCTCTAAAAATCACAGAAAATATCAGTTTACTTATCCTTCAGAGCTCTATTAAAATTGCAAATGTTGTACGGATTTCAAATATATATACTTTATTCGAGGTTATATGTAAGGTTAACTGGCAATGTTAACATGTATCATATTTGTCAGAATTTGACATTTTTACTGTACACTGCTACCTATACATGTACAGTGTACAATGTATGTATACCGGTTTGTTGGATGTTCATTCAGTTTATGACCATTTTGTTGTCCTGGTGAACTTAACAGTGTGTTAGAAATAATTATCTCACTTTAATATAACTGTATGTTACATGTACATGAGAATAAGTATCATAATAATTTCTTGCTATGGAAGAAAACAGATTTTCGTCTCTTTTCTGCTTGAATGTTATCCTACATTATGCCCACCGTTCAATTTACAAGCACGAAATTAGCCCAATGATGTGCTGATTTCTTCCTTCACGAACACTGAGGTGGTTCAGCATCTAGTATATAGGAAGTGAACACTTTAATGTCGCACTGACATCATTCTAAATATGACTGACAAGTCCATTGGTTCCAAACGGTTAGCATTGCAAGGTCTCGCCTTATGTTTGTAGTAGGGAGGTCGCCGAGAGGAAGTTACTTATCTCGCGTCTGCGCATATAAGAGTCATACATGTATATCACACTGTTGCATTTACAAAATATATATAGATCTTTCTCATATGCCATACAAACAATAGTCGACATATATGTAGTAGTGTAATATTTGTATTTTAAATTATTATTATGTTTTAGGAAATGTTGTAATTAATGTGTAATGTTATATTTATGTGCTCAATTTGTAATGTATTTTAATAAAGGTACATGTATTATAAACATACCTGTGTTAGCAGCCAGGTAATATACCCTGGGGCTAATGGACAGCGTAAACAGTGCTAACCTGTGTGTAGTTTTACTGGGCAGGTATATACATGGATTTAAATATAGATTTAGACCTTTGAACTAGACTGATCTGTAGACTGAACTTGACCGGTTGTTTTTATTGGATACCATCTAGAGCGGGAAAAAAGACATGCTTTTTAGACAATTTATTATAATGTAAGGATAGATTGGGTCAGTTTGGATCCCAGGCCAGCTAGGAGAGCGGTGCAACAATTCATTCAAGAGAGATGGGATATTATTGGTAAGTCATATTCTTATTATTGTATTTTTATATCATTGTTGTTAATTGTATGTAATTTATTATTTATACTATAAAGCATAATAAATTACTATCAGCTTTATATATTGATAATTTGTGACTTCTGAATATCTACAACGTTGCCAGATATTGTAAGCATTATGTCATTTTTTAGAAATATTGTGTTTTGTCCATTTAGGAAAATATATTGAAAATGTAGTCCTGAGAGAGCAACGTCCATTACGATCCCATACAGATATATACCACTGCATAATATGTAGGGTGAGTTGTTTTAAGTTGTTCTCAGTACTGTCTGTACACATGTGTAAAATTATAACATAAAAGATAAATTATGTATATGAAATCCATGATATGGTTAAGGAAAGAATATGTACTCTTCCTTATGTATGTGATTATTATTATGTAGTAATGAATAATGAATTCTTTATATTGTCAAAATATGGTTAAGATATGTAATCTGGTTTTATTCTAAAGATAATTTGTAATTTGAGATAGTGTGTAAGAAGAGTACATGTGGTAAAATTATATTTGTCAAGATTGAGAGTTGTTTCCCTTGAGTGTGAGAGAGTTTTTACTGTATCTTTGTATTTGTCTATTTCAGGGTATTTTTTACCTACTTAATAAATGGTGAACCGTCGATTTGAGTTTTCGTCGTGTTTAAACCACCTGTTACATATATATAACACGGATATAATTATGAGGATCCTTCTAAGATATCATAAATCAATAACTAACATATATATTACGGTTATATTTATAAAGATCCTCCTCATATGTCATGAAAACAATAGCCAGCATGTACCACAGGGTTATATTTAAATAGATCAATTCAAAACATAACCAAATTTAATTGTTAATTGATATGTTTGTCGTGCAACCACACCTCAAAGACATCAAGTATCAGTTAAATTCATATCGTAGATGCTACAAATAAACACTTTCTAAGTCTGCTATATTTTAACAAGCACATTAATCGATGAAAATTATAATTTGTTGGTTGCTTTTGGTCTTCCGTAGAAAGATGCCGATTGTCTCTACTGATTGCCATACATCATTTACAACAATGTAGGTGAGCAATAAAATCTGTTGTGTGCTTAATATCTAGGTCATATCGCTTGGACGTTGTCGGCGAGTTGTGTTCACCGAATCTAGCAAACGCTATCCACGTGCACGAGCAGTAAGTATGTAGTTGTGATTTATGATTTGTAACTGTTCACAAAGAGGAACAATTCTGATTGATAATGCTTGTCATTTTTGAGTCGTATAAATATTATCTAAACTAACCAACACTATCATCTTGCTACAACACCGATTACGCTAGTGTATTACACTGTATAAACACACGCACATACAGTATACATGTATAAACAGGTACACAAGGCCGGGCCAAATCACCGTAGGATCCAGAGATTTTATCGATTTTGTCGTTCCTCTGTTGAAAAAGTAATAAATTTGTATCATAATATTACAATACCGGTTGTTACTATGTAATATAGCTAAAATAACATGGGCCGTTAAGAATGTAATAACTCATTCATCCTACAGCTAAGAGTGACTGGCATTTAAGTGAACGGGTTCCGCCACTACTGCTGTTATTGTTAATTATATACAGGAAGCCCATGTAAAGTTTCAACAATTATGTAATAGCATATGAACTTGCGTATAACCCCCAATAAAATGCCTACGATAAAACAAACCTTATTACGTTAAGTGTTTTTTTTATGTTACAGATATGTCCAAAGATGATAGAACAGTTGTGAATCCAGGTGAAGTAATTCGACCGTACGTTGACCTGGACATCGTTAAGAAATTCGTTAAGTGTCTCTATGACTTGGATGTTGTGGATGGAAAAGAACTTAACAGTTACGATGATAGAAATTATCATGTTATTGTATCCGAGGAAACGACCAATGAACATATCAGACATGTTTGTGTCCATGGTTACGTGCTGAAAGTACTCAATTCTCTGGATTCAAGGCATGAGGATTACGTAGGTAATGTCAACTTTACTTTCAAATTTCAAACCACTCCCTCCCTCCTCCAAAAAGCACCCGTTTCTGTACTACGACCAAATCATATGTTTGTATGGAGTCAGGGCAAACAACGAGATGGGTGTCGAGAAACCACCAACAGCCAGAGCATGTAAAGAAGGGTGTTGAGGGAACATCAATACACAGACCATGTGATGACAGGAGTTGAGGAAACACCCTAACTCAGATCATGCAAGGTTGGGTGTTGAGGAATCACCAACAAAAAGACCATTTGAGGAGAGAAGCTAAGGAAACAACAATACACAGATCATGTGAGGACAGGAGTTGGGGGGACATCAACACACAGACCACGAGGACAGGTGTTGAGGAATCACCATAACCTAGATCATGTGAAGTCGGATGTTGATGACACACCAGCACAAAGACCAAGTGAGGAGAGTAGCTTAGGAAACAACAATACCCAGATCATGTGTTCTGAAAACATCAAGACCTAGATCAAATGTGGACTGGTGTTGAGGAAAGACAAACAGCAAGGACATATAAGGACGTATGTTGAAGACATAGCGACAGCCAGGGCATCTGAGGATGACGAGTGTTGACAAAACACCAGCAGCCAGAGTATATTAGGACGCGTGATGGGAAAACACCATCAGCCAGGGCATATAAGGACGGGTGATAACGAAACTCCAACAGTAAGGGCATATCAGGACGGTTGGTAACGAAACACCAACAGTCAGTGCTTATGAGAAAGGGGGATAACGAAACAGCAACAGTCAGAGCATATGCGAAAGGGAGATAACGAAACACCAACAGTCAGGGCATATCAGGACGGGTGATGACGAAATACTAACAGTCAGGACATATGAGGACGGGTGATAACGAAATTCCAACAGTCAGGGCAAATGAGGATGAACGATGACGAAACACCAACAGTCAAGGCAAATGAGGACGGGTGATGATGACACACCAACAGTCAGGGCATATCAGGACGGATGATAACGAAACACCAACAGTGATGGGCATATCAGGACGGGTGATGATGACACACAAACAGTCTGGACATATCAGGACGGATATCAAGGATACATCGACAGAAGTAAACAAGACAGGAAAAACGAAAGAAAGGCAAACTAGAATACAATTATTGTATTGACATGAGAAAAATAACACTTTTATTGTCTACGGGTCCTGCCCTGCAGGTAGGGCGTAATAATTGTACCTGCTGCCCCCATTGCATGATCGTAAGAGGCGACTAAATTTGGGATCTTATCTTTTCTCTTTCTTAACAACTTAATTTCTTCTTCCTAATGTCTCCCTTGACTATTCCTCACTTTTGGCCTTCAGTTGAGCGTTCGCCGCGGTGAGGAAGGTTTTGGGTTCTGTCCCCTAGCCGAGACATACCAGAGTCTTTAAATATGGTAGTTGCTACTCCTGCTTAGCGCTCAGCATATTTGGAGTGGGACTACTGGTTGGCCCGTTGTCAGTATAATGTGACCGGGTGGGGTGTGCTGCTGGCGCATGTGGGTTAATGTTGCATTTATAATTAAAAATTAAAAAAATCGTCATGTTTTTATATAAATTCAATATTTAATGATTTCCCGGTAAGTTCTGTTTGTTTTCTTGATCGGATTTTAATGTTAGGTGTCCAACGTCTTTATCGGGATGTTTTCGTCGGTCCTCCTGTTCTCGCGTGGTCACGTGACCGGCACGAAGGACTACATTAACACTTGGTCGGTATATATGGCCAGAGCACCCGACCAACGTATTTTGTCGTACAAACAAATATGATACACTTATTCATCGTGCTAAGAAACCGAGAAAAAGTGCTGTACATTCTTCTGTTTTTTCAAGTATGGTTAAATAACGGCGTTATAAACTGGTATTAATTGACGAAGTGCCGATTAATTGACTACTTTTAAAGTAATTTTGACGATGTTTGTCATTTTCGTAAGAATGTACAGCACTTTTCGTTGTTCTCATACAATAACCTTCACGCTCTTACCTGTTTCTTAAGTATTGATTTAGGGTAGTCGGGTGCTCTAGAACGATTTACAGAGCAAGTGTTAATGTTCATTCTCCAATATTGGAACTCTTCAGTGTTTTAAGTATCGAAATTGGCATATAGAACAGAACAAACGTTAATAAACGAATGCAATGGATCGTAATTAATTCAAATAATTATTTACAGATGATTTCCAAAGACATAAGGTATAGTTAGACGTTTTCGGCTGTACATGCAAGTTTGTAAATTCGACACTGTGATAAAACCACCGTCCTCGTCGTTGCCATGACAAGCCGATCGAAGCTGCGATCATGAATGCACTGTCAAAGTGAAAGTTGAAGTATTTTTCGCAACATGCCGTTTAAACTTAAAATTACATTCACACCTCATATTGATTTGGGTTGTTTAATCATACCTGATCAATTGAATTGTAAGAAAACTAACAAAAACACTAAAAAAAACAGAATGAAGCCTTCGTGTCAGGCAGTGCAGACACAACGCGGGATCTGTAAACAATGTGACGTCATTGGAATGTACAAGTTGCAACAATGTACAACAATGTATTTTTTTTACATGAATACACTAATGAGCAACAAAACGGGACTCAACATTAACCCACATGCGGGGTGTCTTCGGCAGTATGCTTCAGTGAGATAGCACTTTAAATCGGCAAAAGTTCCGGCCTATCACAAGGAGACTTAACACGAACATACCGCAGCCTCCCAAAACACAAATACGCACTCACCACACGCATACATGTCGCGCACATGGGAGGCCGTCCTTAAATGACCTAAGATGTTAATAGGACGTTAAACAAAATAAACCAAACCAAATGTCCCCGGGTCAAATGTCAATAAAAGTACAAATTGCCCGAAATGTTTTATATACTCTAGTATCCTTCCCCATATCTCTAACAAGACCTTTCTATGCATGGTAACCTGACTTTCCTACATTGCTTCAAGTTACATTAACACGTGAAATCTGACATGGTGACCCACTGAACCCATCGGAAAATGTGTTGCCCACGATTACTGCCTTTTTCATATATACCTTATATCTTAGCTGAACGGGGCCCGTGTTTACAGCTCGAGTAATTATTATCTTACTGAAGATATCCTATGCTAGCCTTCATACCACGCACTTCTATGCTTAGGTCGATCCGTGTATCTAAAACGTTTTGTTTTATGTAAACATGATGTAAGGGAGGTAGGTACCATATATATTTACTCTATGGAGTTTGCTCGGCTCTGTTGCAGTGATATTTACATTTTGTGTACTATCATGTTGTTATTAATGATATTTTTATCTTTGTATACAGTTCATAATTCCGCCTTAGGGAAGAGACTTTTTACGCCTTTTTGCACTCTACTCATTGAATTATTGTATTTGAATAAAATTGTCGTGGAAATGTTGAAACACTGGTGCAAATTTAAATCCAATTACAATTCGGTACTTGCAGCAACAGGTGTGGCTTTGGAATGTGAATACAATAATATAGATATCTTACACATTTTTTTTCTTCAATATTGCCTGTGAACAGCACCATCTTAGCTCTCAAAGAACGGGATGGGGAGTTATCGTAGTCTTCTCCTCGTCGGCGGCGTCCAGCCCTACGTTAAAGTTGAATGTCAAATAATACTGGAACATCAGTATCAAGTGGATTATTTGATAGCTATGCAATGTTTACTGTTATCAATAATCTGGCTTATATGTTTCATGTTTATGGGCATCACTCGCTTATGTTATTCCAGTGTATAATTCTTTGTTTGACAGTGTTCTTGTTTCTATTTAAACACTTTAGAGGCACAGAATGACATGATTTTACATGTGGCAGAAAAAGGCATTCCTACACCTCGTCCGGTCAAAAATGTTACAGGAAAACTTATGTCACTTGAGAGTTTCCCATGTGACAAGAAATTATGTCAAAATCAAGGTTAGTCATGCTAATTTCTTTCCGAAATCACAGATAATTATAATGCTTCGCTAGAGTTTGTAATTAAAACAGCATTGCTTTTATTGACAACGGTATGATTGCAAACAACTGTCGTGTCATCATCCAACAATAATCTATCGTGCATACGTTCTTGAAAATTTGAAATTGGCTTCGTTGTATTGAAAAGTTCTTGAATGTGTGGTTACGTATCTCATACTAATAAATAGAATTACACAGCACAAGTAATATGAGGTCATGTACTGTAAATCTTACTGACTCTCAGTTTAAATCTCGTTTCGTGACAGTTCATCTCTAGGCAAAATGCATTTTGTATAACAATATGGCCTTGAGTTTAGTTTTTTACATTGTTAGCTCATGCCGGTTCCGTCACTATTCCTCACACGGTAAAAGTACAAAGTAGAGCAAATCGTCGAGAGGATAACTTCCTCTAGCGTTTGCACAATAGTGCACACATACACACCCCTAGTTATATTTATATTTATAGTTATATTTTACAAACGGTAAAACTTTCCTCTTGTTATACGTGTGATCAACCTTTTACTGTCGAGCATTTTATGATTTAATTCTCTGCTCCCTAACAGACTCATGAGAGCATTTTTATCGTCCATATAATGCTTATTCGATACAATTTCTTTATCACTTATATTTGATTAACGTGCGATAAAACAATACCATGAAATATAATGTGTTGTGCAGTGAAGAGCTTGGTCACCGTTGTTGTTCATTATGGTAAACATACAGATGAAATTTTCTGACGTCGGTATAGAGCCCCCTCCTATTCTTTAAATATCGGGGGGGGGGGGGGGGGGGGGGGGGGGGGGGGGAAGGGTACGTGCTTTTAGATGTCTATACCAAAACTTCACACAGTATACGTATAAAAGTACCAGCTGACAATAATATTGTTTGGACGCTAAAGTGAATTGTTATTTAAAAGCTACACTGATGGAAAATTATGATCTGATACCACACATTGATCATTAATATGACATTAAATAATACAATACAAAACTTATGTTTGGTAATATATATTTCCCTTGGATGTGTAAACGCAACAATGGTTGTCTTTTCAGATCTGCGTTGTGTGGTCCGGCTGCTTGAGTATCTCCCAGGCCGCATCCTCCTCGGTGTCCCCTACACCATGTCACTACTGTCACAGATAGGTCACCTGACGGGTCGCTTAGACAACGCTCTCGCGGTAAGTCACCCGACGTCATTAATTATGACTGGCGCCTTCTGTCACTCCATTTGTTTTATCTTTTGTCTGCGAGATTTTAGTACAATTATAAACCTTTGTAATTGTGTTATCTTCGCACGGTCTATTTGATTTTCTTTTCATTTGGTCAATATGTGATCTAACATAGTCTGAACTTTGACACAATGAATTATGATAATATATACATTAGTTAGTTTGCAATTGGGTTTACATCCCGAAAATGAAATCGACACAGGGATGTACTCATAAGAGGGGAGTTAAAGAGACCTTAATAGCCCCAAAAACCCACAAAATCGTTACGTAAATTGTATGCAACCCATCCCAAAGGAAACTGCTTGATATACTCGTATTTGTTGCTGATGTAAACACCACAAAATAAACAAACGATATATTGACTGTTTTTCTTTCCAGGACTTCCAACATCCAGCACACACACGACACCGACGGATCTGGAACCTGTCTGAGCTGCCGGACATTCAGAAATTTATTTACTGTATCAAGGACGATCACAGATCGAACCTCATACAGGAGGTCTTAGACAGCTTTCGTTGTGACGTCACTAACAACTATGACCTTCTGAAGACAGGTATATACTATATAAGTTACATTACAAGCTTATGTTGAACTTATTTTGAAACTAGAGAGCTCTTTACTGGTTTCGCTAGAGTGAATGAGTTGAGAAGAGCAGTGTTATCACGACAGGCAGAATTCTACTGTTGACACCTGACGGGGGTGTGACTGGTATTCATCATGTGTCTTAGGTACATAGAGTAGGGTAGTACGATTCTTGATATCCAAAATTGTCATGCAGTTAGGGCGTTACCCTGTCGCCCCTGTATGATTTGTAAGAGACGACTACATTCTCAACAGCCTCCTTTGCCAATGTCTCCCTTTACACTGCCTTACTTTTGGTCTTTAACGGAGCGTTCATCCCTATAAGTAAAGCTTCGTGCTCTGTTACCTCGGCGAGATGTACAAAATGTACCTCTGTATAATGGTAGCTACTGTTCCTGCTCTTTTGATGTGTGGCGACTGGTTTGCCGGTTGTTGGTGTAATAGGACCTTGTGGGGCATCCTGCTGGCGGCTTCGGCAATGTACTTGAGTCAGAAGCATTTAAGGTCGACGTTAGTTAAAACCATTAAATACGTGTCATTTATGATGATATGAGGGACTATAATATTCATTCTGGAACTTTTAATTACTTACGTCAGTGGTATGTAAGCAAAAATAATTTTTAATTATAATAAAAAAATAATAATTTTTCTCTAGTTACGAAACAAGAGGCCTAGAGGGTTTGTATCGCTCACCTGGATACCGGGTATTGCAATAATTATGGCAAAACACTTGACATTTCTACAGAGGAGGAATTTTTAAAAGAAATACTATATTCCCCTATTGCGGCCCCGCACCTAATGTGCAAAATCGGTTCCCCTTCATCCAATGATGCTTCAGACAAGTCCTTTCATTCCTTCAGAAACAAGATGCCCTTAAGGCCCCTGTGGACCAGACCCACCGTTTGTACAAAATTGTAATCGCTCATGACTAGTAGCGATTTCAATATGTATCTATATATTTCCCAAATTAGACCCCTCCCCTACGACCCTAGTCTCACCATTCATGTAAAATTTCCATAAAAAATCCACAAATTAAATGTCATAATTTTGTTAGTTTACATGGTTTATTGAGGCTTTTGATTTCATAACAACATTAGTAGACGCTATTTTTGTAAATTTTATGAAATGCATAACATAAAATGCTTACTTATGCGAAATAAACAAAGTACATTAGGCCAGCAATTAACTGTAATAAGTGCGACACGTGGTAAAATGACCAAACTTGATATTAAATTGGATGTGTTGTAATGACAGGTGAGTGATACAGCCTGTTGAACCTCCTGTATTTACAATGTACAGTTGAGTGTAGACTAAAGGTTACACCCAAGTGCACTCCGAGTGCACTCCATTTGGACTTGGAGTGCACTCCGTTTGGACTCCAGGTAAACTTGGAGTGCACTCCAAGTGGACTCCGAGTCTACCTGGAGTCCTATAAGACACCATGCCTACCCCAGTTCTATAATCAGACTATATCATATATATATATTAATACTTTGATGCTTTTAATATAATTTACATATAAATAAATAGATTTTTACAAATTACTTTTGTTCTGTTAATATTACTATTAACATTTGTTTAGTCTACTAGGAATATTACTTTTATTGTTAATACATGGTAATAATGCTTACATGTTAAATTTATATTTATTAAGATCCATAAAAGACAGTTATACAATTTATGCTATAATCAGGTTTCTATGAAAGTTAATTGCTTATTATTTCAGATGTAAGTAATTGTATTTCATTTTATTAAGGAATTGAAAATTATTTCAATTAGAATATTTATTACTGTACATATATTATGACTGTAAAGGAAGTTCAGATAATATATCTATATTACGTTATTGATTATTCAAAATATTGAAAGTTTACAGTATTTAATGAATTATGTGTCATCAGATTATAATTACAAGTAGATGATAACGGTATGATTTCAAATGATTTGGCATTGACCATCAATCGGTAGATTACAATGGGAAATTTGCTCTACCATATACATCTTATATAAACTTCCTAAATGAACAATTAGTCAAATTTGAAAACCAACATGTTTGCTCCATCCTACAGGTTGGAAACATGAACTAGATATATGTATAGAAGTTGGTGATATCGTACACAAAGAATCTTAATGATAAGAATGTTGGATATCAGCCTTATTGATATACCATGTACATTGTACCTGTGGTATAGAATCCGTAGCGAATATTAACAAAATGAGATCATTAATGTCTACCGGAAGTAAATAGTTTAGTTTTTCAGTCACGTGATTTAAGATTGAACACTTCCATTTATCATTCGCCAGATCTGTTGTAGTGAAAGATATTCCGGATTGTGTACAAATATCAACACTTGGTTTAGATAAGTCCAACTTTAATATTTTGAAAGTTGATTCTTGCCCTTTTAGTCAACATTCGAACCTTTTTCCGGAAGTGTTTAGACCATCACGATGAACTGTTTGACTATTGACTGATATTAAAAGCACGAATCAACTGAATAACCTTAAATGATCAGATATACATTAGTATTTTTACGTCGCCGATCGCGATCTGAAAGACGCTTCATTATTATAAGTTGAATGTTTGGACGCAACCGGAAGTTCTACAAAGCATTTGACCAGCTTGCATCGGATTTCTAGTATTTTTTTCTGTTCAACAGTCAGAAATACTTAATTCGCAATATATTTGTTATATATTGGCATGAAACTGTACGTCTCCCAAACAGCTCTATCTTTTTTTTCTATTAATAGGAACGCTACATGCTGACGTCAACGATTATAACGTTCTTGTGAGTGAACATCCTACTAATGGTTTGTATGACGTCATTGGCATCCTGGACTTTGGAGATTCCGTGTACTCGTGTTACGTTTTTGAGATAGCTATAATAATGTGTTATGCAATACTGGGAAGTGACGTCATAGACCCCATTGATGCAGGAGGTCACACACTTGCTGGCTACTTACTGGAGTTTTCCCTCGGAAGGGAAGATTTGAAGGTCTTAAAACAATGTGTGTGTGCAAGATTTGCACAGTCTCTCGTGATGGGGGCGTATTCTGCCGAAAACGATCCAGAAAATGCTGAGTATGTACTCTCAACGGCACAGAAAGGGTGGACAACTCTAAAATCCTTGTGGGATATGCCTAAACGTGACCTCTACGATCGATGGGACCAGATATGTCGAGAACAATATGGAATCGACACTGATTTTGGCATTAATCTGTAGTATAAACAATGATTGCCGCCGTTGATCCTTTCAAAAGAACACAGACAAATGAATTCGGTTCAATTTGTGGTTTATTTAAAATAATTTAAAGCAGAGGAAAGATAGTAAAAGTAGAGAAAGAGTGGAAATGAGCACTGTAAATTAACATTGTCACCTATGACTTGGTGACATTATAGATAATGAATGATATTATCATACAAGTTCAAACTCACATTGATATGATACACACACACACCACGCATGGGTCCTATAGGCCGGCTGTTACACTTACATAATGTAACCGGTTATTTATACGGCAGCCGATAAAAAACTACAGAAAATGCCTGTCGAAAAATACACAGTCTACGTAAACATTTCAATATACATGTTGCATAATACAATGATACAATCTATATTACAGTCCATGTGTATTTGGACCAACCCGGATGTGTATTAAACATTGTAAAACGTTTAAAGGGGTTAATTTGTATATTTTTGAAGGGTACTGTTTTTCCAAATGTTGATCTAACTGCCAATAACGAAAAATCAAGTTACATCGGGATAAGTCCAAATACATATTTATCACATGATCAGCCCGTTTCCCACGCATGGCACTAGTGCAATATTCCATGGGACGTTTTATATCGGCTGTACTGGTCAGTAATCGGGTATGAGGTCATAATGTAGACAATTCCGTGAATTAAATATGGCGGAACAAAATGACTGCCTCCGTTTGATTTTGTCTTCTAAATTTAGACTTAAATCCTGTCAAACTGTAGTAACTCAATAGAAAATATATTCTAATTTTATATATTTCATATTAGATTTGATGAAATTCGTCTTAACGTTTTATATTTTGCCTGTTTTTGACTCTATTCATAAAATTTCACATGAAATGAAAACTAATATAAGATCCTATATGTATGGTAGCGTATTGTCCATGTCTACTTACTATCATACAGATTATACAAGGTAAGGTACAATGTACATAAAGGACCTAATCCTATCTCACAATAAAGTTCATGAACTTGGACGATAAACAAATCACACGTGTAACGGGTGGTACACAAGTTGAGAGAAAAAAAACAAAGATAATAGAAGTAAGATAGATAGTAAGGGAAGGAAACAGATACATACAGCTCAACGCGCAGGCGCATAAGTAAGCATGGGTAAAATAATAAATTAGTAATTATTTACAAATAAATAATCTGTTCCCGAAAAACAAGAACAGTGATTATGGGTATGAGCACTTAAATGCTTCCCTGAAAATGAAAATGTTAATCATTATCAGCAGGTGTTGGATACAGTTATAATGTATGGTGTCACGTGACCCCTATGTAAACACAGTACCTTGGAGGCACATATGCATATCGTGTACGTACATAACTACATGGTTCATGATCTGTTTGGGGCACATGTTTGCATTTTGCCAAATAAAAACAATACAAATGTCACACAACCATTTGTGCGACTCTTACCACTATCATGACACTTCAAAATCATACAGAGGGAATTTCTCAAAATTAAACCGGATAAAGTCAGAATCAAACTTCCGGTTTTGTAATCAGTAATCAGAAAACTTCAGTCTGTTCTGTACTCCCCGCCTTCGGTCTCCGACACACCAGGACTTCGACTTGGACCGGAAGTGACGTAAATCTGACGTGTGGTTGCTGTGAAGCATTGGCATGTATCCCATCGGCTCACAGTGCTCCTACAAAGGTGAAATCGATTGGTGTAATATAAACCACTGATACACAGAATGTTTTAACGGACATTGTGTTGATTGATTTCTAAATATTCATTTTTCTGACATCTTTCCTTACCTGACAGGTGTGATAGAATGCCTTGTATCCCTCGTGGAGGAGGTACACCTCGGGATAATTAAGAAGCGGGTAATGGTCAATGTTCAACTCTCGGTCAAGTTTTCGCAAGAGACGGGACCTGCAAAGAGAATGTAAAGATATGTTATCAATAACCAAAATAAATCAACTCGGCTATAACGCCACATAATTCCTATCCATTTTTTTCTCGAAGATTTACATTTATACTCGAAAAATTATGTTTTGTTTTGAATAGTGTGTATAATAAATAGTTCTTCCACGTAAAATGTACTTGGTTGTTGTATATACCGTAGAATTTATTTCCCGCGACTGACCAATCCAATCCAGTCATCACCAGATTAAATTTCATATTTTTATCTTTAATGATATTCGACGTCGAAATGGAAAATACGAAATTAAAGCTGAATTTCATGTTTCTAAGCTAGTTATCTAACGCGTTTGGTCAAAAGTTACTTACATTCTAGGTCCCCTTGCGGAAGAAAACTCGCAATGGAAAATGATGACGTCTCGCTTCGAGGATGACGACGTGGGGCTGGTCCCCTGATGTAATAATTTATCAATCATTTCATTGGTGTACAGGTTTTCAGCTCCCTAAAATGGAAAGGGGGGAATTTAATGGGTTAGAAGATTTTAAAGAAACCATCAAAATTTAAGTATAAAATTTAGAAGTGAATATAGCACATGAGTAAGAAATTGCGTGCTAGTTCCATTACTCTCCCGTGAACAGTACCTGTCTGTCTTTTTATTTCGGCGAAAATTTCGTTGTTTTTAACCAGTTAACAGTTTGATATATTTCGTTTGTGACCATTATTCCTGAGAGCTTGTTTGCCCCAAAAGACGGACGGTTGAATTATACATTCTGAACTTCGTAAATCGTGGGGTTATATATTTAGCATCAGTTATGGCCCTCACAACTCACTATGTTCAATCATTTCCCTCTTGTTTATATTGTTTTTAGTAGGAAATCGGTCCATCAACTTACTTTGATATGTCCACTCTCAAACTCATAAGGGTAACGACAGTCAATGATTCTGTAACTTCTTATGACGTCACCGTACTGGCCATTTAATACGTCTGACAGCTACAATACAAAAAAATACAATGATTGAATATATCAAATACATTGTAATATCCCATAGATCAAAAATAGTGTGATCTAAAGGAACCTGGCACAATTTCCAGCCCACGTTATAGACATCTAAAAGCATATATATGGACCGTGGGTCGGGAGATGATAGGAAAGACCCTGTGATATGGTCACGTGATACCGTGTCGATTAGGTGTATCAGATCACTGTAATTAGTGTATCAACAGGTTATAAAATAACACACAGACATGAATGTTGTCATACTCTGTATTTCTCCGAGCAGGTAATGTATTTTTCTGACGTTGTTATAAATAATTTGCGATTTCATGTCGTGACAAACGGGTCGCAATTGTACCGAGAAATAAAGGAATAGAGGGTTTTTTTTCATGTCGTGTCCACCGCTGGAGAAGTCAGTAAACAATGATGGAATAAAATAGTCTGAATAAGTAAATATATTTTTTCTTAGGTAACTTACTGTTGTCGATGTAATGCTTTTGAGGTCGCTATGTTTACCGGAGATTGTTGGTAAACAGTATGGTTGACTTCCGTTTCCGGTAATGTCGTCATGTTCTACGAAATTGTTTACAGCTTCAATCACAAAATCGGAATCACATTTCGATGGAGTTGCTGTGTCCTGTAATCAATTCAATATATAGAGGTATTATTCTTAAAACAGAAAAAAAAACAGAAAAACCCCAATGCATTCTAGTACCGTACTGAGGGATACTGTATCAACATTTCGTTATCACATACATGTATTATTATACGTCCCTGATGTTATATGAAGAGATACAATTTTTTATTGACGTAGTCTTCACTACGATGCATATTAAAACATGTTTTAAGACAAAGACAGTAATGCTTACGTCGATGAGGATAACATTTTGATTGTCATATTAAATGCGACGTATTATTTTGAAAACATTATGTAATTTATTTATTTCAAATTTAGGTGGAGATGAATTAAATCACGACATAATCGAAAGCTGATGTTACTTATTTACCTTGAAAGAGAGCATATCAAAGCTTGTAATGATATCATCCCCTTCGGAATGCCTCGGTCTCTTTGTCACTAAAGCGCCGTCTTCGCCAGTTCGTGACCGTTTGTTGCTGAATAAGGCCTTCCGGACAGTAGAATTAGGATTGACCTGTGATAAAATCGGCATAAAAACATCAAATCAAAATATTTCTGCATAAGACCCCAGATACCAAATAAAATGACATTTTTATTTTTAAGATCTTTTGATCGATACGATTTTGAAATGCTGTAATTCAAGCTATCTCAAAATAGGGCTCGCGGCATAGCAAACCACAGATATCAGATCGGTATCGGTTCTGCCAAGGGGGTTAAAATACAACATTGTGTAATGATGCCATATTTTTTAAACATATTTTTTGGTAAATAGTTTGGGTTAAAAAAAATACAATAATATTAACAATTAAAAAAATATGTTTATTTAAAACATGCGATATAATGACGATGAGCAATTCTTTATAAATGATTAATTGAAACTTTTGTAACAATACGGTTCAAATTACCTTCCCCCTTTAAATCCCGGTGTAGCAAATGTCGATGTGAATTCCTCGTCTTCGGAAAGACATGTCTGTTAAAATATAATAATCAATAATTATTGATAGTAAGGCAAGAAAAAGTACACAAGAAAAAAATCTCAAGCGATTCGAGATTTGGTATTTTAATACTAGCAAGGCAATAGAATGTCGGAAAGAAGGGTCTGTAAGAAGCCAAATTGCATCATAGAACTAGTTAAGTAAACGCGAAATAAAAGTGTTTTTACAGAGAAACAACTATGTAATATTTGACAAGGGTGTATAAAGATTATTTTCTACTTGTTAGTTGCAATTAGAAATGATACTTCGGTCGTCACGGGGCGGAAGCACGTGTGACACGGTCCTTAATTGCAATGATGTGTATATCTGACCAAACATCTTTTCACACTCGCGAGTGGCCGAAGGGCTTATTGACCAATGCTTGTTTGACCAAGATAAACAAAGGTCTCAAGCCTGATCCTAACCTCATGCCGACGGGCGATAATATACTAGATACGCCAAAAACCAAAATTATTTATTTATTTATTTTTCATTTTACTTCGAGCATAAAAAAATGTTATTCATCGTTACTGTTTTACAGTACTTAGTCTATTTATTGAAATATGAAAAATAATAAGTTTCTCGTTATTGAGCGGTGTTAGGGACAATTATCAGATATTATGCAACTCCGCATATACTGTATTCAACATTGACCATTTTCACTGTATTCTTAATTCACTATTTGATTATTTGACAATACTTGATATCAGAATAGTTTAAAATGGCAAAACAGAAATCAAAAGCAGATTAGAAAAGAAACTGACTGATATTTAGAAATCCTTGAACTCGAAAGTTTAAACAGCGCTCAGGGATTCTAAATTGTTTTAAAAAAAATCAGAGATAATATGATATTTAATAAAACCAATTGTATTAACGTGAAAATGATAGGAAATAGATACAGAGATTGAGATAAATTTACCATTTCCATTCCTAGACCAGAATCTTCATCGTGGATGTCCATTGGCCGGAGGCTGGCTGGGCAGCCTGGGGTCAAGAGGTCCGAGTCAATATTGACACTCGTCAGACAATTATCCACATCCTGAGGGGTTCCGAACATCTTTAAATCCATCTTTAAACAAGTTAAAACATTTTTAAAGATAATGTAAAGATTTAATCAAAATATCTTTAGAAAGTGTTTGATCCTGAAACCTGTTATTTTACGTGAACCCCAGGAATTGAGGTATCCATATTATAGAAATATACTTATATACCGGTTTTTTTTCTATTATTCGTAAACAAGAAAAAAAATTCTAAATTCCGTTCTTAATTATATGTTAATTGATTTTGAGTTTCTGTTTCATCCGAAAATTCGAATTAGAACCAATCAAAAATCATTTCAATTGCACACGTCCCTATTACTGTTAATGTCCATATTATACAGTTTGGAGATATGCTTTAACGTTTTATGTAGAAGCAAACGAAAGTTATAGTGAAAACATACCTGTTTGAACCCCCTATCTCCACCGGTTATTATTACGTAAACCCATATATTTACAATTATCATAACCATTTTTAATATTTCAGTTTTTGAAATTCTACAATACCGATGTTTCAGGAATTAAAAGTTTTCAGTTACATTTAAGATTATCATTCTTTTTTACAATTGATATAAATGAGGAATAAAATTTGATACAAAACCTACATAGAAACAAAAGAAAAAAGAAAAATAATGAGATTATCTACAGTATATTGAATCATTAGCCAATATAATGGCCCATGGGTCCATGACATTAAATTACATGTATTTTTAAATTTCAATATTAAAAATAAGTCATTCCAGGGTTTAATTACATAGGGAACATAATTATAAAACAGGGAAAATACAGGCATATGAAATTATTTGAATAACTTGGAATTAACAAAAAACAAATTGTTAGAATCAGCGACTTTCTACTTACCTCGTAGGAAATATCCTGTTCCGGTCGGCAATGTCCGTATTTGAACTGTAACACATTTGTTAAAATTCATTATAATTTTTCGAGTAAATCAAGAAATAGCAGAGATTTTAATCAACGAGAACTATTCACATTATCTAAAAATTAAACCTAAAAGAATTTTTGTATTTTCTTTTTTTTTCAAAATGTCCAGTAAACCTTGACTGACAAAATGTATAAGAAAGAAAACATAATATAGTCGTCTTAACACAGAACCAAGTGAATTTGGTGACACCAGAAAAATAAACGTGGCCCATTCTGTTCACGGAATATCAAAACGTGGCCCATTCTGTTCACTGAATATTAAAAAAGTAAACACATTGTGTTTTTATCCACTTGGCGATGAAGATGTCAGGAAATTTAGAAATGACCTGTAAAAATATAGAGGCAATTCTGCTGATATCCCGAAGATTTGGAGCTGAACGCGAAGTGTCGCTTCCAGTGTTGACAGTAAAACTGATGATCTAATATCAACAAACTATTGTATACCTTCAACCAGGAATAATGAAATAAATTTGTCAAGTTTTCAACTCATAAATTATCCGACGAAAGAACATTAAATTCTTTGAAATGGAATTAAATAAGACATAAATCAAACAAATATCATTAATATCCAATCCCATAAAAATGTCAGAAGGTACCTTCTCCTTTACAATCCCGAGAATGACTGATGAGGTTTGAACCCCTTGTGTAAATATAGACACTTTCTGACCGGTTTTAATGTCTTTATCGACACGTATCTCTAAAAACGGGACAATAATTGAACCCCAAGGGATCCAAATGTCCGCTCGTATTGTCAAAAAAGATGTTCAGCTGTTTGGCCAACAGATGTCGCCACTGGGCAAAAGTTGTACCGTCAACCTCTCACCAGATGTCGCCATTGGCCAAATCAGAGAGATCTTTTAATCTATTTTCAAAATATTGAGAAAAGGACTAGTTCTGATGCCTGTTTTTAGCGTTTGTTCTTTCTCAAACCGGCCTATGTAGCTGGATTTGGATGTGATATCATTGATATCCATCTTGTTAATATCTGGGTGGTTTCTTTAATCCTTGGGCCGCTCTAATCACATCGTCATACTGGTAAATATTAAGTAAGGCAGTTTAGGAAACACTTTCATTTTTGTAATATGAACGTAACAAAATGCTATATCTCATTACAAGATACTCCTCGTTTTCTTCTAATTCCCAATTATTTATTGACATGCATACACAAAAATTATTATACAATAATATAAATTGAATAGAAAGCATCTCTGTTGCTCATTATATTTCGTTTTTAATCTGAATCTTTTAATTGCACGTTTGCACTACAGAGTAGTTTGAAGGCAAATTAACTTAGTAAACAACATACATGATGAGTCATATTAATAAAACAACCATTGAACTACACATTGTATAATTAGAAGTACAAAAATTGTACATAAACAGTATCATTTAGGCAGATAGCCTATTACCGTACGACACACACTGACATTGTCATCAAAATGTCCCTTAACGTTATCTCAATTACTTTCTGGGTCATGATAATGTAGAAATAATTGCATATTTAACAATGATCATGGCGTCTAATTGTATCTGTCTGTACTACTGATAATGTACAATGTATGAGCCTGATGTCTACAGTTCCGTAATGTCTGTACTACTGATAATGTACAATGTATGAGCCTGATGTCTACAGTCCCGTAATGTCTGTACTACTGATAATGTACAATGTATGAGCCTGATGTCTACAGTTCCGTAATGTCTGTACTACTGATAATGTACAATGTATGAGCCTGATGTCTACTGCTCCGTAATGTCTGTACTACTGATAATGTACAATGTATACGCCTGATGTCTACAGTTCCGTTATGTCTCTACTACTGATAATGTACAATGTATGAGCCTGATGTCTACAGTTCCGTAATGTCTGTACTACTGATAATGTACAATGTATGAGCCTGATGTCTACAGTTCCGTAATGTCTGTACTACTGATAATGTACAATGTATGAGCCTGATGTCTACAGTTCCGTAATGTCTGTACTACTGATAATGTACAATGTATGAGGCTGATGTCTACAGTTCCGTAATGTCTGTACTACTGATAATGTACAATGTATGAGCCTGATGTCTACAGTTCCGTAATGTCTGTACTACTGATAATGTACAATGTATGAGCCTGATGTCTACAGTTCCGTAATGTCTGTACTACTGATAATGTACAATGTATGAGCCTGATGTCTACAGTTCCGTAATGTCTGTACTACTGATAATGTACACTGTATGAGCCTGATGTCTACAGTTCCGTAATGTCTGTAGTACTGATAATGTACAATGTATGAGCCTGATGTCTACAGTTCCGTAATGTCGGTGTAACTCTGCCTGGTCCTCTTACTGTATGTATTAATGTATAACAAATCAAAGAGGAGATCAATTTATTTCGTTTCAGTTTATCAGACAGAGTTAAAAGAGCATCAAGCACGACACGATCAAAGTTTTTTTTATTAAGTTAGAGGATTATTTATTAAGTTAGATGATTATTTATTAAGTGAGAGGATTATTTATTAAATGAGAGGATTATTTATTAAGTGAGAGGATTATTTATTAAGTTAGAGGATATTTTTTTTATTAAGTTAGAGGATTATTTATTAAGTGAGAGGATTATTTATTAAGTTAGAGGATTGTTTATTAAGTCCGAGATGTGGTAACATGTGCATACATAACTGAATTAAACAAAATAATAATAATAATAACCCCATTAACAGTGTATATCATCAACGCTATTTCCTTTCATCGTTCTCGGAAAAGTCTATATCAAGGGAATTACACGAGGTTGAAATATTTTTGGGGAATAGATATTAGGGTCGGCTAATCGGAAATATCTTCGGGAAATTGATAGTAGGGTCAGCGAATTAGAAATATCTTTGGAAATTGATGCTATGGTCGACAAAGCGGAAATATCGATGGAATTGATATTAGGGTCGGCCGATCAGAAATATCTATAGGGAATTGATATTAGGGTCGGCCGATCAGAAATATCTATAGGGAATTGATATTAGGGTCGGCCGATCAGAAATGTCTTTAGGGAATTGATATTAGGGTCGGCCGATCAGAAATATCTATAGGGAATTGATATTAGGGTCGGCCGATCAGAAATGTCTTTAGGGAATTGATATTAGGGTCGGCAAAATGGAAATATCTATAGGGAATTGATATTAGGGTCGGCCGATCAGAAATGTCTTTAGGGAATCGATATTAGGGTCGGCAAAATGGAAATATCTATAGGGAATTGATATTAGGGTCAGCAAATTAGAAATGTCTATGGGGAGTTGATATTAGGGTCGGCCAATCATAAATATCTATTAGGGTCTGGAAATCAGAAATATCTTCGGATAATAGATATTAGGGTCCGCAAATCAGAAATATCTATTGGGAATGGCAAACAAGAAATATCTATGGGGAATAGATATTAGGGTCGGCAAATCGAAAATATCTATTGTGAATGGCAAACAAGAAATATCTATAGGGAATTGATATTAGGGTCGGAGAATCAGAAATATCTAGGGGGAATAGATATTAGGGTCCGCAAATTAGAAATATCTATTGGGAATTGATATTAGGGTCGGCAAGCAAGAAATATAGAGAAGTGATATTAGGGTCGGCACACCAGAAATATATATAGGGAATTGATATTAGGGTCGGCAAATTGGAAATATCTAGGGGGGATTGATATTAGGGTCCGCAAATTAGAAATATCTATTGGGAATCGATATTAGGGTCGGAGAATCAGAAATATCTTGGGAATCGATATTAGGGTCCGCAAATCAGAAATATCTAGGGGGGATTGATATTAGGGTCGGCAAATCAGAAATATCTAGGGGGGATTGATATTAGGGTCGGCAAATCAGAAATATCTAGGGGGGATTGATGTTAGGGTCGGCAAATCGGAAATATCTATGGGGAATTGATGTTAGGGTCGGCAAATCAGAAATATCTAATGGGAAATGATCTAAGGGACGGCAAATCATAAATATCTATAGAGAAGTGATATTAGGGTCGGCAAATCAGAAATATTTATTTGACAATTTTCTTATCATAAAGCTTCTTTACAAATGTACCAGGGATGTGCTCCTTAAAATCATTAAAACATATGCGAAGTATGTATTTTATGCACGCATTTCCCTTAGTTTAACTAAAAGGAGAAATATGCAATCTGTGCGTGGTTTTCGAAAAAAAAATTAAAACTATCAATCGCATCGTTTCTTTTGTTTTTTCGTCCGAAAAGCCAAGTGTGCTCCTTTTGTTGCATTGATCTAAGGTTCTCTGATTACAAGTAAAGTACCGATATTGATTTTTTAGATTTGTTTAGAAAAAAATGACAAATACGACACTAATAGACAAGGGTAGGCGTTATACCCGACTTGGTTTAGATTTAGTAACATAAACAGCGATGGAACAGACAAATATGAATTGTTGAGCTTTGTGGACGCGTTAATGATCTGCATCTTAATGTACAATGTATGAATTACATATATTTAACTAAGGAGGGAATTGTATGTAGAGGTCTAGCCTGTAACTCAATTCTCATTACATTTTGTAAATCTCATTGACGTGATAAGATATTTTGAATGCAAAATAATTATTGTGCTATTTCCGATATCAACTGCATGTAATTAAAAAAGCAGAGTTTTATTTGTGGAAAAATATATAAATGAGTATGCATTATGACAAATAGAGAAAACTAAAATAAAATCTAAAAGATAGTATGAGTGCCTATACGATTAAAGGGAGCTAACTCAATTACTTTACAACAGATAAACTTTACATCCAAAAATCATACAAGTTTCGAATCAAGATTTATAAACAGTTAAAATAATTGTCAATTAAGAATATATCCTCATTGATAATTCAAACAAAATCAACCCGTTCTATCAATTTTTTTCCATGCTGTAACTGAAGAATACTTTAAATTAATGTATCAAGAATCAAGAAGTGTCAGTAGTGTGAGGACAATTTGAGTACAAGGAAAGATACGATACCGCTTCTGTTTTTTACTGATACATAAATATGTTGTTGAAATGACACGAGGAGACAACTTGAAAGTTGAAAACTTTATAGAAATTATTTCAACAAACAACTCTAAGTGAAATGAAATGAAATATACCCCCCCCCCCCCCCCCCTCCCCCTTCCAAAAAAAAAAAGAAAAGAAAAAAAACAAACAAACAAAAAAGAGGGGGACTGTGGAAGTATTTTACAGAAAAGCATTAGCATTTTTTATTTTGGGTTTAATCAATAGGTACATGTATATCATATTCCTGCTTTCTCTATCGGGAACTATTATATGAGTCAAGTAATGGGGTTCCGCTATAACACTTCCACGCGTGCCACAATGAATTGCCCCGAACCAGTCACACTTCTATAAATGATGTCCTCGAGGAGAGACAGAACTCGGTGTCACAATTGCCAGGTTATCTTAGGTTTAACACACTTATAAACAGGTGACATGTCAATTTCATTACCATCTCACCTTTTGACCGACATTGAGTCATCTCAAAAATCAGATTTCAGTTATCGCTATCTGTTTCTTAATTGAAATTGACACTTGTTTCTGTGGGATATTCCGGTTTCTAAATGTCAAAGACATTTCAAGGTCATTGTATTATAGACCGATCTATGATACAGGTCAGGAATAAGATGTCAGTTGTTTTGTGATCCTGCCTGTTATATTTTTTATCGGTATATCATTTATAATTCATTATTTTGCATTTTGTAGGCCTTTTATACAACAATATGCCTTAATGAAACCCAACTACACGACAATGCGACAGAAACACTCATCATTGTAACTAAACTGTACATACAATGAAACATCGTTACTGAAGAAATTTTCGAATTGTCAACTATTACAGAATGAATTATTTAGTGTTTTGTCTCGGAATAAAACTGGTCAGTATTCTCAATAATTTTCATCTAAATGAAAGCGCCAACATTTCCTTTGTTTAAATATTCATTTAAAAAAAAAAAACAGATTTTATTGTCCAAAATAATATTAGCATGCAACTTACGAGCTCTTCTCTGTAAACACAACACATACAACGAAATTCTATAAAACACGTGACATGCATACATTTCTTAACCCCCTATTCAAATCACCCCCTTGGTGGAATTTCGCGCTGTAGGTTAACTAGGACACGCTCATTGTTAATATTATTATTTCATTCTTCCATTCTCTGTTTGAGTGGTTTCCAACCAGTACCAAATTAAATCGACTCGTGTGAGGCTACCGGGTCGTAAGGACGGTGACGAACATGTACAAGCTGCTTCTAATTGAAGTATTTCTATCGATTACAACGTATGTACATGTACATGTATATGATACTGATGAGTCGGAAGACTCAAAGTCAATAAAGAACTTGAACTTGAACTTGAAGTATTTCTATCGAAAAGCAGCCGTCTAAAACACATATATAAAGTATTAAAAGTAGTTTTACTTACGATGTATTTCGTTTTTAAGGCAGTAACGTTCTGAGAAGAAAACTTTATTAAATGTTTAATATTTTCAGCACATTTTTAATAACAACTAAAAGTAAACCTAAATAATGATGCGAAACAATGAACTCGATATGCCGATTTTTGTTTAAATTTTTATTGGGAAAGGACTTCATACAAAGTGGAAACCATGTGCCCGATCCCCGTTTTATAATATTTACGGCTATAAGCACATAGTTCATCAACAGGGCACAGCACGCTATATGTGGTCTAATGTACACATCGTCTCACACACAATCAAGTGTACCCATATGCCATAAAATAAATGAATTAATAAAACTAGAACTGTCGCCAGGATGGCTGACTAATACCCCCGCAATCTGCACGAGTCAATGGTGAATTGGAACTGTTAATTAGAGGCTAACTAAGATAACCCAGTAAAATAGTGACCAGTTGCCATAGCAACCATAATTTTGAAAAAAAATAAAGTGGCATGCACATCTACACATGGTCCTCTATATTTGTGTGAAGTTTCATTGAAATCGGCCCTTCGGTTTAGGAGGAGTTGTCCGGACAATCTTAAAGTTATGGTTCTTATCAGAAAACCTGTTTATAGTGACCAGTTGCCATAGCAACCATAATTTTGAAAAAAAAGAAAGTGACATGCACATCTACACATGGTCCTCTATATCTGTGCGAAGTTTCATTGAAATTGGCCATTAAGTTTAGGAGGAGTTGTCCGGACAATCTTAAAGTTATGGTTCTTATCGGAAAACCTGTTTATAGTGACCAGTTGCCATAGCAACCATAAATTTGAGAAACATAAAGTGGCATGCACATCTACACATGATCATTAATATTTGTGTGAAGTTTCATTGGAATTGGCCCATCGGTTTAGGAGGAGTTGTCCGGACAAAATGCGTCTACAGACAGACGGACGGACGGACAACCTGATTCCAGTATACCCCCTAACTTCGTTGCGGGGGTATAATAAACAAGCGGGTTCTTGGTGCACAACATTGAATGATCGTTATTGGTTCTATGAAAAAAAAAAAAAAACACTCTCTTCTCTACTTAATGATTTGATTACAAATAGAACCTACAATGTTCAGATGAAATCTATTTTTTTTCTGAGAAAAACGTTTTATGATTAGAAAAAAAAACAATACTAAATTTCAACAGCCGACCATATTTTTCTGGATCAGGCTGATCGTCATAAAGAGTTCAACTAGGGAACTCTTCATATGAGGTTTAAGAAGAATCCTCCGAGTAGTTCTCAAGAAACAGCGATGCAAACTCCAACCGTCATTTTCAAATATGGCCGCTTAAGGGTCATTTAAGGACGTGCCTGGTTTTGGAAGCGGACGAAAGCTGGAGTACCCGGAGAAAAAACACAGGCCTACGGTCAGTACCAGGCAACTGCACCACGTGGGTTTCGAACTTGCAACCCAGAGGTGGAGGACTAGTGATAAAGTGTCGGGACAGGGGATACTATATATGAAGTTGATAAAAAAAACTTCCAGTTATATGTATGTACTTCTCAAGAAATAGCGTTAACGAACTTAAAAAAATCAAAGATGGCCGCTTGGCATTTTTTTTTTGTTCAAAATAAAATGGGTGCAACTAGCAAACCTACCTGTGAAGTTGGGGGGGACCAATAAAGAAATAGCGGATAATTAAAAAGGATTGTTTACGCGGGACGGACGTTCTAAAGCGGATCATGGATTAAGGACGCAGGACGATTTCAATAGCCCACTATCTGATAATGTTCCCTCGCTCAAGTTGGAAGGGTGAAGTTCAAAGAAGGATATCTAGCCTCTGAAAGACCTACATGTATTATTTATCCTGTAACTGCCACCGCATTGTCGGAATACACCCACCATATATATTTTTGCTGTATACGGCAGTGACGGAAAACAGCTGTATTTTGGAATCTTAGCACGTGCGTCAGTTCGACTGACCTACTTCAAAGTGAAACTGCGTTTAAAAGACGAACATATTTCTGTCATTTTTGACACCCGTGATGATTATTTTTGATGATTATTTTTATGACTGTTACAGGATAAATAGAATACATGTTCAGTGTCTTAAAATATAAGCTGTATTTTTGGCTCGGGACAGAAAGACAAAAAGTGGCTCGCCCAGGCTCGCCACTTTTGTCTTTCTTTACCCTCGCCAAAATACAGCTTATATTTTAAGACACTGACCATGTATTCTCTATAAGCACACACAGAATACAGATATAAAACAGTTAACGTGTGCTTAAAAAACTTTTAACAGTTTTTAAACGCACAAAATATTGATTGACACCAAATCGTTTTCAATACGCGCATACTGAACTTAGAAAAAAAACAGGTAAACGGACAGACAGACGAAGTGAAACGCCTACAAAAACACCATAAATTGTTCTTAAAAAATTCTATAAAAGCAGATACTCTCCTCGCAACTTATGGCAAGTATTGTATTTCAGTAATTAGGAATGCCACTATCAAATTATTGAACTGGTTTAATAATTCCCATATGGTATAGCCATTCAGACAAGATCCTTCATTTCTATATCAATAATGAAATGTGTTAGCTAGATAAACACTGTTTTATCACATTCATTAACATATACATCGTACGACACACGGGAGTTGACAAGGTTGTGACGTCATTTACCACGTTAATATAACCATACGAGGTCGGCCGATTGTCTGTCTGGGGGAAAACATACCACCCGAGTTGAAATTCGCCTCTCCTATATAGAAATTAATTTGACTTTTCACTATTATGCTCATGAACACGAGTTAAGTGATAAACAGAATCTTACATTCGTTACAATGTGATATGGAATTGATTAAACTCGATTAATTATTTGATATGGGACCCACCTAATGGCTCGTGACAAATCAAATTTTTGAATTCGTTTATTAAATTCTATAAGACATACCCACTCATGTAAGATCCTCTTTACCATGTAAAGCAGATCAAAAGGGAAACAGTAAGCAGACGAAGACAATATTCACGATTTATATATCTTTATTTTTCCTTTTTGATTATATGGAATCCTATGTCGCCGAAACACACAGTATACTATTAGACTGCATTCGACTCTTACACGGTAATTATCTTTAACCTGTACAATATACATGATGACATATGGCAGTCATTCTTTCCTTTTTGCATCCGATATGTTAATCACTTGGTGAAAGCGAAAAGGGTATCGATTGTGATTTGGTTAGGTTTGTTTTTGTTTCACGTCCTATTTACAGCCAGGGTCATTTAAGGACGTGCCAGGTTTTGGAGGTGGAGGTAAGCCGGAGTACCCGGAGAAAAACCACCAGCCTACGGTCAGTACCTGGCAACTGCCCCACGTAGGTTTCGAACTCGCAACCCAGAGGTAGAGGACTAGTGTTAAAGTGTCGGGACACCTCGGCCACCGTGGCCCCGTATATCTGGATCAACCAAACGCCTTTCTCCCTAATTAACAAGTGAACCTTATTTCTCAAGGGATATTATTAAAGGAGAAATAATGATCGGGGATTACCTGCAAATTTTGTTTACCGAAGTTTGATTATCCCTGCGTTTGTCTGTTTACTTCTAAAATGGCAATGTAATTACATACAATGTTGATTCTTCATGTGGACATAATTCATTCAAACCCGTATGAGTTCGTATATTTTTCTCGTGTATGCTACAGTATATATCCATTTTGAAGGTAAGCTAATAAGTTACGAGTGATTCATATGACCAGATATATCATATCAATATTGAACAAACATGTGTCTCATGTAAAGAATCCTTTTGAGAAATCGTATAGTTGTTGGTATCGTGACTTATGGTTGACGTCACAAAAGGATGACGTCATTACTACTGTCACCTTGACTTCAATTTCCGGTGTGGATCCGTGACATGAAATCTCAACGGAAGCAAAATGTTGAGGTAAGTCAGCTTTATAGTACTTCTGACAGGTATGACAGTTTATTACAATGTCAACGAGGGTGTTACTGAACTGTATAAAATAAGATTTTATAACCCGCATCACACATATGCAAGTTTTTCTTGTGACAAGAATCTCTGACTGATGTGACAGACATTGGGCATTGGTAAAAACATATTACGCTTTGACTATATATACTTAATTAAGTTTTATAAAATTCGGTCCGCTTAAGGCTGACTGACTGACGACCACACATACATATATATATGTACTTATCCCGCTTACCGTAGCTAGGATAGGATTAAACATCAAGATGGTGTATTATTCAAATTGATACTTATATACTTAAACATAGCCTTTTAGAGATAGAAATAAGAGATTCCAGCGCCCAGCATTGAGTGATCTTCATAGGATATATGTAGGAGTGATCTTTTATCTGTCTTTCCCGTATTTCCTATCTTACAACAATCTTATAACAAGGAAGACTTTCACATTAATTCTCAAAAAGATACGCAAGAACTCCATGAGAAATAGAAATATCTAACCTAATACCACGCATTAAAACCGGAAACGGATACTACAACGTATCAGATATAGACACAGAAACCGTCAAAATCCTAGACGGCTGTCTGTCGGTGATTACGTTTCCTGATCACATTAAAATTGAATATGCACAACTCGGTACCAAGGAGACCTAAATGTGAAGCTTGATACATGTCCTCCCAGTACTTCTCAAGAAATAGCTATAACAAATTAAACCTCAACTGCCAAAATCAAAGACCCGACCAGCGTCATATTTGAATGGGCACAGATGCCAAGTGTCAAATTCTAAGATGGCAGCACGGCAGAATCGACTCAATGCTGAATGGGTATAACAAGGGACCAACAAGGGCAAGATTGAAGATATGTTCCTCCAGTGTTAAAAGAAAAAAAATAGGGATAATGAAATTGAATTTTCAAAATCCACGATGGCCTTCTGTCGGCCATATTGTTTTCATGATCAGTCTTAAAATAAAATGCACACAACTAGGGACCAATGGAACTCTGGATAATATCCCTGAAATACAATTCAAGAAACAGTGATAAAGGTCTTCAATTGTCACAAGAGTGCCCAATGGTATCATTGCTCCCAACGTTGAATTCTTATGAAAAAATTACCTTTTCTCTTCTTTTCCCCTCTTTCCCTTCTTCCTCTGAATCAGTTGATAACACGGGGAACCTACATATCTACAAAGGTCTAAGAAGAATTTTCGGAGATAAACCGATAACAAACTTTTAATGCCAAAATCCAAGTTGGCCGCCTGTCAGCCATTTTGTTTAGCGATCAGTCTCAAAATTGAACATGCACATGTACAATGTATCTAAGGTACAAGGTTAATCTATTAAAAATCTTTAACAGCAAAAATAAAAAATGGCCGCCTATCGGCCATGTAATTTTCCACGTGTCATAAAATTGAATATGCACATCAAGGGAAGCCTATCAGCGAAATTTTAGAAAAAAAAAACAAACAAAAACATTCCTTCGTGTACTTCCCAAGGTATAGCGATAACATTGACGGACGACGGACGATTTGAATAGCCGACCAATCTAATTAAAATCAGATGTACATTTGCACTGTAGTGCTACTCTCCGTAGCGTAGTGCAAAGGTACATCTGATTTTAATTAGATTGGAAGCCGACCGACAGATGATCGTGGGCTAGATACACATTATAAATACGTGTACAATGTTTTTCATTTAAGCTATATATTATCTTTATTTTAGGACATAAAGAAAAGAATCAAACGAATATCTACACGTGGCTGTCGTTTACCGGAAACGGTAGATGTGGCCGTTTTAGCACAGGAGCTAAAAATACGACTCGCATCGCGTTCTCCTGTCGTGACGGAGTTACGTGGAACGCGTGCGTCATCGAGGGTCAATTACAAGGATATGTGGCCGTCCAATAGAGTCGTACCTATGTTACGGATAAATCGGGAACAGGATTTTACAGAAACCTCATGTGTGAAGGTACAGATGTGTAGATTACGTAAGCACAAATAGGTCCTACCTGTATCTGTTAATCCGGAACAATGACACGCCGGCCAAGCCAGAAATTAGGGGAACGTTTCCCATGAAATCTTGATAAGTCAGTAATGCATCATACGATTTTAAGCTGAAAACTAGCATCGTGCGTCATCTGTTCCAAATTCTTACTTCATAATATATTTAATAGCTTGTCCAAAATATCTGACCTCTATTTGTAAGATGAATTACCAATAATTGGTATGTTTGTTTACCACTTCTATAAAATGTATTGCACATCTTTAGTACTCCAATAAATAAGTAATGACAAAATGATGTTGTCAATTGCTTTAAAAACAAGGGCCCAATGGGCCCAATTCGCTTACCTGCTATCCAGTAAAAATTTTTTTTACATAAACATACGACGACTGATAGATACATGTATTTTGTGAGCCTCATATTGAAGGATTTGAATTTTGCCGGACACGTTTATTATTTTTCAACATAATCCTCTTCAGTATCTATACACTTTTGCCAGCGGTGTTTAAGGGCCTCAATGCTACTTTTACAGAACTCCCTTTTTAGCTGTTCAGCAAAAGTTCCGGCCTATCACAAGGAGACTTAACACGAACATGCCGCAGCCTCCCAAAACACACATACGCACTCACCACACGCATGCATGTCGCACGCACGGGATGCCGTCCTTAAATGACCTTAGCTGTTAATAGGACGTTAAACAAAATAAATCAAACCAAACCAAACTGTTCAGCAAGTCATCCGCTGCATGTATGACGTCATCATCGGACTGAAAGTGGGTGCCTGAAATAGCTATTTGCAGTTTTGGAAATAGTTGAAAGTCTGATGGAGCGAGATCAGGAGAATAAGGCGAATTCTCAATCAATTTAAGGCACAATCGTGAATGGCAGCCATGATAATGACAAACTTGTATACAGGAGCAATGTCCTGATGGAATAACACACATTTACATGTAGTCAGCTTTCCGCGGTACTTAAGTTTAATATTTTCTCGTAACGTGCCATGGTTGTGTCCCTTTTGGAGATAATCTATCAGCAGAATACCATCTGCATCCCGGAAAACCGAGGCCATAACCTTCACAACCTTCTTTGCCCCCCTTCCATTGTTTCGATTGTTGTTTGGCCTCTGGGGTAAAATAATGGACCCATGTCTCATCCATAGTGACAAATCTCTGAAGAAAGATGGCAGGATCTTCTTAAAAAAGGTTAGCACGCGATAATGCGCGCTCCTGATCAACTGTCTTGGTACCCAACGGGCCGAAAGCTTTCTCATTGTAAGGTCCTCGGTCAGAATGGAATGTACTCTTTCCTGTGAAATGCCAACTCCACTGGATATATAGAGGATATCTAACAGTGTCTTCAGTAATACCAAATATATTTCACTCGTGTGGCTAATATTTTGATATTTTTCACTCGTGCTGCGCATATTTGGTATTACTGAAGACACTGTTAGATATTCTGTTTATTACATTTTTTATCAACGAAAACCCTACCCCGTATGCTAACTAGGACTACAGCGATAATTTGTAAACAAAAAAAGTAGTTTCCCCTGTCCAGGTGCTGACATATATGTCGGGCATTCTGATTGGTCAATTATTTTGATATTTTCTAATCATTAATTTGATTGGTCAAATCAGCAAAATTGATATTTTTCACTAGTGAAAAAAATATCACTTTTATAGAATGAATAATTTTTGATATTTCACTGGTAAAAATGTAATAAATAACTTTCTGTGACTGTCAGTCATAACAATATCATGAACTGTATTGACCACTGAGGTTGCAACATTGACAGGCCTTCCTGGACGGGGGTCCTCCTCAAGGCTCTCTCGCGATCGGCGGCGCTTAAATCCACCTTTTCACTATAGCATATGAAGGGGCATTTTTTCCTAGTGTTGCTACCATATCATTATGGATAACCTTAGGTCTTAAACTATTTTTATGCAAATGTTTTATTGTAACCCTGGGCCCATATTCATAAAAAAATCTTAAGTTAAATACTTAAGTTTGACTTAAGTTATACTTAACTATAAATATTTTACTTAGTTAAATAAAACTTAAGTTAGAACTTAAGTACTATTCATAAACGACTTAAGTATTTACTTAGTGCATACTTAGCTAAGTATAAATATTTAAGTATTTCATGTAGTTGCTATGTTGTTGTTAAGTAGCTGCGTGATGTCTTTCGTAAAACGTGAAATTTGGCACCGGCGTTCTTGGCATTCCAAGACGATCAGACTCCGGAAATGGCAACAGCAAAAAAGACGAGATGACCAAACTTGACAAAGGACGAATGTCTGGCGATGGTGAGGCTAGTACATGTTTACAAGTGAAAGAAAACATGTCATACGTGGACGATTTAAGGACGGAATGTCGGCATCGGCAAATAGGCAAGCGTGGGTTCAGGTTGCCGGCAGATTGAACAGTTCAGATGCATTAATCAGGAGAGAGCCGGAAGAATGCACGAAAATTAGACTAACCTCGTCGTTCAGGCAAAAAATGCATATAGCGTGTTCATCGTAGAGTCAAGGAGAACAAGTACGTTTTAGTTGATTTCCACTAAACCAAACATCAGTTGAAATGTACATATCAAACCCCCAGTTACATTGTACGATCTGTAAAATCCCACCCCCAAACACGCTAGAACTGTCACAGCAATCAACTGTTATTTAAAACTTTCGTTTCGTTATCAAAGCAGGGGAGTACTAAAAACGGGTTCAAGTTAAAGTACAAGTAACCTCAATGTTTTTTTTAATATACAGGTAAGAACTCTATATATATACATTTTTTTAATTAATGAATAAAAGATACAATAAAACTTTGAGGCAGTATTTCTGGTTTGTCAAAGTCAGCAAGAGAAACAAAAATGAAGTTTTATCTAAATAGAATTTGATTGGTATGTGGGTATGTTCCTTATAAACTACAATTGCTCCTTGTCGTTGTAGTATTGACTTCGTAATGGGCCTTAACGACAGTGAGATTGACTCCCCCATCTTCGATTCAAACCTTTACATCTTGTTTTAAATGATTGAATACAACAAAATCTGAAGTTAATGATTTTTTTCTTAAAAACAAGTTGATTTCTGTCGATTTCGTGAAGTCATCCTTCTTCTGAGTTGTTAAGTATTTTATGAATATGGGCCCTGGTAAATACTAGCCGCAATATACCGCTCGGCTAGAGAGATCAGTTTCCGTACACCTATCCAATGTCACAAGTAGGACTTTGACAATTCATCCAAAAGCTGTGATTTGTGAGCTTCAACCAGTTACTATGGAGCAACTACCACATTCTGCTGATATCCAGGAAAAGAGTCCAAGTATTTATGACATCCTTGACTTTACTTCATCCAAGGATATGCCATTATCGCCGTATCAGCTTAGTGAGGGAATGGACCTTATACGTAAGTATGAAGATATTTTTTCAAAGCACGATGAGGATATCGGTCATTCTTCTAGGGTACATCGGATTGAGCTGGACAACAACACTCCTTTTAAGCAGCGACATAGAAGAATTCCACCTTCCATGTTAGATGAGGTTCGTGGACACCTTCAACAACTTTTCTCAGGAGGAATTATAAGGAAATCACACTCTCCATGGTCATCGAATGTGGTCCTTGTAAGGAAAAAAGATGGAAATTTAAGGATGTGTGTGGATTATCGACAGCTCAACAGTCGTACTGTGAAGGACTCCTATGCCTTACCGAGAATTGAAGAGATCTTCTCTTTAGCTCGATCGGTTGAGCGTAAGACTAGTAAGCCAGAGGTCCCGGGTTCGATCCCTAGCGGAGGCAGTGATTTAAATTTAATTTATCATGCGCTCTGTTACATTGGCGCCCACGTAGGGACTCGGGAATGATACTCATCGCTGCTTGCGAAAGCATCGCTGTTACCCCTTGGAAACTCGAGGACGAGTTCTTCCCTGGTAAATACTAGCCGCAATATACCGCTCGGCTAGAGAGATCTTCTCTTTAGCTCGATCGGTTGAGCGTAAGACTAGTAAGCCAGAGGTCCCGGGTTCGATCCCTAGCGGAGGCAGTTATTTAAATTTAATTAATCATACGCTCTGTTACATTATCTCTGCTGTTTCACCGATTTTGTCCATTTTGCAAACGCCACTCGTCTTGTTTACTTTAGAGTGCTACCTCGTCGATATAAACTAACCAAATGAGACCAGTCCTTGGGTACACGGCCCTAGATAGTCAGAGAATAGTAGGACTTAAAAAGAACATCATCGAGTACCTCCTTCAATACGAGACTCACAGCATTTCAATCATACCTCGTAGATGTAAGGTTGCTTACTAACTATCACATGACGCGAATTGGTTTGGTTTCGTTTATTATTGTTTAATATTCTGTTACGAGCCGGATAAAATGATGAATAAATCATTTTCGGGATTTATCGAGAACACAGAAGATAACTGAGGAGGAAAGCAGAAGACAAACCCTTGTGATCGGACTCGAGGACCGCCATCATTACGTATTGTGGTTGAATCATAGATACCGATATCGCTTATTTACGGGGGGATTTCTCATTTACATGCAGCATGCATTATATAATATTTACCTTGTTCATATAGATCCTGTAGACGTAACGCGCGATGTTGGTGACGCCACTTTAAACACAGGTACCAGTTTTTTTTAAAGCGTAGACTTCTTTTTCAGTTTTCTAGGTATTACGCTATATCACATATCACCGTGATCAATTGTGAATGTTCCGTTTAAAGGTAATGAAACATTACACGTTTTGTGCTGATTTAACAAGCCCAGAAATTCCGAAATAACGTTTGTAACGTGTAGCATTACGCGCTTATACGTTTAAGCAAACTGTTATATAACCGAGCAATAAGTGGCACAAACAAAATATCAGGATGAACGGAACCGGAAATGACGTCAAAAATGAAATTTCGAATGCCAGTGGAATTTGGAATATGCAAGTGTACAGAGTCTTCTCTAAGCGGCCTTTGCTAATATGTTACGCTCGTCGAAGAAACTTCTGGGTGCTACTGGAAGAAGACGGTAAGTTATTTAAGATATTTGTATTGATCTATGAAATGTGTCTTTGATCAATTGAATATAAAAAGAAAATTGCCTTTTTAGAAGAGAGCTTTCCTGGCCGAGACATACCGGAGTCTTTAAAAATGGTAGTTGCTACTCCTGCTTAGCGCTCAGCATATTTGGAGTGGAACGACTGGTTCGCCCGTTGTCAGTATAATGTGACCGGGTGGGGTGTGCTGCTGGGTGTCTTCGGCAGTAGGCTCCAGTGAGGTAGCACTATAAATCGGCAAAAGTTCCGGCCTATCACAAGGAGACTTAACACGAACATACCGCAGCCTCCCAAAACACACATAATGCACTCACCACACGCATGCATGTCGCACTCACGGAGGCCGTCCTTAATTGACCTTAGCTGTTAATAGGACGTTAAACAAAATAAACCAAACTAAACCAAACCAAACTTTCATTGAAAATAGACGAAATAGAAAATTCCGTAATTTATCCATCAGCGTTTTTACGCACCTTTTTGATACCATTTTATATTAAATAATAGGACATATCATTTAAATATATCTTTCAATTAAAATGTGTTAATCAAAACGGTGCTTGCCGGTTTATCTGCAACGTTACATGTCCAGTATCTGTGCGCACATTTATATTGGTTTGTAGTAGACCCGTTACTTAAGTCTAATACTGTAAATCCGTATGTGAAAAAAGGCGAAGCCTCATTGAACTACAGAAAGGAAAACAAATAGAACTTTCTTTTATATTTACAGCTATAGTATCCCAGATGCACGGATTAGCCGGACACGCGAATCTATTACCGGAATTGACGTAGCACAAATATTGCGTAGATAGCATTTTAATAAAATTTAGGTTTAATGAAAATCAAACCCATGTTAACTGTCCACTAATTGTGTTCGCACATATTTGCAATTTCATACAAACAAATTGCGATAATTAATAACCTACGCACCTATGGGGTTTCGATCAAATGCAAGGGTATTTTTGTTTACAGGATAATGGAATACGGCTCCCTTCTCTAACATCAACACAGCGTCTCAAACAATATAAAGAGAAGCGCGAAGAATCTAGGAAAAGAAACCGAAGAGAGGATTATGAAAACGAAACGAAATACATTAAAAAGAAGCACACAAATGTATTGGATTCGGCGCTGGAAAATTACAAGGAAGAAGAAGAAGAAAAAAAAACAGAATCAAAAAGCTGATAACTAAAGAATGCGTACAGCGATATAGAGAAAATCAAAAGAAAGCACCTTTAACAGACGACGAAAACACGACAGTGACTCAAGAAACGCCATTCATAAACAGAATGAGCAAATATAGATATGTATTTGAAGAGAGTAAAAATGAATTTGCCTCCAACTCCGGTGAAAAGAAGTGCGTTAAGAACTGCATATTGAGATTCCAACTCACCTACGCTAAACTATCTTCGAAAAAAGAAACAATCCGTTTCGCCTGAAGATGTAGAAAACACGAAACTTCCTAACTGTGTCTTTAGTGACATGAAACAGGCTATTAGACAGTAGCAAGAACAGAACTCGAATAATGCTTGATCACCTATGAATATATTGTGCGCATCTGTCAATAGACCAAATTCATCAGAAAAGAAAATTCAAAACAAAATATCGTATACGTCATAAATTGCTGACATCTGAAAAATCTTCCTGGACCGAAGCCTGTCGCAAAATACGTTCCGATAAAATATCGGACTTCGACAGGGAGAAAGTTTACACTTTCTGGACACCATCCAAAAACTCGCGTCCGACGGGAAAATACAAAAAGATGTAAAACGTGTAAGTATAGGTCCGAAGCTGTACTCAAGTCACATGATACACAGTCTGGAAAAGACACAAACTGAAGTTACCTCGATTTCAAAAAGGCCTATCCTGAAATTAAAACGTGCCAAAGAAGGATGCAAACCATGCTATGTTTTACCAACGAGACCAAAAGGACCGAAACACCTGGTGTTGTCGATATCACGTTGAAACGAGAACTCCGTTTAAAGAATGTATGGATTTCCGAAGAAAGATAATGGAAGACAAATCAGAGGATAAACAGAAGCAATACCCGATCTACGACCACTTAAATGAAATTATCCCGAAAACGTTCTGCTTTAATTAGCAGCTAGCAGAAATCGCGGCATCTCTTGAAGCCGTCCAATATGTGCTATGTAACTACACAAATGCACTTATTGGAGAACTTAATGAAGGTATTTATATATATATCCCCATTTGGTATAGTCAGGTCAGATTTCCTATGCTTTATTGATTTAACTTTTTTTTTTACCACAACAGTCTTTGTAAATGATATAAACTTCACTGAGACAAATTTCGTGTAATACTATTTATATATTAATATTTCCGTAGTAATGCTGGCGATGCATTTTGGATCAGGTTTTGTGTTTTCCTCACAATTTATGTGTGGATAGCCCGTTGTGATGTGTGTGGAAGTAACAAACCAAGTATTCACAGGATGAACGCTCCAATAGGGACAATGGGTGTTGTTGTAACCTTGGACCGAATATCCACCGACATCCTGGGCCCTCTTCCAAGGTCTAAACGTTGAAACCGCTATATTATGGTTGTGACAGATCACTTCACTAAGTTGGTAGGAATATTGGCTATTCCGAACCAAACTGCAGTTACCTGTGCAAACAAAGTATTATATTAATTTATTAGTAGATATGGTTGTCCACAATCCGTTCACTCGGACCAGGAAGGCTGCTATGAAAGTGACATATTCAAAGAGCTGAGTAGTTTGGTTTGGTTTATTTTGTTTAACGTCCTATTAACACCTAAGGTCATTTAAGGACGGCCTCCCGTGCGTGCGACATGCATGCGTGTGGTGAGTGCGTATGTGTGTTTTGGGAGGCTGCGGTATGTTCGTGTTAATTCTCCTTGTGGTAGGCCGGAACTTTTGCCGATTTATAGCGCTACCTCACTGAAGCATACTGCCGAAGACACCCAGCAGGACACCCCACCCGATCACATTATACTGACAACATGCGAACCAGTCGTCCCACTCCTAATATGCTGAGCGCTAAGCAGGAGCAGCAACTACCATTTTTTAAGACTCTAGTATGTCTCGGCCAGGGGACAGAACCCAAAGCCTTCCTCACACTCACGCTCAACAAAAGGCCAAAAGTGAGGCAGTGTCAAGGGAGACGTTAGGAAGAAGAAAGTTGTTAAGAAAGAAGAGAAAAGATAAGATCCCAAGTTTAGTCGCCTTTTACGATCATGCAATGGGGGCAGCAGGTACAATTCTTACGCCCTACCTGCAAGACACTGGTCAACTGTTTAACTTTACAATAATTAATTTATGAAGATTAATTTGATTACAGATGAAGCAGTTATTACTGTGAAAAAATGTAACTTAAATGCTTCTGAATGTTTTCAACTTTACATACCCTTCTTCAGATATGTTTTTTTTATGTATTTATTAGTTTATCTAACCAAGCTACAGATGACAGCACATGAGCCTGACATAGGAATGTCCAAATTAAGAATAATTCATGTACAAACTATACTCCAGAAGTGTTCGATAGTCTATACTACCATATACCAGTAATTCATCAGGAGCTGACAAGTTAAAATCTGCCCAGGAAAATAATGCAACATATACAAACAGTTGAATAGAACAATTCTCTTTGGATCTCAAGATAAACAACTTTTATACTGGTTTAAAAGACTGAGACTAAATAACATTTAACCACACCTCAGTCAACAGCAACCTCTATGATCAGGTGGATTTATATACAAAGCCATTCTTCTAATACAGACAATATTAAGTTCAATGCTATTCATAATGAAGCATTCCCGTTGAATTATCAATTGATGTTTGGTAGTTTGACTATTAAGCCACCTCAAACATGTGATTGACAATAACATGCTATTATGTTTCAAGGGAACTCAGGGCTTTTGGAGGGAGGGGGTTGTGAATCAGACCAAAGGGAAAGTTTTGACAAACACTAGACCCTATTATGCATGTAACATACATGTACAATAATGAAAGAATAAAGAGACACAACTTCAACTTCTTGGTTTGATAAAATATTATTTGTGAGTAAATTACCTAAAGGTGAACGGAAATAGTGAAGTTGAACATTGGACAGCATTTCGCTATCATGAATAAGGGTACCCTTATATACACTATGTTAAAATAACGTTGTCACACCGATCACTAATATCGTGTGTGTCCTCCATAAACAGCTATAGCATCCTTTTAATTCTGTAGGGATGGACTTCATGAGATCATTGACTGTCTGTAGAGGATTGGTTGGGTTTGGTTTGGTTGATTTTGTTTAACGTCCTATTAAGAGCTTAGGTAATTTAAGGACGGCCTCCCGTGCGTGCGACATGCATGCGTGTGGTGATTGCGTATGTGTGTTTTGGGAGGCTGCGGTATGTTCGTGTTAAGTCTCCTTGTGATAGGCCGGAATTTTTAGAGGAATCTTAATCTTATTGGGAAATGTCTGGGAACATGTGCCATCAACCGTTACATATGATGCACTCGGTTTCGAGGTGTCAGTGCACGTGGCAAACCAACAAACTGTTGGTGTGATTTAACTCATAGTCCTTTCCCCACAGTTTTGGAGTGAATCCGACGGTTTGCATTATCAATGGTATTTTATACTATTTCGGTTGTCATTAATCTCCTGTCACACAAATGTGCAAGCGTAATGAACCCATATTGACGTCACAATATAACACGTGGACATCCAGATCTCAGCCTGTCATCAACTCCCCCCATGGTGATCAGACATATAACTAGCTTATTTATAGTCAATTTGTGAAGTGTGAATCTAACTGTTGAGTGCTGGTACCCATGAGCATTGAGAGCGCCAGTCCTCTATCATTTTGGATAGCTGTGGCATTTTTTGAAAAATCAATTATCAATTTCAGATATATATCATGTGTCTTGGTGATAGTAAGAAATTGACACTAGTTTAAATTGAAAAGAACACATGCATTTGTATAGTCACAGTATGTTGATAATTTAGGTGCACCAGATGTGGATAAGTTAATTTTGTCATGAATGTTGGATTTTGAATATTTAATGGAGTGAAAAGGAATCACAATATCCCCTTACTTTTAATCTGGCTATGTATATATTCAATACAAAATATTTCAGAATTAAAGACGTTCTCGATTACTTCTGAAAATTCCGACATGGATTTCATTTTGTAAATATTGCAAGCTGTTTGTGTTTTTTTAGCCTCTAAATCGGCAAAAGATCCGGCCTATCACAAGGAGACTTAACACGAACATACCGCAGCTTCCCAAAACACACTCACCACACGCATGCATGTCGCACGCACGGGAGGCCGTCCTTAAATGACCTTAGCTGTTAATAGGACGTTAAACAAAATAAACCAAACCAAACCATGTTTGAGTTTTTTTAGCCCACCATCATTAGATGGTGGGCTATTCAAATCGCCTTGCGTCCGTGGTGCGTCGTCCGTCCCTCCGTCTGTAAACAATTCTTGTTATCCCTATTTCTAAGAAAGTACTGAAGGGATCATTACAAAATTTCGAATGCACTTTCCTCTTGGTTCCTAGTGGTGCATATTCTATTTTGAAAGCGTCAGCAGTAACATTTGCCATTGACATTGGATATAAGTAATACAAGTTAATGCAAACCTGACCATATGCATGGATTTCAAACATTTAGTCCCATACCTATGACAGAATACAATGGAAGTTCATTGATTTTCTTGTCTCCCAAATTGGCCTTACTTTAAGCTATCATTCATTGTCATCAATAAAGACTCTTCTCCAGTAACGTTTGGTATTTATATTGGATCGGCTTGTTACAGGCTCTGATTATTAATTCCAACTGAAATGTTTAGTGTTATTTGTACTAAAAAATAAAGATGACTTTTTTTATCGTCATGTCTCCCTAATTAATAAGAATGGTTAAAAATTATCGTTCATTGTCATCAATTATGACTAGCTCCAATAACGTAAGGTGTTTGCATTGGGTAGGCTTATTACCTCTGGGCCTTTTTTACATCATTATTGTGGTTATCTCTTGATGACCAAGTATCCTATATATGGGGGTGACGATATATAACAAAGGCACCAAGTCCCCATGGATGAAGAAAGACACACGCTAGCGAAGATGTCCCTAGGGGTCATACCAGTAAATATATGAGTGATATTTATCGCATACTTCCAGAGAAATAGTTGTTTTAAGCAATATAGGCTGAATTCCTTTTAGTCAAGCCCCTCAGGCCCCTGGGGAATCTACCGAACCATTTGTACAATTTTGAATCCCTACCTCATAGGGGTGCTACCAGTCTTTTAAGAGCAATATCCATTGCTTAGTTTCAGAGAAGTAATTGATATCAATTTAGCCTAATTGAACCCGTTTGCCCCACCTCAGCCCCCTTTTCAATTCCCATCTTATAACGATGCTACTAGTTAAAATTTTGCTTTATTCCAATAGACGGTTATGAAGCAGTCAATTGTTGACGGACGCCGGACACCACGGTACGGTCACCTTGGTCCTTCGGACGAGGTGAGCTTATACCAGTAACGTTTGGTATTTCATTAGGTCACCTTATTACAATTTACTGAAAGGTTCAGCTGATTAATTCCAACTGAAATGTTTAACATTATGTGAACTAAACAATATAGTGAAATATTATTGATTCTCGTGTCTCCCTAATTAGGTATTATTACATGTACAGGTTATCATTTATTGTCATCTGAAAAGATTTGTCTAGTAACATTCGGTGTTTCCATTGTATTAGGTTGTTCCAATTTACCAATTTTGTACCAATAATTAATCAGCTTGTATTAATGTTTGTTAATTGTTTGTTTGAGTTTAACGGCCCATCGACAACTATGGTCATTTAGGGCCAGTCGGTTTAGCTATTTCTAAGATGGAGCAGTCACTTCATAAAATAAAGGTGGACAGATAAAACAGAGATTTGTTTATTTATAAAGATGATCAACAAGCAAAATGCATTTAAAAGGTATCGAGGAATAAAACTAAGATTCAGTAAAATTCATGTAACGAATGATGAAAATTTAAACTATGATGAATGGTTTGGAACGATAAGAACGGATGAGGTATTGTTGAATGATCATGTTAAATTTTGTAAAATAAATCTATCTCTTTCAGATATTCAAAGATACGATCTACGCTTACAATATAAAAGAGTGTTTTCATGTCGGGAACATCGAAATGTTTTATCCCGGACATGTTTAGAGTCTGCGCAATTAATTAAAAAATGCTCCACTGTGAAAGGGGAGTCGCATGCGTGGCATATAGGCGGATCTCCCCTTTTCAGTAGATGCACTTGTGTGATGTAGGTATGTCCAGTTCGGAGGCGAGAGAGGACAACTTCCTCTCTGTGATCTCTCCGACTGGGCAGACTTGGCTTAAGTTTCGGTTGCAGTTTAAAAAGTGTATTTGTTGTCTCTGTGCACCATCGTTGTTGCCATTGGTGTCGAATGGCTGCCTGAATGATTGGCTTTATATCTGAATACGGCAGCTTGATGTTTGTTTGATCTATGTTTAATGCCATTTTGGCAGCTTTATCATTTTTTTTTATTTCCCTTGATGCCAACATGGCTCGGGATCCACAGAAAAACAAGTTTACATTTATCGGAAGTTCGAGATACCCGGGAAGAAAGGTTTTGTATTAAGGTGTTCTTGGGTTCACGTGATCGTAAACTTTGAAGGACTGATAGTGAATCAGAACAGATGACGGCCTGTTCAATGCGGTGTTCATCGATATGGTCAAGGGCCAAACCGATGGCACATGCCTCCGCAGAGAATATCGAGGCGCCATCTGGTAGTCGAATGGAAGAACAGTGGTGAGTAGTACAGCAGGCTGCTGCAACCTTCTCACCATCTTTTGAGCCATCAATGTAGATCTGTGCACGAGTAGGGAAACCCGCAATGCACTCCCGAAAGGAGGATTTGTGTTCTTCGGGTAATGCACTGGCCTTTGCCCGCTCATGTAGCATGACATTAATGTCAGGTGTTTTAACAAGCCATGGTGGTATATCCGGTACTGAATACTTGGCTATGTCTAAAGATATGTTTAATTCTTCTAGAAAATTTGATATTCGGATGCCAAAGGTTGGTACGAGTTTTTGGTTTTGAGTGAAGATGTTTCGATACTGTGGATTGAAGACGTGATTGAAAGCTGGGTTTTTTGGATTGGACTTTAATTGGGCAGCAAATTGTAATGACAGTTTTTTCCTTAGATCATTTAACGATGGCTCATTCGCCTCTACATAAAGGCTTTTTACCGTTGTTGTTCGAAAAGCCCCAAGAGCTAAACGTAACCCCTGATTCTGTATAGGATCCAGCATCTGCAGGTATGAACTGCGTGCTGATCCGTAGACGATCGAGCCATAGTCAAGTTTCGAACGAATAAGCGACCTATACAGTCGCAGAAGCATTTCACGATCCGCACCCCAGTCAGTATGGGAGAGGACACGCAAAATGTTCAGCGCCTTTGAGCATTTATCCTTCAGATGTTTAAAATGTGAAACAAAGGATAGTTTAAAATCAAATATTAGTCCGAGAAATTTAGTTTGTTCGACAACTGGAATTTTAATGCCATCAAGTGTGAGATCTGGGTCATTGTGTGGTTTTCGTTTTTGACAGAAGTGCATACATACAGTTTTTGATCTGGAAAATTTGAAGCCGTTTTCATCTGCCCATACTTGTAATTTGCCTAAACATTGTTGGAGTTGTCGTTCTATTGTGTACATGTTCTTTGATCTATAACAGATCAGAATCAAGTGTGAGATCTGGGTCATTGTGTGGTTTTCGTTTTTGACAGAAGTGCATACATACAGTTTTTGATCTGGAAAATTTGAAGCCGTTTTCATCTGCCCATACTTGTAATTTGCCTAAACATTGTTGGAGTTGTCGTTCTATTGTGTACATGTTCTTTGATCTATAACAGATCAGAGAGTCATCCACAAATAGTGAGCCTTCTGTAGACTGACCAAGACATTGAACTATACTATTAATTTTTAGGCCAAGAAGTGTTACTGATAGGATTCCGCCTTGAGGAACTCCAATTTCTTGTTTGGCTGTTTCAGAATAGGTTGAACCAACGCGAACTTTGAAGTGTCTGTCAGATATGTAATTTGAAATGAATTTCGGGAGATTCCCGCGCACACCAATCTCATGCAGGTCTTTCATTATACCATACTGCCACGTAGTATCGTATGCCTTCTCAAGATCGAAAAATACGGCAACAAGGTGTTCTTTCTTGGCAAAAGCTTCTCTAATGAACGTTTCTAGTCTGATCAAATGGTCTACCGTCCCTCTTCGGTTTCTGAATCCGCTTTGGAGTGGGCTGATGATATTGTTTGACTCGAGAAACCAAACTAGCCTGGTGTTAATCATACGTTCAAGTGTTTTACAGACGCAACTTGTCAGAGAAATAGGGCGATAATTATTTGGTTTAGTAGCGTCCTTTCCGGGTTTTTGAATTGGAATTATTGTAGATTCCTTCCATGACTCGGGGATCTTTCCGGAAGCATAAACTTGGTTGAATATATGTAGAAGGCAATTTAATGACGAGTCTGGTAGATGTTTTAAAAGCTGATATGTAATTTCATCAGGACCAGCTGCTGAATCTTGTGATTTTCCTAGTGATTCAAGCAGTTCTGGTAAATCAAAGGGTTTATTGTAATTTTCAGTGTTTGATGATTTAAAATTGAGCAGTTTCTTTTCTTTCTCCTTTTTAAATGCCTGGAATTTTCTGGAGTGATTTTTGACTGATGAGTTTTCGGATATATTTTTGGCAAATGCGTTTGCAATTTCAGATTTGGAAGAAAATATTTTGTTTTTGTTGATAAGGTGAAAGGATGGTGATTTTTCCTTTTCCCACTTATTTTTCTGATCATATCCCATACTTTTTTAGACGATGTATTTGATGATATTTTACACACGTATTCATTATTAAGCCTTGGGTTTGACTAAGAAGGTATTATTATAGGTTATCACTCATTGCAATCAAAACCGAATAATCTCAAGTAACGTTTGGTGTTTGGATTGGATCAGCTTTTTTCAATTTAATGACTGGCTCAGAATATTCATTCCTACTGAAATGTTTAGTCTTATTGATACTCAATAATATATGGGAATATTATTAATCCTAATGTCTGCCTTATTAAGTAGGTACATGTATTATTATAGCTTATCAATCATTGTCATAAAAAAAAGACTCGTTTTCAGTAACGTTTGGCATTTGCATTGGAGCAGCTTCTTACAAATTTACTGACGGGCTCTGAATATTCATTCGAATTTTGATGTTTAGTCTTATTTCTACTCAATAAGACAGTGAAATCTTATTATTTCCTAGTGTCTCGCTAAGTAGGTATTTTTATCATTGATTGTCATCTGAAAAGGTTCGTCTATAGTAAGGTAAGGCATTTGCGTTGGAGTAGCTGTTCCCAATTTATTACCACCCTCAGTTTCGGCATGGGAACTAAAATGTTTAGCCTTATTTGTTCTTAATAATACAGTGGAATATTATCAATCCTTGTGTCTCTCTGAGTAGGTATTATCAAGTAGCGTTTGGTGTTTGCATTGTATCAGCTTGTCACAATGTATAGACAGCTTCATATTATTCATTCTAACTTAACCTTATTTCTACTCAATATTACAGTGACATATTATTAATCATTATATCTCCATAACTAGGTATTATTATAGGTTATCATTCTGGCCCTGCAGGTAGGGCGTAATAATCGTACCTGCTGCCCCATTGCATGATCGTAAGAGGCGACTAAATTTGGGATCTTATATTTTCTCTTCTTTCTTAACAACTTTCTTCTTCCTAACGTATCCTTTGACACTGCCTCACTTTTGGCCTTAAGTTGAGCGTTCGCCCCCGTGAGGAAGGCTTTGGGTTCTGTCCCCTGGCCGAGACATACCAGTCTTTAAAAATGGTAGTTACTGCTCCTGCTTAGAGCTCAGCATACAAGGAGTGGGACGACTGGTTGGCCCGTTGTCAGTATAATGTGACCGGGTGGGGTGTCTGTCCTGCTGGGTGTCTTCGGCAGTATGCTTCAGTGAGGTAGCACTATAAATCGGCAAAAGTTCCGGCCTATCACAAGGAAATTTAACACGAACATACCGCAGCCTCCCAAAACACACATACGTACTCACCAAACACATGCATGTCGCACGCACGGGAGGCCGTCCTTAAATGACCTTAGCTGTTAATAGGACGTTGGTTTTTGTTGTTCATTTTAACAGGGGTGTAAATATGTTATCATCACTTAGCCCACTGCTTATAATTTGCACTTGCTGAAAAAAAACATGTTTTTGTTTATAAACCCGAGTCATAAGTTGTTTGCTATTTGCTAGTACATATACCAGAAACAAAAAGGTATTCCTTGTTTATGTCTCATGGTGAAAACAGCCCACATAGAATACGTCCCTGCTTAACATATGTAAAGAATATTTGTGTATGATTTTGACTGCAAAATAAAATGCGAAATATCTGGTTAAATCAACTGTATGTTTTTTGATAGATTGATAGATATATAAGGCATCTGTTTACTGTAAAAAAAAGAAAAGGATAAAATAATTTGCTTTCTGAAAAAATTGTCGTGATTGCCAATTTCAGAATGACATTTTTTATTTTGCTTCTTCATCAATCATGTCATCTTTCACTGATGTACAACTACTTAATTTTTACAGTATACAATATTCTGTGGTCCTGCTGCTTGATTAAAGTGACAACCCGGTAAAACAATCTTTTTACTGTGTTTTTTTTTTATTGTTGCATATATATAAACAATGACTTGGTTTTTGCTGAAATATCTACATAATTTATTATAAAATGGAAATTTCTATTCATTGATCAACAGTCTGGATATGTAAATGTTTGTATCATATATGATAATGCATCCACACAACATCACCTGTAAACAAAACGATGCACATCTAACGGACATATCTGTATAGACCGAAAACCCCAATTTATCTACTGATTGATGTGTTATATTTATAGTGGATTTTAACCTTTGCAGTAAATGTGTAGTAAACTTGTGATTGCACTATATTGGGCCTGTATAGCCCATAAGATATTGTGTCTCGTTTTCAAAATGTTCTCATAAACATTTAATATTAGTGCTAAATTTGATTAATTTTTTTTTTGTAAAATGATGTTTTTACCATAATGTCCCTTTAAATACATGTATTCCACAGAATAGTAACAGAGTAGAGTCCAGTAGTAGTTAAATAGTAACATTTAAAATTTTTTATTTCACTTCTAGATTTCCAAACCTCTGGCCTATAATAGCATCCTTTTTGTTTGGTTTGGTTTGGTTTATTTTGTTTAACGTCCTTTTAACAGCTAAGGTCATTTAAGGACGGCCTCCCGTGCGTGCGAAATGTATGCGTGTGGTGAGTGCGTATGTGTGTTTTGGGAGGCTGTGATATGTTCGTGTCAAGTCTCCTTGTGATATGCGTCCAAGATGAAGGAAACGGCTTTATGATTTAAAAAAAAAAAATTTGCATAAATTAAGTGCTCTATCTTGTACTCAATGCATATTGAATAGGTGCTATTCACCTTTTTTCAAAGATGTTGAGGACACGAACGCGAACTCTGAGGAGGGACACGCATATGTTGAGAACATGAACGTGAACTCTGATGAAGGACACAAAGATATTGAGAACAAAAGCATGAACTCTGATGTGGGACACAAAGATGTTGAGAACACAAACGCGAACTTCGATGAGGGACGCAAAGATGTTGAGGACACAAACGCGAACTCCGATGAGGGACGCAAAGATGTTGAGGACACAAACATGAACTCTGATGTGGGACACAAAGATGTTGAGGACACAAACATGAACTCTGATGTGGGACACAAAGATGTTGAGGACATGAACACGAACTCTGAGGAGGGACACACAGATGTTGAGGACACGAACGTGAACTCTGATGAGGGACACAAATATGAATATGAATAAAACACGAAAAACGTTATCACAACTGCTGAAAGTCTTCTACATGAATACTGTGAAGCAGTTGGATGTACAGTTGGATCGCCCCTTACCAATGTTACAGTTGAAATCCTACGGAAGTTCTACTGCGCCGCAAGGAAAAAAGACGGCAGTATGTATGCTAAAAAATCCATGATATCTATAAGGTATGGGCTGCAAAAATCCTTTGAGAAGTCCCATGGCATCGACATAATCAACGACGTCAGATTTAAGACCGCCAATGACGTATTTTATGCCAGTATGGTAAAAACCAAGAAAGAGGGGATCTGCGAAGTGAAACACAAAGAAATCATAAGTGAAGCAGATATGAAAATTCTGTATGACAGCGGAGTGTTCAGCACAGAAACACCCAAAACAGAAAGTATTCTTCGAGTTGATGTTATACTTTTGTAACAGAGGTAGAGAAAATTTACGTAACTTGACCAGAAATGATTATACAGTGCAGTCTGACGCTGACGGCAGACGGTATGTTACCTGTAGTGTGTCGAGGCTGACAAAGAACCACAGGGGAGATACTGCTGATGATGATCAAGATGGGGGCAGAATGTATGAGCAACCAGGTATGTAATGTAATTATTATTCCAATTATGAATGTCCATAAGTGCCGAGACAAGTACGACAGGCAATCTAAATTTCCTCGCGTCAGGCTTAATATCCCGACTGAACCTTTAAAATACTTGTATTTGTCTCAACCCACTCGTTCGACGTTTATCCAAAAAATACATTTTAAAAAGTAGTTTCAGTGTATTGTGGTTACCAGTTATATACTTACAGTCTAAGTCTTATACAACAAGGTCTAGGTTACGTGTAGATCCCTATTTCGTATTTGCGTCATTCAGTCAATAATAGTTTGTTTATTACAGGGCTATGAATTTTTACATTATTTTTTCCAGGAGACCCAAATTGTTCTGTTACAAGGTTTGAGAAGTATTCAGTAAAACTGAATCCACTATGCGATGCGCTTTGGCAGCGACCCCGTCAGTCAATTAAGGATGGCAGTCATGTTTGGTACGATAACATGGTACTCGGTAAAAAATAAACTGGGGAGCGTGATGCAGTCAATAAGTGGTGAGGCCGGACTCGGATCTACATATTCCAACCACTGTATTAGGGCAACATGCATATCTATGTTGGATGAATGTGGATATGAATCTCGACACATCATCGGCATATCAAAACGCAAGTCAGAAACAAGTTTGAAGCACTATTCATCAAAATTAAGTAACACGAAGAAACGAGAAATGTCATATGCACTAGCAAGGAAAGTTGTTCCACAACCCTCAAGCTCTGTACAGCCACCAGTGAAGGAAGTTGCTCCAGTAAATGTAGTTATACCCAACTCACATACACCTCAAGAAACTACATGTTGTGATGTGCTGGATATAGATGACAAGGAACTAGCTGCTTTGCTTGACAATCCGGATGTTCTTGGAAGTATAGAAAATATTCCAAAGCAAAGCCATGCAAAATCAGTTTTTTCGTTCCATGGATGCAACATCAACATTTACAATAGTTGAATGTGAATTTATTCACAATGTTGGGTTGTCGGTACCGGTACTGTGTTAATTAATAGATAACTTAAAAAAAATATTTGTTATAATGTTACATGTATGCTTTACATGTATTTTTCATTAATTGCTGCAATTGTTTTAATATAAAGCTTCAGCTTGACAAAGACTATGCATTCAATGGACAGGATGAACATTAACACTCATAATGATTTAATTTGAATAAATTCAGACTGGTTTATTCATTTTAAGAAGATACATCTAATTGTAAAAATAACACAAAATTCCTTGTTTCATGATCTGCTATTAGAATATTTTGTTATTTGATATATTTGATATAGTTGTTTAAAATAATAAATGAATTACTCTTTAAAAATGTTTTGAGTCAATGGGGTATAACAAAACAGTTATCGACTGCGTTTTCGGGCAACAGATGATTTGTTGCCCTCAACCCCAGTCAACAACTTATTAATCTCTTTCTAGAGAATGCAAATCCTAAGAACGACAAATCCAGGAATACATACGCATCCACTAGTACTCCTGTGAAGAAACTATCAACCACCTTAACAGCGGGTATTTTCAAGGAGATGTACACAGCTTTGAATGCTGTAGTCACGTAGGGCGTAAGAATTGTACCTGCTGCCCCCATTGCATGATCGTAAGAGGCGACTGAATTTGGGATCTTATCTTTTCTCTTCTTTCTTACAAACTTTCTCTTCCTAATGTCTCCCTGACAATGCCTCACTTTTGGCCTTTAGATGAGCGTTCGCCCCTGTGAGGAAGGCTTTGGGTTCTGTCCCCTGGCCGAGACATACCAGAGTCTTTACAAATGGTAGTTGCTACTCCTGCTTAGCGCTCAGCATATTAGGAGTGAGACGACTGGTTCACCCGTTGTCAGTATAATGTGACCGGGTGGGTTGTGCTGCTGGGTGTTTTCGGCAGTATGCTCCAGTGAGGTAGCACTATAAATCGGCAAAAGTCCCGGCCTACCACAAGGAGACTTCACACAAACATACCGCAGCCTCCCAAAAGACACATACGCACTCACCACACGCATACATGTCGCACGCACGGGAGGCCGTCCTTAAATGACCTTAGCTGTTAATAGGACGTTAGACAAAATAAACCAAACCAAACTGCAGTGCCAAATGCTTGTGCTTTTACAGGTAAATTCAAAAGCTGTTCATGATATATCAAGGTTTGCATGCAACATCTCCAAAACATCTATATACATATATAAAAAAAAAAGAATATATATCAGAAAAAAATCCATTTCCATGTTATATAATTAACCAACTACACTTTTAAGTCAATTGGAGAAACAAGAAATAGCATAACTATTTCTCAAAATCTGAGCTTTTAAAACCAGAAACCATCAAAAGAAAAATGAACATAATCTTTATAGTGGTTTGACATGTTAATGCTTCAATTTCTGGTCAAAAGTCTTTCTGCTAAATTTAATTTTACTATAATTTCTTAGTTTTTTCAACTTTTTTTCAATCGGTGACTTCATTTATAGTTGTATTGAAAAGAATGTAAATGATATGATTAGATAGCAGAATTAGATTACACGGAAAGACTTTTGACCTGTTATATAACTGTACAATGTATAAACTTTATTATTACTTTGTTAAATTCATGTCTCCCTTGACAATGCCTCACTTTTGGTCTTCAATTGAGCGTTCGCCCCTGTGTGGAAGGCTTTGGGTTCTGTCCCCTTGCCGAGACATACCATAGTCTTTAAAATGGTAGTTGCTGCTCCTGTTAAGCGCTCAGCATACAAGGAGTTGGAGGACTGGTTCGCCCGTTGTCAGTTTACGCACTCAACACACGCATTCATGTCGCACGCACGGGAGGCCGTCGTTAAATGACCTTAGCTGTTAATAGGACGTTAAACAAAATAAACCAAACCAAACCAATCATAACTTTAAAGCAAAAAGTTTATTCCTCAATCACTGGTTTGGTTTGGTTTATAGTCCCCTGCCGTTTGAAAAACGGGGGGACTATAGGTTTACCCTCCGTCCGTCTGTCTGTCTGTCACGCAATAGATGTCTGGACAACTCCTTCTAAAGTACTACCCCGATTTTAACGAAACTTGGTATACGTGATCAGTATAACACGTAGTTTAAACAAGAATTCCACGGAAGTGGAGGTGTCGCCTGTGTATGCGAATAATTAAAGGGCCATAACTCTTTAAAACTAGGATTTGAATAAAAAAAAACAATAACAAACTTGTCCACAGTATTATGGTAACGAACATTCTATTTTCGCAAACAAAATTAAAGGGCCATAACTCTTTTAAAAAGGTCCGAATAAATTTGGTTAACGAACTTGTCCACAGTATTATGGTAACGAACCTTCCCATGCAGTTTCAAATTAATTCAGTAATAATTATTCAAGTTATTGAGTGGAAACCATTTTCGCAAAAAAATAAAGGGCCATAACTCTTTTAAAATGGTGCAAATAAATTTGGTTAACGAACTTATCCACAGTATTATGGTAACGAACCTTCCCATGAAGTTTCAAATTAATCCTGTAATAAATATTCAAGTTATTGAGTGGAAACCATTTTCGCAAAAAATTAAAGGGCTATAACTCTTTTAAAAAGGTGCGAATAATTTTGGTTATCGAACTTGTCCGATCGCGAGCTATCATGGTAATGAACCTTCCCATGAAGTTTCGAATTAATCCGTTCTAAACTACTAAAGTTATCGCACGAAAACCATTTTCCGGACGACGCCGACGCCGACACCGACGCCGCCGAAAAGTAATACCTATATGTCTCCTTTTTCAAAGGCGACACAAAAATGAGAAATAAATAGGTGCACTCCTGGGTCAGGCAGGGGACTTTGTATTGCTGTTGCAATACAATCCGTCCCTGTTCTGTTTAACGTCCTTTTAACTGCTAAGGTCATTTAAGGACGGCCTCCCGTGCGTGCGACATGCATGGGTGTAGTGAGTGCGTATGTGCGTTTTGGGAGGCTGCGGTATGTTCGTGTTAAATCTCCTTATGATAGGCCGGAACTTTTGCCGATTAAGTGCTACCTCACTGAAGCATACTGCCGAAGACGCCCAGCAGCACACCCCACCCGGTCACATTATACTGACAACGGGTAAACCAGTCGTCCCCTTCCCAATATGCTGAGCGCTAAACAGGAGTAGCAACTACCATTTTTAAAGACTCTGGGTTCGGCCCCCTTGCCGAGACATACCAAAGCCTTCCTTACAGGGGCGAACGCTTAACTAAAGGCCAAAAGTGAGGCATTGCCAAGGGAGACAGGAAGCAGAAAGTTGTTCAGAAAGAATAGAAAAGATAAGATCCCAAATTTAGTCGCCTCTTACGATCATGCAATGGGGGCAGCAGGCAATTATTACGCCCTACCTGCAGGGTATGCCTCAATCACAAATTTAGCTTGAAGAGGTAAAATTGCATTATATAGCCTCGTCTCAGCAACTTTCTTATAGGGGAGTCAAAAATGATAGCACCATATTTTTTCAAGAAATTGTATGATGTGGGTTCTAATGATTGACATTGTCGTAATAATGAAAGTAGAAAGTAGATTCAAATTTTGTGAAAATACGAAGTAGGAGTTGTATTCCAAAAAAGAAATATTAACTACTATTTGTAGCTTTACGACTTGAAAACATGATAATATTACACTCTGTTGATATATGTGCAGCTTGAGCATTTCATAGATATTTTGTTCAGTTCACAAGTTGTTTCAAATTTTTCATTACAGGTAGAAAACATTTATCCGTGACAACTTCAATTGGTTTGGTTTGGTTTATTTTGTTTAACGTCCTTTTAACAGCTAAGGTCATTTAAGGACATTCATGCGTGTGTTGAGTGCGTATGTGTGTTTTGGGAGGCTGCGGTATATTCGTGTTAAGTCTCCTTGTGATAGGCCGGAACTTTTTCCGATTTATAGTGCTACCTCACTGAAGCATACTACCGAAGACACCCAGCAGCACACCCCACCTGGTCACATTATACTGACAACGGGCGAACCAGTCGTCCCACTCCTAATATGCTGAGCGCTAAGCAGGAGCAGCAACTACCATTTTTAAAGACTTTGTGTGATGCTGTTACCGTGGAAAAGACGTCCATTGACATCAGTAAATATTCCATGACCGGAGCAACATTGAAAACACTATACACCATCAGAAGTGGACATCGTCAATAAGAACACAATTGGTCAGGCGAATAATAATCTCTGGGTCGAGATGAGAAAGAGTCGGTTAACATCTTCCAATTTTTATAGTATTCATACAAAGATGGAGGCATTAAAAAAGGCCGGAAGCTCGACATGGTACCATTAATTTCTACTTTTTTAGGATACAGGGGAGTGAATCCCACCCTAAAAGCTCTCAAGCATGGCCGAACGATGGAGCCAGTTGCAAAAAGAACTTATATTAAAACTATGAACAAGTCTTCTCATAAAAATGTAAAATATGAGTGTGGTATCTTTGTAGACACCAGTACTCCCTACATAGCAGCTAGTCCAGATTTGTTAGTATCCTGTGATTGCTGTGGCAAGGGAGTTGTAGAGTTGAAATGTCCATTAATAGCTAGATGTACTTCTTGTCGTACATTTTGTACTTGTGTTTTTTAATAGCAAGTTTCACCCCAGGGAGTGTCACACTTACTATTGTCAAATAAAGTGTACAAGGACAGATGGCAATAACTGGAAGAAATTATTGTGATTTTGTTGTTTACACCAGTAATGGTGTCCATCAAGAGCGAATAGAAATAGATACTGAATATTATAGTGAAGTGTACACAAACTTATCGAATATCTACAAGAAATTTCTTCTTCCAGAAATATTGATGCCATCACTAGAGTATACTTCAGATTCAGTTCAAGAGGAGAAAAGTGTAAAGAAATCACTTCCACTTGCTACTACTTTCTTCTGTCCTTCATGCAAGAACATCATCAAAGAAGACAGTGTTAAATCCTTTGATGACAAAAGCATTTGCTGTAATGGGTGCAATTTATGGTACCATTTTAAGTGTGTGAAGATAAACCAGAAGAAAGCATCTACCCTTCAAGTGTGGATATGTCCTTTGTGCAGTGATGTCACAAAATGAAAACATATTTTCATATATTGTGTATAGAAATTATAGTGACAAAATTTCTACATTTTATTCATGTTATGTTATATATGTAGGTAGACAACACAATCATAGGAATACCAGTTATTACAATGACTGTCATGCATGAATATTTTGCATACATAAGTTTATATTGATATTGGAATGGTGTTATTTTAGGACATGTGATACCGGTTACATTCTATAGATCAAAATTAAGGGTGGTTATATTTCTTATTGAGGTCCATGTAATATAAGCATTACATATACAATGTATTATTTAAATATAGTGTCTTTAGTAACAGCCATAATAAGAGTAAATGGAAAACCGAGTCAATAGTAAGAAACTGATTTCTTAAAACACTGTTTTCATTGTTCCTGGGCGCTCTGCTATTGTTATATATTTGTTTTTGTTTAACGTCCTATCAACAGTCATGGTCATTTAAGGACGTGCCAGGTTTTGGAGGTGGAGGAGTACCCGGAGAAAAACCACCGGCCTACGATCAGTACTAGGCAACTGCCCCACGTAGGTTTCGAACTCGCAACCCAGAGGTGGAGGGTTAGTGATAAAGTGTCGGGACACCTTAACCACTCGGCCGCTGTGGCCCCTTACTATTATAGGATTTTAGAGTTTGTTGTATCTCGGGAGAGATTTGTATAGATTGCAAATACCTGCAACTGTTCTTAGTATGTGATCTAAATGTGGAATGAGTGTTATTGAAAGTTCATGCTTAAGCAAGAGGAAAGATTTCATGCGTCCGATTGCTTATTGAATATAGATGCGTCTATGAGCAATTTCTTTTGTTTTCTGGACATCTTGTTTGGACATCTGATCTACTCCTCTTCTACCTGGAGGGATAAGGAGCTCAGAGTGTAAAATGGCCAGATTGCCTGCTACTGGGAAACCTTTGTCTGCCATGACTTTGTCATAGGGCTCTATCAGTTTAAGGAAGCCAGAGTGCAACATGACGTGATTGTCACTTGCACGCCCACCTCAAGCATTAGATATGAAATTTATCATACCACACGGAGTAATGCTCACAAGAAACTTTGCAGTATTGTGATGCTTATAATCACTCCATGTTAAAGACCGCATCAACATGTTGTGTGGGGTCCCAAGGAACACCTCCGAACAGTCAATAATATGTCTGACATTTCGGTAAGTCCCAGTCTCAAAGATGGTGGTAGACTAGCTTCACTACTTCCTTGGGAGGATTGTTTACAAGACTGCCTACGATATGGCTCAAAATTTGGATTCATGAGGCAAATATCCTAGAAGCGTTAGAAACACTAATGCTGAATCTCTCGGAAAGATCTTCAAACAGAAGGCCAAGACGACATTTCATCAGTGTTCGGAGCATTTCCTCCCTTGCACCGAGTCGTCTTGATGGACCTCGTCTACTGAAGCTCTTTTTCTTGTATTTCAAAATGTTACATGCAACTTTTGGACTTGCCCAATAATTATTTTTTTGCAAATGTGGTTCAATGACTCTTTTGTATATGGTATTGAAAGAGTCAAGAGTTGGAATCCCTGTATAAAATCGAACGTTTTTTGCTATTCTTGGATGACGATTCTGAGTTTGTTTGATTGTAACAAGTTCTTTTTGCAAATTCACAATTTTATCTCTTAGCTGTTGTATTAAAATGTCCTTTTCACAACAAGATTGACAGTTGCTTGTGTAGCTATGATCAATCATATGAGTGTTACTGGACTACTGACTATTATCTTTAATGCTGTTCATAGTTACAGAAACCTCTGAAGTTTGTGGTTTCTTTGAGATATATTTAACTGGTTCACGATGTACTGGTGACTTTCTTTAGTGAACAAGTTTCCCTCCACCAAGGTCTTTGGTAGGGTAAGGGTTAGCATCAGTTGGTTCACCGTCGATAAAACGTTTAGAACATATCCTCGATTCTTTAGACGGATTCCAATTTCTTTGAGTTTTAGGGTTTTTCCTGTTGACTGCAGTAGTCCATGCATGTCTAGCAGTTTTCTTTTTTTTTTTGGAAAAGGAAAAAGTTTGAAGGGAGGCTCACAAGTACATCTTCCTACCCCAAAGTTTATTTTGTGACCTTGACATATACCTTCACTCCATGTTTTCAGTTTGTATCCACTGTTTGAACATTGTGTGAAGGCACATATCCTGTTACTTGCCATATTTATTGATTTTAGAAATTAATAAAATCAACAAACAATATGAAAGCAACAACATAAACACAATAGCTCACCATTTTGAAACTTTCTGAAAATAACGAAAAAAAGATCTACTGATCTGCCAAAAATGTCCAATTCATTTATTGGTTGGTGTGGTATTTCCAATAAAAAATAATTGTCAAATTTTCCACTGATTATCCAAGTGAATGAAGATGTTTCTCCGTATATACATGCATATAATTATATTAAATCTGTAAATTTATAAGAATTTTTTTCAATAGTGTATTCTTGACCAATTTATTATATCAGAAACATTTTTTTTGTAGTATAAAATCAGAAAATATGTTAGAATAAAACAGAATGCCAGGTTGTCAAAATAAACAGTTTAAAACAACAGGGTACTTAGGTAGTAAACCTCCACAAAATTGGGTCAAAGACTCTGGGGGAGGCAGTCAGGTTCATTGGGATTAGAAGACTCAGTTCATGAGTCTCAGGGCGCAATGGGTGGCAATCAAACAATTGGGTTACCAGCTGTCGATATTAATGGACAGGACATGCAAGGGGGTATGGTAAATAGGCAGCGGTTAAACTTTCAAGTATGTTTACACAAGATGGCATGAGGAGCTGTTGTATATAACACCATTTGATCGGCACAGACGGTCATCAGCCATTCTTTTGTAAGATATGTAACTACCAGCGATCAAGCAAACATTGTGGTCGTTTTTGAAAGCAATATTATTAATTCTGGTAAAATCGCGTTCTTTACAAGTGATTAATACCAACGACCAGTAGACACTTCTCGACTGAACACTGTAACCTGCGATGGTACTTTCCATTAATTTAGTGATGTCCTTTATGAATGTTGATATATTTAGACTCATAAATGTGATGAACGAGGTTTCCTAGTGCGTTACATCTAGACGTTTGCGGTGACCTAAAACTTCAGTTGTGAAAACAGAACTGATAAGGAAATTACCAGGTATTAAATAATGTACACATTTGAAAACATTTTTTTTGTTGTTGTTCAATCATGATCGCAACATCGATCCACATGCGTAAAGATGGTCAGATAACCAATCTCTATCATTTACCTTCTACATAACATATTTACCATATTAATATGTTCATTAAACTAAATATATAGGAAAGGACTAATATAGCCTTATTATAGGCTTTAATAGCCTATTGTCAATACTGTTGAAAATATTTCTTTATAAGAATACTTTGTTTATACTTGTGTTGACAATAAAAAATATTTTGAAATTGAAGTGGTACAGATGATGTTATTTGTTTTATCGCATTCACTTAACAATTTTACAGGTTTTTTCACCGTTTAAACTGTAGACAGCACATTAAAATGCAAGCAATGATTGGAAATGATTAACACCGGAAATACATACATGCATAGCATGTTGACACCTTTTGAACTTGGTATGCAGTTCTGAATATTCAAGTTTGAAAATTGTTTTATTAATACTGGTAATCGGTTCATTACAATCTATCCAGAATTAGTGCAGCAGGTTTTAACTTTGTAATTCATTCAAGTGCTTCTAGCTTTGGCTCCTGTACTAATGTTGTCCTGCTGCATTGGTGACTGGGTAGATTTAGAGTTTATATGACATTGCCTTCATAGAGTTGAGCCGCAATTAGTTAACGATGCTTTGTCCAATTTGTTAAGTTATACTTCTGATTTTGTACTCAGTTTGTATTCAGTCGTTTTCAACTGGTAATCAAACATATTTTTTTTTCAATTTCAAAAATATTTTATTGTAAATACATTTAACAAAGTACATCAATTACAGTCATTAAATGAGTATTTACAAAAGAATCAGACAACAGGCTATGCCTATATCAGTCTTCTTCTATTCCGGTAGATATGTACATTTCTAACTATAACCTAATTCAGCTTTCACACACACGCACACCCACTTACACACTTTTATATGTAATTCCCATTGATAATATTGTTAATATACAATTAACATATTTTTCATTATTAATATACAAATATCATATTATATCATATATGTGTATTTTTCACGAGTAAGTACAGAAACGCTTTGATAATCTTATATAAGAATCAACATTTATAAGGATGGTGTTATTTAAATGGTCAGAATCAGTATTGATACCATATAATAGGCAGTACAAATCTAAGTAGCCTAATAAGTCATGAATACTAAAAATGTCTAATATTATCATACAAAGGACATTGAAAGAAAAAATGAGTAAGATCTTCCCTAGGTGCACCACAATTACAAGAAGTATCATCAATTAAGTGATCTTGAAATTTATCAAAATTAAGATCACTTTTAGAATTTCTTAATTGACATAAAATGATATGAAGTTTTCTCGGAACACAATTGATAAACGTATTAGAGACAGGTGTATTAGGTATTTTTATAAGCTTCTTTTTAAATGTTGAAATTGACATAGAGTCTCGTAAAGAGGGATCAAGTTCATTCCATTTAACCATTGTAGAAGGAAAGAAGCTATTCATATAATTAGTAGTTCTTGACTGCGGTATATTAAAAACTCTATTATTTCTGAAGTTATAAGTATAATTTACATTTATAAAAGGTTGGATAATGTTAGTAAGATAATTTGGTGCGTAATTATTAAGAATTTTGTACATGAAAATTAATTTATGATTTTGTCTTCGTATAAATAGTGGTTCAAGTTGGGTTTCAGTATAGAATATGTGATGGGACGTGCCACGTCTGAGACCAGTAATTATCCGCATAGCTTCTAATTGAACTGTTTCTAGGAGATCCGATTCAGATTTAGTGCAGTTACCCCATACTACATCGGAATATTCCAAAATAGGTCGAATATAGGAGACATATAAAGTTTTCAAGGTGTTCCTATCGACAATAGTTTTTAAATTTCGAAGGATACTCAATCTGGAGTTAGCTTTGCTATAAATATTAGAGATGTGATCAGACCATGTGCCTTTACTGTTAAATGTCGGACCTAAGTGATTGTGGTGTTCAAACTGTACAATTGGGGTATTATTAAATGAAAGTTGCGGATGATTGCTAGTGTGTCTTCGTGTGAAATTCATAGCTACAGTTTTATTTGGATTAAAAAGAATTTGCCATCGTTTTGCCCATTCAGATATAGACTCAAGGTCATTATTAAGCAAATTAGTAGGTGTCTGAAGGTCATCATTATCATTTACTACAACATAGAGAGAGGTATCATCTGCAAAGAGTTTTATATGAGAGTTGACATTGTTAGTAATATCATTGATAAATAAAATGGAAAGAAATGGTCCAAGGACAGATCCTTGAGGAACCCCTGTAGAAATAAGTTTGGTCCTAGATTTATAACCATCAAAGATTACCCTTTGTTTTCTGTCAGATAAGTAAACCTTAAACCAATTATATAATTTGCCTTTAATACCATAACGTTTTAGCTGATGTAAAAGTCCTAAATGCCAAACCCGATCAAATGCTTTACTTATGTCACAGAAAACAAAACGTAGATCTTTGCCTTGGTCCACATTACTAGTTATAGTATTATAAATATCAGTTAATTGATTAGTTGTTGAGTCTCTGGGTTGAAATCCTGACTGATGTACACTTAACATATTATGACTTGATATATAGTTAAATAAATATTTAAAAAAAATAATCTTTTCCAAAATTTTGATTAAAATAGATGTAATGGCAATAGGCCTATAATTGCTGAGGTCACTGATATCTCCTTTACCTTTATAGAGAGCAGTAACATTTGATGTTTTAAGTACATCAGGTATTTCACCAGACTAAGTTTTATTAAATAAAAGCATTAGAGGATATACTAATACAGAAGTGTTCTTTACAATTATAGGTAAAATATCATCAGGACCAGCTGGTTTGTTTTTGTTAAGAATGTTAAATTGGTCAGAGACATCTTGTTCGGTTATAATAATATTAGAAAGTTCAAATGGAGAAAGGGGAGGTAATTCAGGCAAGTCAGTATCAGTAATATCGGATGCAATTGAAGTAAAATAGGAATTTAGTGCGTCGGCTTTATCTTGAGGGTGGATTAAGATTTTATTATTACATTTCAAAGGTTTAGAATTAGTACTGGTGTCAGTCATATTACTTATAGATTTTGCTATCTGCCACCATTTTCTTGGATGTGCTGATTTGTCAGCCAGACAGTTCTGAAGTTTCTTAAGATAATTACTTTTAGCTTGTCGAATAATTGAAATGGTATCATTTCGACAAGTTCTAAATCTTTCCCAATCTTGTTCCCTGTTTTTATCTTTAGCTATTCTATGTTGTCTATTTTTTGTTCTTAATTTATGACGAATTTCACCAGTCATCCATGGCTTGTCATCAGGATGTACATGAATTGTCTTGTAAGGTATATAGGAATTAACAGCAGAGTTTAGTTTGTTAGTGATGATGGAATAAATTCCATTTATATTATTAGTATTGTAAATTATAAAATCCCAATCATTATTACTTATCTCCTGATTAATTGCTTCCCAATTCGCTTCCCTGAATTTAAATGTAGTTTTTTTGTATGACTTAGTTTTCAATGTTTTGAAGCAAATGTTAGCGAGAATGGGGCAGTGATCACTACAAAGAGGAGAAAGTACCTGTGTTGAAGTAAATTATTAGTAATAAATACATCAATTAAGGTTAAGATATAGAATGTATATGAACACCCTGAAACTTAACAAGGCTCAATGCTGTTATTGAAGACTCTGTCTCTGTCTGTCTGTCTCTCTCTCTCTCTGTCTCTCTGTCTCTCTCTCTAAACCCATTTCTGTGTAATAACATATGTAAATACCTATTTTCAGAGTAAATGGCTATTTAAAGGAGGGAGAGTTTTATTGAATTGCTATTAATTTGGATTATAACTGGGACTTGAACCCAGGGCTCCCAAACTCTCCAAATATTTGAGTTACCTAACTACGTTCAGCCAAGTCTATTTCTTCTACATTTCTCCCTCCTTCAAACCTGAAGACACGCGAGACTCTATGAGTTATTAGCTGGTCGCCAAATGTAATGTAAGATTGGAGGGAAAATGCAACGACCAGACTAGTCATCATGACATCTAAATCAACACTCAGAACCATTTGAGCTATGTGACGTTCAGCCCAGTCCAGTTCCACTTCAAAAAGTATGCTTACTTGAATGATTTATTTAACTTTTAATCAATTTTTCATTTGTTTTGCTAGTTGTATTAATAAAGGACAAACACGAAGGTATGATTCGCTTATTTGTATTCACCTTGTAAACAATAAACCATAAAAGGACAAACGCTAACATATAATTTACTTATTTGTATTCAATCTGAAATCCATGTAGATGGCCACATGTTAACCATTGTTTTTAAATCATGACCAGTCTCCACCAGAAACTTGAGTATAATAATCCTTGTTGAAAGTCAAATTACTGAAGGACAAATTCATCTTGTTACAAATGAAATTATAAACCATGCCCTTTCCCATATTGATTTGACTTCTTACAACTAACAATCTCTTCTCCATACTCAATAATTGATTATGTACAATATAGAATGTTCAGGTCATTTCCACAAACTAGCTCTTTCCAAGTTTACTAGCATGCTTTTGGTGTACATAAGAGGCAGAATATCAAAATACCGAATTACCTGTTTTTGCAAGAAATTAACATTAATATATATATATATATCAATAAGGGTCAAAGAAGTAATATGAACAGTATAATCCAGATAACACTGGATCCTCACATAAATGTATGGAGGATACGAATTACTTGTAATGATTATATGGGGCAAAGAAGTAATTCAAACAGTGTAAACAATAAGGTTTGTTAAATTTTCGAGGCAATCAGCCCCTTTATCAAAACACAAAAAATCACAAATACAATCACATAACATATATAAGAAGTACTGGAAATACAATAAAATACAATAAGAATAATGTTTTAGTAACTGGAGAAACCACAATGAACCCTTCGGCAAACGTGGGCCGAAGGCGGATACTAGCGTGACTGCATCATGTTCAAACACTAGAACGCTATGCGACCAACGGCAGAGATATTTTGAATTCCCCCGCACGTGAAAGTATTCCGAAGAGTTCAAAGACGATTCGTCCCAATAGACAGCTAGTGGACGACATTGCATTTATATAAAAACTGTTGCATTATCGTCTCTACAGTGATTGATTAAATATCGTGTACAAAGTCTGAAAAACTTAAGAAAAATATGCGTTAGATCATAAGAATTATAGAGAGTGGTGTGAAAAAACTGCTACAAATATTTATCAAGACTGAAAATATAAGAAATACGAATGCCGAAGTGTCCCTACAGGACGCTACGGGAAACAGACGATTCGGACCAACTCTATTCATTGTTGCTCTTTGAGACTCACATTTAGTCGCCTCCCGCCATCATCCAACAGCATCTTGAGACTCACATTTAGTCGCCTCCCGCCATCATGCAACCGCATCTTGGTCCGAATCGTCTGTTTCCCGTAGCGTCCTGTAGGGACACTTCGGCATTCGTATTTCTTATATTTTCAGTCTTGATAAATATTTGTAGCAGTTTTTTCACACCACTCTCTATAATTCTTATGATCTAACGCATATTTTTCTAAAGTTTTCAGACTTTGTACACGATATTTAATCAATCACTGTAGAGACGATAATGCAACATTTTTTTATATAAATGCAACGTCGTCCACTAGCAGTCTTTAGGGACGAATCGTCTTTGAACTCTTCGGAATACTTTCACGTGCGGGGGAATTCAAAATATCTCTGCCGTTGGTCGCATAGCGTTCTAGTGTTTGAACATGATGCAGTCACGCTAGTATCCGCCTTCGGCCCACGTTTGCCGAAGGGTTCATAGTGGTTTCTCCAGTTACTAAAACATTATTCTTATTGTATTTTATTGTATTTCCAGTACTTCTTGTAGATATTATGTGATTGTATTTGTGATTTTTTGTGTTTTGATAAAGGGGCGGATTGCCTCGAAAATTTAACAAACCTTATTGTTTACACTGTTTGAATTACTTCTTTGCCCCATATATATATCAATAGATATTGATACTGAAAACTTTCATCGATGTAAGCAAATCTAGGATGTATAGTTGTCCAGGTAAAGATGACCGAGACACACATCAACATATCATATATCAAATGCTAGAATCAAACATACATCATCATAGGTAACAGGTCTGTAAGGTCTGTAAGGGCAGCAGGTACAATTCTTACGCCCTGGCTGAAGCGAGGAGAGGCGAACACAAACTGGCAGCAGTAAGTAATTTTGTCATATTTCTTGGTAAGCAACATTATATTTGCATATTGATTGATCACATAGTAGGACAGAATACTGCCCTGCAGGTAGGGCGTAAGAATTGTACCTGCTGCCCCCATTGCATGATCGTAAGAGGGGACTAAATTTGGGATCTTATCTTTTCTCTTCTTTCTTAACAACTTTCTTCTTCCTAATGTCTCCCTTGACTATGCCTCACTTTTGGCCTTTAGTTGAGCGTTCGCTGCTGTGAGGAAGGCTTTGGGTTCTGTCCCCTAGCCGAGACATACCAAAGTCTTTAAAAATGGTAGTTGCTGCTCTTGCTTAGCGGTCAGCGTATTTGGAGTGGGACGACTGGTTCGCCCGTTGTAAGAATTGTACCTGCTGCTCCCATTACATGATCGTAAGAGGCGACTAAACTTGGGATCTTATCTTTTCTCTTCTTTCTTAACAACTTTCTTCTTCCTAATGTCTCCCTTGACAATGCCTCACTTTGGCCTTTAGTTGAGCGTTCGCCGCTGTGCGGAAGGTTTTGGGTTCTGTCCCCTGGCCGAGACATACCGGAGTTTTTAAAAATGGTAGTTGCTACTCCTGCTTAGCGGTCAGCATACAAGGAGTGGGACGACTGGTTAGCCCGTTGTCAGTATAATGTGACCGGGTGGGGTGTGCTGCTGGGTGTCTTCGGCAGTATGCTTCAGTGATTTAGCACTATAAATCGGCAAAAGTTCCGGCCTATCACAAGGAGACATAACACGAACATACCGCAGCCTCCCAAAATATACATACGCACTCGCCACACGCATGCATGTCGCACGCACGGGAGGCCGTCCTTAAATTACCTTAGCTGTTAATAGGACGTTAAACAAAATAAATCAAACCAAACCAAACCCTAAAAATATACTCATACAAAACCTTGTCTTTCGAATATCTCGTATTTAAAAAAAAAAGCAAAATAACATTACTTTGGATTCCGAGCCATGTCGGAATTAAAGGCAACGAAATTGTTGACCGCCAAGCAAAACATGCTTTAAATCTGCAACAAACAAATCTCTGTGAATGACGCCGAGGTCGAAGATGACTGATCAGTGGAGTCAAGCTCACTGTCGGTGAGGCCCATCAACAAATAATGCTACAATAACAAAGTCACATAACAAATAGTAGTCGACACACTTCGTCATGCCGTTCTTTCACAATACTAAATAAAGATATATATATATATTTATATTAATGTATGTGTGTGTGTGTTCGTTTTTATGTAACACCATAAAATGACATATTTGTCCTGCAGGTAGGGCGTAAGAATTGTACCTGCTGCCCCCATTGCATGATCGTAAAAGGCGACTAAATTTGGGATCTTATCTTTTCAACTCTTTCTGAACAACTTTCTTCTTCCTAGCGTCTCCCTTGACACTGCCTCACTTTAGGCCTTTAGTTGAGCGTTCGCCCCTGTGAGGAAGGTTTTGGGTTCTGCCCCCTAGCCGAGACATACCAGAGTCTTTAAAAAATGGTAGTTGCTACTCCTGCTTAGCGCTCAGCATATTTGGAGTGGGACGACTGGTTGGCCCGTTGTCAGTATTATGTGACCGGGTGGGGTGTGCTGCTGGGTTTCTTCGGCAGTATGCTTCAGTGAGGTAGCACTATAAATCGGCAAAAGTTCCGGCCTATCACAAGGAGAATTGACACGAACATACCGCAGCCTCCCAAAACACACATACGCACTCGCCACACGCATGCATGTCGCACGCACGGGAGGCCGTCCTTAAATGACCTTAGCTGTTAATAGGACGTTAAACTAAATAAACCTAACCATATTTGATTATTTGTACAAGTTATTCACGCACCAGGATAGATTCCCTAGAACCTTTAAGATACAAACATATATTCATATATACCATATAGTAGCACAAATGTCGAAGGAATTATGACTCGAGTCCTGACCAGGCCTCGAACTCACGATCTACTGTACCCAATCGTCTAGCAAGAAATACCCGTAGTTTGTATCGCTGCGACACTCCATATATATTTTAAATGGAATTATTTTGATACTATTGTTTTTATTGTGTTAATTATTTCTTAATATAGATAAATACATATCTTAAATTACAATAATTTAGGTTGATATTTTCCTGGTTGATGCCCGCGTTAGATCTAAATCTACCGTCGAAATATTAACAGTCGCCATGGCAATCTCTGTGGAGTCGATCCCACTTGCAATGCCTGCCAGGGAGGCACCCTCGATTCCAAGGACGTTACACACATCAGTTGTGAGTGCATCAAGTGTCGGCAGTGCAGGACCCCCTCCTAAAATCATTTCCAATTTTATGTGAAAGTCACAAACTCATGACCATTAAATACATTATTGGAACTATTTACACGGCCGTTACATATACGTATCCTACAAAGGTAACGTTTTGTATGAATTGTATGTTGACAAGCCGACTACATTGTTACAGTACTGCTTTGAGTATTGTGATCATATCAATAAAAATAAAACAATTAAAAAATACGAGTATACATGCGCAACAAGAATTCCCATCATATGTCTAACGATAAGCATATCACATTCACATAAAAACATTGAAGACTTACAAAATATGTAGTAAGACTAATATTGTTTTGCTGAGTTCATTCCTCAAACTTATATTCATTAATATATTTATAGTATTAAGTATTTATTTACAATATACATTAGACTATGCCTATATGTATGTCAATGCCTAGCTGCCCTGCAGGTAGGGCGTAAGAATTGTACCTGCTGCCCCCATTGCATGATCGTAAGAGGCAACTAAATTTGGGATCTTATCTTTTCTCTTCTTTCTTAACAACTTTCTTCTTCCTAATGTCTCCCTTGACAATGCCTCACTTTTGGCCTTTAGTTGAGCGTTCGACCCTGTGAGGAAGGCTTTGGGTTCTGTCCCCTAGCCGAGACATACCAAATTCTTTAAAAATGGTAGTTGCTACTCCTGCTTAGCGCTCAGCATAGTTGGAGTTGAACGACTGGTTCGCCCGTTGTCAGTATAATGTGACCGGGTAGGGTGTGCTGCTGGGTGTCTTCGGCAGTATACTTCAGTGAGGTAGCACTATAAATCGGCAAAAGTTCCGGCCTATCACAAGGAGAATTGACACGAACATACCGCAGCCTCCCAAAACACACATACGCACTCGCCACACGCATGCATGTCGCACGCACGGGAGGCCGTCCTTAAATGACCTTAGCTGTTAATAGGACGTTAAACAAAATAAACCAAACCAAACCAAACTGTGCATAGTAAGTAGCCGACTATCCAAATTGTTAAGTTTTTAAGCTATGTGGAGATTCACAACTGTACGTAATGATCCCTACTTTATATAAAATATCTCAATACATGAATTTATATATAATAAGTAATAAACAAAATAATCTTTTCTCCAGGTAATTTGGCTTTCCTCCAGCATGAAAATATTGTACATCATTAAACGACTATAGATGTTAAAAGTAGGTAAAATACTCATTTACTACATGCATACTGTATATCCAGGGTTGTTTTTACTTTGCCGGTCCCCAGAAGTGTGTTCAGTGCGTATGACCGATGACCTAACGTGACCAGAGGTCGGTTGCCCGGCCGAGTAATAGTATCCGCCATGTTGTTTTCTTGCTTCGGTCAGGTCAGGTATTCTAAGCGGGGTTTTGGGGCGGAAGCCCCAAATAAATAACAAAGGACTTACATTACACATGAAAGTCATCCAAGCTTTCATTTAGATTGGTTATGTTAGCAAAAGTCTAGGTTTTTTGGAAACGACCGAGACAATACTGTTTGTCGAGACGGTATTTGGGTTTTATGACCTTAGCTGTTAATAGGGCGTTAAACAAAATAAACCAAACCAACCCTTTTAGACTTCCTTAATTAGGTCACAAAACTTAAGAAATGTCTAAGGTGTGTTATTAAGGAAAAGTTTTCTGACGCAGTATTGTGAAAAATAACTGTCGAACCGAGTTTTAACCGTTCCGTTTTTTGGCAATGAATTTTTCAGTGCTCTCCATGTGGACTCAATAGTGTTTCTGTGAGCGCCGGACTCGGGATTAACGAAATTGACGGGGTTATTTACGGTTAAATGCGTGAATCCCTCTTTCTCTAAGGAGGAGTACGTCTTCCATCAATCACTGATTGTAGTTGTTCCCGGTCTTTGTTACTTCTGCGATGTCTACCAGTTGGTTGGCAGTTCTATTCACCACTGTACAGAAAAAAAAAAAAACTTTTTAGAGTCTCTTTCAATCCCTCCAAACACCCAAATCCCGTCAACCTTTGTGAAACTTTCTCTCGTCTATTTCCACAACTTTGCCTTCTCCACCAACGATGTTGTTTTAATTTTTACACAGAATTTCGGTACAAATCTCTCTTGCAAAATTGTACCAGTCAACTATAGTTTTGTGAGAAATACTGAGTTCATGACAAACAAATTCTTGGTTGCATTTATAAACCCAAAAATATGTTATGTACACAATTTTCACCAAAGTCAAATTATGGTTTTCAAACCATGATCCCTTTCGTACCGACACTTTTGTTATGGCATTTTTGTCACTACAACGCCAAACATAACCATCACTGGAGTAGGATTTGTCTTTACGGAGTCCAAAAACGCCCTTTTCACAACACTTACGTGGTAAGGCACGTAAATCCAATGATAATCCCAAGCCAATAAGACACTCGATTAAAATCTCAACAGTTTCACATTTCGATGCTAAATCCCGCAATCGGAAAGACATGGTAAAAAAAGCACATGTCAATGTTTACATTTTTGAATCAAATATAAACATTACAAATGCGCATGCGCCCCCATGTCAACAGAGGGGAATTTCCAAAATGTGAACCGAGAAACCATCATGAAAGCTTTGAGATTTCGCAGTTAAAAAACGTTTAAAACGCTGGTTTATAACCGAAATAAGGAATGTAGAACTCAATTTTTACCTTAAAACGCCCAAAAACCCATAGATTAGATTTTAGAAAAGACACCGCCCTCAAAGTAAAAATGCTCCTATATCCATAATGACCATATCTATATTTTAAAGGCAAATTATTTGTTGATGGACTGACAGGCAGACGGACAGACGTCATGCCATCGTATATGCTCAAATACTTGAGATCAAAGGAGTGAAGACTTTTCCGATGGAAAAAAAAAGAAGAGAAAACCTATAGCTAAGCCTCCTGTTGGTACAACACATCCAATGTCTGGACTTTGTTGGGTGTACCATCCAATGTCTGGACTGTGTTGTTGAGCAAGGCTTTCTGCTCCTTAGCTATTTCAGTTTTTTATCCTAGTTTTCTCGTTTTTCACTGCCCTGCAGGTAGGGCGTAAGTATTGTACCTGCTGCCCCCATTGAATGATCGTAAGAGGGATCTTATCTTTTCTCTTTCTGAAAAAAGTCTTCCTAATGTCGCCCTTCACAATGCCTCACTTTTAGTCTTCAGTTGAACGTTCGCCCCTGTGAGGAAGGCTTTGGGTTCATTCCCCTGTCCGAGACAGTCTTGAAAAATGGTAGTTGCTACTCCTGCTTAGAGCTCAGCATTTTGGGAGGGGGACGACTGGTTGGCGCGTTGTCAGTATAATATGACCGAGTTGGGTGTCTTCGGCAGTATGATTCAGTCAGGTAGCACTATAAATCGGCAAAAGTTCCGGCCTATCACAAGGAGACTTAACACGAACATACCGCAGCCTCCCAAAACACCCGTACGCACTCACCACACGCATGCATGTCGCACGCACGGTAGGCCGTCCTTAAATTACCTTAGCTGTTAATAGGACGTAAACAAAATAGCCCCGCAGGTAGGGCGTAAGAATTGTACCTGCTGCCCCCATTGCATGATCGTAAGAGGCGACTAAATTTGGGATCTTATCTTTTCTCTTCTTTCTTAACTTTCTTCTTCCTAATGTCTCCCTTGACAATGCCTCACTTTTGGCCTTTAGTTGAGCGTTCGCCGCTGTGAGGAAGGCGTTGGGTTCTGTCCCCTAGTCGAGACATACCAGAGTCTTTAAAAATGGTAGTTGCTACTCCTGCTTAGCGCTCAGCATATTTGGAGTGGGACGACTGGTTCGCCCGTTGTCAGTATAATGTGACCGGGTGGGGTGTGCTGCTGGGTGTCTTCGGCAGTATGCTTCAGTGAGGTAGCACTTTAAATGAGCAAAAGTTCCGGCCTATCACAAGGAGACTGAACACGATCATACCGCAGCCTCCCAAAACACGCATACGCACTCACCACACGCATGCATGTCGCACGCACGGGAGGCCGTCCTTAAATGACCTTAGCTGTTAATAGGACGTTAAACAAAATAAACCAAACCAAACCAAACAAAATAAACCTAACCAAACCAAAACACACAGAGGTACCCGAGGTTTACAGAGACAATTCCGGAACCCTGTTTCCCTACAGAAAGCAAAATCAATGATCACAAGTTGGACTCGCCCATAGAAAATGTGCTACATCCGATTATAACGGAACAAACAACAAAAGTGCAATAAATAAAACCTAAAACAACTTTACCTGTTCCTGTCGTTGACTTCCAAAACGAGGAAATTTCGGCCTTTGAATACGACAGCAAGTTGCGCCACTTCTCGATTTCTTCAGTCAGACGAGGAGTAACAGAATATGCATTAAAGTGACTGGTGACACCTTTCCATGACTGCCTTTTCATCAGGGAAGTCAGATTTGGCCCAAGTTTACTCTTAATGATGGGCTTTCGCTCATTTACAAGCGAGGCTAACATAACACATTCGTCTTGTGTCCAGTTAGGCTTCCTCTTGGGCTTTCTCGCCTCGACTGCCCTGCAGGTAGGGCGTAAGAATTGTACCTGCTGCCCCCATTGCATGATCGTAAGAGGCGACTAAACTTGGGATCTTATCTTTTCTCTTCTTTCTTAACAACTTTCTTCTTCCCAATGTCTCTCTTGACAATGCCTCACTTTTGGCCTTTAGTTGAGCGTTCGCCGCTGTGAGGAAGGTTTTGGGTTCTGTCCCCTAGCCGAGACATACCAGAGTCTTTAAAAATGGTAGTTGCTACTCCTGCTTAGCGTTCAGCATATTTGGAGTGGGACGACTGGTTGGCCCGTTGTCAGTATAATGTGACCGGGTGGGGTGTGCTGCTGGGTGTCTTCAGCAGTATGCTTCAGTGTGATAGCACTTTAAATCGGCAAAAGTTCCGGCCTATCACAAGGAGACTTAACACGAACATACCGCAGCCTCCCAAAACACATACGCACTCACCACACGCATACATGTCGCACGCACGGGAGGCCGTCCTTAAATGACCTTAGATGTTAATAGGACGTTAAACAAAATAAACCAAACCAATTTCTCGCCTCGATGGCCGCCATATTGTTTATGTCGTCTGGCTCCGAACTCTATTTTTAGACTTTAGACTTTAATTTCACTTGGTTACACACTTAAGTTTCACGCGGAATACTTAACTAAGAATGACTCTTGGCGTCTTTATGAAATTTACTTAAGTATTTTTTTCTTAACTAAGAAAATTTTTCTTAAGTACGTTTATGAATCCTGGCCCAGGTGTTTAATATGTGGAACAAAGGAGAGTTTCAAATCGAAAATCAGTCCGAGGAATTTGGTCTGCTCGACAACTGGAATTTTGCTACCATTTAATGTTATATCGGGATCATTATGTGGTTTTCGTTTTTGGCAGAAGTGCATGCCGACAGTTTTTGATCTGGAAAATTTGAAGCCGTTTTCATCTGCCCATGTCTGTAGTTTGCCTAAACATTGTTAAAGTTGCCGTTCTATCGTGTGCATGTTCTTCGACCTATAGCAGATCAAGAAGTCATCAACGAATAGAGACCCTTCAGTTGACTTACCGAGATATTTAGTTATACTGTTGATTTTCAGACCGAAAAGAGTTACGGAAAGGATCCCACCCTAAGGGACTCCCTTTTCCTGTTTGGCTGTGTAACGTTTCGGTCGCTACAGTTGTCTGTAGTGACTTGTTACATTAAAAGAGATCGTCTCAGTACCATTATTACCAACAGAACAAAGAAAAAATAGTTTGATTTAAGTTTAACAATTTAATAAATGAATCTTCAATGATATTTACAATGAGTTAGGTTTTCAATACATACACTCACACTTCTAGTACACAGATATCTAAAGATAGTTTGCTCAGTGTACGGAGCTACTCAAACTAACAGTTACTATAGATTGCCTCAATAAAATGGGCTAGACTACTTTAGATTAGTCAAGGGAGATAACCATGTGACTCTTACCATCTCTGGTTCCATTATGTATATGGAAATATTACGAGCTTATCTGGTTATAGTCTGTCTCCTCTTTGTACAGTGCAGTACCTTCTCGGTAGACGGCTCAACTAAATATGGCCAAGAGCAGACGATCTCTGCCCCTTTTATAGTAAAAATCCGGAACAAAAGCATTTTGAATTTCCCGCCGAGCGCGAGCTCTATAAGCACAAAAGAGTTTCGTATAACACAGAAGAGTTCCGAAACTGGCGGGCTTCTTCAAGCTCACGCACGGAATTTCACACAGTGAAAATGTATTATATTATACGTAAAAAGAAGTAATTATCTCTCATACAATATTAATGATGAGTATAAGATGTCCAGGAAATGAATCATGTAACTCTGGAAGCGTATAAAACAGGATTTTAGGTAAATATTAACTTCTGAAAATATCAACAACGTTGACCTACTTTACCGTATGTTATAGACGTATTCGTTATAAACATGTGTACTAGCTAGACAGATTTACAGTACAAATAAATATGTTCGTATACTTATAAATACGAACTACATGTAACAGTATTATTTGTTTGGCGAATATTAGGAATAGATGAATATATACAAGATGATTTAATAACATAAATATAGTTGGTCTTATTCCCACGCAGTGAGAGTAAGTACCGTTGACGGACGATAACCGTTACACTACCCCCAACCAACGAATGAGGAAGTCGTCCCGAATTATAAAATTACAGAAATGAGTATTCTATATTCGCCAACTATTAGAAAAATGTATAATAGATTATATTGGTATTATATTTAAATACCATGTTACACACAATTTCTCTTTGAAAAATTCAAAATATCCGCGCATGCGCAGATCGGTATCCTACACCTTAGCAAGATTTTGCATTTGCACACGAGTAAAAAGTAAGTATACAGTATATATAGTTAAACTTCTATAAAGCTTACAATTATCTATAAAGTTACTTATATTATATGCAATACTGTATTACTGAAATCCCCATGGCAGTTTTACATAAATCTAGAGAAAGTTTTCTGAAACTTCTTGCCTATTTCTATATAGATAAACACCAACTAGCCTAGTATTCATTATTTCTTAATCTTTCTTCAACTAGTCTTTCCAATCCATGAAGCTCATAAAATTTGGCTTCCACTAACAACTCTTCCGAGTTCAGATTCCCTGAAGGTAGTACTCGTGATGATATTGCCTGTTCGACATTTCTCAAATAAATTAATATTGCTGGGAAATGCTTACTGTACCTATCAATAAAATAGCTATAGTGGTAGTCGTCCAATTTGTATGGTTTCATTGGAGATTCCTTCATCACCATCTTTGTAAGGAGTCCTGCCGGGTCTTGTTGTATGGTAACTGCACTAGTTTCAAATCTGGTTCCACCCACATTAAGTATTAAACGTTGCTTCTGCGTATCCATCATACCCATTAGTTTTAATTTGGTTTTGTCTGTAGGGGTATACGTTACTTCCAACTCTGCTGGAACCACATTCCTGAATATCCGGTGTGATCTGAGCCTGGGGAATGCTCTGAGCCTGGGGAACTGATATACTTAAGTCCAGATCATTTGGAGGGCAGTACCTGCTGATTTTGGTAGCGATTCTCTTCTTTTTTTTCCTGACTCGTTTACAGTGTTATCTCCCCCATAATCTACTACCACACGCTTATCTATCAACTCTGGAACCTGCTGATCTACTATTTCATCCTGGGTTATTACTTGTTGCTCCACCACTCTAGGCTGTTGTACTGCCTGCTCATTATCCTGTTCTGCTAACCTTGCTCTCTTTACTTTGTTGTATGGGACTTCTGGCTTCGTCAGCCTCCTAACTACCTTGGGATAACTTTCTCTTCAAGATCTTCCTGTTTCTATACTGGTTTCCAATCGCCTCCGTCTTTTCTGCCTCTGTCAATGGCTGTCTACTAATAATCCTCACATGCTCTCTTCTTCTCTGTTGGAATTATTGATATTCTCTCTGTTCCTCAAGGTTAAACGACATGGTTGACCTCTTCACCATCCTCATTACTGGATTGCTGCATTTACAATGCCTCATATCACGAGGGAACATCGCCTTGCAGCTCCCGCAACGGTAACCAAACCCTGAATACCTGTTTTCAAATGACGCTCAGCAAAGACTTGCTTGGTAAATTCCGTGTCACCACATATGTTGCATAGGTATCTGGTAATCTGTAACGAAAATACATATTTATAGCTTGTCATCTTTTAGAGACTTCTTATGTATTAAAACAGATTTTTGACCAGCTCTCTTGAAATCGACTATATTTTCCAGTAAAGCTATGAAAAATACACATGGAACAAGATGTTATTTTCCACTTGACCCATAAGCACGCCGATAGCGCCATCTACTTCACTTTTTCGTTTACAAGCATACCTGTGTTTTTCACAGTCCCATAAGTGGTATTTCTGTTTGTCACTGAGAGGTTTTCTCACGACTAGGTATTGTACATACATTGTAGTTTAAAATGATAAACAGTTGACCATGAAAAAACAAACGAGTTTAGTACAAGATGACGTAGAAAACCAAAATTCGAAAATTTTCATCAAATTCAAAATACCATATTTAAAATCAAGCGGCAAATTAGGCACGATAATATGCGAGCACTATCGATGTTAGCGCTTTAAAAACAAATTTGACTATTCCTCTGTATACCAGCAAAAGAAAGTCGTGGCGAATCACTGGATAAGGGCAGTAATTAAATGTTGAAAAATGTATGTGGAAAAAATGCACGGGCGATACAAGTGGTCCTTGTCGTACACAATAATACAACGTATTGGTTTATTATGAAAATGATTTGATACAATCTCCATGGCAATGTATTATGTTCTACTATGTTTAACATACTTATAGTTGTTCCGTATTACGTATGATTCATCATTTTTCTCACTTGACCATCTTCGTCTTCAGTACTTCTTCAAAGCTTCTCCTCCGTTGGGGTGTGCCACACAAAAGTTCCCTTTGCCACTTGGTCTTTGACTACTCACCGCGAATGGTGCTCGGCGTGTTGTTATAGTTGCTGTTACGTTTTGCAATTCTATATAGTTCAGTTATTAGTCCCCTGCCGTTTGAAAAACGGGGGGACTATAGGTTTATCCTCCGTCCGTCTGTCTGTCTGTCCGGCCGTCCGTCTCCCTGCAGGTAGGGCGTAAGAATTGTACCTGCTGCCCCCATTGCATGATCGTAAGAGGCGACTAAATTTGGGATCTTATATTTTCTCTTCTTTCTGAACAACTTTCTTCTTCCTAATGTCTCCCTTGACAATGCCTCACTTTTGGCCTTTAGTTGAGCGTTCGCCCCGGTGAGGAAGGCTTTGGGTTCTGTCCCCTGGCCGAGACATACCAGAGTCTTTAAAAATGGTAGTTGCTACTCCTGCTTAGCGCTCAGCATATTTGGAGTGGGACGACTGGTTCGCCCGTTGTCAGTATAATGTGACCGGGTGGGGTGTGCTGCTGGGTGTCTTCGGCAGTATGCTTCAGTGAGGTAGCACTATAAATCGGCAAAAGTTCCGGCCTATCACAAGGAGACTTAACACGAACATACCGCAGCCTCCTAAAACACACATACGCACTCACCACACGCATACATGTCGCACGCACGGGAGGCCGTCCTTAAATGACATTAGCTGTTAATAGGACGTTAAACAAAATAAACCAAACCAAACCAAACCGTCTGTCTGTCTGTCACGCTATAGTTGTCCGGACAACTCCTTCTAAAGTACTACTCCGATTTTAATGAAACTTGGTATACATGATCAGTATAACATGTAGTTGTGCATCCCACATTTTTTTCCCAAAAAACCAATTTTCAAAATGGCTGCCGGGTTCTCATTGGTTGAGGCTTGGCCGGACAACTCCTCCTAAAGTACAACTCCGATTTTAACGAAACTTGGTATACATGATCAGTATAACATGTAGTTGTGCATCCCACATTTTTTTTTTCAAAAATTTATTTTTCAAAATGGCTGCCGGCTTCTCATTGGTTGAAGCTTGTCCGGACAACTCCTAAAGTACTACTCCGATTTTAATGAAACTTGGTATACATGATCAGTATAACATGTAGTTGTGCATCCCACATTTTATTTTCTCGAAAAAACAAATTTTCAAAATGGCCGCCGGTTTCTCATTGGTTGAGGCGTGTCAGGACAATCCTAAAGTACTACTCTGATTTTAACGAAACTTGGTATACGTGATCAGTATAACACGTAGTTTAAAAAATGGGAAATAAATAGTTGCACTCCTGGGTCAGGCAAGGGACTTTGTATTGCTGTTGCAATACTATCCATCATTGTTCTGTAGTAAAGTTGTCTTTGTCTCAAATAGGAAAATGGAGAACTCCTACGTTGGGTTGGAATGTTAAGTTCAAGTACAACCAGGTTGGCGATGGTAAAAATCCGCGATAAATTCAGGAAAGCAAGACACCAGCTGCTTATCAAACATAAACTGTACATGCCTGAGAATTCCAGGGTGTGTTCAAGTCATCTTCTTGGTAAGGATAGCAGTCCTGACATTGAGCCGGTTTTGACAGGGAGGGATAAACTTGTTAATCACTTAGCCACCAAGTCACCAGCTGTTATCAACGATTTACTCAAAATCATACCGAACATGTCCAATAATTTGTCACCGCTTGTATTAAACATGGATGCTGAAGATATCCAAGCTTGGACAGGCTGGGATTGTAATCAATTCAATCAAATACACGATGCATGTTCCGAACATATTACTGGTACAAAAGCATTGTCATCTAAGAATGCCCTTCTGCTGTTTTGGGTTAAACTCAAAACAGACATATTTTTTACTCAGTTGGCTTCTCTTTTCCGCATTCACAAATCGAGCGTCAGCAGAATTTTCCAGATCGTTACAGATGCTCTAAATCAAGCCGTAGTTCCCACACATCTTGGTCCGGATCACGTGTCTAGGGTGCAAGCGTTGGATCACAATACAGTTTTCACAAAAACATTCTTCGGCAACAAAGTCACTGTAATATTGGATGGTACATACTATATATATCGGCAAAAGTGAAGAACATGAGATTCAGCGGAAAAGTTACTGCGGTAAAAAAAAACGCAACTACGTGAAGTTTATGAGTATTGTGTTCGCTAACGGTTACGTTCTAGACACTGTCGGCCCATTTCTTGGTAGTGATAATGACGCCAAAATCACTGACAAGATACGTACCTCATTACAAAGTCTGTCAGGTATCCTAGAGGAAGATGATCAGGTAATTGTAGACAGGGGTTTCCGCGACATTTTGAGCAACCTATCAGACGAGGGATACGAGACTCACATGCCGACATTTCTCAAACCTGGACAGAGTCAACATGACTTGTATAGAGGCAAACACAGACAGGTGTATCACTAAAACAAGATGGGTGGTCGAAAGTTATCACTCTCGTTTCAAGCAATTCAGATTTTTTTTAAACTGAACTCACATCAAACTACATCATCAAAAATCTAGGAAGTCTTCTTAAAAGTGTCACGGCATGTCTGAATTGGCTATACGTGGACCCATATATCAGCCTTCATCAACAAAAGCAGCCGAAGATGACAAAGTTGCTCTGGAGATGAAGTCAATTCTAAACAAGTCCAACATCCTAGCAGAGCGTGTTGAGAAAGAGCCAGATCTATCACGGAGAGCCAAATCCCAATGGCAGAAGCTAGAGGCAGCCCAGCTCGAGTTCCCACGTCTTGACCAAGAATATCTAGAAACTCTGGCATGTGGGACGTACCAGGTGAAGTTGGCCCCCGGATACATATCGGAACATTTGACAGCAGATAGAGATTATGAAGTCATGGCAGCAGATAGAGATTATGAAGTCATGGCATACCAACACTCTTCTGACCTGATTTGATGTCAAATCCGATCTCGTCATCAATCGCAAATGAAATACAACATATGGATCAAGTACTCAGTTACCGAACAACCACCAATACAGAATTAATACTGTACGTGTCCAACCGGTCAGAGGACTGTTGGTGTGTTTGCTCATATCGCCAAGTGTTCTCTTCTACCTTGGGGTCTATGTCCATAGTCAGTCTCGAAAACCACTTCGACCAACCAAGTTTATGCCACTGATGAAGTAAATAGCCCGCTAATACATATAATCCAGAATGTAGGGAAGATACTACATTGAATGTTTCTGATTTACACAACGTAGCGTCATTGTCACTCTTCAAAAATGATCGACAGTGTCTAGAATGTAACTGTGAAGGAATATGATACTCACATACAAATGTATATATGATATTAAGTTCTAAATACACAAAAGAACAAAGCACATTAGTTGTACAACAAAGTCATGGAGATAGGAATATTGGTAAAGGGACTAACATTATCCTGACAAAAATCTTGAAACAAATAGTTTCCTATAATATTTCAACGTATTTCTTGTCCGGACGAGATGTCTTCACTAGCATGCAGTGCTTTCAGCACTTTGATCTATATGAAGATTTATGGGGGTTGACTAATAGAAGTTGCAAAAACGAGGCATATCCAGTAATTCTGAAACGCAATTTTTTTTTCATGGATTACGCAAATGAATGGAGATATTTCTATCGACAAAATTCGATAGTACTCGGGGTTTGAATTAGACAAAATGCCGTTTAAACCTGCATTCAACTTTATGAGAAATATCATTTTTTTATGTTTGATGTCAAATTTCACAGAAACTAACGAAAAGATTCATACAATTGATATCCGATTACGTTGCCCGATATATAAATGTAATTTTAGTACAATTTTCCTTACAAACAAATAACATTTTGACCTTATAAATACTTGATAAAGTGTGCTTGTGAGTATTTACGACTTTGGTACAAAATCGCCTCGTTCTGGCATGTCCGGAACGGAACAAGGTTTTCATATGTACTATCAAATGCCACATGGATATGTCTATCCGGGCATTAGGTAAAGGATCGATTTCCTTCGTGGGCGGTTTAGAGCATTCCTGCAACAGCACCTTTGTTGATAAACTTGCGATAGTAGGAGCAAAGTCCTAGAAATTGTCTAACCTCCTTCAAAGTTTTTGGAATAGGCCAATTTTGATTTTTACTGGGTCTGTACTGACACCTTGATCACTGACAATATGTCCAAGAAATGAAACTTGTGTTTGAAATAGAATACATTTCTTTGGACTCATTTTCAGATTGGCATCTCTGAGTCTCTGAAACACTTGTCTCAAATAGTGCAGGTGTTAGTCAACATCTCGTGAGTACAAGATTATGTCGTCCAGATACACCATGCAAATTTTCCATGTAAGTTTTTCGAGAACTTTTCCCATAAGCCTCTCAAACGTAGCTGGGGCATTGCATAAACCGAAGGGCATTGTATTGAACTCCCATAAACCTCCCCCCTGAACAGCGAACGCCGTCTTAGCTCGGTCGAAAGGATCTATTTCCACCTGCCAATAACCACTCTTCAAGTGTGGAAAATAATTGAAACCCACTCAATGCATCTAATGTTGCATCTGTTCTTGGGATAGGATGACTATCCTTGATAGTTACGTCGTTAAGACGACGATAATCTAAGCAAAATCGCAAGGATTTATCTTTCTTACGAATAAGCACAGCTGGTGAACATCAAGCTGAATAGCTCTCAAGTATAACACCTTTCTCTTTCATGTCTTCAATTTCTTTGTCACTCGTCTTGGAGGTTGCTTGATTGGTCGAGCTTGACCGGTATTAATCCGATGCTTTACTAAGCTCGTACGACCTAAATCATTTGAAGAATGAGAAAATGTGTCTTTGAATTCTATGAGCAGCTTTCTCAAAGCTTCTTTTTGAGCTTTATTTAAATTATCACTACTCCTCTCATACAAGGCCTTTAACGCTTCAGGCAATTCGTTATCACTCTGAAGCTCAGATTCGTCAACCCTCTTGAGCATTACAGTCACTGCACTCATCAACCCCTTGAATGGTTGCTACTACAGTACCGCCTGGTAGTTTACAGTCAGTTTCACTAAGATTTAAGAATCCCAAGGGTACAACACCCATGTGTTTGGTCATGAAGTCTAAAACCCATTTTACCGTTCTGGCTAATATCTGCTATCAAGAATTCATGAACTATTTTTCTGGTACCGAGGTTTACCTCAAACTCACATTTCCCTAAGAAAGGTCTCTTGTCTCCAGTTGCTGTTACCAAGTTTATTTTCACTGGCTCAATCTGGACCTTATTCAGAGACGATTCTAATTTCTTGAACAGGTTGTGACTTAATATGCTCACACTTGCTCCTGTGTCAAGAAATAAAGAAAAATGATCATTGTTTATTGTTGTACACACAAATAGTCCCATATCCTTGTCATTAATACTGCCTATAGCAATATCATTGGGTCATTCTGGGTCGATAGCTAACTTTTGACTCTTAAAGTCAGCTTTTATTGGTTTCCCTGGTTCTCAAACCTTTGGGAAGTGTTCTGGGATTGGCAGGAATTGGATGTTGGAATCCCATGAGGTTTACCCTGCTGATTTTCTTATAACCGTTTTTCCCATTATGTTGGTTGCTTTTGTCGTGAATGGTTGTAATTTTTTGACGATATTTCCCACCATTGTTCTGATTCTTATGGTTTTGTTTCAAAGTTTCAACTAGCTTGTTTGTTGACTTTCCCAGTGAATCAATTGATTCGTTAAGGACCTTGAAACCATTGTTAGCCTTTGTGTTCTGCGTGGATGTATGATTTACCGACATATCAGTGTTTTGTGTGCTTTCCGTTTCAACCATGTGTACTGACTTACCTTTTTGTTTAGCTGCCTGCTTATGAACTTCTAGTCGAATTGCGTGCGTTTCTGCCTTATTTATATTTTTGGGTCTTAACTCCCGCAATCCTAACCTTGTGTCATAATCAGATAAGGCATCAACAAAATAATCTACAGCTAAAGTATCCAGCAAACCCTGGCCTGATGCTGTTGGGTAGGCTCTCGTCTTGTTAGCTTTCTAATATCCTGTGCTAACTCTGACAAAGAATCGTTCTTTCCTCTAGTTCGAGATTGAAGTTTAGCTCTAAACATCTCGGATCTTTCTTCGAAACCGAATCTTACATTAAGTGATTTTACTAGTGTGTTGAAGTCGTGTTTTTGTTCTAGATTTAGTTCACTAAGGATTGTTCTTGCTGAACCCTTCAAACCCTGCAGGTAGGGCGTAAGAATTGTGCCTGCTGCCCCCATTGCATGATCGTAAGAGGCGACTAAACTTGGGATCTTATCTTTTCTCTTCTTTCGTACAAACTTTCTTCTTCCTAATGTCTCCCTTGACAATGCCTCACTTTTGGCCTTTAGTTGAGCGTTCGCCCCTTTGAGGAAGGCTTTGGGTTCTGTCCCCTGGCCGGGACATACCAGAGTCTTTAAAAATGGTAGTTGCTACTCCTGCTTAGCGCTCAGCATACAAGGAGGGGGACGACTGGTTCGCCCGTTGTCAGTATAATGTGACCGGGCGGGATGTGCTGCTGGGTGTTTTCGGCAGTATGCTTCAGTGAGGTAGCACTATAAATCGGCAAAAGTTCCGGCCTATCACAAGGAGACTTAACACGAACATACCGCAGCCTCCCAAAACACACATGCGCATTCACCACACGCATGCATGTCGCACGCACGGGAGGCCGTCCTTAAATGACCTTAGCTGTTAATAGGATGATAAACAAAGTAAACCAAACCAAACCAAGCCTTGATTAATATAAGCAAGAAGTAAAGAGAGCATTTTTTTCATATTAGATTCTGTAGCTACAAAATGTATATGTGATTGACAAAATTAATCTTACACCATAATTGTGTCTGGCCACATTATGTATTCTGTGGCTTGTAAAAATACTGCACTACAACTTATTGAAGAAATAAAGCATATTTAAATCTTAGGCTGTGTGTTGAATTTTCATTTTAAGAATATTGGAAAATACAGATATGGCAATTTGGGTAACATATTCATACAGATGGCTTTATACTTGTACCAATATATTGTCAATTAAAAGGTTATACCTGTCTGAGACTTCTGGCTATAACACTGACTTCTAAAGCTGAGTAATTATGTTAATGGTCTGAACAGCGAGGATCAAAACCTTGTACACTGGACTGTTGAAAGTCCACAACTGCATTATCTATATTGTACCTGAAAATTGAAATGCATTGCAAAATTACAACAACAAAAAATATTAAGGTTATTTTGAGTATAAAGAACAGACTCATCAATCCCATTCAGAGCAATTTACAAAATATATCTGACCGCTGTATATAAAAGACTATATACAGGATAACATTGAGTAAACTCTGCAGTGTGGTCATTATAGATATGCATGAGTAAAAGATGCCTTCAGGTTTACAAATATTAAAATTTTAAGTTACTTATATACACACCTGAATAATTTTGACTTAATACTCAGTCTTAATCTGGCAGTTGCATGTACATGTATACATGTAAATCAAACCAGTGTAATGAAATTAATATGCAGCTATATAGGAACTTACATGCACATAAATACATGGACGACTTACTATTCATAACAAATCCCAGTTATGACCAATGTAACAAGAAAATCAACATATCAATACCTTTCCTTCATTACTTTCAGATATTTGATTGGGACTGGGCAGTCATGTTGCCGAGGACGTTTGACCCATAAATTGCCACGATCTGTCACAGATTTGACTTCAAATACCTCAATTTCAATAAGAGTTGCCCCAATATGTCTGCATGCACCATCAGCTCTGTTACAAAGTAAAGTTTATATAATATATACATTATTATATGAATGCATTCATTTAAAATCAGTCAGTTCATGAGTTATGTACATGCAGTATATATACATTTGTATATATTTACATTGATATAATTTATATTATTTATATAATAACACAAAACTAGTAAAATCTTATGGCAATTATGTAGTCATATTTACATTTGATCTTTGACCTAAGCGTAATCTGTGATGTCATTGTAGTATGACATCATCAAATGCCTCATACTTTGAAGTTTTTAAATGGCGGCTTGGTTGTTACTTTTGTAACATGAATATTAATTCTCGTCATAATTTACGAGATTTCAAGGTTACAGGAAATATGTTTTCAATTACATTAAGCAAACAGATTAGGGAAATAAAGAAACTAAGGTAGAAAATGACAGGATTCTTTTAGCATAGATTGAATGAAAACATAAAAATTGGACTGTGGTCCAATAATAATTAAGAGGAAATGATTAGATTGTTGTGAATGACAAATTATTATGAACTGGATTCCATTCAATTTGTCACTTTCCTGAATCACATTATTTCCCCGTAATACCTATCAGTTCAATTCATATATACAGCTGTATATAGGATCTACATGTAGCATGAGTGTATATAGGGCCTATGGATTATTGAATTTATTAACTAGTACAGTATATACATACCCTCCAATACAATTGCAGTAAGCCATCATAACATCACCAAGATGCTTTCCACAAATAATCCATAAATCATATGCTGCCTTGGCCAAATAGGTCATATCCTTCTGTGTTGGCTTGACTTCTGCGCCTTTATAGGGCACTTATTCGATCAAAACTCGACTATGGCTCCATCGTTTATGGATCGGCACGAAATTCTTACCTGCAGATGCTGGATCCTATCCAAAACCAAGGATTACGTCTAGTACTTGGTGCTTTTCGAACAACACCTGTGCAGAGCCTTTATGTTGAGGCAAATGAACCATCCCTAAATGACAGAAGGAAAAAACTTTCTCTTCAGTATGCCGTCCAATTAAAATCCAACCCGAAAAATCCGGCTTTTGACCTTGTTGTCAATCCGAAATACCAAAACATATTTAATCAAAACCAAAAACTTTTACCAACATTTGGCATTAGAATTTCTAACTTTCTTCAGGAACTTAACATCAGTTTAGACAACATAGGCGAGTACACCGTAACTGATGTACCACCGTGGCTTGTCGAAACACCTGATATTAACCTTACTCTACATGAGAGGGCAAAGTCGAGTGTATTACCCGAAGAGCACAAATCTTCTTTTCGGGAGTGCATTGCAGATTTTCCTGATCATGTTCAGATCTACACTGATGGCTCAAAAGATGGAGTAAAGGTCTCCGCAGCATGCTATTCCGATCACCACTGCTCTTCAATCCGCTTACCAGATGGTGCCTCTATCTTCTCTGCGGAAGCATGTGCCATCGATTTGGCCCTCGACCATATCGAAGAACAACGCATCAGAAAGGCAATAATTTGTTCCGACTCTCTATCCGTCCTTCAGAATTTACAATCACGAGATCCAAAGAACATACTCATACAAAACCTTGTTTTACGAATATCTCGTATCTTAAAAAAAATGCAAAATAACATTACTTTGGATTCCGAGCCATGTCGGAATTAAAGGCAACGAACTTGTTGACCGCCAAGCAAAACTTGCTCTAAATCTGCAACAAACTAATATTAAAATACCATATACAGATTTCAAACCTCTAATTAGTTCTGCCATTCAGAGTAAATGGCAGCAACGCTGGTCTCTCGAGACGAGCAACAAACTTTTTAAAGTACAACCAAAACTTAAAACATCAAAACCAAGCCGGAAGGATCGTAGAGAGGAAATAGTCCTCTCTCGGCTCCGTACCGGGCACACATATCCTACTCATTCGTTCCTTTTGAAACGAGAGGATCCACCGGTGTGTTATGCATGTGATGTTCAATTCACAGTGCAGCATTTTTTAATAGAATGTTCCGATTTTAAGCACATTCGTGATAAATACTTTCGAGTCCCGGATATGAAAACCCTTTTCAGTTCCGTGGATTCGAAAACAATATTTAGCTACTTGAAAGAAATCGATCTATTTTATAGACTTTGATGTCTTTTACGTTACTGTCTTTGACGTTCTATTTATAACAAAGTTCAGATAATCTATTCGTACATATTATTTCACATAATGTACATATATATATTTTACCATTTTTAACCACCTTTTATTATAATGATGTAAATAAACAATATGGATGCTTTTAAAAAATGACAAATTTTATCTGATTTTAACTTTAAAAATAAAACATGTTAGAATATTGTTTGGCCCTAAATGACCCTAGTTGTCGATGGGCCGTAAAACATAAACAAACAAACAAACAAACAAAGACTTTCGCTCTAAATACACAGACGTCACTTGATGGTCCAACATCGTTTACAATTAGTGTACATGTAGCTGCAGTTCTTGCACATGACCATCAAAGAATAACCTGTACTCTTCACATGACTTGTAAGCCTTCAGCTGACGTTTATCATAAGACGATGTTTTATTAATTAAAAAGTTAAATACATCATACAAGGTGATGTTGGGTATATTTGTTAAGTCCGATGTATAATTATCTAGTCTGAACGGGTCCTGAATACCGTATTCATTACTTGCAGATTGATCACCTTTACAATATAAAAAATCGGGGTCTATTTGCAAATTTATACCATCAACTGCTTTGCTCAGTTCTACCAATTGTTGTCTTTTCAAATTATTTGTCGTGACACCTCGTATTTTCAGATAGTGCTGTAAATATTGAACTTTAATGTCGGCAAACGTCAAGCGACTCACGTGTTGTTTTTTTTTAATTTCTCCTGGAATCCACTTATTCTCATTTTGTATGAGGACTTTGTCTCCTTCATGAAGCGGTTTCAACTCGCGTCCTGCGTGTTTATCATAATTGTGTTTCGCTTTCACTTGTGATTCCATTCTGAGCTTAAGTTCTGCCTTAGTTGTCTGGGTTTGCTCTAAAAACGGTGTTGTTGTTGGCAAGTCAGTTTTCAACCTACGTCCCTGGGACATCTGAGCTGGGGACATTTCCAATCCATCGATGGGAGTATTTCTGTAGTCGAGCAAAGCTCTGAATGGATCCTCTGCTTTATGAATCAAGTTCTTGACTGTTTGCACTGTCCGTTCCTCTTGACTATTTGACTTCGGAAACCGTGGACTGGACGTTACATGCTCGAATCCATACTCGATACTGAACCGCTTAAACTCGTCACAAGCAAATTGAGGTCCGTTGTCGTTAGGTATTCCATATTTTTTTATCCTTTCCTCATATTTGTCTATAGCTTCGGCACATTTTTTTCTCTATCTCGAATGACGTGTGAATGTTCTGCTGAACAATGGTCTGACATGGAGCGCAGAACCACATTGAAGATGTTTTAGACATGACGCTATATTCCTGGTCTCCCAGATCGAGGCATTTCGGAGATGGTGCTCCCGACATCTGTCACATTCCATGATTTATTATTTTCTTCGTAGAAATTCTATTACATAGCCTGCATGTGCATAGTTCATTGTCCTATAGTTCTATCGCTGTCCTTGTGTCCCTTCAAGGATGCCGTTCGAAGTTTTCTTCCGCCTGCCATGTCCTTGACAACGCTGGGGTCTAGTCTCGGAATGCTGATTTCATCTAATATTACAGTTGTACGCAATTCCTTGATCGGATTGCCGAAAACTTTTGCAAGGAGGCGGAGATGTTGCTAATTTTGAAATGTCTGTACAAGAATCCCTGGAAAGATGAAGTTAACTGGTGAAATCTAGAAAAAATAGCTCGAGTTCATCGGAGCTAGGAACATTTACGACTGTCGCCATGTGACGTCACAATCACAACTTGTCATGTTGGTAGAAACTTTTCCATGTGGACACGAGAGTGGCGTTTTCCCCATCCATACGAGGTGTGTGGCCTGCTTACACATCCATGGTGATTAAATGTCTGTTCTACGGACTATTCACTCATGTTTCAGTATCGGACTTGACTTGACTTTATTCCTAGTCACTCAGACACTTTACAGTACATATAAATCAAGCAAGCGTTTAGCTGTTCTAGATATGACGAAGTAATAAATACCATCTGGATAGAGACAAGTACTAGCTGGCTAAAATGCATAATACATTTGGCTGTTAGTAAACAATGTCGAGCGATGTCGGGTATCACGTGACAAAGTAAATTCTAATAAACGGAAACGGACGCGGAAAAATGTATATGAAAAACGTCTATTGGAAGATAAAAAAGCAATGAAAAATTCCAATACTTTTCATAAATATTTTTTTAATTAATAAAACAAATAAAACTCAACTCGTGTTTTTTTTATTTTTTAATATTTTTAATACAATCTTCAACATACTTTTCTTTAATCTTCAATATGACTAAAACTAAAATCCTAGGAGTTTTTCAACCTGAATAGAAAAAATCTCAAGAAAAAAAAGGTAAAGAAAGGTATGTGCCTTCTGTATTTGAAACCAAGATACAGGGGAGAGAATTGCGGAGTACTATGGGGTTTTTTTCTCAACCAGAATGCCTCATTCAAGATGGCTGCCTTTACTTTATCTCTCGTTCAGGTCCAATGTGAAAACGTGGGAGAGATAGGTACAGATATTGGGGGTGGGAGAGATGAGTACAGATATTTGGGGTGGGGGAGATGGATACAGATATTTGGGGTGGGAGAGATGGGTACAGATATTGGGGTTGGGAAAGATAGGTACAGATATTGGGGGTGGGGGAGATAGATACAGATATTGGGGGTGGGAGAGATAGGTACAGATATTGGGGGGTAGGAGAGATAGGTACAGATATTGGGGGGTAGGAGAGATTGGTACAGATATCGGGGGTACGAGAGATGGGTACAGATATTGTGAGTGAGAGAGACGGGTACAGATATTGGGGGTGGGAGAGACGGGTACAGATATTGGGGGTGGGAGAGATGGGTACAGATATTGGGGGTGGGGGAGATGGATACAGATTTTGGGAGTGGGATAGATAGGTACAGATATTGGGGTTGGGAAAGATAGGTACAGATATTGGGGGGTGGGAGAGATAGGTACATATATTGGGGGTGGGGGAGATGGATACAGATATTGGGGGTGGGAGAGATGGGTACAGATATTGGGGTTGGGAAAGATAGGTACAGATATTGGGGGTGGGAGAGATGGGTACAGATATTGGGGGTGGGGGAGATGGATACAGATATTGGGGGGTGGGGGAGATGGATACAGATATTGGGGGTGGGGGAGATAGGTACAGATATTGGGGTGGGGGAGATTGGTACAGATATTGGGGTTGGGAAAGATAGGTACAGATATTGGGGGTGGGGGAGATAGATACAGATATTGGGGGTGGGAGAGATAGGTACAGATATTGGGGGGTAGGAGAGATAGGTACAGATATTGGGGGGTAGGAGAGATTGGTACAGATATCGGGGGTACGAGAGATGGGTACAGATATTGTGAGTGAGAGAGACGGGTACAGATATAGGGGGTGGGAGAGACGGGTACAGATATTGGGGGTGGGAGAGATGGGTACAGATATTGGGGGTGGGGGAGATGGATACAGATTTTGGGGTTGGGAAAGATAGGTACAGATATTGGGGTTGGGAAAGATAGGTACAGATATTGGGGGTGGGAGAGATAGGTACATATATTGGGGGTGGGGGAGATGGATACAGATATTGGGGGTGGGAGAGATGGGTACAGATATTGGGGTTGGGAAAGATAGGTACAGATATTGGGGGTGGGAGAGATGGGTACAGATATTGGGGGTGGGGGGAGATGGATACAGATATTGGGGGGTGGGGGAGATGGATACAGATATTGGGGGTGGGGGAGATAGGTACAGATATTGGGGTGGGGGAGATTGGTACAGATATTGGGGGTGGAAGAGATAGGTACAGATATTGTGAGTGAGAGAGACGGGGACAGATATTGTGAGTGAGAGAGATGGGTACAGATATTGTGAGTGAGAGAGATGGATACAGATATTGGGGGTGGGAGAGATGGGTACAGATATTGGGGTTGGGAAAGATAGGTACAGATATTGGGGGTGGGGGAGATGGGTACAGATATTGGGGGTGGGGGAGATGGATACAGATATTGGGGGTGGGAAAGATAGGTACAGATATTGGGGGTAGGAGAGATGGGTACAGATATTGGGGGTGGGAAAGATAGGTACAGATATTTGGGGTGGAAGAGATAGGTACAGATATTGGGGGTGAGAGAGACGGGGACAGATATTGTGAGTGAGAGAGATGGATACAGATATTGGGGGTGGGAGAGATGGGTACAGATATTGGGGTTGGGAAAGATAGGTACAGATATTGGGGGTGGGAGAGATAGGTACAGATATTTGGGTGGGAGAGACGGGGACAGATATTGTGAGTGAGAGAGATGGATACAGATATTGGGGAGGGGGGAGATAGGTACAGATATTGTGAGTGAGAGAGACGGGGACAGATATTGTGAGTGAGAGAGATGGATACAGATATTGGGGGTGGGAGAGATGAGTACAGATATTGGGGTTGGGAAAGATAGGTACAGATATTGGGGGTGGGAGAGATAGGTACAGATATTTGGGTGGGAGAGATGGGTACAGATATTGGGGAGGGGGGAGATGGGTACAGATATTGGGGGTGGGAGAGATACAATGTACATACATAACAAAGTCTTACTAATAGAACGGACATAACAATGGTTGATATACCATTAACATCCACATTATTTCTCAAGTCTAAAGCAACTAATGTAATTTTATGCATTGTCCCATTGTTTTCGAGTCAACAGAAAACAAATTTACTCACTTAGGCTATCATTTGAGGTATTGCATCCGAGAGGTTTGATCTTAAACAAGCGTATATTGGACAAGTTATAAAAAATGAGCTTCTCTTTCAACAAAAGGAAAACATTTTAAAAGTCTATTTTCTCTTGGGGTATTTGGTTCACTATACCGTCCCCCGCTCAATATTTCGACAGTGGGAACCTAATAACAAATAACAATAAAATAAAAATTAAAAAAAAAACCACATGCTCCGTCCTTTATCCACTCATATCTCTCACCTTCCAGTTTCTGTATCCATCGCTTCCGCCTCACATTACCTATCTCCCCCACCCCCAATATCTGTACCTATCTCTCCCACCCCCAATATCTGTACCTATCTCTCCCACCCCCAATATCTGTACCTATCTCTCCACCCCCAATATCTGTACATATCTCCCCCACCCCCAATATCTGTACCCATCTCCCCACCCCCAATATCTGTACCTATCTCCCCCACCCCCAATATCTGTACCTATCTCTCTCACCCCCAATATCTGTACCCATCTCTCCCACCCCCAATATCTGTACCTATCTCCCCCACCCCCAATATCTGTACCTATCTCTCCCATCCTCAATATCTGTACCTATCTTCCCCACCCCCAATATATGTACATATCTCCCCCACCCCCAATATCTGTACCTATCTCCCCCACCCCCAATATCTGTACATATCTCCCCCACCCCCAATATCTGTACCTATCTCCCCTACCCCAAATATCTGTACCTATCTCTCTCACCCCCAATATCTGTCCCCATCTATCCCACCCCCAATATCTATACCCATCTCCCCCACCCCCAATATCTGTACCTATCTCCCCACCCCCAATATCTGTACCTATCTCTCCTACCCCAATATCTATCCCCATGCCCTCCCAATATCTGCCCCATCTCCCCCAAACTACAAAAATGAATTCTCCAAAACCCAATATCGTACCTATTCCCACCCCCAATATCTGTACCTATCTCCCCTACCCCCAATATCTGTACCTATCTCCCCCACCCCCAATATCTGAAACCTATCCCCCACCCCCAAATCTGTCCCTACTCCCCCACCCCCAATATAGTCCCTATCTCCCCCACCCCCAAATATTTTACTTTCTCCCCACCCCAAATATGTACCTTTTCCCCCACCCCCAATAATGAACATATTCCCCACCCCCAATATCTGTACTATCTCCCCACCCCCAATATATGAATTCGTCCCCACCCAAATCTGTACCTATCTCCCTACCCCAAAATTTGTACCTATTCTTCCACCCAATATCGGTACCCATCTCCCCACCCCAAATCTGTACATCTTCCTCTCAATATCTGTACTATTTTCCCACCCCAATATCTGTACCTATCTCCCACACCCCAATATCTGTACCTATCTCTCCCACCCCCCAATATCTGTACCTATCTCTCCCACCCCCCAATATCTGTACCCATCTCTCCTACCCCCCAATATCTGTACCCATCTTTCCCACCCCCAATATCTGTACCTATCTCTCCTACCCCAATATCTGTATCCATCTCCTCCACCCCCAATATCTGTACCTATCTCCCCCACCCCCAATGTCTGTACCTATCTCTCCTACCCCAATATCTGTTTCCATCTCCTCCACCCCCAATATCTGTACCTATCTCCCCCACCCCCAATATCTGTACCTATCTCTCCTACTCCAATATCTGTATCCATCTCCTCCCACCCCCAATATATGTACATATCTCCCCCACCCCCAATATCTGTACCTATCTCCCCCACCCCCCATATCTGTACCTATCTCCCCCACCCCCAATATCTGTACCTATCTCTCCCACCCCCAATATCTGTACCCATCTCTCCCACCCCCAATATCTGTACCCATTTCCCCTACCCCCAATATCTGTACCCATCTCTCCCACCCCAATATCTGTACCTATCTCTCCCACCCCCAATATCTGTACCTATCTCTCCTCACCCCCAATATCTGTATCCATCTCCCCACCCCAATATCTGTACCTATCTCTCCCCACCCCCAATATCTGTACCCTATCTCTCCCACCCCCAATATCTGTACCCATCTCTCCCACCCCCAATATCTGTACCTATCTCTCCCCACCCCCAATATCTGTACCTATCTCTCCCACCCCCAATATCTGTACCTATCTCTCCCCACCCCCAATATCTGTACCTATCTCTCCCACCCCCAATATCTGTACCTATCTCTCCCACCCCCAATATCTGTACCTATCTCCCCCACCCCCAATATCTGTACCTATCTCCCCACCCCCAATATCTGTACCTATCTCTCCCACCCCCAATATCTGTACCCTATCTCCCCCACCCCCAATATCTGTACCTATCTCCACCACCCCCAATATCTGTACCTATCTCTCCTCACCCCCAATATCTGTACCTATCTCTCTCCACCCCCAATATCTGTACCTATCTCTCCCACCCCCCAATATCTGTACCTATCTCTTCCATCCTCAATATCTGTACCTATCTCTCCCACCCCCAATATCTGTACCTATCTCTCCCACCCCCCAATATCTGTACCTATCTCTCCACCCCCCAATATCTGTACCCATCTCTCCTACCCCAATATCTGTACCCATCTCCTCCCACCCCCAATATCTGTACCTATCTCTCCTACCCCCAATATCTGTACCCTATCTCCCACCCCCAATATCTGTAACCTATCTCCCCCACCCCAATATCTGTACCTATCTCTCCTACCCCAATATCTGTACCCATCTCTCCCACCCCCCAATATATGTACCTATCTCCCCACCCCAATATCTGTACCTATCTCCCCACCCCCAATATCTGTACCTATCTCTCCCCACCCCCAATATCTGTACCTATCTCTCCCCTACCCCCAATATCTGTACCTATCTCTCCCACCCCCAATATCTGTACCCATCTATCCCACCCCCAATATCTGTACCTATCTCCCCCACCCCAATATCTGTACCTATCTCTCCCATCCTCAATATCTGTACCTATCTCTCCCATCCCCAATATCTGTACCTATCTCCCCACCCCCAATATCTGTACCTGTCTCTTCCACCCCCAATATCTGTACCTATCTCTCCTACCCCAATATCTATACCCATCTCCCCCACCCCCAATATATGTACCCATCTCTCCCACTCACAAAATCTGTACATATCTCTCCCACCCCCCAATATCTGTACCCATCTCTCCCACCCCCAATATCTGTACCCAATCTGATTAAAATCAGCTGTTACATGGCTACGTTTACTATGCACTACGCCTGAACAGGCGTAGTGCATAGTAAACGTAGCCATGTTACAGCTGATTTTAATCAGATTGTATCTGTACCTATCTATCCCACTCCCAAAATCTGTACCCATCTCTCCCACCCTCAATATCTGTACCCATCTTTCCCACCCCCAATATCTGTACCCATCTCTCCCACCCCCAATATCTGTACCCTATCTCTCTCCACCCCCAATATCTGTACCTATCTCTCCCACCCCCAATATCTGTACCTATCTCTCCCACCCCCAATATCTGTACCATCTCCTCCCACCCCCAATATCTGTACCTATCTCTCCCACCCCCAATATCTGTACCCATCTTCTCCCACCCCCCAATATCTGTACCCTATCTCTCCCACCCCCAATATCTGTACCTATCTTCCCACCCCCAATATCTGTACCTATCTCCCCACCCCCAATATCTGTACCCATCTCTCCCACCCCCAATATCTGTACCCTATCTCTCCCACCCCAATATCTGTACCTATCTCTCCCACCCCCAATATCTGTACCATCTCTCCCACCCCCAATATCTGTACCTATCTCTCCCACCCCCAATATCTGTACCCATCTTCTCCACCCCCAATATCTGTACCCTATCTCTCCCACCCCCAATATCTGTACCCGTCTCTCTCAATCACAATATCTGTACCTATCTCTCCCACCCCCAATATCTGTACCTATCTCCCACCCCCAATATCTGTACCTATCTCTCCCACCCCCAATATCTGTACCTATCTCTCCCAACCCCCAATATCTGTACCTATCTCTCCCACCCCCAATATCTGTACCTATCTCTCCCAACCCCCAATATCTGTACCTATCTCTCCCACCCCAATATCTGTACCCATCTCTCCCACCCCCAATATCTGTACCTATCTCTCCCACCCCCAATATCTGTACCCATCTCTCCCACCCCCAATATCTGTACCCTATCTCTCCCACCCCCAATATCTGTACCTATCTCTCCCACCCCCCAATATCTGTACCCATCTCTCCCAACCCCAATATCTGTACCTATCTCTCTCACCCCAATATCTGTACCTATCTCTCCCACCCCCAATATCTGTACCATCTCCTCCTACCCCCAATATCTGTACCTATCTCTCCCTCCCCCAATATCTGTACCTATCTCTCCTAACCCCGATATCTGTACCAATCTCTCCTACCCCCCAATATCTGTACCTATCTCTCCCACCCCCAATATCTGTATCCATCTCTCCCACCCCCAATATCTGTACCCATCTTTCCCACCCCCAATATCTGTACCTATCTCCCCCACCCCAATATCTGTACCCATCTTTCCCATCCCCAATATCTGTACCCATCTCTCCAACCCCCAATATCTGTACCTACATGTATATGTAATGTGGTGGAGAATACTGATGTCATTACTTACTTTTTAGTTTTCCTATTAAAAATCTTCATCTGTTATTCGGTGTAGATATCAGTTTTGATGTTACTGACAATTTGATTTCCGGTGACAAGTTAAACTACACACTTTTAGAAATTAAAATATATGTATTATAGCTATGGTCCAAGAAAAGGATTAACCATGACCCGTATTTCTCGATTTGCATTTAATATGCATAATTTTAAAAACTAAAACTTTACATTATTTTGGGTGACCATTAATGAAGGTCATTTGAGCAGAGAGCAAAGATGACTCCCATTTCAAGGTCAAAAGAGAATCGACGTTTATGGTTTTATAAAGTAAAATCTGGTCAAACAAGCGCTCGCACTACTATATATAGACACCTGTCACCATAACGGCAAGGTTATTTTGTGCAATATATATATATATATGTCTGATCTACATGAGCTTTATTTGTTCCCCTGAAACTTGCATTTTACGCTTGTTTTGCCGAAATTAACAGGTAGCTTAACGAATTAAATGACAAAATCAAGACATATGTATATAGCAATGACACATGATATTAACAATTGGTCAAGTTATTTCTTTTAATCTGGATAAATATCACCTGATTTTACTATTTACATTAACCTTAATTGTTGTACAAAGTCATTCTCTTGGCTGAAACAACGACTAAACTGTTAGACCTGAATACAAATTGCACTATAAATAGGACCGAGGTACAAAATAAGCTATAAATAGGACAGCCCGACGTACCGAGGTACAGGGATATAGGACAGACCGACGTACCGAGGTACAGGGTCGCGTTACTAAACTATTATTATATATACCTGTGCATGAATAGTGTACACTGTTAGCGCACGTATAGGCCTAAACCCTACGTATAGTGTATGTAGGTTATAGATTTATACCTAGCAGATCAAGCTGCGTTTTTCGTTATCAAAAAGAGCAGAGACTATTGTATCTATTCTAAATCTTGAGTCTTTAATGAAAAATATATAGTCAATAGTCACATGACAGCAATGTGACTCATCTAAGGTTTGACGTAGCCTGGCACGATCTCGTCAATTCTAGCACTCACACTAAGCATCGAGGTAGCGTGGCCGAGCGGTCTAAGGCGCTGGTTTTAGGCACCAGTCTCATTGAGGCGTGGGTTCGAATCCCACCGCTGCCAATACATTTTTTTTTTTTTTTTTATTTTATTAATGTTATTGCATCTCGTAAAGATATGTGAATTTAATTTGTTTGAGCAGCTGAAACTGGATGCTAAATATATATATTCACAAGATGCGATAACATTAATCAAAACATGCAACCTAACAAGCACAGCTTGGTTGGAATTTCAAGCAGAGAGCATTCCTTTTGCCTGTATGCTATTATGAGATTGTTTAGAAAAGAATGAATTATTTCTAATTATTACAAATGACTTAAAAGAAAAACAAACAAATATATTGAAAACTAAAAAAAAAACAAAAACAAAAAACAAAAAACAAAAAACAAAACAAACATGGGAAGGTTTATCAAAAATCTAAAATAATGATTATGAATAAATCAAAAAATCAAATGTAATGTTAATAAATATTCTGTACATAATATTTTAATTTAATTCAATTTCTAAATTCCATACGAAATCTAGTTAATGCAGTATACAGCATAATATTTTAACGAAATTAATGTGTTCATTAAAAGATAATACTGTATACTGCGTTACCTAGATTTCGTGTCCATAACGTGAGACATTTTTTTCCATGGCGGTGACATGTGAACAACCTTGTACCGGGGACATTTCCATTTCACATACTGTTCCTGTATGTCATGGATTCAGCGATATCTAAATTTGTAACACGATGATCGTGTAACATAAGTGTAATTAACACATAAATAATGTAATTTTAATTAACAATGTGAATTATACAAACTCTGAACGTCACAGACACATGCGTCTGGTCAATATCTATAGAATAAATAGCCCCTTCTCCTTCTCTACCGATGCTTCGTCCGCTAGCTGGACAGTTCCAGAGGTCATTTTTCTCAAAAAAAAAAAAAAAAAGGAGAGAAAAAAGAAGAAGATCACCCTCACAGGACAAAAGGATTATATGCGTTGATATATTCTTAATCAAGCTTTGTTATTTTTTATGCGAATATTCGATGTTTTAGTCAGATTGAACTGAAATTCAAAGTGAATCGGAGGTCATCCCCACTTACGGTTTTCCAGGTGTTAAACCTTGTTGATTAGGGATAGGGGTATTTTTATATAAATATTAACTAGACGCAGATGGCTGTGATCCTGTAGGATGTGAATTTTATTTTCGACTTCGATTTTTAAACTTAGCTTGTGTTCAGTTGACTTCTTGTATATCTCCGACCAACTTTGTTTCATATTATTACAAATTGTCCATCAGTGGGAAAATGCGAAGAATTGACTTTGGCCTTTGATCAAGTGATTTTGACATTTAATATTTATGCTATGTTTACCTCTTTATATATTTTTGTGAACTGAACATGTTAACCAAATTTCATGTCAATCGGTCAATAAATATATCAGCGGGGAACTGAATTTGAGGACGGACAGACAATCAGACAGACGGAGTACAACTAGTGATTACATTGTACTATCTGGGACACCCGTACATCCGATATGGGACCCTAATGATATAATAGGCTTATCTTTTAAATCATCTTCTAACTACAATTTCTTATAAACATGTACACAACATCCTTTTACTTCACATTAGTAAAATAATAAAAATGTAGGTATTAAAGTCCAAAAAGTTTATATAAAAGTTGATGCAACCATTTATGATAGATGAGTTTCTTTTATTTCAAATGTTCAGTGTTTTGATATGAGACATGATTATACATGTGTAAGGGAAATAGCAAACACTTCAATATGAGCAATAAACAAACATATCTCATTATCTTATCTATAGTATATACGTACGTGGTAGTTTTTTTTTTTTTTTTATCAAAGCGGGGTCTTTCTGTTGTCTACATATAATCAAGCCATCGCCCCACTGTCTAAATAAGCATAAAGGACTATAAAGCAATGTTGTTGATCATTGGAAATTTTGTCCTTTCTCCAAATGCATCCCAAAATATTTCTATGCCTAGAAATATGATTTAAGCAATAAACTGCCTAGATGCGGCAGACCTACTGGTATAACTGCCACATGTGTCACAGACAAACTGAATGGTGCGCGCTAGCGCTAGCGCACCATTCAGTTTGTCTGTGACACATGTGGCAGTTATACCAGTAGGTCTGCCGCATCTAGGCAGTTTATCGCTTATATTTACGTTCTATTAATGAATCTAAAATATTAATATTAAAATCTCATGTCAATGTGACTTTACAATGTATGGCGGCCATCTTTGTTTAAAGGGCAACTTCAGTTATACTCTCAAAGATGAAGCTGCTTTTGGTAGGGATTTACTAGTAATATATAAGGGCATTGCCACACCAAATGTAAATATATATATTTATGTAAGCTGTACAACAATGTAGTACCCGTTTCCGGTTTTCATGAGAACGTCTGGAGGGATAATTGGTGTATGGAGCCTCCAATTATCCAGATTGCTCCTTTCTATTTTATTGGTCACGGCTGTGTGTTGGTTTTGTAAGAAGTTTTGTTTGTTTTTGTTTTGTTTTTGTTTTATTTTTTATTTTCCCCAATTATAATCGACGTGATGCAGTTTTCGAAATACTAATTAATTAAGCTTTAATAATTTATTTCTCTTTCTATCTTTATCTGGACTAATGTTTTGTGCTGCTGTCGGGGGTGGGGAGGGGATGGGCGGAAGTCGTCTCTGTTGATACAAAGAAAATTAAGTATAATACAGTATAGCAGAGACCTGTATACTAGTATACATGTAGGTCTCTGAGTATAGTATTAAATGATTCACAATTGTGTGATAATTATATTATCTATATTAATTTCATATTACACTTGTCACGGGAGTGACATCTATGATTTATTATGCAGTTCTATACATTGTTCTTGTATTTGCGGTGCTGTAATGTTAATAAAAGTTTCCGTGCGCACTTGCAACACTTATACTGCTCGTTTTACAAGCAACTAAAGTAGCAATATCGTACCGTAAACGACCGCGAGTTGTCTACCTTGTCACAGAGACCTATATTATCTCTGCTTGTCATAAGCCAATCTATTTATAGAACCTAGTCATAACTTTCGGTTTGTAAACATTGCTCGACACATGTTACTGATGTCTACTGCACATATTATAATACTCAACAACATCAGTAAATCATACTAGTGTCAAAATAGATAACCGACCGGATTTCCTACTTTCACTTTCGTTTGTCAAGGATATAAATCGTCAGCGATCATAGATCATGCGCATATCACAGAAATGGCGAGAAGATCTAGACCTGTAATACTGTAGACGTCTCATTTGAGGTATGGTATCAAAGTTACAAAAATATCGTTCGAATATAACATCTCTTCATTATTCAACTGACATATGCCTACATCTCAACAACTGTAAACCAGTGAGTATGGCTCATTGTAGGACGTACAAAATGTACTTGGTCTTGGTCATGGATCGAATATTACATCAGTGTCACCATTTTTTTTTTCAGCATTACGGTGACGAAACTAATGGTTCCTGTTAACTATTAGCTATATTTTATACAATCAAAAGAAGTCATTTAATAACTTATTGTTTGTTTAAACGATTTATCGTGTTCTATTGCATATGATCATATTATATGTTATACTTTCGGTTTTAGTTGTAGAATATAGAGGAAATTCCAAATTCCAGAAACTACATTTTGTAAAATTTCCAAACACCATAATCTATGTTTGGGTACATGCATGGAGAAAGATAACTAAATAACTTGTATTTATATTGCTGAAGCCCGAGTTTTCTCCAGCCCAGACACTAGATCTGCCTATGCACTAGCCCAAGTTTCCTCTGGCCCTGACACCATTTGGGGTACACCAGACATGGTCACAGGGGCAGGGCCAGAGAAAATTCCGGATACCTATACACCAGACATGCCATGCTGTCAAAAATTGCTGGAGCTGTTCTGAATTATAATGTATCTGATGATGATAAAATATATTTCTGTTCAAGGTTCATAAGCACTGTAGGGACATGCATGTCTACATTTGTACATGTACAAATGTAGCCATAAATGATATAATTATATATATCTGATATTTCTGGCCAACTTTATCACATTAAACTTAACATGTTCCTGCGGTTCAGGATAATTGGTTGAGGATATAAATACAATAGTATACATTACAATTGAACTTGTGTAATTAAATTGAATGCTTAGCAAAATTGTTATACACATTTTATTTGCTGCCCTGAAAGCTTCATTACCTTTTGGTATTAACAGCATATTATTTTAAAGAAGATCACATTTTAAATATTTCATATACAATATGTCTTATCCTCACTTATCCATATACATGTATATATAGAAGAACTGGACTGGGCTGACTTGTGGTAGCCAGCTGGTAGAAGTTGCTCAAATGGTTGAGTGTATGTCTAGGAAGGCTTGGAGTCCTAGTCTGGTCATGGTATTTTTCCTCTCTTCAGGCCCTGTAACTTGTACAGATGTATCTGATATACATGTACTGTAAACCATCCTGGATACTCCAGGGGTTACGATCACTTCAACTTTCCCCAAGTAGTAACCTATAGTCACCCCTGGAGGATGGATGTATGCAGAGTTTGTGTCGAAGAGCATAATTGTCACTCCATTTGAAGCATAGAAAATAAAACAGACTCCACCTGTTTTCAGAAAATCCATTCAAACTATATTGAGGGACCCCATTTTATCTGAAAAAACACATAAAATACTCAGCACAAATCCTGATAACCCTTACCTACATTTTACGCACCAAGTGCGTAATTCCGTAATATTTCCACACTTTTCCAGATGCGTAAATTGTAGGTAAGGGAGGGTATGATTGACTGCAGTTTATTTTTCTTTTACCTACAGCTGTATTCTCAATTCATACAAATATTCTTCTTCTTAAACTCCCTCCTATAGTAGGGGAACCTTCCTTTGAAAGTTTGTTATACAGTGTTAAAATCTAAGATCACTTTTAGCCAAATGCCTTAATTACTCTTTTGTCTTTGTCAGACATTCAAGATGGCCACCACAGCCACTGATTATCCGAAAAGATATGAAGTAATAACTTTTGTTCTATTTAATGGAACATAATGAAACTTGGCGGAACTAAGGGAATGATGACTTTAGATTTTTTGTTTAAAAGTTTACTTTTGAATTCAAAATGGCAGAGGCTTCTGATTGATCGAAATTTAGATATCATACAATTTTGATGAAAAGAAATTTGGTATGTAGTTGTGGCAATGCACTAGGAAATTAATGGCTGCATGTGTTTATTTTTGGAAAACAAAATAGCCACCATCTTCTGGTTTTTGATTAGTCAAGTTAAAATATTGTCCCATTTTGATGAAATTTGGTATGTTGATACATCATGGGATAACAATCACTTTCATAAGTTAGGGTTCACATTTCAATAAAATGGCCACCATTTCCTCACTCCTCTGATTGGTTAAAAGTTAAATTTGATTTTATTGAAATTTGGTATAAAATAAAAGGTGTTGTATGACACTATACAGACACTGCTGGGATATTAACTACTTTATGACTGTAGGGGTCGCTCATTGGGGGACATACATGTATGTAACAGTTGCTAGCTGTTACAATTAGTACTTGTTATTATGGGTATTTCTGTACATGTATGTATGGAAAGAACAGAGAACACTAACATATCAATGAAACTGAAATTCCAACTCAAAATTAATAAAAAGCAAGGACAAAATAGGAACAAAAAATATGAATTTGCATGATTTGAAAAAGTACAAGGATATGAGTAATTAATTTATTTTGAAGATCGATTCTTCTTTGTATCTCATTTTCACTGTACGGATCAGAAGAAGTTGCATGCAGTAATACTTTGTCAATTTTACACAGATATCTTTAACAGTCATCCAACATTTCATTGTACTGTGTAATGTATTAATTACCAGAGCTCTCTGTCATTTTCTTTTAAGATGGAGAAGATTAAACCCAGGAGTAACATGTGAGTGGCATAAAAGATACTGACCATGGCTTCAGACAATTCTTCAATTCAAGACCCAAAACGTTTAGAAGGTACAGTTTGATCATTCATACCAAAAAGGGAAATATCAAGTCTTGAATTATGTTATGGCATGGCGTCCGTCATCCGTCCGTCCATCGTCATTCAACATTTGCTTCAAATTGCTACTAGTCAAAAAGTTCTTATTGGTTTTTGACTGTTTTTAACCAAATTTGGTCGGAAACATTCTTGGCGGAAGGGGAACAGATTTTGCATAAATGGTGACTCTGACCCCCAAGGGGCCGCACAGGGAGGCCCAATAGGGCAAATTGAGGCAATTCCTTTAATTCGCTACTAGTCATAAAGTTATGCGCTTCTAGTCATAAAGTTATGAATCATACATGCCATACTTTCAGGAGACCAATAAGGGAGATTGATGAATATCAACATTTTTACTCAATTTTAAAGCAATAAACTAATTTTGAAAGTGATAAAGAATATTTATATTTATTTTGGATATTAATCAGAATTGAATGGATTTGAACTTAATTTGGTCAGAAACATCCTTTGGGGAAGGGGAACAGATCTTGCATAAACAGTGATGCTGACCCCTCCAGGGCCAGAGGGGTGGGGCCCAATAGGGGAAATAGAGGTAATACCTTTAAATCGCTACTATAGTCATACAGTTATGAATGGATTTGAAACAAATTTGGTCAGAAACATCCTTGAGGGGAAGGGGAATGATTTTGTATAAGTAGTTGCTGTGACCCTCCATCCCATAACCAAGTATAGCATCGCTAGAAGTTAAGGGCTGTAAAAATAAGCCGAAGGGTCTTTCCCCACCTTAAGGGACTTAGATTCTTTAAACACAATCAAGTTGTAAAAACAACCCTGAGGTCTTTTCACACCCTTAGAGAGTCTGGACTATGTTATTTCTTTAAAGCAGCTCAGATCCCCACACTATAACCATATATAGTATTGTTCAAGATTGACAAATAAATAGCTACGTATTAACGAATTGAACATGAACATTATTTTGACATTTGGTCAAATCCAGCCAGGTGAGCGATACAGGCTGCATGGGCCTCTTGTTATATTATACCTTTTTTGCTTTTAAACAAACATTTGCTACTTACCTTAATTTTCTAAAATTGGTTAATCAGATTCTTCCCATTATATATAACCCATCGTCGGGAACCTACAACACACTGCTCGTCATTACTCTACGTTAGTGTGATACAAACATAAGAGAGGTCTCTCGTGGGTTTCCGACGATGATATAACCGAGAGGCTACGAAACCTGGTATGACCATGCTGCAGATCTGTAAGGGTGGATGATTAGGGCTACCAAATACATTATCTTGACCTGCTTTCAAGGACACAAGGGTCAAATATCTTGAAATCTTTAAACATTTTCTTCTCAAATGGGCATGGGGCATGCTGATGTGAAGGGCTACCGATTTTGTTGAAATTGATTAATGACACAAATCTTACTAGGAGGAAGAGCTACAAATGAATGGCTTTGAATGACATTCAATCTCACAAAAGTCAAATGTGTATATTTAAATAACTACTTCTCAATAACCAAGAGGCCAAAAGTGCCTGAAAATTGGCCTGTAGAATATTAGGATGAAGGCTACCAAGTTTGTTCAAATGAATGACCTTGACATACATTCAAAGTCACAGGGGTCAAATATGCTAACATCTTTAAACAATGACTTCTTAATACTCCTATATTTGAATAAAGTGGTAATCAGCTTAGCATCTGCATTAGTGGCCTATATCAACTTCAAAGTTGAGCGAACAGGCCCTTTAGGCCTTTTGATAACTATAGGGCTTGTCAGTTAATTAAACAGAGCAAAAATATGAAGACTGCTACTCAAACTCTTATTGTGTTCTCTGATAACAGGTAATGGAGACCCTGAAGCTGTGTCCGACCAATCACATTCTCAACCCCTGTATAGCACGAGTGAGGAAGAGAAATCAAAGACTAGTCGACTTGATTTCTCCATGATTAGCAGTTACAGCTCAAGCTTTGAAGTCTTATCTATGAGCACAACTGAGAGTGAAGATACTTCATCATCTGCTTTTGGTTGGGATGAACAAAAACCTCAAGTACTGGACAGAGATGGATTTGAAGGAGAAAATTTAGGAAAACTGATGGAAAATCAAAATTTTACAGATGATGGAAAAGACCAACAACTTGGTAACTCCCTGTCAGAATCTTCTAGACCAAATACGGGCAAGGAGCCAGATAATGAAGAAATGTCTCGAATAAGAAGCGAGTCATTTGATGAAAGTTTGGTTGTTCTTGGACAAGGTGATATGAGTAACTCAATATTGTCCAAACAGTCCACTAGCTCCAGTGAAGATGGTGACAACAGACAAGACACACCAGAAAGTAAAACAACATCAGAGGAAAAAGATAGCCCTGCTGTGGACAGTACGGACGTGAAAGATGAATCATTAGGTGAAAGTTTGGTTGTTCTTGGAACAGGCGATTTTGAGAACTCATTGTCAACAGAGGTCAATCCACTCCCTGTAACTGACAGGATGATTGCTGGTCTGGTTGATTCCACAATTGAGGTGTCACATGGCGAAAATGTGGATAATATCCATAAAACAGCAGAGTTTCCACGGACCAAAAGTCTAGGGGAAGCTGGAAAAATCAGGCAAGAATTGGAGTCTGCAGTAAAATCTGATTCTGATGAGAAAATATTGTGTAGGGAGGAAGACAAAAAGATGGATATGTCTAGTAGTACTGAACCAAATGAGGAAATGAGGAAGACTAAAACAACATTGGATTCAGCACAAGCTTCACAGCATCTAAATAGAAATGAAGAAAGATGGGATACAGATGTTGACCTGGACAAGGATTCCGCAGATCAAACAGAGCATGAGGTATCACAGATGTTTAGGAAGATAGAGAAGCCAGATTCTCCAGAATCTGGCCCCACGTTACCTGATAGTCCTAAATTGGATCCAGATATGGATAACATTGCTTCCTTAAGTGGGTCAAAAAGTGACAGCTTGGTCATACTGAAACTATCACATGAACAGCCAACCACAGGTAAAGTTGACCCTTTAGATGATTCTAGCTCTGACGTCCATAATGATACGTCAAACCCTGGCTTTGACAAACAACAAATTCAAATTTCTGAGCTGAATGACAAAGAAGGAAGCTTGGATGAGTATAGCAAAAGTGGATCGCTGAGTGATAGCTTGGTTGTAATACAAAGAGATGAAGTTGAAAGTGCTGTACCCAAAGGAGTTTCTGCAGCAGACAAGATCAGTGCGGACCAAGAGGATGATTCAGAACAGACAGAAGAAAGGGTTAAATCCATTAGCGGCTTGGAGCCTGCAAGCTACCACATAAGAGTGGATGAAACACAGATTGGACTGACACATAAAGTTGTCGAAAATATTGTAGAATCTATGTCAAGCTTTCAGGCACGGAGGTTTAGTGACCAAGCGGCATATGGTTATTGTCACAAAGAATCTCGTGAAGAACTTTCCAAAGATGCTGGTAACTATGAACGCAACAACAGTCTTGAGGGATCATGTGTCTCAACGGACAGTTTCGCAATTCTATCAGACTCAATGTCAGAAAGTTATCTTGCTTCTGAGGCAGAATTGAACCAACTTCGATCAGACTTGACCTTTACTGACAGAGATGTACCTGTGATTGAACACTTTCAGGGCAATGAAGAAGATCCTGATGGAAAGGATGCAAGCTTTGTACTTGACATAAGTGAAAGAGCAAATATGACAGAAATGGAAATGAGCAAACTGAACATCAAACAAAAACAATTCACAAAAAAAATGAAGGACATTGAAAGATACCAGGAAGATCCTGATACGTTAGAGAAAAACATTGAAATTGAAAATGAACCAAAGGTCAATTCAAGTTTTGTAGATGATGGATCAATGGACAGAATCACAAAATCAGGCACAATATTTGAAAATGTGGATCCTGACTTTTCCAAGTCTGAACCCAACAGAGAAATTCATGTGGAAAGAAGAAGAGATTCACCTTACCCATCATTTTCATCAGGAAGTAGCATTTCATTGACAAGTTTCGTCATCTTAGATGACAATGGAAGATCAGAGTCATTAAGAAGTTCAAACCTTGAAAGAGAAAGAGAGCAAACTGATGAATATTTATCAGATAAACTTGTAGCAGACCCAGACAAAGTTGACCAATCTACAATGTGCATTGTAGACGAAGATGGAGTAATCATGAAGAGTGATGATCAGATGAAGGGTGATGATCAGATGAAGGGTGATGATCAGATGGAGGGTGATGATCAGATGAAGGGTGATGATCAGATGAAGGGTGATGATCAGATGGAGGGTGATGATCAGATGAAGGGTGATGATCAGATGAAGGGTGATGATCAGATGGAGGGTGGTGATCAGATGAAGGGTGAAGATCAGATGAAGGGTGATGATCAGATGATCATCAGTGAATCTGGAATGAAAATGGACAAAAATGATTCCATGAACTTGGGCAATGGAAGCAAAATATACAGATCTTCTAGCTTACAAGCAAATAGAGATCGTGATGTCAGAGCAGATCAACAGGAGGAAATTGATATGATAATGTCTACATCAGCAAATGAGGATACAGATGAACAAGTTGCTGTTGATACTAAAGAGAAAGAAGTGCTTCAGCTACTCGGTGACAAGAATTTGACTGAAAAAGATTCAGCAAACTTGCAGAATGATTTAGACATTTTAGTGGAAGCTGCGAAATTTGAGGAAGAAACCCGAAGTAAGAAAGAAAAAGAAGACAGAGAACAAGAAACAAAATGCCAAAATGAGGATAGAATTGTAGCCCACACCCAGAGTTCAAGCATTGAGGAAGATCAAATGGATTCTCTGCCTATGAATGTAAGCTTTCCTTCCTTGGGTGACTTCTCTTTGTTGGAACCTTTTCAAGACATAGTAATGAGTGACAGTGAAACTCAGAAAGCCACTACAGATGAGCACAGGGATGTTTACAAGCAATGTGACGAAACATCTTATGAAGGACAAATAGGTCCAAAGTCAAGCAAAGGTCTCCCGGAAAAATGGCACGATTTAAAAGCTGCAAACGAGCAAGATAAAAGTAATCTTGAGTGGATGGATTCAAAACCTGAGGTGTTGTTCCCAGACCAAGACAAGCTTGATCATGACACAGATTCTAAAACCTTCCATAACACGGAATCATCTGAGATGGACAAACTTGATCATGACACAGATTCTGAAAGCTTCCAAAACATAGAATCATCAGAGATGGGCAAACTTGATCAGGACACAGATGCTAAAGGCTTCCAAATGACAGAATCATCAGAGATTGGCAAACTTGATCAAGACACAGATGCTAAAGGCTTCCAAAACACAGAATCATCAGAGATTGGCAAACTTGATCAAGACACAGATGCTAAAGGCTTCCAAAACACAGAATCATCAGAGATGGGCAAACTTGATCAGGACATAGATTCTGTTGTTTTTCAAAATGTAGAAACAATAGAGATAGAAAAAGAAAACTTTGACCAGCAGAAAGAAGAGTCTGGCTACACAAACAGAAAGTGCAGTAATGAAGATCCAGTGGAATCCGGTGAACTATCCAATATGGATACCAGTAATGATGGAATCCAGCCAAACATTCCTTCAGGTCTGGGTAAGTTACTATACTGACTATATTTAAATACTGGTAAGTTGGCACTAGGTCCCTAGTTTAAAGTTAAGTGAAGGCAGCATATCATTTTGGGTTATTAAAAAAGCCATATTTCTACCAGAACATGCTTACAACTGTTTAATCATGTGGATATACCTGGTGATTCAAAAGTAAATTACAAGTAATTATGATATTCAAAATTCCATTATTGTCCCAGTTAATTACATCCTAGTTATGATATCCAATATTGATTTGTTATGATCGATATTCCAGTTATTGTACGATACCCATGTTACCCCTGCTGATATTGTGATGTTCTAGCTAGTTTATATTACAATATCCCATTTATTATGATCCTAATGTTATAATAACCATTATTTTAATGATTCATATCTTAGTTATTTATTGTAATACCCATTTATTTATTACAACATCTCATTTGTTATAATATCCTAATTATTTATTATAATGGCAATGTTATACTGACAAGTTATTATGATATCACTGTTATAATATTCCTGTTGTTATAATATTCCTGTTGTTATAATATTCCTGTTATTTATTTTCCGCCACTTTTTATACATGTACCTTTTTATACAGAATATGATAAGCAAACAGATGGCCATGCGGAGGAAGAAGAGGATACCACTCTAACTCTGGAGGAAACTGTCCAGAATGGAGCAGACCAAACTGATCTCACAGCTGGTAAGTTTAAATTACCAATGATACTACATGTATTTAAAAAAAACTCTTGGTATGATGTTTATCAAGGTGATATGGTTTCGTATTTTCGTCATTATTATTGAGAATAGGTTTGGCAGATTTTAATAGAAATATGGTGTCAGCTTTTCTCTGTGCTGGAGGGATTTTTTCTGTGAGTCAGCCAGATGTCAAACTGAAGGCCATAGGTTTGATCTTCAGCTGTGACACACTATTATATAAAATTTCCTCCAAGTTACATTTTTATGGAGTAAAACATTATCTGTTCAGCAAATGTGTATGTACATGGGTGACAATTCAAGGATAACAGGCATTTCGGCTGCATATAGTCAAGCTGCTAGCGTTTGTAGCTGTGCAGTTGTGTTTCAAGTCTATATGTACCAATGCTTATAAAGCACCTGTCAGTTCTTGGATGAGAGACTGCGTTGTTGTTCGTGCAGTGCACTTACACCTATATTAACTGAGTTATAACCAATCACATCATCAATTTTGTTCATTAAAGTCTTGTTCTCTGAAGTGTAAATGTGTATACAATGTATATATATATATGTCAATTTTGTGACATTGTAGGAAAACTAGCCGAGGACACTGGGGCAGCAGTTGAATGGTACCATGAACCTGTCACAATCTATGTGTTGCGTGAATGGTCCGAGTTTGAAGACCAGAAGTCCAAAGTACGAAAAGACCAACAAACCATTACAAAAAGCTGGATTGATGTTGAAAAAGTGAGATTTTTGTTCAATAGCTTTCATTTGTCAGTACTCTTGAAGGCTAAGTTATCCAGTGATACCTCTGTAGTTTTTGATGATTTAAAAACACACATGTACATTTCAAACAAAGGACCACCCTTCAATTCAGCAGATCAATATCACAGCTGGTGGTTGGAAACAATACATGCTGTATTTGAAACAGTTGATGAGATTTCAGCATATCTTTGTAACATTGACTACGCAACCAAAGAATCTACTATTGAAGCAGTGAAAAGACTGACTTACGCAAATGTCAAAGTTAAATCGACCAAGATTCCTGAAACATTTCTGGTATTAGGGACTGCAAATATTGGGAGCACTTTGCACATGATACAAAACCATGATGGCCATAACCGCCTCGTATTGGCAAGTTACATGAGAGAGGTGAAGGTGGTACAGATTTCACAGCAGTGGACAAGATGGTGTAGACATCTTGCAGAAACAAAACAGAAATTTGAGGAGACCGGTATCCTTGGTATTCATGCAAACGAAGACAATAACTATACATACCTGGTCGTAGATATCTGTCACCAAGCTGAAATTCAAAAAGATCCATTGTACATCGAACAGGTGCTACAAACATCATCTGAACAGGCAATATTCGAACTCCCTGAAGGAGAGTATAAGCTGTTGTCTGGTAACGAGGCCAAGCGCTACATAGATCATCACAAACTGAAGGACATGACATATCATTGGATTGTTAGGAGAGACGGAAGTGATTACAAGCTTCTCGTATTGGCAGACACTCAAGAGATTGCTAAAGAGGTTGAGACTTTGATCAAGTCAAGTGTGAAGAGGTTGGTTATCAAGAAACCAGGAACAAAACATTATCAAAAGCTTGAAGTAATGAAAAAGCAGTTCGGAGATAAATTGTTCTGGTTAGAAGACAACATGACAGAGATGATATATGTGTATATCACAGAGGACATTTTGGATCAGGTTGATGAAACTATCGAAATGCTGGGTGGGAAAAAATCAGGATCAGTGGAAGAGGAAACTGCTACCTCTAATATCCATGTCGCAGAATATGATAGAATCAAATTCTTATACAAATTTGTGAAGGATGACATTATGCAAATGAGAAATGATTTTCAGGTGACTGTTTTATTCCAAGATGTTTCCCGTGACCTGACTGTTATCAAAATCAGCGGGAAATTAGAGAAGGTGCGAGCTGCTTGTTCTGAGATACAGGGCATTGTAGATGACATTCATTCATTTCAGCACCCAAATGTAGAATTACATATCCCTCAGATTCAGATAGACAAAGTCAGGGACCTTAGATTGGTGAACAGATGTGTAATCGCCACTCACACAGTAGACTCAGAGGAGCTGGATGATGACCAGTTGAGCTTTGACAACTTCCCCAACAAAAAGACTACTATTCCATCAAAATGGTGGACCTGTGGACAAGCTCGAGTTGGATTTGTCACGGGCCCTGTGAGCAGTGTGGCGGCTGGCACCCTTATAAATCTGGTGCCGAGTCTTTTACAACCTTCAGGTATGATAATTCAATATAATTTGTTATGATTTATTTCTGGAATCAAAAAACAGTTTCTAATCAGTAAAATGTATATTTTAGTTACCCAAACTGTTATATGCTGCATCACATGAACCATTAGTTGTGTATATACATTGTTTTCGTGGTTTCTATGGAACCACAAATATAAATTAAAAGAATACCATTGTATACATATATATATGTATTTATATATAGAAAGTGTTCAAGCTGAAGAGATACAACTAATTTATTATATAAATATATATGGGGCAAAGAAGTAAATCTAACAACGAGGACAAGAAAAATGTCAAATTTTTGAGGCAATCCGCCCATTTATCAAGACACAAAATACTAATACAATCACATAATATATAAACAGTACTAGAGAATACAGTAAGAAACAGTAAGACTAATATTTTTGGTAGTACTATAGTTGAAATAACAACCATGAACCCTTCGACTGGCATGGTCCGAACGCGGTACTGATAACCGACAAAAGAAGACATTTAATTTTGGACTGGCACTTTCTGTGTATTAGATCATCAGGTGCATAGTAACCTTACATAATGGTGTGACATTACGAATTGTTATCTATTGATGACGTCATAATAGAATAGGGTATAACTATTATTAGAAAATATAACAATAAGGTAACATTGATATTTAAATCGGGTTTTAAAATGTTTATGATTTCAGATTGGTTTCTTACGAAAACATGTACAATGGAAAGATTTGAAAAAAAGCCATTATTTAAAACCTGATTTGAATATTGATATGTAACCTTAATATTTTATAATTATTTTGCCCCATTATTAGCTCACCTGCCCGAATGGCAAGTGAGCTTATGCCAAATTGGTGCGGCGTCCGTCGTCCGTCAGTCCATCCGTCCGTCCGTCCGGCGTCAACTTTTTCGTTTAAACAACTTCTTCTCAATAACCAAGAGGCCCAGGAACTTCATATTGGGCCTGTAGTATGCTGGGGTGAAGGGCTACCAAGTTTGTTAAAATAAATTACTTTGACCTTCATTCAAGTTCACAGGGGTCAAATACGCTATAATCTTCAAACGACTTCTTCTCAATAACCAAGAGGTCCAGGGACTTGATATTGGGCCTGTAAATGCAAATAAATGTCCTTGACCTTCATTCAAGGTCACATGGGTCAAATAGGCTATACTCTTCAAATGACTTCTCAATAATCAAGAGGCACAGGGAATTGATATTGAGCCAGTAGCATGCTAGGGTGAAGGGCTACCAAGTTTGTCAAAATAAATGACCTTGACCTTCATTCAAGGTCACATGGGTCAAATAGGCTATAATCTTCATATGACTTCTTCTCAATAACCAAGAGGCCCAGGGAAATGATATTGGGCTTGTAGCATGTTGGGGTGAAGGGCTACCAAGTTTGTCAAAATAAATGACCTTGACCTTCATTCAAGGTCACATTTGTCAAATAGGTTATAATCTTCAAACGACTTCTTCTCAATAACCAAGAGGCCCAGGGACTTGATATTGGGCCTGTAGCATGCTGGAGTGAAGGGCTACCAAGTTTGTTAAAATAAATGACCTTGAATATCATTCAAGGTCACATGGGTCAAATAGGCTATAATCTTCAAACGACTTCTTTTCAATAACCAAGAGGCTCAGGGAATTGATATTGGGCCTGTAGCATGCTGGGTTGAATGGCTACCAAGTTTGTTAAAATAAGTGACCTTGATCTTCATTCAAGGTCACAGGGGTCAAATACGCTATAATCTTCAAACGACTTCTTCTCAATAACCAAAAGGTCCAGGGACTTGATTTTTGGCGTGTAGCATGCTGGGGTGAAGGGCTACCAAGTTTGTTAAAATAAATGACCTTGACTTTCATTCAAGGTCACATGTGTCAAATAGACTATAATCTTCAAACGACTTCTTCTCAATAACCAAGAGGTCCAGGGACTTGATATTGGGCCTGTAGCATGCTGGGTTGAATGACTACCAAGTTTGTTAAAATAAGTGACCTTGACCTTCATTCAATGTCACAGGGGTCAAATAGGCTATAATCTTCAAATGACTTCTTCTCAATAACCAAGAGGCCCAGGGAATTGATATTGGGCCTGTAGCATGCTGGAGTGAAGGGCTACCAAGTTTGTTAAAAAATAAATGTCCTTGACCTTCATTCAAGGTCACATGGGTCAAATAGGCTATAATCTTCAAATGACTTCTTCTCAATAACCAAAAGTTGCAGGGACTTCATTTTTGGCCTGTGGCATGCTGGGGTGAAGGGCTACCAAGTTTGTTAAAATCAATGACCTTGACTTTCATTCAAGGTCACATGGGTCAAATAGACTATAATCTTCAAACGACTTCTTCTCAATAACCAAGAGGTCCAGGGACTTGATATTGGGCCTGTAGCATGCTGGGGTGAAGGGCTACCAAGGTTGTTAAAATAAATGACCTCGACCTTCATTCAATGTCACATGGGTCAAAAAGGCTATAATCTTCCAACGACTTCTTCTCAATAACCAATAGGCCCAGGGAATTGATATTGGGCCTGTAGCATGCTGGGGTGAAGGGCTACCAAGGTTGTTAAAATAAATGACCTCGACCTTCATTCAAGGTCACACGGGTCGAATAGACTATAATCTTCATACGACTTCTTCTCAATAACAAAGAGGCCCGGGGACTTGATATTGGGCATGTAGCATGCTGGGGTGAAGGGCTACCAAGTTTGTTCAAATAAATGACCTGGACCTTCATTCAAGGTCGCATTGGTCAAATAGGCTATAATCTTCCAACGACTTCTTCTCAATAACCAAGAGGCCCAGGGACTTGATATTGGGCATGTGGCATGCTGGGGTGAAGGGCTACCAAGTTTGTTCAAATGAATGACCTTGACCTTCATTCAAGGTCACATGGGTCAAATAGGCTATAATCTTCAAACGACTTCTTCTCAATAACCAAGAGGCCCAGGGACTTGATATTGGGCCTGTAGCATGCTGGGGTGAAGGGCTACAAAGTTTGTTCAAATAAATGACCTTGACCTTCATTCAAGGTCAAATGGGTCAAATAGGCTATAATCTTCAAACGACTTCTTCTCAATAACCAAGAGGCCCATGGACTTGATATTTGGCCTGTAGCATGCTGGGGTGAAGGGCTACAAAGTTTGTTCAAATAAATGACCTTGACCTTCATTCAAGGTCATATGAGTCAAATAGGCTATAATCTTCAAACGACTTCTTCTCAATAACCAAGAGGCCCAGGGACTTGATATTGGGCCTGTAGCATGCTGGGGTGAAGGGCTACAAAGTTTGTTCAAATAAATGACCTTGACCTTCATTCAAGGTCACATGGGTCAAATAGGCTATAATCTTCAAACGACTTCTTCTCAATAACCAAGAGGCCCATGGACTTGATATTTGGCCTGTAGCATGCTGGGGTAAAGAGCTACAAAGTTTGTTCAAATAAATGACCTTGACCTTCATTCAAGGTCACATGGGTCAAATAGGCTATAATCTTCAAACGACTTCTTCTCAATAACCAAGAGGCCCAGGGACTTGATATTGGGCCTGTAGCATGCTGGGGTGAAGGGCTACAAAGTTTGTTCAAATAATTGACCTTGACCTTCATTCAAGGTCACATGGGTCAAATAGGCTGTAATCTTCAAACGACTTCTTCTCAATAACCAAGAGGCCCAGCGACTTGATATTGGGCCTGTAGCATGCTGGGGTGAAGGGCTACAAAGTTTGTTCAAATAAATGACCTTGACCTTCATTCAAGGTCATATGGGTCAAATAGGCTGTAATCTTCAAACGACTTCTTCTCAATAACCAAGAGGCCCAGGGACTTGATATTGGGCCTGTAGCATGCTGGGGTGAAGGGCTACAAAGTTTGTTCAAATAAATGACCTTGACCTTCATTCAAGGTCACATGGGTCAAATAGGCTATAATCTTCATACGACTTCTTCTCAATAACCAAGAGGCCCAGGGACTTGATATTAGGCCTGTAGCATGCTGGGGTGAAGCACTACCAATTTTGTTCAAATAAATGACCTTGACCTACATTCAAGGTCACAGGGGTGAAATCGGCTCAAATCTGTAAACAATAATTTTGCGATAGCCAAGAGCCTCCAAGACCTGATATTAGGCCAATAGAATGCTGGAATGAAGGACTAGAAAATTTTTAATATGAATAAAACTAGCTTACAATGATATTTGAATAAAGAGGTAATCAACATAGTATCTTTAGAAATGACTTCAATCAACTTCAAAGTTGCTGTAGAGCCAGGTGAGCGATACAGGCCCATTGGGCCTCTTGTTTTGTAGAACCATCAATTTCAAAATATGTAGTAAACTTGGAATGGTTCACAATTAAGTCCTCTCTAAACTTTAATTGATTTTTTTAACAATAGCGGAGGGGTTGATATATATATCTCTGAGGATAAACAGAGTAAGCAAATAACATTTCAATGGCTTTTTATATGCAATACAGTATTATAATTGAACCTTTTCAGATGCTAAGCAGAATACAATTTTTGTTCCGCCGCCCGATGAAGGAAAGTCAAAAGACTACTTGTCCTCATCAATTGAGTCAGTAATTAAAGGATTGTCAGTGAATGGAGAGAAATCAGTTGCTGTCAATCTACATAATCGCTATGGTTGGTCATTCCAAAAGTTCCTCAAAATGGCATTACATGCCATAGGAGTGCTGTGGAACTCTCCTGGATCAGGATGTGGTGAAATGGACATTGTACTGGCTGTTCCAACTGATGAGGAGTTCTGCTCAGCATGTACAATCATTGAGTCTTCAGGTATGTACAACATACAGTCAACATTTATTTACTGCAAAATCTTATGAAAAATATTATTGTTTTACATTAGTAATAATACGTTAGCTATCTCGTTATCTAGTTGATGTGTAAGTTATGATGTGTGGGTTTTAATGTGTGGGTTATAATGTGTGTAAGTTATAATGTGTGGGTTATAATGTGTAAGTTACAATGTGTAAGTTATAATGTGTAAGTTATAATGTGTGTAAGTTATAATGTGTGGGTTATAATGTGTAAGTTATAATGTGTGTAAGTTATAATGTGTGAGTTATAATGTGTGGGTTATAATGTGTAAGTTATAATGTGTAAGTTATAATGTGTGTAAGTTATAATGTGTAAGTTATAATGTGTAAGTTATAATGTGTGTAAGTTATAATGTGTAAGTTATAATGTGTGAGTTATAATGTGTAAGTTATAATGTGTAAGTTATAATGTGTGTAAGTTATAATGTGTGTAAGTTATAATGTGTAAGTTATAATGTGTGAGTTATAATGTGTAGTGTGTGAGTTATAATGTGTGTAAGTTATAATGTGTAAGTTATAATGTGTGGGTTATAGTGTGTGGGTTATAATGTGTAAGTTATGATGTGTGTAAGTTATAATGTGTGAGTTATAATGTGTGGGTTATAATGTGTAAGTTATAATGTGTAAGTTATAATGTGTGGGTTATAATGTGTGGGTTATAATGTGTGGGTTATAATGTGTAAGTTATAATGTGTAAGTTATAATGTGTGGGTTATAATGTGTAAGTTATGATGTGTGAGTTATAATGTGTGTAAGTTATAATGTGTAAGTTATAATGTGTGGGTTATAGTGTGTGGGTTATAATGTGTAAGTTATGATGTCTGTAAGTTATAATGTGTGGGCTATAATGTGTGGGTTATAATGTGTAAGTTATAATGTGTAAGTTATAATGTGTGAGTTATAATGTGTGAGTTATGTGTAAGTTATAATGTTTGAGTTATAATGTGTAAGTTATTATGTGTAAGTTATAATGTGTGGGTTATAATATGTGGGTTATAATGTGTGTAAGTTATAATGTGTAAGTTATAGTGTGTGAGTTATAATGCGTTATATATCAAGTTATAATGTATTATTTATGATGCGTTAGTTATCTAGTTCTAATGCGTTATCTATCTGGTTAAAATGCGTTACTTATCTAATTATAATGTGTAGTTATCTAGAGTTAATTTTCTCGTAGTATAAAGCATTAGTTATCTTGTTAAACGCATTCACACTCATTATAATGAGTTATTATTATAACATTTCAAGTATGAAATAAAAAGGTGAAGAACTTATTATCACACGTGAACACTTACTATATTATTAATCATTCAAAATTGTATTAGTCTTATATTGGCCTGATATATAGGTCTAAAGTTTATGAATTGATAAAATGCAAAAACTTAAGAATGCTCAATTCTTAGATCTAAAGTTGAGAAAGGATAAATATTTGACACTGGCTGGAAGCTCAAGTCTGCACGATCTCATTCTCAGTAAGTTTCTATATTGATGACCTGGGGTTGATGTATCGACCTCGTGTCAGTGATAGCACGTCTTATGTTATGATCTTATAATAACGATATCATTATCACTTAATAACAAGATACTGTAAACGTTGAAATTTACGCGAGGGGAAAATGTAAGCTAATTACGTGGACTAGCTCCTTCTGTTCGCGTAAATTTTCACTACGCATATTATTTTGATATCAATTTGTGTAATCTTGAACTACAAGCGAAAGTGGATCGATCGTTATCCCCGACGCATTTAGTTTACATATTGAAATCGCGAAATTAACCCCACATGAAAATAGCCACGTTACTGTAAGTAAAGTATCCAAAATGAGATAATTAACATGTGTAAATAAGATAATTATTGCATTATAACAAGATAATTAATACATTTTAAAGATATATCCTGTAATAAAAAGATAACTGACTTCACCCAAACAAGATAAAGATATTGTTTATGATTATCATTTCGAAATGACCCCTTTTTTAAAAGCAAGACCCCTTCAAAATATCCAAATTTTACAATTAAATTAATAATCCATTATCTACCTAGGTTTACTGAGTAGCAAGGGACAAGATCCTCCAAAGGTGTTGGTGATTAAAGGAGATGTTACAAAGGAACAGGTATGTAAAATAAATTAACACTTACTGACTGTTATCAGGATACCATACAGTGTACGTGTTTATTAGTTCACATTGTCTTAAAAAAATATCGTACATAAATATATACATGTACGGTATATATATATATGTATGTGATACATGAATCATAGTTTTAACCTCTCTTCCTCAATAAACGAGTACTAGTACTAGTGTAAACATGTACCGTCAGTAATTCAGTACAGATAAATGAAAGATTGACGAAATCATTGTGTATTACATGCAGTTTTCCTGGGCCCAAGGAATTACTGATTTATCTTGTAATAAGCTGAGGGGGCTAACACATAAACGCTTTGTTCAAAGAGAAAGGGATATTTAGCTTGTTGCTGAACAACAGATTAGCATTTAATTATTCACTAGCCTGTCTCAAAAGGGAAAGTGAACTTCAGATGGTGTCCATTAGCTGTTGTCTGTCAATATGACATCGACTTTTCCTCTTAGATAGCCTTCTTACTAATTAAGGGGCTGGCAAGGACTATAATATTAGATCAGTATCATGTTTGGTTAAGGGGCACCCAATTTTGTTGCAAAATGACTTTGATCTACTTTCAAAGTCTTAGGGGTCAAATGTGTTAAAATCTTTAGCAAGTTTTCTCAATAACCCTTGCAGTAATTACCATGATATTTTTCTGGTAACTTGCTGGGAAAAAATGCTACACAGTCTGTTCAAATTAATAACCTTGACCAATTTTCAAGATAACATGGATCAAATAATTTTAAACAACTTGTTCCTAAATGCCAAAACCTGATAGTTAATATGAAAAGAAACTTGGTTTTTACATCCATGAGCTTAATCAAATTCACATTCGACAGTAATTAACTTAGAGTTTATTGGCCTTTGTAATAATATTAGACATTGTGAACTCAATAACTAGAGTTAATATAAACCAAGTGTGACGAAACTTTGTATGCAGCCTTAGAAAAAAAAAAGGAAATTATTCAACAGTAAGTTCCAGAGTTAAAACCCTTTGTGATGATATTATTATTAGCAATTGTTTAGCTCATCCGCTTATGTGATATAGCAGCATCTATAGTCCATCTGAAGCATTATTGGCCAAAGAGATCTAGTGTTGTATAAACGAAGGGTGTTGATTCGGAAGGAAGGAGCCAAATAGGATAATTTGAGGTTTAATTATTCTTTAAATCTCAATTAGTTGTGAACACCTGAATGACTTTTGATGAAATTAGGTCAGGAACATTACCAGGCAAATGAAATCTAATGATAAATGGAAGTTGTAGCTTCCCTGAGGCCGGAAGGGCAGAGTCTCATATGGGAAATTGAGGTACTTATTAGCTTAAAATCCCTACTTCTCATGAATGCATGAATGGATTTTGATGAAATTTGGTCTGGAGCAGTATTAGGCTAAGGAGATCCAACATTGTATAAATGGAGGGTATGGCTTCCCTGAGGCTGCCCAATAGGGTAAAAGGGGGTCAGTCTTTTTAAAACACTACTAGACCTGCATGAACAAGTAAATGGATTTTTATGAAATTTGGTCAGAAGAACTTGTTGGCAATGTTGTATAGATGAAGGTTTAAACACCCTGTTGTTGGGAGAAAGGGGGCCAAATAGGGGAAATATAGCAAAAACAAAAAAAAACAAAAAAATTAATAATATGTTTTCTACGAATGACAGGATTTAGCCCGTCTGTAGTTTAAACCATTGTTGGGAGAGGCAGTTCAAAAGTAGGAAAGTATAGGAAATATAACCTATAATCAGAATAATATGCCATAATTACTGAAATATCGGGGTGAGTGATGCTGGCCCTCTTGTTAAATAGTTAATTTCTCTTTGAGTAGAGGGGTTGGTCGTCATACTTTATGTATAGGAGTAGGTCGCTATATTTTAGGTAGAAGGGTAGGTCACCATAATTTGGGCAGAGGGGCAGGTCACCATAGGTAGAGGGGGAAGTCACCATACTCTAGATAGAGGGTAGGTTTAATGCCAAACAGAATACAAATTTTTCCTGGATTAATTTGTCCCATTTATGACATGTTTTTATTAGCTCACCTGGACCGAAGGTCCGGTGAGCTTATGCCATGGCACGGCGTCCGTCGTCCGTCCGTCCGTCAACATTTGCTTCAAATCGCTACTAGTCAAAAAGTTCTTATTGGATTTTGACCAAATTTGGCCAGAAACATCCTTGGCAAAATGGGAACAGATTTTGCATAAATGATGACTCTGACCCCCGAGGGGCCAAAGGGGCGGGGCCCAATACTGGTGAAATAGAGGTAATTCCTTTAAATCGCTACTAGTCATAAAGTAATGAATGGATTTGAACCCAATTTGGGCAGAAACATCCTTGGGGGAAGGGGAACAGATTTGGCATAAATGGTGACTCTGACCCCCGAGGGGCCAAAGGGGCGGGGCCAAATAGGTGAAATAGAGGTAATTCGTTTAAGTTGCTACTAGTTATTAAGTTATGAATGGATTTGAACCCAATATGGTCCGAAACATCCTTGGGGGAAGGGGAACAGATTTTAAATAAACGGTGACTCTGACCCTAAAGGGACCAAAAGGGCGGGGCCCAGTGGGGGAAATAGAGGAAATTCCTTTGAATCGCTACTAGTCATAAAGTTATGAATGGATTTGAACCCAATTTGGTCAGAAATATCCTTGGGGGAAGGGGAACAGATTTGGCATAAATGGTGGCTCTGACCTCGGAGGGGCCAAAGGGGCAGGGCCCAATAGGGGAAATAGAGGTAATTCCTTTAAATTGCTACTCTAATTAAGTCATAAAGTTATGAATGGATTTGAACGCAATTTGGTCAGAAACATCCTTGGGGGAAGGGGAACAGATTTTGCATAAATGGTGACTCTGACTCCCGAGGGGCCAAAGGGGCGGGGCCCAATAGGTGAAATAGAGGTAATTCCTTTAAATCGCTACTAGTCATAAAGTGATGAATGCATGTTCTATAAACAATTCTTGAGGTCTTTCAGACCTTAGAGAGTCTGGTCTTTAAAGCAGTTCGGATTCCCACACTATAACCATATATAGCATTGTTAGAGTTTTACAAATAAAACAAATTGAATATGAACATTATTTCGACATTTGGTCTAATCCAACCAGGTGAGCGATACAGGCCCAATGGGCCTCTTGTATTAAAGTAAAAGTACATTTTTTTAATGTGGGATGGGGTGGTAATAAGTTAGCCTTTGAAATGGATCGCAATTTTAGTTAACTTGAAAAATCATAAGCTATATGTCATTTTCATTTCTATACAGACTGACGTGATTGTGAACACTGCAAGCAAAGACCTAAATCTTTCGCATGGCGCTGTTTCTAAGGCCTTGTCTGGTAGAGCAGGGCCGCAGTTACAGCAGGAGTGCAAGAGAAAATACCCAAATGGCATCAAGTACGGTGAATTGGCTGTCACGGAAGGATATCAGCTTAACTGCAGAAAAGTATTCCATGGTGCTTTTGACTCTTTTACTAAACGCAGACAAGCAGAAAGAAAAGAGGTTAGTTCACTCACTATACCGCCATATCTTTTCCCAAACAAAGTCTTTTAAATCAACTACATGTAAGTATGTACTATTATCAAAAATCAAAAAGACTGTTTATTTTTCGGGATTAAAAATATGTTGATTAGGTCCCCTCTTTTCCCTTGATGTTCTAAGGTTGACAGGTTTAATCTCGGTAAGTGTTCAGGTTGTGTTAAGTTATAAAATCTATGTAGGACTTAGTATCTCTCCTCTGGACGTTCTCTATCAGTTCAATATCCTTCACCTTGTAAGGACTCCATACACATGAGGCTAATTGCAAGAGCATTGAAAAGTAGTTTAAACATTTTTTTCATCAAGATAATTATGTAGATGTTATTTTGATCAGTCCCAAAATGCTACTTGCTTTGCTTACGCCTTATTGGATGTGGGTTCTAAAATTTAGATCCTCAAATGTTACTCTAATGTCCTTTTCGGATGTTTCCTTTTCTTACGATTTAATTGAAAGGGCTTCGCATTTGTTTTGGTGGTGTTTTAGTAGCCACCTTGGTGACCTTTTTTTAAATTTGTTAAATAATTTTGCATTTTTCTTTCATCATGAATGTTCTTGATTTCTCTATGTAGTCTCATGCTGTCTGCATGGAGTGGCAACTCACAATCTGTATAATATTTGATAAATTATTATCAGGTAATATTGATTACAAACAAGCACGCTTCCTTGAGGTATATATGCTTATTACAGGATATGTCTTTGATAACTCTCCATTGATTATGACTCGATCTTTAGGCATCTGTTGCTAAGAAAGTCTTCTATCCAGTTGATCACCTGTTCACTTATCTCATATCCCGTACCTTTCTTTAGAAATCTACGATGTGGAACTTTGTCAAAAGCTTTCATGAAATCCATGTACACTGCATCCAATTGATCGTCGTTTTCAATTTTGACAATTCTTCCAAAACCATCAGCAGTTGATTCAAAGTTGTATAGATTTCCTGGGTACAAAACCAAATTGTTTATAATTTAGCAGATTGTTCTGGTTCATATGATTAACTTTGCCATTTCTTACTACAGACAATCTTGTTAGACTGACTGGTCTATTGTTCCTCACCTCTGCTTTGAGCCCTTTTTAGAACATGGCAATATTATTCGTTTCATCTTCCAGTCTTCTGGTAATTAACCTTCCTGAAGTGATTTTATTTCTGTTAGAGATGTACTTATGTGCTGCCCTAGTTCTTTTGATTTGTTTGGGGCATCATGTCTGGCCCTTGAGACTTGTTTTAAGATCTGATAGCTATTCCTGGTGTACAATTCATCTCTTCAAATTGTTCGATTAAATCCCTTTTAAGGAATTTTAGCAGGTCTCCTGGAGGCACTTGAACAAAAACACTTTTTTCGGGAACATATGTTACAGTCCGAACAACAATAAGCACTATAGTTAATTGAAACCTTTATTAGTCTATTTATCTATATCCATCTGTACACCATCTAAGATGTTTTTGATAATAGCAATAGGCCTTCGACGACTTATTGACAGAAGGTATCTGAAACAGAAACATACTGAAATCGTTCGTGTTTTATCTACTAAAGTTGTGTTTCATGTTCTATGTCTGTATGTGATTGGTTTTAATTTTTACTTCTGTCTTGATAAAGGGGAGAATGCCTCGAAATTCAACAATTTGCTTGTTGTACTATGTGATCGATTATATATAGATGCATATACAAATTATTCATGTTCATCGTTTGTTAATTGTATGTAGGGAATGATATCTATTATTATCCCAATAAATATGGAGATACAAGGTGAACTGCCTTTGATATATTAATCTCTATTTTTAGACTGTCGGAAAATTTGTGACAAAATGCCTGGAGAAAGCAAATGAATTAGGCATGTGTTCGATATCGTTTCCCGCCATCGGGACTGGTATCTTGGGTTATCCATCTTCTATGGTGGCTAAGGAGATGTTACAGAGGATCAGACGCTTTATGATGGATTCCAGAACGACCTGTCTGAGGAAAGTAAACATAGTCATCTATCCAAGCGATGCTAGTGCTTTTTCGGTAAGATACAATTAATTTTCAATAAAATAGTCTCATTTTAGCTGTAAAATATATATATTCATTAATTCAACTGTACTGATATGTTTTTGTATCTTATTGTATTTTCTGGTACTGTTTATATATTTCATGTGATTGTATTTGTATTCTCTGTGCCTGGATAACGGGGTGGATAGCTTCAACATTTTTCATTGTCCACACTGTTAGAATTCCTTTGCCCCATATCATTATTTAAAGTAATTTGTATCCTTAAGACATACCTTTGCAAGGATCCAGTGGTATCTGGATAATAACCGTTTATATTACTTGTTTGTGGAAAACAACGATCTAATCTAATTTAATGTCTGTTTCAGGATTTTACAGAAGAAAACTCATTTGCAGGTATGGGTGATGTAATAATGTTGTATCATTTAAATAGAAAGTGTCAAGGACAAGAGAGGTTATGCCATGGTGTGATGTCTGTTGTACATATCTGTCCGTCTCGTCCATCATCATTTTCCTCTTTATGCCATGGTGTGATGTCTGTTGTACATATCTGTCCATCTCGTCCATCATCATTTTCCTCTTTATGCCATGGTGTGATGTCTGTTGTACATATCTGTCCATCTCGTCCATCATCATTTTCCTCTTTATGCCATGGTGTGATGTCTGTTGTACATATCTGTCCGTCTCGTCCATCATCATTTTCCTCTTTATGCCATGGTGTGGTGTTTGTTGTACTTACCTGTCCATCTTGTCCATCCAAAATATTCCAGAACCACGGTATCTATCTGGAATGAATCCTAACAATGTTTGCAAATGGAAGTGACCTTGACATCTATTCAAGGCTGTAGAGGTCTTTGTTGAAACACTTACATGCACTTCTAATTGACTTCTGGTTAATCAAAAGGCCAAGAATTAGGATATATTTTTTGGTGGAAAATTACCTGGATCCATATTCAAGGTCACAGGGGTCAAATTTGTTGAAACACTTAAACAAAATCTGCTCAGTTATTTTTCAATAACCTAAAGACCTAGAATCAAGATATTTAGCTCAAGATATCTGATGACAAAATTTTCCAAACCAAATTACCTTGACATAATCAAAGTCTGACATGGTCAAATTTGTTAAAACGTTTGAAGGACTTCTGATTAATCTATAGGCCTTCTATTGTAATATTTAGCTGGTTACATATGTCATGGTAAGTCAAACAAACTGTGATTCATGCTGTTGAACTAATTTCCTCCTGGAATGAAATCCATCATACTTTGTGAAATGAAATTACCTTGACCTATTCCTTACCTTAAAGTTCAACTTTGCCAAAACATTCAAGCAACTTTTGATTGTGTTTAAGGTAGAATCTTTAAGACAGTGAATAAGGTGAACATTATATGTCCTTAGGGCCACGTGTCTTGATTTTCTGGTTGCCATGGAAACAAATGGCAAAAATAATTTCACTTCTGCAGAAGCATTACTCAAATAGTGTGAAAGTACCAAAGAACAAAAATTGTACATCATTCTTATAATTCAATTTGCAGTTTCAGCTTAAATTTATTAAACAAGTTTCCTTCAAATATGTGTTTTCTTTTTCGTTTAATTCTTTCACCCTGGGTGTGAGATCTACCAAGTACAAAGGCAAATGACTGTTTTCTGTGTTTTGCTTTACTGCGAATTATATCAAATATAAAGTAAATCAAGCTTGATAGAAAATCTTAAGCATATGTAATTGATGATTGACAACCGTTTGAATATGTATAATTAAAATTCCAGGTAATGAATCCTCTGTGGATCAGCAACTGGAAAGTGAACCGGTCGAAATCAGTAAGTGAAAACAGATTACGATACCCTGTCGTTTCTTTGTAAGTATAATCATACATTTGCTTGGGGATAAAAACGTTTTTGAAAATGAGAAAGGATGCATGATTTTACCCAGTTGGGGAATCACACTGTTACATCCAGGTATTACATTTCGGTATGATTGCACTGTAAAAACATTTGGCAGTGGCCCTATATATATATATATATATATATAATTCTTAAAAGTTACCTTTATATAAACTTTGCTGTTGCAAGGATGTTAAACCCAAAAACATATCTTTCACAAAGATTTGATACATCTCTTTATCCAATATTGTGCGCTTTGGATGTTGTAGGAAAATGGCAGACAACATCTCTGTGTAAAGTGTTCTTCAGAGTTACATGCAGTGCTGGTGACAAGATGATTCTGGTGTCAAAAATTGATGCTATACTGAAGGATCTACCCTACCTTGGCCTAGATCATGGTAACAATGATTCCACCAGCAAGGATCTGGAATCAGAATCGTCACAGAACAGAAGTGCTGGTCATGAGGAGATCCCTTCTTTTCCAGACCAACAAGGTGAGAGTCCATTGTAGATCCAACAAAAAGTGAAAATGGGGATGTTAGGTTTCCATCTATCTATCTGTCTGATATCACATGTACAGTACACTTTTCCTCATTAGGGAGGTAGAGGTTGTGAGAGATTCCGATAACTTTGTCTTATGTATACAAAAATTGCTGTAGAAACTTGTCTGATTTCAACACTAAGGTTGTCAATTTTGTAGCGGTATTCAAAATGATTTTAAATTTTGTAGATGAAGAGTTAGAAGATATGATAGCAACCCTCAAGGAAAGTAGAAGGTAAGAAGGTTTCTTTATGTAGTACCTGTAATTGTCATTGTAACCAGTCATTCATTCCAGTCCTGTTATTTTTTACAACAATGGAGATTGGTATTGATGGTAACATTTATAACTTACAGTTTGTAATAAAAGCAATTTCTCAAGGAGAGTACATATTGTAACTATACCTTTACCACACAAGAAGGATAGCCAATGGACAAATGGAAGGACGGCCGGACGGCCGGACAAAGGGACAGTTATATGCTCCTGGAGTTTCGAGGACCATATACAAATGTACCTGTAGTTTTCGGAGAGCATAAAGTTGTCCCTTCAGAGCCTAGAGGAACCATGGAACCGATTATTTTCCATAAAAGATAATGTTAGCATTTACCACTGTCCTGCTTAAATGGAGTTTACTATCCCTAATTTTGAGGAATGTCATCTTACAAATATCTAAATAGATTATTTAAAAATTCTACCAATTTAAACTTTTTTTTTTTATATGGGGACACCATCTTGTATTTAATTCAGCACCAAAAGTTCACCTAAAGTTACAACAAATTACACACTTGATTGACTCCCCCTGACAAAAACAGGCTAGAAAAAAAAATAAAAATTTTCTGTATATTTTACATCTACATGTATTGCCCAGCCCACATATAAAACTTGGGCAACTTCTCTCACCTAGATATCCAATCAGTAAGTCTCGATGCATTCACCTTCCTATTAAATATTCTGCCTAAACGGGGAAAACCGACAATCTATTTTTGATTTGGTTATATGGTCCCTATAGTCTTCTGACCGACCATCCTATTGGTATCCAAAATGTAGCTTTATTCACAGTTAAGCAATGGTCATAAATCTTACATCTGTTATGTTAAGTTGATGTGGTTAAAATTCATGTTCAGAGCATAACTTTAATTGCATTTAAACTAGGATGTAGGATAATAAAACAGTGCATACATTGTTCATACTAAGACGATGGGCAGTGTACCAATGTCAGGGCCTGCAACCCCTAATTATAGCAATATTGCCCATTTTCAAAAGTCTGTGTATAGGGCAAGCAAAGCTGTACGTATTTTGAATTAATGCAGAAGAATTCTAGAGCTGACTTGTTACTAGATTGCTCTTTACTTTTCCTAACTTTTCATTCTAACATATGTTTACAGATGTACGTGTGTCATTCATACACGTACGTACAGTGTACACGACCAAATAAAAACAATGATGCTCTTGTTTATTCATCGTACATGTATATAATCTGTATCATATATAGCTGACCAAAATGTTCAGATTATTTACTGTATATTACATATATCATAATTTCATCAGCACAAAATGTTAAAACCAACATTTTATGGTCATATTTTCAGCGAGACTAGAACCTTACATCATTTTAACAGGTTGACCTCCAACGCACGCTGCTGTGTTGTCATCCAATCACAAAACACTAGAACAGGTGTGTGGAGTTGGCTTGAACGTGACGTTGGAATCAGACCAGTCGGCATTGCCTGGCCATATAGAAACAATGTCTGTGAAGCTCTTGTCACATGTACCAACATAACAGGTATATATTTCTCTTTAAATCAGGTTATAATAACTTTGATAATATTTACTTTGAACTGTCAAGCCTGCATTGACAGACCACCCCCTAAGAAGATCAGTAAGTTGTTCCTTTGTACAGGTTCTATCTGTACTGAAATCGAAAGATAATATCCACAAGATTCTCTTTATGGGGGATGTTAATTGAGCAAGTTTAAAATGTTTCTACATCGCTATACATGTGTAAGATATGACTGTATAGATAATTCAATACTATGAATTAATTATACACTTAATTTTTTGTCTCTGTATCTGTATAACTTGCAGATGCTGAAAAAGTCCTTGGACAACAAAGTGCTGATTTCCAGGCTTCAATGCTGGAACAACAGGTACACCATGATCTGCTGTTACTTTATATCATCAAGAGATATCGACTTATATATTGTTGGCTTCAAGCATAATAGAATGTATATAGTTGTGTATAGAATAACAGTAGTTTTCATTGCCATCATTTCCTGTAATGTAAAATTCACGTGTTCGTGTCAGTTAATGGAAGCTTTGAGTTTACCTCTATTTTGAATTGCTTTTGATGTTTTTTTATTATTTGTTTTTGAAGGTGTAAACGCCTGCCTTACTCCCTCTCTACTTCAAAAGACCTATCTCAAATTCAGTGAAATGATATTTCTTTATCATGTAATATCAAATATACCTCCAGTTTCGCAGTCTCTGTATGAGGCTGTAATGAAGACATCTTTAAACTATTTATGTATACTAGTAACCTATTTTTTTAATTATGATGCATAAGTCTTTGTTTTCTCATATAGGTTTTATTCAATGTCTGTGCATCAGTGGACCCACAATTTGTATCCAAACATGATGAGATAGAAGAAAACAGCGGGGTCACTCTGAATGTTGATAGCTCCGGTATTTGTCAGCTGGTTGGAAATTTACCTCAGATCGAGGCTGCCAATGAGTACATCATTTGCAAGCTTCAGGATAAAACGAGAAGCTTTGACAACTCCAGCGAGTGTTATGTGGATGGAATTACTGCAGATGTTTACAAGGCATTCCTGTTTTTCTTCCACAATAATCCAACTTACAACCGTTACAAAGTCAGTTTGAACTCTATCAGATATTCTGAAGTTGACAGAACAATTTACTTTAAAGGGAGCAAGGAGTTTTGCATGGATTTAAAACATGAACTTAGTCAAATGAAAACTGACATAATTTGTGACCAGATTGATGTAGAAGGTCGACATTGTAAGACAGAACATGCGAAAGGGGTTGTGATGAAGGTCTTAAACAGTCAATATGATGTTCAACCATGGCGCGGCGTCCGTCGTCCGTCCGTCCGTCCGTCCGTCAACATTTGCTTCAAATCGCTACTAGTCAAAAGGTTTTTATTGGATTTTGAACCCAAATTTGGCCAGAAACATCCTTGGCAGAATGGGAACAGATTTTGCATTAATGGTGACTCTGACCCCCGAGGGGCCAAAGGGGCGGGGCCCAATAGGGGAAATAGAGGTAATTCCTTTAAATCACTACTAGTCATAAAGTTATGAATGGATTTGAACCCAATTTGGTCAGAAACATCCTTGGGGGAAGGGGAACAGATTTTGCATAAATGGTGATTCTGACCCCCAAGGGGCCAAAGGGGCTGGGTCTCAATAGGGGAAATAGAGGTAATTCCTTTAAATCGCTACTAGTCATAAAGTTATGAATGGATTTGAACCCAATTTGGTCAGAAACATCCTTCGGGGAAGGGGAACAGATTTTGCATAAATGGTGACTCTGATCCCCAAGGGGCCAAAGGGGCGGGGCAATAGGGGAAATTGATGCAATTCCTTTAAATCGCTACTAGTCATAAAGTTATGAATGGATTTGAACCCAATTTAGTCAGAAACATCCTTCGGGGAAGGGGAACAGATTTTGCATAAATGGTGACTCTGACCCACAAGGGGCCAAAGGGGCGGGGCCCAATAAGGGAAATTGAGGCAATTCTTTTAAATCACTAGTAGTAAAAAGTTATAAATGGATTTGAACCCAATTTGGTCAGTAACATCCTTGGAGGAAGGGGAACAGATTTTGCATAAATGGTGACTCTGATCCCCAAGGGGCCAAAGGGGCGGGGCCCAATAAGGGAAATTGAGCAATTCCTTTAAGTCGCTACTAGTCATAAAGTTATGAATGGATTTGAACCCAATTTAGTCAGAAACATCCTTCGGGGTAGGGGAACAGATTTTGCATAAATGGTGACTCTGACCCACAAGGGGCCAAAGGGGCGGGGCCCAATAAGGGAAATTGAGGCAATTCTTTTAAATCACTAGTAGTAAAAAGTTATGAATGGATTTGAACCCAATTTGGTCAGTAACATCCTTGGGGGAAGGGGAACAGATTTTGCATAATTGGTGACTCTGACCCCTGAGGGGGCCAAAGGGGTGGGGCCCAATAGGGGAAATTGAGGCAATTCATTTAAATCGCTACTTGTCATAAAGTTATGAATGGATTTGAACCCAATTTGGTCAGAAACATGTTTTGAGGAAGGAGAACAGATTTTGCATAAATGGTGACTCTGACCCTCAAGGGGCCAAAGGGGTGGGTCTCAATAGGGGAAATAGATGTAATTCCTTTAAATCGCTACTAGTCATAAAGTTATGAATGGATTTGAACCCAATTTGGTCAGAAACATGTTTTGAGGAAGGAGAACAGATTTTGCATAAATGGTGACTCTTGACCCCCAAGGGGCCAAAGGGGTGGGTCTCAATAGGGGAAATAGATGTAATTCCTTTAAATCGCTACTAGTCATAAAGTTATGAATGGATTGGAACCCAATTTGGTCAGAAACATCCTTGGGGGAAGGGGAATAGATTTTGCATAAATGGTGACTGACCCTCAAGGGGCCGGAGGGGCGGGGCCCAATAGGGAAATTGAGGCAATTCTTTTAAATCGCTACTAGTCATAAAGTTTTGAATGGATTTGATCCCAATTTGGTCAGAAACATCCTTGGGGAAGGGAAACAGATTTTGAATTAATGGTGACTCTGACCCCCAAGGGGCCAAAGGGGCGGGGCCCAATAGGGGAAATAGAGATAATTCCTTTAAATCGCTACTAGTCATAAAGTTTTGAATGGATTTGATCCCAATTTGGTCAGAAACATTCCTTGGGGGAAGGGAAACAGATTTTGCATAAATGGTGACTTTGACCCCCATGTTGCCAAAGGGGTGGGGCTCAATAGGGGAAATAGATGTAATTCCTTTAAATCACTACTAGTCATAACGTTATGAATGCATGTTGTAAAGCAGTTAGGATCCCCACACTATAACCATATATAGCATTGTTTGATGTTGACAAACAAAACAAATTGAACATGAACGTTATTTTGACATTTGGTCAAATCAAACCAGGTGAGCGATACAGGCCCCATGGGCCTCTTGTTTATTATTTGTTTTTGAAGGTGTAAACACCTGCCTTACTCCCTCTCTACTTCAAAAGACCTATCTCAAATTCAGTGAAATGATATTTCTTTATCATGTAATATCAAATATACCTCCAGTTTCGCAGTCTCTGTATGAGGCTGTAATGAAGACATCTTTAAACTATTTATGTATACTAGTAACCTATATTTGTAATTATGATGCATAAGTCTTTGTTTTCTCATATAGGTTTTATTCAATGTCTGTGCATCAGTGGACCCACAATTTGTATCCAAACATGATGAGATAGAAGAAAACAGCGGGGTCACTCTGAATGTTGATAGCTCCGGTATTTGTCAGCTGGTTGGAAATTTACCTCAGATCGAGGCTGCCAATGAGTACATCATTTGCAAGCTTCAGGATAAAACGAGAAGCTTTGACAACTCCAGCGAGTGTTATGTGGATGGAATTACTGCAGATGTTTACAAGGCATTCCTGTTTTTCTTCCACAATAATCCAACTTACAACCGTTACAAAGTCAGTTTGAACTCTATCAGATATTCTGAAGTTGACAGAACAATTTACTTTAAAGGGAGCAAGGAGTTTTGCATGGATTTAAAACATGAACTTAGTCAAATGAAAACTGACATAATTTGTGACCAGATTGATGTAGAAGGTCGACATTGCAAGACAGAACATGTGAAAGGGGTTGTGATGAAGGTCTTAAACAGTCAATATGATGTTCAACTCAGCATACCACAGGAAGATACCCCAAAAGTCATTAATCTCATTGGACTGGACAGGAACAAGGTACAAGCCATGAAATACCAGGTCTTGGAATCTATTGGAATGACAAGCAGCAGACGGAGCAGGCGATTCGATTGTGGGCTATTTTCTTTATCCCGCAGACCAGACCCACCACCAATATTACCGCCACCACCAAATGCCAGGTGTTACTATTTGGGAGACAATATGACAGTTCTAGCATATGAGGGAAACATCCTGGGTCTGAATGTTGATGGTATCGTGAATGCTGCAAATGAATTGCTAGATCATGGTGGAGGAGTTGCCTGTGCAATATCGGATGCTGCAGATATTCAACGTGAATCAACCGAATATGTAAGAAAAAATGGTAAAGTTCGAGTTGGGACATCTTGTCACACTTCAGCCGGTGATCTGAAACATTACAAGTACATCATTCACTCCGTTGGGCCACGATGGAAACCAAAAGAGCAGGCTGTATGTGAACAACATCTCCAGGACGCTGTATTGTCATGTATTCTGGAAGCTGAAAAACTGCAGTTGGCATCTGTAGCAATCCCAGCTATCAGTGCAGGTAACAAAAGTTAATGCTATCAGCTTCCAGCTATCGGTCCATTAGGTACAAAATTAATGCTATCAGCTTCCAGCTACCATTACAAAGTCATGTACGTACAAAATTAATGTTATGTCGATCTCGGTCACACTTTTATTTGATTATTTGAAAGTCATTTCACTAAAAGTACAGAATTCTATGTTGCGGCCGATATTAACAAAATATTCGTGAAAATTATATGACCGATATCAACAAACAAATAAAGAGCCGTTTTGGAGGCAGTATGATAATACAAAAACAAGTCACAGCTACTGCGAAACAGCCGGGAAATCTTAAAAAAAAAAACGTTGTGGCCAATTTCACTTCCCGCTTGTAACGTTAGACGTCAATTGAGCAGATTAATTACAAATGTTATCAGCTGTACCATAAACTACAATTTATAAGTTATAGTACTGTGATAATCAGCCTTGCGTAAACGTGTGTGAGGTTTGCAATTTGTCAGTAATTGCTAATTAAAATTACTATCAAAATCTAGATCACAAGTCACAGGTACCGGTACATTAAAGTAATTTCCATACTTTTATAAAATTAAGAAAAATTAATACCTTCAAGAAGAGGGATAGTTACATTGGGATAGAAGTTGTTTCTTGTATTTGTTGATATGCAAAGAAACTACAACTGAATTATCTGGTATCATTTATTTTTCAGGAATATTTTCAATGCCCTCTGAATTGTGTGTCCAGCAATATTACTTTGGAGTAAAAAGAGCCTGGTCAATGTTACAGAGGCAAACATCACGCTTTTTGAAAGAAATTCATTTCGTGGACAAGAATGCCAAAATCATGCATGCAATTCAAGCTCAATTTGATTCCCTTATGCAAGGATTACACTTGAATCAATCTGTACCAGTTATTCACCAACAGACGCACTCCGAACTGCAGAACAAGGGGCGGCAGATACCCTCATCATCAGCTTTCGACAGTGGGAATACTGACTATGGTATTCAGGGAGCTCGACCAAAGGCCTGTCCTTTATACCCCTACAAGGAATTCAACAATAGACATGGTATTGGTCAAACAACCTTCCATTTAACCCCTGTAGTTAGAATACATGTCTACACCTGTGACATTTTGGCAACTAGAGTTGGTGCTATTGTTTGTGGACAAGATAAAGCTCTACAGAGCAGAAGCAGAATAGCCTCTCGGATTCTGGAAGGTGAGCTTTCTGGAAAAGATTTCAAGAAGGAAATCGCTGAAATAAAACGGAATAGAAAGCCAAAAATAAAACCTGGTGATGTTTTCTGTATACCAATCAGTGGATTTGATGCTCACTTACTTCTTATGGTAATTTGTCCGAGTGTGATGGCTGGTGTACCACTTGGCAAATGTAAAGAAGAAATCAGGACATGCACACAAAACATTTTCCAGAAAACAAGTGACATGGGTCTACAGTCCATTGCCCTTCCTGTGCTTGGTTCAGGTAAGAAATACATGACCACACTCCTGTATCTGTTTCAGTAAAAAGTGAGACTTACTGGGGTTACTGTATACCTGGTAATTTTCGCCCCAAGTTATTTTCTCCCTTGAACAACACAAAACATATTCGCCCCGTTTTATATTCGCCCTAAATGATTTTCAAGAAATATCCTTTTCCTCGTTTGTAAAATTGAAAAATTCTGTTCGGAATTCTCAATACAGTAACAATCGGACCAGTCGGAACTTATCGAGTTCCCCTATTGTCTTACCGGCATGAGATGTGAAATGTAATCGGGTGTGAAACAAAGAATGTTTACCTGTGCTTAGATTTTCTTTTAGTCACTGCTGATTCAAGTAGTATCGGGTATGCATGGGTGATTTTAAGCAAACATGATCAATTGTAAGTTCGCTGTGACTAATGACTGACCAGTGTTCACACGTACATGTACATGAATGGAAGCCACAATTAAGAGACGATGAACTCATAAAATTAGTCTTTTCCGTGGCAGGAATTTGATGCCACTCTGTTTTTCATTTTTGTCATGACCGGACTACATAATTTAAAACAAAATGACTGAAATTTTAAAATAACTTAGTATTTATCGTTTTTTAATTGAAAATGCTAAGCCTAGTACGTGATTTTACAGTTGAAAAGTAAGAGGGTATGTTTGTAATCTGACTACACTTGGTCCTTGTACTATGGTTTATAAATCCTTCAATTCAGCTTGAAATGTTCGCCTTCATCTTAAATTTGCCCTATCGTCAAAGGGCGAAAATGGCGAAAATTAAACGGGGCGAAAATTACCGGGTATACAGTAGCTCATTAAATGGGTAAACCATCTATGAATGCACCAAAAACTCAAGTAAATGACACATTTAATTATTACTTCAATATAATTGATATACTAGTAGTATATGACAAATAAGGTCAGGTCATGAAATCATTGTTTCCTCCTACTATTCATCAAATAATTAACTATTCTGTCCAGTATTACACAACACACAATCTTTATCTTGTGGGAATGAACCTGCTAAGGGCTTTTTTGAAACTGGATAGATGTATTGTACCAGGACGAAAATATACAAATAATTCATGATCCACTCAAAGTGCTCGTTTTTGTTTATTTTCTTTTTCTTTTTTTTTTAATTTTATCCCCTCGCAACGAAAGTCGGGGAGGGGATATAGCGTTCCGTTCATACGTAAGTATGTACGTATGTTCACTTTTTGTCAGCGCTCTTGCGACTTCATTTTTGAACGAATTCTGACCAAACTTCATATATGGGTCCAGCATGGGAATACCTCAAACGAGTTTGTGTTTCAGGGTGCCAAGGTCAAGGTCACCGTTACTATTTATAGAAAATCTTTGTCAGCACTCTTGCAACTTCATTTCTGAACGGATCCTGACCAAACTTCATATATGGGTCCAGCATGGGAATACCTCGAACGAGTTTGTGTTTCAGGGTGCCAAGGTCAAGGTCAAGGTCAGCGTTACTATTTATAGAAAATCTTTGTCAGCGCTCTTGCGACTTCATTTTTGAATGGATCCTGACCAAACTTCATATATGGGTCCAGCATGGGAATACCTCGAATGAGTTCGTGTTTTAGGGCGCCAAGGTCAAGGCCAATGTCACCGTTACTATTTATAGAAAATCTTTGTCAGCGCTGTAATGCGACTTCATTTTTGAACGGATCCTGACCAAACTTCATATATGGGTCAAGCATAGCAATACCTCAAACAAGTTCGTGTTTCAGGGCGCCAAGGTTAAGGTCAAGGTCACCGTAACTATTTATAGAAAATCTTTGTCAGCATTGTTGTGACTTCATTTTCGAATGGATCCTGACCAAACTTCATATATTGGTCCAGCATGGCAATACCTCGAACGTGTCACCGCTCTTGCGACTTCATTTTTAAACAGGTTCTGACCAAACTTCATATATGGGAAAATGCTTATATATGCATTTAGATACACACATAATTATAATAACTATCAGGGAATGAAGTTGCTAGTGTGATGCGTAACCAGATACTGTTGAATGCATAACAATATATACCATATTTATCTGGCAATGAGCCCATGCCTGATAATAAGCCTATCCATGTCTATTGCAGTTCAGTGGAAATGATGACAACTGATGTTATTTCAATGTCCTGCAATAACCCCCCCCCCCCCCCATTTTGCGTCAAGAGTTCATGTGTTAGCACGCGAGGGGACTTGTATCGTTTGCGATGCCTTGTATTTATTGTTATGTCGTCTTCATTTCATGTTCAGTGGCATATTGTACAATCTGATTAAAATACTGATCATTAATATGTGCATACTATAGGTATGTAGGTACATTAATGTGTCACCCTTGTTTCCACTTCTTTGCTCTCTACTGGAAACAGAATCTGTTACAAAATGTAGTTGTACAGTGTTTATAATGGATCATGATATGATTTGATCATGGTCAAATTATTTTCCCCAGGCTATAGCCATTTAACTAGTAATTCAAATGCTCAAAAAAGCGGTACTTGGCCATAATTGGGAATTTACCTAAGGAATCACAGAAAAACAGTTTATCTGCATGCATCTCTTGGTCTTGATCGAGGGTCAGCGGTGGCCGAGTGGTTAAGGTGTCCCGACACTTTATCACTAGCCCTTCACCTCTGGGTTGCGAGTTCGAAACCTACGTGGGGCAGTTGCCAGGTACTGACCGTAGGCCGGTGGTTTTTCTCCGGTTACTCCGGCTTTCCTCCACACGTCCTTAAATGACCCTGGCTGTTAATAGGACGTTAAACAAAAAAAAACAAAATCGAGGGTCAGCACAGTAAATGACGGTATCTGGGATGCAACTTCAAGTGATTTCACCTCAAATTAAATCTCAACCACCGGTCAGCTGTTAATTTATGCAACTGTCCTGTTAAGCAATACCAGACTTGTTCTGAAAAGTGATCCATACAACTCTTAATAAAGCCAATAGCACTAAAAAAAGTCCTCAAAATTTCTCTTTGCCTAGTTACTGACTGAGGCATTCATACCAATGCCGACACATTTTTGCAAACAAAACAATTTAGTGTATAGTAGAACCGCTTCAACGATTTTGTTAAAACTCGGTATGTCTGTCTTGTTCACTCCAAAAGAAAAGAAAAATGAAGAAAAAAACACTAGCCTTACAGTTGCCAGTACCAGTATGTGTTCAATAGTAATGGAAAGAATGTGTTAAGCTTAATGTGATCAAGACCATTCCCTACAGGTGGATGTGCTAGGCCCAAAATGGTCAAGATTACTATTAGATACTTCAACTCTCTTTTCTGTAGACCCATTCCGATATCTGATAAACAGATTCCCTTCATAGATTTTATTGTGGTACACGTATACCAAAGTGTGAATTCCAGTAACCCCATCATGGCACGTTCCCACCTTGACTGGGGTTATTGATTACTTTGAATAGCTTATTTAGAAAAAAAACACTCATACATACTACATTTTGTTGGTTTAGTTACAAATGAATGAAACTGGTAGGGAATTATATTGTGGTTATTTCTGTCCTATTTGTTTAATATCATGATTTCCTTGTTGGTCACATGCAGCAACACAAATACTGGAATATCGGGACTCATGTGCTTGTTAATGCTAAAGGGTATGCAAATTTAATTTCATCAGTAAACAATGGTAACAAAACTGATATATATTGTCTTTGTTCCACAGGCAACGATGTGCGCAAGGCTGGAGACATTGCCAATATTATCATGGAGGCTATTCTGAAATTTGCTCAGAATGCACATGCAGCAAGCCATCTTAGAGATATACATTTTGTGAATCATGATCCCAAAGTCACACAAGTTATCATGAAAATGTTTGAGGATCATGTGACATCAGAAAGTGCACGCATTCCACAGTCGAATCGACCTAAAGTTTACCCGGGTATTGCTCGTCGTCAACAACCGCCATCAACACGTGAAACAGAACCAGATATTTTCAGTCATCATTACCAAAACGAATGGCAAAGTCGCTCAAATGAAAACTACTTATCTGAAAAGAAACCATACACTGAGGACAGGTACCCAGCTGAAATGCAAAGACAGACCTATGACCAAACTCAACTAGGAGCGAACTCAACCGAACATTACCAATCTGAACTGGGTCAAACAAAACAGAGAGTATATGAGGACTGTGTGATTTGCATGGAGACTGTCACAAGTGACAATGTGAAAACGCTTCCAAAATGTAGCCACTCCTTTCATCCAGAATGTATTGATGAACAATTTAAACACAAGCCTGTGTGTCCAACATGTGGTGCCATACATGGTGTCATTACAGGAAATCAACCTCGGAGTGGAAAAATAAACTGTGAAATTAAGGAAGGCTCTTTGCCTGGGTTTGACAGAGACAAACAACATTTTTACATCAGATACAGCTTTCCCGATGGCATTCAAGAGGTACGTCTTGTATATTTCATTTTGGTGAAAATTTTGTTTTCAATCATACTGTATACCCCTGAGAAGTTGGTACAAATATTCACAGTGGGTTTGATTTTGCTATATTTATCACGGTTATTAAATATATGCGCAAAGATAGATATTCCATGAATACTCTCTCTCTCTCTCTCTCTCTCTCTCTCTCTCTCGCTCGCAAAACCATGCTTATGGGGAATTAGGCAAACTCCGTGGTTATGGGGAATGGCATTTCCCGCTTCATTACCGCTTCAGGGATAACACTTATTAATTGCATGCGCTAGATTGGACAGTTTCACTCAAAACATTTCTTAAGTAGCTGCCAATAAATGAAGTACTGTGTGTGTGCTAATATCAGTCAGTATGTGTCAGAGTATTGAACAAAAAACATTTAAATTTAAAAATTTTTGATGATTTTAACTTTTGGCGGGAAAAGAATAAACTTATCGGCCAATGAGGTGGTGTTTCACCTGAACCAAGTTCCTTAAAGTTATAATCTGGTGATGTTTGTGTGGATTTATTTGAGGAATTAACGTTTGAATTAGGTACTTCATTGATATCAGAATGAAGAGTTATAGCTAAAGATTCGGAAAACAAATACATACGTTCCTATTAAGGAACAGCCCGGCATATTCACATTCTTGTGAGTGTGTATGTTGGGGGAGGGGGTGGGGATGGTTGGGGTGTGTGTGGGGGGGGGGGGGGGGGGGGGGGGGGGGGGGGGATGTTAAATATTCTCATTCTGTGCTTTAATAGGGATAGGGATGTATACTTAGGTTTCTCTCTTAATATGCCTATTTATGGGAAATAATTATCACTGCTCTTAGGTTTGCGGGGAAGTCATAATTATCTCTCGATAAAGTCGTCTTGTGGGGAATATTACCCAGAATTATTCAAGCCCACTTCTACAGCAGTGTGAGAGAATGAAATTTGCTAGTTGTTCTAAAAATAGCACATTTTCAACTTTTTGCGGCAACTTACACATTTTCGCATCCGGATTCTTTTCAAATAGTGCTTGGATTTATGGGGAATCAGAGGAATCCCCATAAAACCGATTATTCCCCACAATGTTGGTCAAAATTAAGTCTAATTATATTCCCCATAGGCATGGTATTGCGAGTGCTCTCTCTCTCTCTCTCTCTCTCTCTCTCTGGTTAAATGAAAACATCACTGACATGAACATTACAATGTTGTCTGTTGCATTGAAGAGGGACCACCCAAACCCAGGACTACCTTACAAAGGAACCAGTAGGGCCGCTTATCTCCCCTGCAACCCTGAAGGAAGAAAAGTGCTCGATATGTTGATGATCGCCTTCAGAAGACGTCTGACCTTTACGATAGGACACTCAAGGACAACTGGGGAAGAGAATGTAGTCACGTGGAACGATATCCACCACAAAACAAACAAATATGGTGGCCAACAACAGTAAGATTCAATGCATCGCTTTCAATCTATAATGATTATCTGTTATTGTAACAATTACGTCATGATCAATTATTTTCAATTTCCTGAGTTACACTGGTAAGCAATTTGGTTTAGATCCATCCATTGACTCACATGGCACTAATACAAGAAAATTTATTATTTAACAAACTGTTAACCTGTCAACCTACACTAAAATATTAAACAGATTTAAATTACATGGACACCAATACATAATGGAATGTGCTGTTATTGAATTAGAAGCTTAACATCACCCATTCGAAAGCCTTGCATTTCCAAAACTTTTATTACGGTATATAGAGGCATATAGATTATAGTGAAGATAGTGGTTCTTTTTAGCCCACCATCAAATGGAGGGCTATTAAAATCACCCTGCATTCATGGTCTGTCTGTAAACAATTCTTTTGTCAATATTTCTTCAAAAGTGCTGTAGGAGTATTTCTCAAACATCACATGTAGAGTCCCTTTTGTTCCTAGATGTGACCAGTCAGTTTTGAGTCTGATTTGGAAAATGGCAGACATTCGGCCATCTTGAATTGTGCCAATTGAAGTTATCTATTTCTCAGACAGATTTCAGTCTTTATTAGATTTCATTTGAAGGTTTTTCTTTCGCTCAGATTATCAAGAGGATCAATCAATGGTGAGCGTCATGATCCCTCTGGGATCTCGATAAAACATGAATGAGCTTCAATGTGTTATTGCGTAATATGAAATAGAATACATAGGCAATGTGTTTTTATATATTCGATTTTGATTCAGGATTATTGAAATAATTTTATTTAAGATTTGGCTACCCAGATCGAGAGTACCTTGCACGGGTGACGGAGGAGTTAGCAGCGAAGGGAGTTACGAAGGCAGACATTGAGTAGAAGTGACAGTGAAGAAGGACAATCTTACAATGTTTGAGGATTATATGGCAAAACAACTTAATGGTCATCCAGTCAGCATAATTGCATTCAATAATAGATTGGGGCTGATTAGTGGTATTATTATATTATAGGAGTACGAGGAAGGTTGTGGTGCCATTAAAAGTTTTTTTTTACTTTATTTTCACAGCGATTCGAGTTTTGTTGTTGCATGATGATTAATTATTTTTATGTCAGGAATTATTTTAATACCCTTTGTTCAATTTTTTCACTGAAGGAAAGTACATACTGTATCTTAATGTACTTTAGTTTGTTTTGTTTTGTTTTTTTGAAGTAAATAACCATATTTCTAAGCAAGACTTCATACAAAGTTTCTAATTATTAAGGACCAAGATCGGAAGAAACTTATAATTCACTCGATAAAAGGATGATACTTATTTTTCTAGGTATATAAATGTATATGTTTAGGTGTCCTTTGAAAATAAATGTTACCTTAAGAGCCCGAAAAAGGGCCGCTGCTTGTTAGTGGTATCTTTATGTTATAGCAGAAGGCTGTGGTGATGTTATTTTTTTCACAGCGATTTGTTTGTTTTGTTGTGTTCAGTGTGTCAGTATCAGGAGGGATTTATTGGAATCAGGGTGTCAGTATCAAGAGGATTTACTGGAATCAGGGTGTCAGTATCTGGAGGGATATACTGGTATCAGGAGGATTTACTGGAATCAGGGTGTCGGTATCAGGAGGGATTTACTGGAATCAAGGTGTCAGTATCTGGATGGATTTACTGGAATCAGGGTGTCAGTATCAGGAGGATTTACTGGAATCAGGGTGTCAGTATCAGGAGGGATTTACTGGAATCAGGGTGTCAGTATCAGGAGGATTTACTGGAATCAGGGTGTCAGTATCAGGAGGGATTTACTGGAATCAGGAGGATTTACTGGAATCAGGGTGTCAGTATCAGGAGGATTTACTGGAATCAGGGTGTCAGTATCAGGAGGGATATACTGGAATCTAGGTGTCAGTATCAGGAGGGATTTACTGGCATCTGGGTGTCGGTATCAGGAGGAATTTACTGGAATCTGGGTGTCGGTATCAGGAGGGATTTACTGGAATCACGGTGTCAGTATCTGGAGGGATTTACTGGAATCTGGGTGTCGGTATCAGGAGGGATTTACTGGAATCACGGTGTCAGTATCAGGAGGATTTACTGGAATCAGGGTGTCAGTATCAGGAGGGATTTACTGATATCAGGGTGTCAGTATCAGGAGGGATATACTGGTATCAGGATGTCAGTATCAGGAGGGATATACTGGAATCAGGGTGTCAGTATCTGGAGGATTTACTGATATCAGGGTGTCAGTATCAGGAGGGATTTACTGGAATCTGGGTATCAGTATCTGGAGGGATATACTGGAATCAGGGTGTCAGTATCAGGAGGGATTTACTGATATCAGGGTGTCAGTATCGGGAGGGATATACTGATATCAGGGTGTCAGTATCAGGAGGGATATACTGGTATCAGGATGTCAGTATCAGGAGGATTTACTGGAATCAGGGTGTCAGTATCTGGAGGATTTACTGATATCAGGGTGTCAGTATCAGGAGGGATTTACTGGAATCAGGGTGTCATTATCAGGAGGGATATACTGGTATCAGGATGTCAGTATCAGGAGGGATATACTGGAATCAGGGTGTCAGTATCGGGAGGTATATACTGGAATCAGGGTGTCAGTATCAGTATACATGATTATAGTACATCTGTTGCTTAGTGTATGATCTTCTGTTGTTTTGACACATTTTTTCAATGCCGTTTTCCTTAATCGAAATTAGTGTTAATATATCATACATGTAAATATTGATTTTAAAAATATGTATATAATGATCTCATTATTCAACACTATCAAAATTGTATATATTAATTGATGATGTGATACTTATCTGAATATTTCAATATCATTTGATTTTAGAATCCAAAATGTTTATATTTTAAACCCATCATGTATAAAATTAACATATTTTTATCTATGATTCTACTTCTGTGGATGAAGAAGAATGTTTGTATAAATATAAGTGTGTACCTTACGACATTTATAAAGTTTATCCTGCTTCTCAAGTGTTTGAAAGTCTTTAAATCTTGAAATTGGTACTCGATTCATATAGTGTTTTCTTCTGTTTCAATGTTTCTGAACGATTGCTGTTTATTAAGGTTTGTTTTTCTCACTTTCCTGGAGATAAAGATTATTCTGTGGGTTGACCTCGGTTACAATGAAATTAGATGAAATCATTCCAAGTGTGTTTAATTAATGCAATTTCAATGTCACAAGGGTGACATTTTTAAAACCTTTGAATTAAAGAATACTCTCATACCAATAGCCTGTAGAGATTGTGTCCTTCACGTTTGTTTAAATAACTGACATTGGAGGTAGCATGGTCACGGAGACCCATTGTGCTAAAATTGTCAAATTATTCTATAATGAATACCATATGAATGTACCAACAACACCTACCAGTGTGTAATTCATCTCTTATTCCTTGGTAGCGGTGTAAAATTATATAAAATTGTATGTATGCATGTATGTTGACAGGTTGCAAATGCAATAAAGTAATATTCTCTTTTAAATGTGTTTAAACAATGTGCAAACGTACTATTGAATATCCAATAGATAATCAGTTAATTTCCATGGTTGACCTGCTGTCATTAATAGTACTGGATGACAGACACGTGGGAGAATTTCGGCACTAGTGGATCGTCCTGGTTGGTAAGGTTACATATGTATGTCGGGTGTGGACACCTGGTGGGAGAGTTCGGCACCAGTAGATTGTCCTGGAGGGTAAGGTAATGTCGGGTGTAGACACCTGGTGGGAGAGTTCGGCACCAGTTGATTGTCCTGGAGGGTAAGGTAATGTCGGGTGTAGACACCTGGTGGGAGAATTCGGCACCAGTTGATTGTCCTGGAGGGTAAGGTAATGTCGGATGTAGACACCTGGTGGGAGAGTTCGGCACCAGTTGATTGTCCTGGAGGGTAAGGTAATGTCGGGTGTAGACACCTGGTGGGAGAGTTCGGCACCAGTTGATTGTCCTGGAGGGTAAGGTAATGTTGGGCGTAGACACCTGGTGGGAGAGTTCGGCACCAGTAGATTGTCCTGGTGGGTAAGGTAATGTCGGGTGTAGACACCTGGTGGGAGAGTTCGGCACCAGTAGATTGTCCTGGTGGGTAAGGTAATGTCGGGTGTAGCAGTCTAAGAGTTCGGCACCAGTTGATTGTCCTGGTGGGTAATGTCCGATGTAGACACCAGTAGGGAGAATTTGGCACCAGTGGATTGTCCTGGAGGTAAAAATGTTGTCAGATAAAGACAACGCTAGGTTTAATAGGACATGATTATAAAGGCTTACATGTGTGTTTGATGTCGGCAGTAAATCACATACAATTTCAATTGTGTTTTCCGTGTTTACAATATATGTTATAACTATGAGGAGTTTGTCCCGGAGGAGTTTGGGGAAGGGTACCTAAGTATAGTGTATCATGATATAGTGTATTTCAAACAGATTTTGAATTGTTGTCACTATATACAAGAAAGTTTGACCCATTTTTCATATTTCATACTGACACTTGCAATAATTTATCATTTCTAGCGTGGAAATATGATTTGCAGAATAAACAACCATCAGTATCCAAATGATAACTAAATTTACAAATAGAAATATCTTAACTAGGGAATTTGTTTTTAAATACATGTATGACAAATATGTGTGGTTAATAAGGTGAAGACAACTGAGCATTGTCATATTTTGTTTGTATGTATCTAACCAGTTTTCATAATCCAGTTGGTATCGACAGGTGAAAAGTCGGTTGAGATAATGATACTTTGTGAGATATGTATATACATACACTGCATTTTTTATAATTAATGAAGATGAATGATGTATTGTTTACATTGTAACACTTAATATGTAACTGTGTATTTTGTAATTTAGTTTGGTGATCATTCGGATTTCTATAGATACCTGTACAGTGTGTATTTATATGTACACACTTTATATGCTTTATTTATACAGCTGTCAAAATATTCCCATGACACTCATTTTAAGCTCGCTTGTTTTGAAAAAAAATATTGCTAAACTTTTTTACCATGGTTATTAAGCTCGAAGACACATAATAAATAATCCGCTAAAACTGACTGCAGGCCCCAAAATTCTGGCTTATTTTTGTGCTAAAACTATGCATAGTATATATTGCAGGCTCCAACATTCGAATGATTCGTCTATTCATAAAGTGATAAAACAGGTGACGGGCCTGTTTAAGCGGACTAAACAGTAGATAAACCCATAAAGGTATTGACAAAGTCCGGGTGTGTTCTCCATGGCACTTTCTCTATTGGCCCAATTTTTGGAGAACAAAAGAATGTGTTTATCTAGTAGAACAATGACAAACCAATAATAGTCGGGTTTCATATGAATTCACCTGTACTCATTTATCTGAGCTACCTGTATAAAGAGGAGAAAGATATACATTCATGTATCTCCTTGTTTTATGAAAAAATAAACATTAAAAAATGTATATTTACATTTACATCATTTAAGTTGTATTAATGAAATCAGTAAAATATACAACAGCTCTATATTAAATTATCAATTGTACATTTATGGCGGTCATCTTGAATTTCGGACCATCTCAGGATCATTTCAAGAATCTTTGAGCTGAATTTTCCTGGTGAGACTTCAGAAATTTAAATACCGGTAAGTGTTGTGCAGGAGATCATGATTGTCCTACCATGTTACAAAATTTTCCTCTGTGTATCTACATGTACCTGCTAAAAATACAATTTTTTTTTGTACTTAATGATAGGTTTTCTTGTATTGATTTTTTATTCTTTCTATTTGCTAAGCATGTAGATAAAATTTTGTTAGATATTTGCCCCAGTTATTGAGGAATTCCTTGGGCTTTCCCCTTTTGGTAACATCATTTAATTTTGATATATGTGAATTTTAAATATCATATTCAGATCAATATCTGTTAAGAATTAGCCTTACTACAATAAGCTTCTAGTGAAATTGTTGTATTTGGATAAGAATCTTTTCTTGTTCTGTGAGGGTTTATGATAGAGTAGAACATGTATGCTCATTAGATACATGTCTGTTCTTTAAGGGTACCTAATAAATGGATATTATAATGTATGATGTGTTATCAGAAAGCAAGTGAAATGAAATGCTCATGTTACTGACATTTCAGTAAATGTCAGTTTTGATTATTATGAAGCAAAAAAAAATCAGTTGGTTTTGGTACTCGAATAATAAACAAAGGTACTAAATACCATATAGATATCAACATCATTCATGTAAGGAGATGAAACTTTAATGCTAATAAAGATGTGTTTTGGGAGAAAAAATGTATATGCTGTTATTATTTCCAGTTAGTAACAAAGGCGGGGTTTCAAAATGGCCTAAGAACCAGATACAGTATATTGTATGTGGTATTGGTAGCCTCCGTAGATCTACGTTTAAAAATAGCCATTTAATTCCAAACATGTACAAAGGGAAGAATATAGCGCCCTTTTTGTGCCAAAATGTAAAAAAAAATATATGGGATTTTGGGTCAAAGGCTATATGGTGTCAGTGGACACAACGGTCAATTTATGCCTAGAACCCTTGACTAGTGGATGTGATCTGGCTACCAAAACACCCTAAGAGGACTGGCTGTGCAATTCATTAACAATGTAATTTATTTGTTTTCTCTTTATAACTGACTACAACAGTAAAATCTTAATAACATATATGGTTTTAGTACCAGTATATATTTAATAGAATTTTGTAATTTTCTGGATGCAATTAAATATAATTACCTTCTTGTGACTATATAACTGTTAGTGATTATCTCCCTTCTCACAGTTCATTATATCACAGATCTCTGATTAAATATACAATAGATATATAAATTCTGTTAAATCTATGTAGCATAAACAAACATAATTTTTTTATTTATTTTTTTCTGTTTTCATACTTGAAATTTGTTTGGTACAATTGTATATAATGTACACATGGAGGAGACCGGTAATACCATCTATACCTATCCTTTGTTTTTGTATTACATGTAACTACTGTTTTTCTATTGTTCTGTATTACCTAAATCTTTGTAAGTATAAATGTGTATGAATGTGATAGATATATAACTTGCCTTAAATCCTATGTTAATACCAACTTAATGTTTTATATGTTTGTAATCGAAATACTACTTATTATGTCAGGTAACATACATATCAACCCAGGTCCATCTTCAACCTCTTCTGAACCAAAATACTACTACTGCGATTTGTCAATATTACATTTAAATGTTAGATCTCTTCGGAATAAAATTGATCTGATTGATAGTGAATTCTATGATAATGATATTTTATGTCTAATACTGAGACCCATCTCAACCCCGATATATCTGATATTGATTTGCAAATAAATTCCCATCTTAACCTATATCGTAGAGACAGACAGACACATCAAGGTGGTGGCATTTTGATTTATACTAAAAATAATCTTCTTATTAATCGTAGAAACGATCTAGAAACTGAAAATATTGAGCATGTAATTTTAGAAATCAACATGCACTTCAAACAAAAAATATTTCTTTGCTGCTTGTACAGACCTCCGAATACAACAGTAGACTATTGGAACAAACTTGACAATATATTAGATAATCTCACCAATACTAATCATAACTTTATTATTACTGGTGATATTAATGTTGATCTGTTAACAATGAAATCTTCTTCTCATCTTTCTAAACTCCTAACTAAATATCAACTAAGAAACCTCATACAAACTCCAACACGAATTACAGATACTACTGCTACATTGATAGATGTTTTTATAACCAACAATGTAAATATCTTTAATTCAACACAGGTACTTTCTCCTCTTTGCAGTGATCACTCCCATTTTAGCTAATATTTGTTTTAAAACTTAAAAAAAACTATCTTCAATTTTAATGAAGCTAAATGGGAGGATATTAATAACGAATTATTAAATGTTGCTTGGGATCATATTTTTAATGCTAATAATAATATAAATGATTTATATTCATTTGTCTTAGAAAAAATAAACACTGCTACTAACACACATATACCACATAAAACAGTTACTGTACATCCTGATGACAAACCATGGATGACGGGTGAGATTAGACATAAATTAAGACAAAAAAAATAGGTTAAATAGAAATGCTAAAGAAAAAAATAGGGAACAAGATTGGGCTAAATTTAGAAGTTTTCGGAATGACACCATTGATTTAATTAGGCAAGGTAAGGATAGTTATATGACAAAATTACAGAATTCTCTTGTTGACAAATCCATTAACCCTAGGAAATGGTGTCAAATTAAATAGCTAAGTCCTTGGGCAAAATTACTAATAACAGCACTCCATCCTTTCCTCTGAAAAATAACAATGAAATTCTTATTCATCAACACGATAAAGCTGAAGCATTAAACTACTACTTTACTAACATTGCTTCTGATAGTGTAGACACTAACCTACCTGAGTTACCTCCCCTGACCGATTTTGAACTTTCTGATATTTATATAACTGATCAAGATATTGTTGACCAACTACATATTCTTAATAAAAACAAACCAGCTGGACCTGATAGTATCTTACCATTTATTTTAAAACATATTTCGCCATCATTAGTTTATCCACGGAAACTATTGTTCAATAAAACATTATCTAGTGGTGAAATTCCAGATATTTTAAAAGTCGCCAATGTTACTGCACTCGAGATCTATAAAGGAAAGGGTGAAGTCAGTGATCTTAATAATTATAGACCCATTGCTGTTACATCTGTCTTTATTAAAATGTTGGAAAAGATTATTTTTAAATATACTTATAATTATATTTCTAGTCATAATATGTTAAGTGAACACCAGTCAGGTTTTCGACCCACTGACTCAACAGTAAATCAATTAACTGATATTTATAATACTATAAGTAATAATTTAGACCAAGGTAAAGACTTGCGCTTTGTTTTCTGTGATATAAGTAAAGCTTTTGATAGAGTATGGCATTCAGGTCTCTTACACAAATTAAAAACATATGGAATTAAAGGTAAATTATTTGATTGGTTCAAAGCTTATCTATCTGACAGAAAACAAAGGGTTGTCTTTGAAGGTTATAAATCAAGCACTAGACTTATATCTGCAGGGGTCCCTCAAGGATCTGTCCTTGGTCCCTTTCTATTTCTTCTGTTCATTAATGACATCACCAATAATATAACTTCTAATATAAAACTCTTTGCTGATGACACCTCCCTCTATGTAATAGTACACAATAATAATGACCTAGATACACCTACTAAAATGATAAATGATGATCTAGCTTCAATTTCTGAATGGGCTGATCAATGGCAAATTCTCTTTAATCCTAATAAAACAATGGCTATGAATTTCACTCGTAGGCTGAATATTATTCATCCTCATCTTCTATTTAACAATAATCGTATTGCACAGCATGAATATCACAATCATCTAGGCCTAACATTTAATAGTAAAGGAACATGGATGGAACATATCTCAAATATTTATCATAAAGCTAACTCTAGACTAAGTATACTTCGTGTTGTAAAAAATTCAGTTGATAGGAAAACATTAAAAACTTTGTATACTTCATATATTAGACCAGTATTGGAATATGCTGATGTTGTGTGGGACAACTGTACCAAAACTGAATCTGACCTTCTCGAATCTGTCCAACTTGAAGCTACATGTATGCGTATAATAACGGGTCTCCGAAGAGGTACTCCTCACCACATTTTATATACTGAAACTCAACTAGAGTCATTAAGCTCAAGAAGACAAAATCATAAACTAATACTAATGTTTAAAATTATCAATAATTACACTCCAACTTATCTATTCAATATCATACAGCCATTTTTAATTGTAAACAATGTCTATACCTTCAGAAATAATAGAGTCTTCAATATACCACAATTACGAACTACTAGCTATATGAAAAGTTTCTTTCCTTCAACAATGACTTTGTGGAATGCACTTGACAGTACCATAAGAGAATCTTCTTCAGTTTCTTCTTTTAAACGTAGTATAAAATCAACTATTAATTTGCCTGTTTCTGAAATTTTCATCAATTCTCTTCCGAGGAAACTTAACATAATTTGATGTCAACTAAGGAATTTCAAAAGTAACTTAAATAGTGATAGGTTCCAATATCACCTGGTTGATAACCCTTCCTGTGCGTGTGGTGCACCTAGAGAGGATATTGTACATTTTTTCTTTCAATGTCCCCTATATTCCAACTTCAGACACCATATTACATCCATTTATAATTTATTAGGTTATATAGATCTCCATTGTTTATTATATGGTATCCTCAATGCATCTGATCATTTGAATAATTTTATACTTAATCATGTTAACCTATATATTAAATCATCTAAACGTTTCTCTATGTAACATGATGTTGGTAGTAAACATACAATGATATACAGATATATAGCAAGTTTTGTTTTTGTATATTGTAACAACATTCTAGTATGAATGTGTGAATGAATGTGTGAGTGAATCCTTGTTAATTATTAGCCCACCATCATCAGATGGTGGGCTATTCAAATCGCCCTGCGTCCGTGGTCCGTCGTCCGTCCGTCTGTCCGTCCGTCCGTCCCTCCGTCCCTCCGTCCCCCCGTCCCTCCGTCCGTCCGTAAACAATTCTTGTTATCGCTATTTCTCGGAAAGTACTGAAGGGATCTTTCTCAAATTTCATATGTAGGTTCCCCTTGGTACCTAGTTATGCATATTGCATTTTGAGACCAATCGGAAAACAACATGGCCGACAGGCAGCCATCTTGGATTTTGACAATTGAAGTTTGTTATCGCTAATTCTCAGAAATAACTGAAGGGATCTTTCCCAAATTTCAAATGTAGGTTCCTCTTGGTGCCTAGTTATGCATATTGCATTTTGAGACCAATCGGAAAACAACATGGCTGACAGGCAGCCATCTTGGATTTTGACAATTGAAGTTTGTTATCGCTATTCCTCAGAAAGTACTGAAGGGATCTTTCTCAAATTTCATATTTAGGTTCCCCTTGATGCTTAGTTATGCATATTGCATTTTGAGACTTATCGGAAAACAACATGGCCGACAGGCAGCCATCTTGGATTTCGACAATTGAAATTTGTTATTGCTATTTCTAAGAAACTAATGAAGGGATCTTACTGAAATTTCATATGTAGGTTTCCCGTGGTGATTAGTTATGCATATTGCATTTTGAGACCAATCAGAAAACAACATGGCCGACAGGCAGCCATCTTGGATTTTGACAATTGAAGTTTGTTATCGCTATTTCTGAGAAAGTACTGAAGGGATCTTTCCCAAATTTCATATGTAGGTTCCCCTCAGTGCTTAGTTATGCATATTGCATTTTTAGACTGATCGGAAAACAACATGGCTGACGGGCAGCCATCTTGGATTTCGACAATTGAAATTTGTTATCGCTATTTCTAAGAAACTAATGAAGGGATATTCCTGAAATTTCATATGTAGGTTCCCCCTGGTGCCTAGTTATGGATATTGCATTTTGAGACCAATCGGAAAACAACATGGCCGACAGGTAGCCATCTTGGATTTTGACAATTGAAGTTTGTTATCGCTATTCCTCAGAAAGTACTGAAGGGATCTTTCTCAAATTTCATAAGTAGGGTTCCTCTTGGTGCCTATTTATGCATATTGCATTTTGAGACCAATCAGAAAACAATATGGCCGACAGGCAGCCATCTTGGATTTTGACAATTGAAGTTTGTTATCGCTATTTCTCAGAAACAAATGAAGGGATCTTTCTCAAATTTCATACACAGGTTCCCCTCGGTGCCTAGTTATGCATATTGCATTTTGAGACTAATCGGAAAACAACATGGCTGACAGGCAGCCATCTTGGATTTTGACAATTGAAGTTTGTTATCGCTATTTCTCAGAAAGTACTGAAGAGATCTTTCTCAAATTTCATATGTAGGTTCCCCTCAGTGCCTAGTTTTGCATATTGGGACCAATCCAAAAACAACATGGTCGACAGACAGCCATTATCGCTAAATCTTAAATTTTATATATAGGTTCCCCTTGTTTGAAAAGTACTAGCTATAGAGGGCTGTTTCTGAATTTACACAGATTAGTAAGACTTAGAGGAAGGAAAAAGTAGAGAAAAGATCAATCTGACATGGAACCTATGAAGATCATTCAATGGTGGGCGCCAAGATCCCTCTGGGATCTCTTGTTTTATTACATACAAGTCATCATTTATAGGCCTGACAGAAAGATGCTGTGCTTTTACTTCACTAAAGAATAATGGTACTTTTATGAATCTTAGCAATGCCATTGGACTATTTAGTTAATTATACCTTCTATTTATGTATTGGAATGACGTATGTGGTTCCTCTCACTGTCTTACTCTTGTTTAAATACATTTACCTTCAATTCTTTATAATTATACTTTAGCATCAAAAGAGGGAGTGTAACATCTTTCTGTCGGGTCTAACCTGAAGTTTTTTTTCTGGAAGAAGACTTATATAGGCTTGGCCTGTTGTCTGATTCTTTTATCAATGCTGTATTTGCATGCATAAATATTTGTATGTATTATATATGTATTGTTAATAAAATATTTTGAAATGAAATGGGATTTTGGGGCAAATGCTACAAACAAACAAATTTTTTTTTTTTTGTTGAGAAAATTAAATATAAACATGTTGACGTGTCAGATATCATATATGTATATGCAAAGCAAGAAGTTACAATTTTGAATACATAAGAAACAAGAGATTAAAAAAATGTGATGGATATTGAACAAAAACATACTCTTTTTACATTAAGCGAAATTTTCTGAAAGTCAAAAATACAGTCCATTCGTAAATATGTGCTTAAAAACATCCCAAAAAAGTATAAAAAACATAGTCCAAACATATTAATTAGGAGTTTTGTGCAAAGTAATTAAAATTGATTGACAATATTGCTATGTTGACAATATTGCTATGTAACTTTTAAAGATAAACGACCATAGGAAACAAGAGATCCCAGAGGGATCTTGGCGCCCACCATTGAATGATCTTTATAGGTTCCATGACAGATTGATCTTTTCCCTACTTTTTCCCTTCCTCTAAGTCTTACTTATCTGTGTAAATTCAGAAACAGCCCTCTAGTACTTTTCAAACAAGGGGAACCTATATACAGAATTTAAGATTTAGCTATAATGGCTGTCTGTCGGCCATGTTGTTTTCCTATTGGTCCCAACATGCAAAATTGGGCACTGAGGGGAACCTACATATGAAATTTGAAAAAGATCCCTTCAGTACTTTCACAGAAATAGCGATAACAAACTTCAATTGTCAAAATCCGAAATGGCTGCCTGTCGGCCATGTTGTTTTCTGATTAGTCTCAAAATGCAATATGCATAACTAGGCACCGACGGGAACATGCATATGAAATTTTAGAAAGATCCCTTCATTACTTTCTGAGAAATAGCGATAACAAACTTCAATTGTCAAAATCCAAGATGGCTGCCTGTCAGCCATGTTGTTTTCTGATTGGTCTCAAAATGCAATATGCATAACTAGGCACTGAGGGGAACCTGCATATGAAATTTCAGAAAGATCCCTTCATTACTTTCTGAGAAATAGCGATAACAAATTTTAATTGTCAAAATCCAAGATGGCTGCCTGTCAGCAATGTTGTTTTCCTATTGGTCTCAAAATGCAATAGGCATAAGTAGGCATCAAGGGGAACCTACATATGAAATTTGAGAAAGATCCCTTCATTACTTTCACAGAAATAGCGATAACAAACTTTAATTGTCAGAATCCAAGATGGCTGCCTGTCAGCCATGTTGTTTTCTGATTAGTCTCAAAATGCAATATGCATAACCAGGCACAAAGAGGAACCTGCATATGAAATTTGAGAAAGATCCCTTCAGTACTTTCACAGAAATAGCGATAACAAACTTCAATTGTCAAAATCCAAGATGGCTGCCTGTCGGCCATTTTGTTTTCCGATTGGTCCCAAAATGAAATATGCATAACTAGGCACCAAAGGGAACCTACATATGAAATTTGAGAAATATCCCTTCAATACTTTCTCAGAAATAGAGATAACAAACTTCAATTGTCAAAATCCAAGATGGCTGCCTGTCGGCCATGTTGTTTTCTGATCGGTCCCAAAATGCAATATGCATAACTAGGCACCAAGGGGAACCTACATATAAAATTTGAGAAAGATCCCTTCAATACTTTCTCAGAAATAGAGATAACAAACTTCAAATGACAAAATCCAAGATGGCTGCCTGTCGGCCATGTTGTTTTCCGATTGGTCCCAAAATGCAATATGCACAACTAGGCACCAAGGGGAACCTACATATGAAATTTGAGAAAGATCCCTTCAATACTTTTTCAGAAATAGAGATAACAAACTTCAATTGTCAAAATCTAAGATGGCTGCCTGTCGGCCATGTTGTTTTCCGATCGGTCCCAAAATGCAATATGCACAACTAGGCACCAAGGGGAACCTACATATGAAATTTGAGAAAGATCCCATCAGCACTTTCTCAGAAATAGCGATAACAAGAATTGTTTACGGACGGACGGACGGACGGACGGACGGACGACGGACCACGGACGCAGGGCGATTTGAATAGCCCACCATCTGATGATGGTGGGCTAAAAATCTGTTTTGCATGGAAATATTGTAAAGTGAACCGAAATATTTTTTAGCTCACCTGCCCAAAGGGCTAGGGAGCTTATGCCGTGGTGCGGCATCCGTCATCCGGCGTCAACTTTTTCATTTAAACAACTTCTTCTCAATAACCAAGAGGCCCAGGGACTTGATATTGGGCCTGTAGCATGCTGGGATGAAGGGCTACCAAGTTTGTTTAAATAAATGACCTTGACCTTCATTTATGGTCACATGGGTCAAATAGGCTATAATCTTAAAAAAGACTTCTTCTCAATAACCAAGAGACCAAGGGACTTGATATTGGGCCTGTAGCATGCTGGGGTGAAGGGATACCAAGTTTGTTCAAATAAATGACCTTGACCTTCATTCAAGGTCACATGGGTCAAATAAGCTATAATATTAAAACGACTTCTTCTCAATAACCAAGATGCCCAGGGACTTGATATTGGACCTGTAGAATGCTGGGGTCAAGGGCTACCAAGTTTGTTCAAATAAATGACCTTGACCTTCATTCAAGGTCACATGGGTCAAATAGGCTATAATCTTAAAAAGATTTCTTCTCAATAACCAAGAGACCAAGGGACTTGATATTGGGCCTGTAGCATGCTGGGGTGAAGGGCTACCAAGTTTGTTCAAATAAATGACCTTGACCTTCATTCAAGGTCACATGGGTCAAATAGGCTATAATCTTAAAACGACTTCTTCTCAATAACCAATAGACACAGGGACTTTATATTGGGCTTGTAGCGTGCTGGGGTGAAGGGCTACCAAGTTTGTGAAAATAAATGACATGGGTCAAATAGGCTAAAATCTTAAAACGACTTCTCAATAACCAAGAGGCCCAGGGACTTGATATTGGGCCTGTAGCATGCTGGGGTGAAGGGTTATCAAGTTTGTTCAAATAAATGACTTTGACCTTTATTCAAGGTCACATGGGTCAAATAGGCTATAATCTTAAAAAGACTTCTTCTCAATAACCAATAGACACAGGGACTTTATATTGGGCCTGTAGCATGCTGGGGTGAAGGGCTACCAAGTTTGTTCACATAAATGACCTTGACCTTCATTCAAGGTCACATGGGTCAAATAGGCTAAAATCTTCAAACAACTTCTTCTCAAACACAAAGAGGCCCAGGTACTTAATGTTGGGCCTGTCTGTAGCATGCTTGGTTATAGGGCTACCAAGTTTGTTCAAATGAATGACATTGACCTATATTCAAGGTCACAGTGGTGAAATATTTTTTAATTTTGCGATAGCCAAGAGTCACCAAGACCTGATATTAGGCCAATAGTATGCTGTAATGAAGGACAAGAAAATGTATTGACATGAATAAACCTAGCTTACTCTGATATTTAAATAAAGTGTTTATCAGTATAGCATCTGTGAGCGATACAGGCCCATTGGGCCTCTTGTTTATACTTGAATTCGTCAGTACACAGGGACTGACACATACACTAATAACCAACTAAAGCAAAATTTCCACTTTCAAAAAACCCATCGCCGCCATGTTCCCTGACAACCACAAATATGAAATGTTCTTAAAACTGCTGAATAAATTTACTGACAAAAACGCTACATGATACATTTATGTTGGTTTATACATTCAACCACCTTATCTGGAATCCAGTATGGCTTCCTCGTCCTAAAATTCGATTGGCCATGTCAGTGTTTGGTCTACATCGTAGTTCTAATTGTCCAAGTCGACCATACCTAATTCCTGGAAGATGACTGTTGGTAGCGATATCTACATTGCTTGAGGTTTGTCTTAATCCTTTGACTTTTGGATGCAAAGGCTGGCTGGTTTCCAAATGCATGTAGTATCCTACAGTAAATAGTATATGATACTGGCTACGTGGGCACATACCCCTGGGTGCTCTGTCCGGTAGGACACTGGCAGTAATAATCCTTTATGGGATTAATGTCGTCGGAGCTGACATGCTGGATCAAAGCATTGTACTTTACCCTCCTCTTATGCCTCGAGTGGATCTGACATCGTTCAATGTCCCACGAGTGCCGATAGATCAAGATCTCATAGTCCCTATCATCACCGAGGTGCTCACCGATGTAGCCAGCTGCCAGTGATGTTTGGTATGTACTACAGGAGATTGTCCGAAAGTATTCCATGTCTAATTTCAGAAAGTCACAATTATCCGCATTTGCATCTAGTTTGACAAATAGTTACTTGGCCTTTCTAGTACGATCTGGCTCATTTTTCACACGCTGAGCTAAGGTGTGAACACTGAGGCGCTTTAACTTTGTCAGCCATTCCTTTCCGTCTCGCTCTGGTGTTCATACATTTATGGGTCCTCCGATTCCATTCAGAGATGTTGTTACTAACCTAACGAGTGCCTCGATGACATCAATGAAATAGATAAAGACCAGTTGTGTTTTAAAAATTTGAAAAATAGCCATTGTTTGAAGCGTCCGTGATATGACTCCCCTACCCATCTAGATTTACAGTTGTGTTAGCTTGCAGGTCGCCATGTTGAGTCTGCCCAGGGTTTTGATAAGACTCCATCTTTACTGTCAAACCATGTGATTTATAATCTGGTAAACCATCCCTATACCCTCGATTAATACTGACATTGTTATTTTTCTCCAGCCAGGAGAGACTATCCATGATGGCTTTTGTAATCTTCACATCATTATCGCTTCCAGGAAAGGGTCCTACTGTGTCAAGAAGGTAACCATCAGGCAGTGCCATGCTCATGAACTTCAAATACTTCCGATTCCTCTGGCCATAGTAGGAGATTCTAAGCAGCTTTTTGATCTGAACTCTTAGGAATATCGATATATGGACCGTCAAGTATGACAATCGCTCGCTTGCCAAGTTTGCTTCGGAGAACATTGTGATGTGAATGTTTTCTTTGCAAGATGTTCACGCCCAAAGAACAACGAAACTATAGCTAAGTGTAATGCATTTACTGTGGAATGAAATATCTTCGAAACTGACATGTTTAAAAGAGTTGAGCACTGTTTACATGATATGTCCGTCTTTTCTTTTACCCAGAACAACAGTAGTGCATCCTCGTGGTTCCAAGTATAAAAACCAGTGTCAGTAGAGGACGAACAGTGTGAAATAATTTCTAGAAACTGTGTTCTTGCCAAACCTGTCCAGGCTTTATAATCTGCATCATCCAGAGAGGAGAAACGCAGACTATAGGAAGAGTACTACTTTCTTGTGTTTCTAGCAGATTTCTTGGTTTTAATGTCTCTTCTAAAGACAACTTTACAACACGCACCTACACACCTATTTCTCATTGCGATAACGGTACTGTATTAGGTGTTTAAAGACTCCGTCAAACACGTTTTATAAATAGGGTAGAAGCGCTTTAATAATATAATATTTCCAATCATGGACAGAGAAGGTACATTTCATTATGAATAAAAGGTAAAAAGTAATGGCAAAAGAACAATGAGATTGGCGTATATGGGATATACATAAATGTATTGTTGTAAGATTTGTTTCATCACTATCGGTCATGTAATACAGCGTATCTAATGTCCTTATTATAATTAACAGCGATGGTCAAGAAATAATCGTGAAAAACTCAAAATGGAACATACACATCTAAGGAGAAAGGGGAACCTACAGGTGAAATTTGAGAAAGTTCCATGAAGAACCTTTTTGAGAAATAGCGATAACCAACTGTCAAATTATAAATAAACTGCTGTGCCATCTTGTTTTCCAACCAGTCTCATTATGGAACATGCACATATAGGGACCATGAGGAACCTAAATATGAAAATTGCTGTCTGAGAAATAGCGATAATAATCATTGTTAAAGGCTAGACGTCCGCATGCCAAACGAAGAGAGATCTGAATAACCCACTATCTGATGGCGTTGATCAGATGGTGGGCTATAAAAGTCACAATACTTTCCGAACTTATCTTTGATTATCGATGGAGGCAATCATGTTGCTCCGTCATTGCTATGGTTTTAAATATCAATGGCGTATCACATTTTGTAGTCATGCCATATAACGGCTAATTCTGAAAGCCGCCCATACCTCCGGAGACTTCGAGAACAAATACTGGTATATATATAAATATGAAACAACTATATTATAGTCATTGGTCACAGAACATAAAGCATAAGTTTACCAAAGACAAAGTTACCGTCCGATCTCAATGTAATGTTGTAACCAGATAGTATTCGTGGTCAAGACTCGGTTTAACCTTTTTTCTCTCCACGATCGTAAACAACTGAGTCATTTTATTGATGAATATTCCAATGCCAAGTAAACAACTTCATTCCGAAGTTATGTCATTGTACAAATGGAAAAGGACGTAAAAAATGTATCGACGCAGCACCTCTTCACATGTTGCCTTTCGTTTCCCATCTTTGCTTTTCTTGAAACCTGCAGTGAGATAGACAAAAAAACTACAAATCAAGTCGGGCAGTCACGTCATCGACGAAATCTATAAACATTGTACAATCATCATCGAAGAGGACAAACAAATACTCGAGTCAAAACAATTAAACTTTAGATCGAGATCGACGAACAAATACACGTGTAAAATCAAGGCTTATTGACGTCGGTTGATCGTTAAAACAATATATTAGATCTAGATCTATTGAGCTATTAAAACCAACACGGTCCAGCATTGCAGCTATCAACAAGGTTAACAATGGAAAGACATCTAAATATACACATCATAACGTCGGTCATTGTAAAGACACCATTAAAATCATCATTACCACCAGGTGGAACAATATATTCCGTCACATGCCAATAAGAAATACAACATGGTGTCAATTGAATACAAATATTGAAATGCAAGATGAATTGTTTAATCAAAATGCCGTTCAGTGAAACAAGAACTATATGCATTGTTTCAAAGAGATCGATAGAAAAAATGGTTTCTGTTGAAATAGAAAGCAGTTGAATGATTAAATATGTTGTATAGCCATCAAATAGGTCCACAAACATTTTAAACCCATCGTGAGGTCGACAAACATTGTAAAGCCATCAAAGAGGTCGACAAACATTGCAAATCCATCAAAGAGGTCGACAAACATTGTAAAGCCATCAAAGAGGTCGACAAACATTGTAAAGCCATCAAAGAGGTCGACAAACATTGTAAAGCCATCAAAGAGGTCGACAAACATTGTAAATCCATCGGGAGGTCGACAAACATTGTAAATCCATCGTGAGGTCGACAAACATTGTAAAGCCATCAAAGAGGTCGACAAACATTGTAAAGCCATCGGGAGGTCGACAAACAATGTAAGGTCATCAAAGAGGTCGACAAACAATGTAAGGCCATCAAAGAGGTCGACAAACAATGTAAGGTCATCAAAGGGTCAACAAACAATGTAAATCCATCAAAGAGGTCAACAAACAATGTAAGGTCATCAAAGGGGTCAACAAACAATGTAAGGTCATCAAAGAGGTCGACAAACAATGTAAGGTCATCAAAGGGGTCAACAAACAATGTAAGGTCATCAAAGGGGTTAACAAACAATGTAAGGTCATCAAAGGGGTCAACAAACAATGTAAATCCATCAAAGAGGTCGACAAACATTGTAAGGTCATCAAAGAGGTCGACAAACATTGTAAATCCATCAAAGAGGTCGACAAACAATGTAAATCCATCAAAGAGGTCAACAAACAGTGTAAGGCCATCAAAGAGGTCGACAAACATTGTAAATCCATCAAAGAGGTCAACAAACAGTGTAAGGCCATCAAAGAGATCGACAAACATTGTAAATCCATCAAAGAGGTCGACAAACATTGTAAATCCATCAAAGAGGTCGACAAACAATGTAAGGTCATCAAAGAGGTCGACAAACAACGTAAATCAATCAAAGAGGTCAACAAACAATGTAAGGTCATCAAAGAGGTCGACAAACATTGTAAATCCATCAGAGAGGTCAACAAACATTGTAAATCCATCAAAGAGGTCGACAAACAACGTAAAGCCATCAAAGAGGTCGACAAACAACGTAAATCCATCAAAGAGGTCAACAAACATTGTAAGGTCATCAAAGAGGTCGACAAACAATGTAATGCCATCAAAGAGGTCAACAAACAATGTAAGGTCATCAAAGGGGTCAACAAAAAATGTAGGGTCATCAAAGGGGTCAACAAACAATGTAAGGTCATCAAAGAGGTCGACAAACAATGTAAGGCCATCAAAGAGGTTAACAAACAATGTAAGGTCATCAAAGAGGTCGACAAACAATGTAAATCCATCCAAGAGGTCGGCAAACAATGTAAGGTCATCAAAGAGGTAGACAAACATTGTAAGGCCATCAAAGAGGTCGACAAACAATGTAAGGTCATCAAAGAGGTCGACAAACAATGTAAGGTCATCAAAGAGGTCGACAAACAATGTAAGGTCATCAAAGAGGTCGACAAACAATGTAAGGCCATCAAAGAGGTCGACAAACAATGTAAGGTCATCAAAGAGGTCAACAAACAATGTAAGGTCATCAAAGAGGTCAACAAACAATGTAAGTTCATCAAAGAGGTCAACAAACATTCAAATCCATCAAAGAGGTCGATAAACAATGTAAAGCCACCCAAGCGGTTGACAAACATTCTAAAACTTTCAAAAAGTTCAACAAACATCATAGCGCCCATGATTATAAAGGCACCAAACAGGTTGACAAAATGTTCATTTACACCATTACAAGAGTGTCCGTCCGTGGTTCTATACTAAAATATAGGCAGTATTACACGTTATGTTCAAAACATATTTAGAAGACTTCCATCTCCTTTTCCCATACTTACCCCCAATGAAGACTTTTCTTCTTTTTTGACTGTTTGAATTCTTCTTGTTCCTTAAATATATATGATACAATGAATAATACATTCACAATCCCAACAAAATCGTAGCTGTTGACCGTTGTCATTATTAAAAATGGCGCCTTCAATGTATCGATGATAGAGAAAAAATTACCAACACATGGAGCTACGGAAGATTCAGTATTTCTAAAGACAGTTTATTTACTTACCTTTCTTTTTTCAACAAATCTGTGAGCGTCAAAGGCTTTGGCCACTTTCGTTCCAAACTGCAAAATGACAACACAGGGAGACGTAATTAACGGTTAGGAAAATATTGGACACGTTGGTATAACTATCGGCACGAAAGCGAAAGGTCGTTTGTTGGATCATACATGTACATTGTATGAGGTCGAGTATCTTGGGGCACCAATTGAAAAGAATATTAACTTCGAATAATTGTAACTAATCACTTACGGAAGTTGAATGTTTACGTGGATATTAAAGTAGTATGGTACATGTATCTGGTAGTGAAGTGTATGCCAACAATATGAATTTTAATATCTTCAGACACGTGTTATCGCATCAAGTCCAGTAAAAGTTATAAGATTAAATTTGTACTGTGTACGACCACAGAACTCAGCACTAATTCCCAGCCCACGGTTCATTTATAAGTATTATAGTATTAAGGGTACTGTAGAGAAAACCGGACAAGACTTTTTTCAAATTGTAACTTTGACATAATACGGGCCGTGAATCCCACTTTATTATACATCAACACAAAGAGAAATGTCTTTCCCGCGAGTGTTCATACAAAGTAATTGGCAAGCTTTTTGTATTTGTATTATATCGCCTAGCTTAAGGTTCGCTGTATGCTGTATCATTACTGGATGTCGGGAGAGGGCGTTTCAAAAGTTCTCCGAAACTTGTCCGATCCCTCTGTTTCTTGATAGAAAACATATGTTTACGCTAAGACACAAGTAGTGGTGGAAAGCACAGAGGACAGAAATTAAAGGAAACGAAGACAGAAAAAAAGGAAACGACAACACTACAAACGTCGACAAGGGGGCAGCAGACTTATAATGGTCTCTCTCTAATGGCTCTCAAAGTAGGGGTAAGAAAAAACCTGACTCTACTAGGGCGAAGGTGATGTTTAGCACTCATATCTTAAGAAGATTAAAAACTCATGTTTAAGTTATCAAATGGTTCGTTCATGTGTATTTTATGACAATAATTATAGAACAATCACATAAACCTTGTCACATAACTTATTTTCAGCTGCTTTTTTTCATTTTATGATAGTCACCAAGGAATGATTTTATTTAGTGAAGCACTTTGGTGTATTAGGACTTCGCCGATGACTTGTTGCTTTGGACCTCGCACTGGAAATATGTCTAGATATTACTATGATAGACCAAATACATTTAAATTTCATACATTATTCAATTACGTAACTCAAAATTTCATTGACTAAATTTATTATTGATATAAATGAAATAATTCACAATACTGATGTCCATCCTGTTTTACTATGTATCATTTTGATCCATTTGTTAATGTTCATATTTTCTGCAGTATACTGTTTATGAGAATAAATAATTTTAACCTGCAACTGCCACCGCATTGTCGGGATACACCCACCGTATATATTTTTGCTGTATACGGCAGTGACGGAAAAACAGCTGTATTTTGGAATCTTAGCACGTGCGTCAATTCGACTGACCTACTTCAGAGTGAAGAACGTTTAAAAGGCGAACATATTTCTGTCATTTTTGACACCGTTTCACTTCAAAATGATTATTTTTGATGATTATTTTTTTATTGTTGCAGGATAAATAGAAAACATGGTCAGTATCTTAAAATATAAGCTGTGTTTTTGGCTCGGGACAGAAAGACAAAAGTGGCTCGCCAAGGCTCGCCACTTTTGTCTTTCTTTACCCTCGCCAAAATACAGCTTATATTTTAAGACACTGATCATGTATTCTCTATGTCATTGTCGTTGACAATTTATAAGTGTCTATAGATGAGTCTCTTGTTTCGTGTTGACACACGGTCTTGGAATCTCTATTGTGATCAAATTGCTCAGGCTAAGAAAAACATCCATCTATATGCGTAATAAAGTAATTATACGGATGGTACAAAAAGACGGGGATTATATTATACGATTAACATTCCACATCATCTCTTAATCTAAAGCAGTTTTGGGTCGAAAAGCAAATTGAATGCACTGTTAAGTTAATGCGTTTTAAAGCTTTAAAGAAATTTATTAAAAATAGACTTACATGCTACCTTTTATCTTAGTTTGTATTCTTTAGCTAACAAAACACATCGAGAATTTTGTGTTGACGCAGTCTCGCTGCAGTGCTGGCATATTTCTGTACTCGACCACCGAACCGGTTCAACCAAGAAAATTGAAGCACGCCACAAAAAAAGCGTTTGATCAACATCGACGATGGAAATCCCCTAAACTATTTATAGAACACGTACACTGTCGGTGTGCTATTTGATACTGGAGTAACATTACTGACGTGCTCACATGTACACTCAACAGGCTGTAAACATCAACAAGTACAGACTGCGTTAACATTAATACATGTGCACATCACACAATGTAAGAAGGATGTAAAGCTTACAAGGAAGTGGAAGTTAATCCTCACTACAGTACTGACTCAGGTTGGTATTTTTCTGTCAGGAATTGTTCATCCGTCGTCCAAGGGACGTTATGGACAATATAATGTATTGTATGTACAATTGTACGTCCCTAGTAATAATTTACAATGTAAGTCCATGTACATGTAATTATGTATAAAATATATATAAATTATATATTATATATAAAGTTCATCCCTGGTAAAAGTACGTCCCTTGTAATTATGTACAATATATGTAGATTTTATACGTCCTTGGTAATAATACATAGTGCACGTGTATGTCCATGGTAATTATGCACAATGTAATTATAATAAGTACGTCCCTGGTAATAATGTACAATACGTGTATATGAATGTCCCTGGTAATTGTGTACAATGTATGTATGTCCCTGGTAATTATGTACAATGTATGTACGTCCCTGGTAAGTATGTACAATGTATGTACGTTCCTGGTAATAATATATGTACACTGTATGTACATCTATCATCCCTGGTAATTATGAACAATGTATAATTGTATGTTCATGGTAATTACATTTATGTACAATGTATGACATTGTATATGTATATTTTTATTTGACCTGGAAGGATTTGAAGTGATTTTTAAAATTTTTATACCTCTCAATTTGTAACCTGATTTTCAACTGAGTTTGAATTACAACAAGAGATCCCAGAGGGATCTTGGCGCCCACCATTGAATGATCTTCATAAGTTCCATGTCAGATCGATCTTTTCTCTACTTTTCCCTTCATTTTACTAATCTGTGCAAATTGAGACATCCCTCCAGTACTTTTCAAACAAGGGAATCCTAGCTATATAAGAAATTTGAGATTTAACGATAATGGCTGTTTGTTTGCCAGGTTGTTTTCAGGACAGACTGGTCCAAAAATGCAATACAAGGGACAAGGGGGAACCTACTTATGAAATTTGAGCAAGATCCATTCAGTACTTTGAGAAATAGAGATAACAAACTTCAATTGTCAAAATCCAAGATGGCGGTCTGTCGGCCATATTGTTTTCCAATTGGTCTCAAAATGCAATAAGCATAAGGAGGCACCAAGGGGAACTTCCATATGAAATTTGAGAAAGATCCCTTCAGTACTTTCTCAGAAATAGCGATAACAAACTTCCAATTGTCAAAATCCAAGATGGCTGCCTGTCGGCCATGTTGTTCTCAGATTGGTCTCAAAACGCAATATGCATAACTAGGCACCAAGGGAAACTTACATATGAAATTTCAGAAAGATCCATTCAGTACTTTCTCAGAAATAGTGATAACAAACTTCAATTGTCAAAATCCAAGATGGCTGCCTGTCGGCCATGTTGTTTTCTGATTGGTCTCAAAACGCAATATGCATAACTAGGCACCAAGGGAAACCTACATATGAAATTTCAGAAAGATCCATTCAGTACTTTCTCAGAAATAGTGATAACAAACTTCAATTGTCAAAATCCAAGATGGCTGCCTGTCGGCCATGTTGTTTTCCGATTGGTCTCAAATCGCAATATGCATAACTAGGCACCAAGGGGAACCTACATAAGAAATTTGAGAAAGATCCCTTCAGTACTTTCTCAGAAATAGCGATAACAAACTTCAATTGTCAAAATCCAAGATGGCTGCCTGTCGGCCATGTTGTTTTCCGATTGGTCTCAAAACGCAATATGCATAACTAGGCACCAAGGGGAACCTACAAATGAAATTTGAAAAAGATCCCTTCAGTGCTTTCTGAGAAATAGCGATAACAAGAATTGTTTACGGACGGAGGGACGGACGGACGGACGGACCACGGACCACGGACGCAGGGCGATTTGAATAGCCCACCATCTGATGATGATGGTGGGCTAAAAATTGGAGTGCAATGGATCAGAAATTTTCATTGTTACAAAGTAGTCTTTTTTAAAATCTATAATATGCAGCCATAATCTAAAATATATTGTTATTTTTACCTGAAAGTATTTTAGAATAGTTTTTAAAAATAGACAATTTACAGTACCTAATTGGATGTGAGTAAAAGAAAGTCAGAAAATGGAAATCTGGGTAAATTAAAAATAATGGGCATTGGGAAGTTTCTTTATTTAAGAAAAATTAAATGCAAAATAGTGAAATACTAATAATAACTTATCATATAATTAATCTGACTGTTTTCCTTTGATGTTAATGTTTTAATTACTGTAATTTAATCATTCTTAGTTTTATGGCTCTAGAATTTTTTTCCATATACCTGAACATGTACCATAAAAATGTTGTGGCATTTCGTTCATTTTGACAATATTATTTAAATGTATTTTTTAAGTCAACCCCATATCTCAAAGGATATGAGTAAACTATTAAGGAGTAATTAATGCAAACTAAACTTCAAATTTTTCCTTATTTTTCTATACACCCCAAAAGGTTGGTTCAGATGCATGAATATTGTGATCTGTGTGACTTCGAAATTCCCATTGTGAAAAGTATCAGAAAACGTTTTCACTATCTAATTCTACAAATGAGCAATAAATTACTTCAAAAATATACAGAAACACATAGATGAATTAATAGAATTTCTGTCAATATTCCTTGTAACAAAGACATATATACCTGATATACAAGTCTCTGTCTCTGCTTGTAAGTGTCATTTATATACATAAAATCTTGTACTAGTGTTTTAGGCTACTGTCTAGATCTAATATAATGATTTAACACAATTCAAGTTTATATACATGTACATGTATTACCCCATTCTTTTAATCAACTAACACTCACAGTTATGTCAGTTATTTCTACAATAGAAGATTATTTCCTTACACCTGCTGGGAAGATGATTGACATGTCTGAGTAACTTTACCTGGGGGCTATACCTGTGTATTTGTTCTCAAGGTAGGGTATACCCCAGTGCACACCTGTGTCAGCAGGAACTTTTCTTTAAACTTAAATTTGTCATCAGAAATATACTCCTTAAGTCTTATTTAAGAAAATCAACTAGCTATAGGCTGTACATGTTTAATTCATCACTTCACCAAGCATAAATTGTGTTGTACATTTGTATATATAAGTTCATGACATATATAAAGTCTAAAATGAAGATAAATGGATAAGATAGAAATTTAAAAAAAAAAAAGAAAAAAAAAAAGAAGAGAAATTATTAAGAAATAAATATGTACAGTTGTATATACATGTATATATACATGTATACAGTACATATATATAAACTTTTACCATATACAATGTATATATACATGTATGTATACAGTACATGTACAGTATATAAACTTCTAACCATTGGACAATATACTGTATGGTACACAACATAATTTAAATTGGATCATTTATTCATGAACTCTTTGATGATGAAGTGCAAAATAAATTGAAGAAAAAAATGCATAAATTTATTAACCAGATCTTTTATCTATATCATATCTCTATCATATCTATTTATGAAAATGTTGTCCACTTAATAAAATTACAAACTGTCCAAATTTTAGGGTCTAACATTTGATTTCTTCACTAAATAAATGATGTTACATTCACATATTGATAGTAATCTTTTCCGAGATATACTTTGTATTGCATAGCGATTATATAATTAGCTATTCAAAATTTGCAATTTGACACTGTGACCAGAAGATTTTTCTGCTTCAAATTTAATTATAAATATATATATACCGGTATTACTAATTTTAGTCTAAATGCTGTTTGAAATTTTAAGGTCACCTGAGTTCCCAAATTATTATCCCAGAAAAAGTTGATCAGATGTTGCTACCACAAATTATAATTTAAATAGTGTATATGAAACAGTTTGAGGGATGTATGTCTTATACTGCAGTCTACATGTATACTAAAGGCAGTAAAATATACTGCTGCAGGTACATATGTTTTTCAGGCTATATAAAAACTGTTGTCAGTTTTCCTGGAAAAACTATAAAGTCATGGATCACTCCTTAATGAATCGTCAGAAAAATTATTGGAAAGAACCTAAATAGACTAATTCCTAAAGGATCACTCTATTTAGGTATGTTCATCATTGGGGACCTACAGTTGATTGCACGACATGTACACTACATAGCATAGCAACCAACTGTGGGTCTCTGACAATGAGGCTTTTTAGGACAAACTTATTCCAATTGCAACAGTACGATAAAAATCTTTGTAATGTCAGAAAGCAAATTAAAACATGGGAAAAAATAAACAAAACTAATTGGTTTTTTTTACTCATATTGATCATTGATTCATGACAATATTCATAAAAAATTGGCATGTCCAGTACATTTTTGTACAGTGTCTTTGAAATTTGATACAGTAATTGTTTAGAAATTGTTTGAATTATTGATAAATATTTTACAATTTAGTTAACAAATTTAAGTTTCCAGTCATTAGCTACACAATAGAGAATAATGCATTAAACACAATGGAACATGTCACATTTTAGGGTATTTTATATTTAAATAATTGTCAAGAAAAGACAATGTTCAATAGGTACATGTACATACTGGCAGTGTATATATAGTAAAAGTGACTATAATCTGACATTTCCTCAACTAAATTAACATATTATATAAATATTATGTGTGAACATTCTTTCTATGTACCCACATGTGTATATGCTGTTTTTATAGTATAAATAACAATATCATTACTAGTGGGAAGGAATATAGTCTCATTCCCTTTGCAGACTAAAAATGAGTTACCTCCCTTGAAACTCTTTTCCATTTATATCGGGCCTAACAGTGATTGCAATAATCCTACAGTAATGGTCATGTTAAACATGAAATGAGAATATTGGGGAGAATAATGTTTGTGCTAGGATTAATTTTTGTGTATTTGTGTATATTTGAATGTATTTGAATGTATTTAAATGAACCCCTGAGGGTCACCATACATGTGTACTAGCTCAGGTTTAGTGAAAATTTCCCTTTAGCCAGGGCATTTTCACTGTGTTTATTTAAATTTTCTTTTATTTAAAGGATGTTCTTTCAATATATTGCAAAAATTAAGCCAATCGTGATTTTTACTTTTATCTTTTAGAACCATGGATTTACTGTCAATCCTGCAAAGCAACTTGAGTCCAACCAAGAAATTGGAATCTGCCATCCTTCAAAACAATGTGGCCTTGTTAGAGAAAACCTTACAAACTGGGATTGATGTAAACAGTAGGTTACAGTTACAGGGAGGGAACACAGCGCTCCATATAGCATCTCGACAGGGTTATCGTCATTGTGTTGCCAAACTCCTGGAATATCATGCCGACCCAGACAGGAAGAATGATTTCAACATTAACTCCATAACTGTAGCTTTCCAACAGAAAAACTCCCAGTGTCTGTGGCTACTTCTGCAGAAAAGTCGTGAATGGATGAATCTCGGTTCATTTTGGTTAGAAGATGATGTAGCAGGATTGTTGTGGAACACTACGGACAGCTCCATGGATACTCTAGTTTCTGTACTCATTAAAGCAACACCAGATTTATCACAAACTCGGAGTAATTTAAAACAAAACCTATTTTACAGGTGTAAAGATACAAACTTAGAAAAGTCTCTGAAAATTTGGAGAATGACCGAAGACATGGACAGTGAATCATTTGTTACAAATAAAAAATCTGCTTTCAATCAAAATGAAGACTGGCAAAAGCAGTTTGTTGAATGGATGAATCAATATAACAAAACTCCCAAATCTTTATCTCATTATGCGAGGCTGGTGATTCGGAAAAGCTTCCATGCTAACTGTAATGTGTGTTATGGAGCAAGTCAGCTTCCTATTCCGACCTCACTCAAACAGGATGTAATGATGACCTGTGATTAGTCATCATGGCGGTTTTCAAACTGCACCAACAGTATCTCACCATCTGTGATTACACCATGTCTATCTATTTACCTTGAAAACAAGGGTGTAATTACCATATATACATTACGAGTCCCACGTAATGTTGTCCTTGTTACACATGGTTGGAAAAAACAGTCTATTCACTATATCATGGATTAAACAAGAGACAGGCAATGGAAAATGTATAACATAACTCCTCTAGTTGAGCAACTGTAACAGTACTTTGTATTTTCTAAAACAAAAATACAAAAAGGACCAGTCAATCCAGATTTCTATAATTATGATATTAAGGAAATAATCTGCAGACTGTATCTAAAATTCACCAGTAGTTCTGTCCTATACTGAATAAGTTTGTATGTTAATTGTTATAAAATAACATATCAAACATATAAGTATAAATCTTGAATCCCTAGGGTGGTCCAGATACGGGGAGTTCTATAATCAATATAAGGGATCTGTGATATCTTTAACAATGAGATCTTACTTGCTGTTCCAATTCACTAAATAGTTTACTTCTTTACCTCATAGAAAAGACCCATGCCTACTTTGGTATGAAAAAGAGGATTGAACTTATAGGACTTTACCACATCTTACTATCATATGATAAATTTTGTGATCCAGGTAAGAATATTGCTACAGTATATATATATTATGTCAACATTATAGTGCAATATAAAAATTATAAAACATTTTAAGTTAAAAATTGCATATAAATGAATATCCTTTGTTCAATACACTACATGTACATTTCAATAAGAGATAGTATGTATCGTATAATAAAGTAATCTGTAAGTATTGTTTGAGGTTTTTAGTTTTGTTTATATATCTATTTAAATCCTTAAAAAAGGGAATTGATTAAGCCTAACAAATAATTAGATATACATTTATATAAAAAGAAAATAAATACTTTGAGAAATAGATAAGATGATTTGCAAATCGTAAGTAAGACCAAGACTGTAATATTAAATATGAAACCATGTACAGTACATAGGAATCATTGTTTGAATAAGTATTAATTTGCTTGAATTTCCATTCAGACTTTAAAATAATCAACTGATCATTAAAAATAAAAGACAAAATCACTTTTTCATATCACTTACCATGGCATCTAGATCTGCATTTAAAAATATCCAATTCAATATCCTGTTATACAAATTAAACTTAGGGTACTTTATGATGAAAATTACTGCACAAAAATAATGTTATGTTGGGAAACTGTTGTCAAGCTATATCTCCCACTTTGAACAATTCGATGGTGGGAGATCTACCACTTGGGCATTTCTAGAGGACGGAAACCCTAAAATACGTAGCCGAGTGTTCGACCTCACCAAACTGAACAGAATAATGGCACCATATTGCTGGTTATATGATGACTGGAATCACACTTCAACACAACATTTTTTACATCTTTCTGTATCTGTTTTTTTTATGAAGAGCTGTGTATTAGGTAAAAGTCTTCTGAAAGTTGAGATTATTATGGCCACAAATCACAGTTTTCTATCATAATAAAAGTTGTACAACTGTATCTACAGGTAGTTTAGCATGAAAAATTGCCACAAAAATATATTACCCCTGTTTGGCAGGTTGGGACAGGTGGGAGAAATGCAAAAGACATATCGGAACAAATTTTTTCACTTCCATATGCACATCAACTTTGACGGTAAAAGCACCAATGTGTATACTGGAAGTATTAAGTAAATAGTAGTGATAACCTTGACCTTTGAACCCTGACAGGTGAACTCATTCATATGGTATATACTTGATTTTTGAATGGTTTTCTTTGATAGTAAGTGAGAGTGATTTTGGCTCATTCATACATACCACAAAACATATATCCCCATTTCCCTCCCTCAATCCCCAATAACTTGAATAAACTGAGAGAGAGAGAGAGTGAGAGGAGGGGGGGGGGTTGATGCCAGACGGACAGACATTACTGATAATTTAAACACTCAAATCTAGTTTGGAACAAAAATCATGTTCTTACTTATTAACTCATCATATATTTGACAACACATACACATCTAGTTTGGGGCTGACATACTAGAAGCTTTTTACCAAATCATATTTTGATGAAAATATGTATTAACGAAAATGCACACAGCATTTCTGAATAAATATTGAAAAGTACTCGTTTGAGAAACATGCCTGTTGTTTGAACCCAAGGTAAAGTTCCCATATTAAGATTTTCCGGAAACGTGACTCCCAATATTCAGATATTTTGTTTATTACCTCTCGTGTAGACAGTTGATCACTGAGTTCCTCAGCCCTTGAGATTTCTCCTTGTTTAATGGCAGATGTAATCTGAACCTCTAGTCCTGACTCTGGTTTGTGACAGTCCTTATCTGGCCTACGAAGATGATCATCTGCAGTCAAGTATGGCTTGATTTTCTCCCAGGAATTATGTGTACCACTTGATGAACTCTGTCCTCTGAAAATACAAATAATTCTGTGTTTTTTCAACCTATATACATATGTATATTTGATAAATGATAGTTGATAACTAACCCAATTCCTGATGGAAAAAGGTAGAATGTTTTCACAATTTACGAACCAAATTCCCAATTTCATTTTTTCAAGATTTAAAGTCTGGTACTAAACTTGCTTTATAATAAAGACAATAATCTTAAAACAGTTTTTGCATTGAATTAATCTGCTGAAAATATGGTGCTTGGATTTTTTTTAGCATATTCCAACATTCACAACAAAATTATTTTTCCAATTTCTTGCTTAAGCTTTACATAGGAGCTATTTCCCGAATTAACAGAAAAAACACTGTAATGTTGATCAAATTTGATTATATTGTATGTTTCATGTCTAATTTATTCAACTTCAAGTTTAATTTGATATTCACTTATTCATAACTGATCGACTTATCAATATAATTATCTTGCTGTAAAAATGTATTTGCTTAAATTATCATATAAAAGAGAGTTGGAAAAGTTTTTAATACTCTTGTGTGGTTGTATCGCTAGAAGCAGGAGTCTTCCTCTTCCTGTTCCCTCGTTCAGTGTCATCACGTACAGGTGGTCCAAACTTGACATCATGCTGTCTAAGAATGTCTCTGTCTTCTGGAAGAGTTATCTCCTCCTGAACTACAATATGGCCAAGGAAATTATTAATCATACCAGTCTTAAGTATCAACAACATAATCCATTACTGCAAATACAAATATATGTATTGTACTAGACTTACATGTAGCACACTGTGCACTTATAAAAACACGAAACAGGTGCCCTTAATAAAACCATGTACACGGAAAAGTTTCCATTTGAAATCTTGGTGGAAAAATTACTTTTTTTTCTTCATTTACATACATTCATGTAGTAAAAACAATCCAGATTCTTTGGTTAAATGACTAAAGATTGTATTGGCAGATCAGTGAGGTAAGGAAATTTTTATTTGTTTCAAGTACAGTGTACCGGGGCAAATTATTTGTTATGGACTTATTTTTAAATGCTAAGATTTCTTAGAAAGCACTTAATGCTGTATATACTGATAAATGTCAATGGTGTTGGTGGTATTATGGTCTGGACGAGGACTACAAATATATCACTATCAATGAAACACAAAATGGACATTCAAAATAACAGTGGAAATTTTAGCTTTCTCACTAAAAACTAAGTAAGGACTAAGTTTCAAATTTCAACCATTGAATTAAACTCAATAACTTTTTTTTCTTTTTTATTCTGAGGATTTTTTCAGGTAGCTGCCTGGAAATTCAATCACTTTTAAAAATCTGAATAAATAATGTACAAATGTGTACAAGTACAATTTCAATATAACAAAAATATACTATCCCATTTTTACATATAGATTCACTTAGCCTGAATTTCAACTGGCCCTAGCTAGCTGACACCCACATTAGTGCAATAGGGCCCTACACCAAACATGATGTTAGGACCAGAGGAAAGTCAGGCTAAGATTTACTTAATTGATATTTCTTTATGACTTTAAAACTATTTGTCAATCTTAAAAAATCAAAATAATCTTAATACACATGTATAATACCTTTCTTTATCAATGATTTCTGCATATATTTGATTCTTTTTTCTGTAGATCTTCTGGTCATGTCATCAGTCTTCTTCTCCAAGACCTTGAATCTCTGTAAAGAAATAGAACACCGATATAGGACTAATTGCCTGTCTTCGGGTAAATAAATATACATGTTTTGTTTATCCATATGTGTAAGGCACAGTTCACGTCAGGTGGTATGGTCCCCAATCACTGCCACAGTTTTGAGGTCTAATCCCTTCCACTTGCTCAGTCTGTTGCATCTTGGTTGAAACATTGACTGACACCGGCTCAAAACCCGAGTGGTCACCTTTTTACTGACACCGCGCGACACGTTATGGAAGAGTGTTGGGGATTAATGGAACAAGGGACCTGACTCATGATTGACAGTTGCATTGCCTGATACTCTGGACTGTTTTACCTGTTGGAACCTGCGTTGTCGTAGAGTACGGTACATGTACTGTAGCTGGATTTAGACTTATATTTCAAGTATGATGTGTTTGCGTCCGAGATATATCATGTTGTAGATGTATGGTACATATACACTCCAAATTAAAAACAAATTCTAGCTAGATGGTAACACAAATGTTCGTAACAGGAAATGAAATATAGACACAGAGAAAACAAAACATTGCAACATTTTAACTACCAAGGGAGAAGCGAAGTTCAATACTACAAAAAACTGTTTGTATCTTGCACTGTATTTTGTGATAAATCAAAAATTTAAAGTAACTAAACAGTCTTGAGTAAAAGTTATAATCTAAATAAGAAGAAAAACAAATCATGACCTACTCTACTCACACTGAACATGTAGTGTAAGCGTTATTATTTTGCTGCCTTGATGTTTCATAGCAATATTGTGATTGGAGAGTGAGCGAGTAAATTCTGCTTCCGATTTAATGAGGCCATGCTGTTCTATCTACACTTTGAAGTAAGTCAGTAATGATTGATATAATTATCTCAAGAAAGACAGTTACGTACATGTGATCATTCTATCTCCTTTTAATTGATATTGGCAGGTCAAACAGTGTGGTCTCTGTTAAAAATCGCAATCTTCCTAAAAATAAACGTTCTGATTAAATAATGGCGAAATATCATATGACAACAACTTGTGACGTGTGTTGTACTGTATTAATGCATGATTTAGATTCCTATATATAATATACATCCGTGAAAGGTAACAGAACAGGTGAAGGTTTAAAGTCACAAACCACTCCGATCACAACCACTTCTCCAGCTGTGAGTCTTCACAAATTTTTCCTGCGATCTTAATCCCCTACACTTGCCAGGTCCCAGCCAGTGGAAGCTGGTGGCAACACCCGAGTTGAAACACGGGGCATACTTAACCAAGTTGGGAAAAACCACCAACTTGCGTATAACATGTAACCTTGGGTATTATATGCGAATAAGGTATAGTATTGTTACTAAAAATAGTCAAAAATTTAACCTTTTAAAAAAACATATTTGCCAAAGTTGCATTTATTCAGTCATGACACATCATATGCAAAAATAAAAATTATTTGCACAATAATTGGAAAGTACTGTACCAGAAATGGATACTTCCGGTAGTGTAACATCAAGTTTCTAGGTAGACTTTGTTTTGTTTTTGTTTTAGTTTAACGTCCTATTAACAGCCAGGGTCATTTAAGGACGTGCCAGGTTTTGGAGGTGGAGGAAAGCCGGAGAAAAACCACCGGCCTACGGTCAGTACCTGACAACTGCCCCACGTAGGTTTCGAACTCGCAACCCAGAGGTGGAGGGCTAGTAATAAAGTGTCGGGACACCTTAACCACTCAGCCACCACGGCCCCCTCTAGGTAGACAACGCTTCAGTAAACGTATTTTAGTAAAATGTTTTTACCTTGTGGTAAATTTAATCACCATTTACATTAAATAATTTATTTCAAAATTTACTGTTACATCAATTTTGTCTTTTTTTTGTAACAAATCCATACTCGAACTGGCGTATCATTGGCGTATAATACGCAAGTTGACTGTGTTTTCCCCAACCAGTCAACCCCAACACTCTAGTGACACTCGCAACCCTGTGAGTAAAATAGAATCATAATACCCGACACATATGGGCACTTACACAGATATGTAGTACATATCGAGGATAATTTTAACTCTGGTGTTAATTACCAGATACAAGTGCCTATGCCGAACGCATATTGTAAGTGTTATGTCACGCCTGGTTTTATTTCATCTGTACGAAATTCTAAGCAACACAAAACAGTATCGGAGAATCCCACGTTTTTATATATAGTAATATAATATACGCTAGGCTACAGTCTTCGTGTGACATGGCATCAGGTACTCCAACAATGTTAGAGGTTCATCACGGCGAGAAACTTTTGACAGGCGTCGCAGATTCGCCAATGTAATCAGGCGGACTAAGACCTCTTATACGTATAGGAGTAGGCATCAGGTTGTCAGGGCCAGAGAAAACTCGGGCTAACCTACAGTAAACCAGTTATTACATAATTACCTCCCATAACTTAGATGGTACATTCTTTGGGGCCTTTTCACTAGCGCTGACAGTTTCTGTGATAACTGGCTTGTCGGTATCTTCAGCATCTTTAGGTGGAGGGACCCTCTGGTACATTTTATTTTACTGTCGTCCGTCCGAGTCAGTAATTATATTGCTTCAAAATACTCTATATTTTTACTTACGAAACAAACACTGATGTGATGCCGTTAAAGGTTCATGATATCACGGTCTTCTGCAAGCTTCGTTTCCCTGCCATAGATAGGTCTGTTCGGTCTGTTCGTCTAGTTTTATCATATGTAGCTATACAGTGTAGGTCTCCCATTTTTTCATAGATTACGCTTTTACAACTTAAGATTGAACACCTCCATTACATTAATTGTATTTGAATTGGATTGTTATTGTTGTGATAAAGGTGAGGCAGAGGGGCATGTTTAGTCGTAGATATTTCTGGCCGTTTTCTTTGATATAGGCCTAAGACTTGACATGCCCCTGTGGCCAGTGGGTAAGAGTATGAAAGGCCGTTCATTTAATATTTAAGCACACTCTCAGGCCATAAGATATTCGGGCGTTGATTAAGTGGTTTGAGTTCGATCATAGATTCCTGACGCATAAGATAGGAAATACTATGTAAAACAAATGTATTGATGTATTACACGGAATTGTCCTATCTTATGCGTCAGGAACCTATGGTTCGACATTCCCACCAAAATATGACGTCACAGTCACCGGAAGGTGACACAATCTGTAAGAATCGTACTCAAACCATGTAATTTTACGTCATTTTTTCGAAATTCCCGTTTTGTTTGCGGTAAACTCATGTTGTAGACCTTGGAGCCATATGTATGTCAACAATATTCGAATGACGTAACGCGGACGTGTCCAGACACGCTATTTGATGCACAGATTTCTGCGATCTCTAATAGTCCAATGTGTTCCCCTCATTCATTCGAGATGATATAAGAAAACAGCAATGCATATACTTTGGTCTATCATGAAATTGAAAACATGGAACCGAGATATAGAGCTCTACCCATTTACACATACATGTAGTTTTTTTCCAACATTGATTATGAGACAAGCTACATCTACAAGGCCTCGCTAATATGATATCCATGATCTACTTAGCGACTAGGTCGATGTGATCTATTTGGGGACGTATGATACCATTCAAGTCCGTGATCTCTTTACCACCATGGGTTACTCAAATTCAGCTGATCAGTTATTCGATTGGGTTAACTATTTTACTGAATTAGTTTGCCCTTTTGGTTTTGTGACCCTTAAAATTTGAAGATTTCTGAAATGCATTCCGTTGTTCACATTGCTATATAATTTTTATACATAATTATGCGACACATAATTATATTTCATGTATATGGAAAAGTAAATGCTTAAACTGTATGCTTGTATGCACATTGTCCGGTCATCCATATGTACAGTAAGCCTGGTTAGTAATAGCCTCGATATGCCAATTAATTAAAGATATCTTTTCTTTAGCGCGATTGGCTTAGCGTTAATCTAGCAAGCCAGAGATCGCAGGGAAATGCAGTTTCATGCGGCACAAACTACAAGAATGAAGCATGATCACGTGATTCCAAAAGAGTGGCGCGTGAAGCACGCGTAAGTTTCGCGCGCATCGAACTACCACGAAAGCTTGATCACGTGATTCCCACCGAGTGGAGTGTGATGCACGGAGACATTTTTGCGCGATTAAAACTACCGCCAAAGCTTGATCACGTGATTCTAACCAAGTTGAACATGAATGGCATGGGGTTAACAGGGACATAAGAATCAGTTATATAGTCGTTGGCCCTATATCCTAGTCGATATAACCTTTTTTTACATGGTTTTTTTCTGGGTGGCTTGGGGAGGGCTACATTAACCTTGCATAGACCCTCCATCTTACAAGGGAGTCATTTGTAATTGTCAGTTTTCAACGGGTCCATATTCCACGGGCCGGAGGGAAGAATACGCAGATGGTTCAATTTTCAACGGCATTTAGGGTCACCGCACATAACTTCAGGTGAGGCGACCAATTTAGTTCCGGCCACCTAACTTCAGGTGAGGGGCTGCGAAGCTAAGTAGGTTAGAGCGATGGCCACCTACACTGTAGCTTCAGTTGCTGCGTGGCCGCATTAGCTCCGTCGGTTAGAGCGCCTGCTCTGTACGGTAATCCTAAGGTCATGTAAGACCCGAGGTGTGTGGTTCGACACTTTCTGCCCGTGTCGGATAAACTGTCATAGTTGTGTTCTTGGGCAAGACTCTTTTCCCTAATCGATCTGCATATGGCATGCAACGGGACTTCCGTATAATGTTCAGTGAGGTGGTCACTTATATAATACTGCAAGTGACACCCCCTCAAAATGACCCAGATTGTTCACGGGGCTAACAAACAAAATTATAGAATTTCAGAAACGCATTTCCAGAGGTATTGGAATCGGGCGATGTCATCTTCCTGCTTCTAAATTTAATCTATGATAAGATACCCAAAACCTTGTAATTTGAGACAAGAATATAACATCTGGCTAGTGGCGAGTCTACAAGCTCTCTATGCCAGTCTTGTATAAATATGTCTCACACCATTTATTGGAGTAATGATCAAATACATCTATATCTCCAACTCCTTGTTCAAGCCAAACATAACAGAAACTATAAGGACATAACATGTTTTTCACTAGTTTAGCCCAATTTATGGTACGAGAAGTTTCCGCTTGCGTGTAGAGCTCGTTATATATAGACTTAACCAGTTGATTTCTACATTCTTTTGGTTATGCACGAGTTTTTTCTATCAATATTTAATAATCTTGCTGTATCTGATAAATTTAAGTTTTATACATGTAGATGACTTAGTCTTGGAAATAATTTATCTGTTCTCAATGAATATAAATATCGGTACATATATTTATATGCCTTTTCTCAAGTTTTGAAAGGGGGGGGGGGGGGGGGGGGGGGGGGGACAACCTCGGAGCTGCGTAGCAACGGCATCCAAGATGGCGGAACTTCCTCAGCAACTGCCCTTTATCTTTATATTATCATAATGTAAATATTTAATCACATAACGCACTACAGAAAACATGGTTAATGTAAATTTTATTTCGTAAACAACTGAAATAAACATGTATACAAAAAGTAAAAGCACTTCAGTCAATATAGCACTAGACAAAGATAAACTACAGTCGACACAATGTACATGTACAGGTCCTCGTCCTGAACTGTCGACCATGTAACATAACAAGGAAAGGAAACATAGCACTTCACGATGAAAACGACGGGGATGGTCAGTTTGTAGGTATTGATTTGTCCTTCAAGTAAACACATGCCTCCCTTCAGAATCTTTAACATCAACAACCATTTCCGGAAGAAATGCGAACAATAGAGAATTGTTTCTGGCTCCGACATGAAGCTCCGGCATGAAGCTCTGACATAGAGCTCTGACAAAGAGCTCCGACATGAAGCTCTGACATGAAGATCTGACATGAAGCTCTGACATGCGTCACTCCTTTTTGTAGTTGTGTAGTTCAGGGACGTCGTGATATCGTTCTTTTCTTGTCTCCTGCAGCCCAGGACTTGGATCTTGACCGGAAGTGACGTAAATCATCGCAGTGACCAGGATGCAGCATCGGCTTGTATTCCATTGGTTGACACAGAGCCTGCAGAAGAAAAGTTGGAGTTAAATATATGATCAGCGATTAATTTTTAAAGTGTTTAAGATCATTCATCACAGTTAATTCTGCTTTCATGATATTGATATAGGTTCATGTTAGATACATGTAACAAAAAGATTGTTTGGACGATCAGATGGCAGCAGGGATTAAATAAAACACGATAATTACCTTGTCTTTGTGATAGAACGCTTTGTAACCGCCATCAAGTAGGTACACCTCGGGGAAGGTCAGGGACGGGTAGTTAGCCTCGTTCTGAGTACGGTCTTGGGCCCTCAGGAAACGCATCCTGTTAAAAAGCAATAGATAAACATGTATAGAACTGAACTATTGATATCATTGTAATGTCTTGATTAAGGAAATAAATGGTTCGGCATATACATGTAATTGCTTTAGTAAAACTCTAAGGTCTTTGCTTGTGTCTACAGTAAAACATATCTCTTAACGAGAACGCAATTTACGAAGTTTCTTTTTGAAGTTGTTTTTAGTATTTTCATGGGGGAGAGAGAGTATCTGCAAACGTTGACGACAGTAAAATGTCACTTTTAAAAAATCTTATCAACCGTTTTTCTTCGTGTTGTATAGAAATGTTTGTGTTACGTGGCAAGTTTGGCACTCGTTTTCTCCTTAAATATATGTATATATGGATGTAGAAATGACGTATACAGTTTGTAGGTACTCTTAGGTGACAAACTTACATCTTGGGTCCCCTCTCTGATGAGAATTCACAGTGGAAGATGAGAATGTTTCTTTTTCCGGTAACGTCACACGCCTGCGTGTCGTGAAGCAACTGTTGGACCTGGTCACGTGTATATTTATTCTCTGCGTCCTGATGAAAAAATAGACAAAACTGTTCGTTAAATGTAGATCTAAATTACTCAGTTCAGGATAAGACTGAAAATGGAATGATAACATTACTTCAGATATGGATTCAATATACTATCGGCTATTCGTATATCCAGAAACTCATAGAATGTGTACTTTAGCTTGTTACACCAGCTCCTAAATTTGAATTGAAGTATCACGTGATACGTTGGTGAGTCGATGGAAATGTTGATGACTAATTTCAAAAAATTCATAATGAAAAAATGAAGTACAAACCTTGATGTGACCCCGATCGTACTCGTACGGGTATCGACAGTCGATGATTCTGTAAGTATCGATGACGTCATCATAACTTCCGGTCAGTATATCGGCCATCTGTAAGGAAAAAAATATATATAATGAAAAATAATGCATACCATTTATTATCATTTTATCAATAGCAAATTAATTTGTCATTTCTAAGCATTGTAATGATCTAATTCAAACTGCTTGGTAAAGAAATTCAATAAATAGTAAAATACAAAGTAACGTAATAGTTATTGTGCCATTTATCCGGATTCCAATATATATACATTGTATCTGTGTAATATTTTTTCCGTTGAATTCTACCCTTACCGTATCAGCTGAGATGGACTTGAGGTCCTGGTGTTTGCCCCTGGTGGTCGGCAGACAAAACGTGTCGGTCCCGTCCCCTATCAAATCCTCCTCCACCAAACGGTCTACAGCAGCCTTCATGTCACGTGGTATCAACTACGGACTGTCCTGTGAAAATAAAAATATCAAATATGATTATTTGAATTCTTACCATGTGCAGATTTGGAGATAATTTTTTAGTTAGATCTTAATGACGTGATATTACTCGAGGAACAGATTAAATACGTTTTTTGTTGATCTATGATTGCTTTGATTTTCTTCTCATATTTGACTTATCTTTCATCTTGAATTGTAATGCTATGGTACAGCTACGTGTATAGTGTATAAGACAAATGATTGGAACTTGTACCGAATGCAATTTCAGACATTATTTTGCCAAGTGTCTTGCTGATCGACACTTATTTCTTTTTTATCGCCCTACCGCTATTATATCTGGTGAACCACAATACCCTTACCTCATAAGATATCGTCCTCTTCATTTCACCGCTCCTCCGCTGTATCTTAGACGAGGGAGTAACGCAATCATCCTCATCACGGTGACGCTTGCCTGAGAAGAGGGAACGCTTTAACCCGGTATAGTTACCATCAATCTTTAATAAGGAGGAAACGGTGAAAATATGAAAATTGTGTTATCGAACAATTTTTTTCTCAATTTAAATCATTTGAATAATTTTTCTATTATTATTTTATCAGATTAAATTATTAATAAATATTTGTTGAAACTTGCTTTTTTATCTATTGATACATATAAATATACTCGTTTAAAATTGTTTCTCATATCAGAATGAATATAAATAATTGACAAAGATGCCACAATTTTTCTCATTTTACATGATATATAGAATCCTAAATATCATTTATTTAACATTTTGATCAGCATTCGTATTTTGATACTTACATGCCGTACCGGGGAGGCGAACACGTTACTGAAATCCAAACGTGTGGACACCTTGTAATCTGTTGATGGGATCTGAAACATCAAAAGGTCATGATTACATAATATAACTATATATATATGTATCGATATTGTAGATATATACATGTATGTATCATTACACGACGGGATTAATCTAAGTCTTTACAACTTCACATGTCACATAAACAAGCGTCCAATACTTCAAACCTGTGAACCAATCATACAAGTTCTTACCATAATATCATCCATTCCAAGTCCGGAATCTTCATCATCGAACAACTGACGGAGGTCCTTCTTCACTTCCGGGGTCATTAGGAATTTGACCTCGTCATCGAAGTCAAGACTACGACACGGGGTCAAGGTCAAAATTGATGCCATCACCTGAAACATAATAACAGTGAATTGTCAGACTTTCAAATTGAAGGAAATACATACATTTTGTATCATAGCAGCTTGCTTCAAAAATTATCAAAATATGAAAATTAATGAGACCATATTGCAGTGAATAGTTCACGTGGAATTACAGTATACCAGAATGATTTTAATGGTCAATAATTCAAACGTAACAGTTTACGAAATCCAAAATTTTATTTCTAATTATTTTGTGTATATGCTCAAGACATTTTAAATAAATATTGATCTCGAATGAATATTATCAATAAATCGGCATATAGTGTACATTTTGAAGACACGTATATATAAGATATTGCTACCCAGATATCAAATTTTGATATGCATATGTACATGTATATTGAACTTATCAATACAATTTACTGTATGAACCAAGATATGATCCCCTGAAAATAAATGGTAAACATTGAACAGAAATATGTAATCATTGAATGTTGTAAATAATAGCAAGCAACAAACTATAAAACTTACGATTTAAACTGGTGAATAGGTTTAGTGAATTTGAAGACTGAAGAAGAATCTAGATTTCGTTCAGGGTTAGTAGATGTAGGTAGTAATGATGTACGTAGAGGACAACTTTGATGAAGACCACAGGGAAAGCACGTGTATATATACGTCTATGTCCTTGCTCAATGTGTCTGCTCAACTCGCGTGGACATATCAAAGCAGCCCCGGGCCCCGGGACGAGGCGCTCTACTCCAACTGTGTTTACGCCCTGTCACGTGATGTCCTGGACCCTCAACAGCCTTTACTAGGTTTGTTGTTACAACATCACGTCATCGATTACTTTTATAAACACAAAACTCGGACTTCAAAAGATAAACACTGATCGCTGTCAGGTGGTGTTTTCTTTATCAAAGTGTGCATTAATATCGGGACAAAACTTATAACTAAATCTGTATTGTAAAATTATCATATTGTTCATAAAATACGAAGTGTTTTAGATAGATATTTCAATATACATGTATCTCATTGGAATACAGATATGTATTTGCGACTAATTCGAAGTTTGGCACGTTATTTATATTTTCATTAAGGAAGATGAACGGTGGACATGACTACGACCATTGTTGTAAAATTACAATTCATCAAAACATTACATTACAATATAGTTATAAACGACACAAAATATTGACTTAACAAGTTTTTCCAGTTTTAAAACAAAAAGTATGTATGATGAAATCCGTAAGCCTTTGTCATATTAGTTATTTAGTAGAACATGTTGATGAGACGATACAATTTTATTTAGTACGAACAGTTTTGAAAGTGTTCATATTTAAAAGTCTGCGATATTTCTCGATTAACCGTATAGGTGTATAAAGTACACTAGGTATCCCGGGTCGTCAATATCTGATAAGTGTTAATCAATATTACTGATCGGTAAGTTTAAACCTGTTAAGATAAATGACTAATTAGTTATTAACGTAGTGTTACAAGTAATTAATTCAATTCTCGCAACCCAGAGGTGGAGGGCTAGTAATAAAGTGTCGGGACACCTTAACCACTCAGCCACCACGGCCCCCTCTAGGTAGACAACGCTTCAGTAAACATATTTTAGTAAAATGTTTTGACCTTGTGGTAAATTTAATCACCATTTACATGAAATAATTTATTTCAAAATTTACTGTTACATCAATTTTGTCTTTTTTTTTGTAACAAATCCATACTCGAACTGGCGTATCATTGGCGTATAATACGCAAGTTGACTGTGTTTTCCCCAACCAGTCAACCCCAACACTCTAGTGACACTCGCAACCCTGTGAGTAAAATAGAATCATAATACCCGACACATATGGGCACTTACACAGATATGTAGTACATATCGAGGATAATTTTAACTCTGGTGTTAATTACCAGATACAAGTGCCTATGCCGAACGCATATTGTAAGTGTTATGTCATGCCTGGTTTTATTTCATCTGTACCAAATTCTAAGCAACACCAAACAGTATCGGAGAATCCCACGTTTTTATATAGTAATATAATATACACTAGGCTACAGTCTTCGTGTGACATGGCATCAGGTACTCCAACAATGTTAGAGGTTCAACACGGCGAGAAACTTTTGACAGGCGTCGCAGATTCGCCAATGCAATCAGGCGGACTAAGACCTCTTATACGTATAGGAGTAGGCATCAGCAGGTCGGGGAAACCCCAAGATCGGGGTATAATACCTCGATCGGCCTATTATACGCCGATTGAGGTATGGATTTGTTACTAAAAATAGCTCAAATCAATTTAAACTCATCTTTTTAAAAATTTCTATCCAAGTCGCATTTATTTAGGCATTAAACGTTATACAAATACAAAAATTAAATTTATTTGAGTGCGGGAAAGAACTGAAAACAGATGTAACACTTCCGGTCTATATGGCCTATGTTACGATGGTAGTGTTACTACGGCGGCGATTGTAACATCAAGTTTCTAAGTAGCCACTGCTTCCATTCAACATATTTCAGCAAAATATTATTTATTTTGTCATAAATTCATGCGACTTGGATAGAAAATTTTAAAAAGATGAGTTTAAATTGATTTGAGCTATTTTTAGTAACAAATCCATACCTCAATCGGCGTATAATAGGCCGATCGAGGTATTATACGCCGATCTCGGGGTTTCTCCGACCTGATCAGGCTGTCGGGGCCAGAGAAAACTCGGGCTAACCTCAGTAAACTAGTTATATTACATAATTACCTCCCATAACTTAGATGGTACATTCTTTGGGGCCTTTTCACTAGCGCTGACAGTTTCTGTGATAACTGGCTTGTCGGTATCTTCAGCATCTTTAGGTGGAGGGACCCTCTGGTACATTTTATTTTACTGTCGTCCGTCCGAGTCATAGTAATTTTATTGCTTCAAAATACTCTATATTTTTACTTACGAAACAAACACTGATGTGATGCCGTTAAAGGTTCACGATATCACGGTCTTCTGCAAGCTTCGTTTCCCTGCCATAGATAGGTCTGTTCGGTCTGTTCGTCTAGTTTTATCATATGTAGCTATAGGTCTCCCATTTTTTCATAGATTACGCTTTTACAACTTAAGATTGAACACCTCCATTACATTAATTGTATTTGAATTGGATTGTTAATGTTGTGATAAAGGTGAGGCAGAGGGGCATGTCTAGTCGTAGATATTTCTGGCCGTTTTCTTTGATATAGGCCTAAGACTTGACATGCCCCTGTGGCCAGTGGGTAAGAGTATGAAAGGCCGTTCATGTCAAAAACGAGATACATGTACATTTAATACGTTGTTTAACATAACATTTTAACAAGTTTTAACGCGTTAAGATTTACGTAAAGACTTAACGCGTAAAGCTTTAAATAACGCGTTAAACAGAGAGGTGCCGATAAAAATACGGCTTGATGTACAAAATTCTCAACTCTTAATAAACGGGACATAATACATGTAATATAAAGTGGGGTTCAGCTTCAACTTCTCTTCTATTACATAATAGACACAGTCTTTGGGCTCTGGAGATATGTGTACCTTGGTATCTACCAGTTTCAACACTTAAATCGTATGCTTGTATCCTAAACTTGGTCACCAGACGTCATATAATCCGAGACTACTTAGCTCTTGCTTTACATGATACATTACATTTATTTAATACATCTTGGCTTCGTTATGTTAAGCTCTACAAGTTTATTACAACGTGATTTTAAAACTCAATTATATAGTTTTTACCCCCGTTGAAAATTGACCTTAGGCCTGTTGTCAACGTTGAATATGGACCCGGAATGCCGTTGAAAATGGGACGTGTTGTTGAAAAATGACAGCTTAAAAGGTCAATTCTCAACGAATGGTCCGTTGAAAATTGACTGTTGAACACAAGCTTCACCGATCTACTCCATTTGACATAAAATCCATGGGTACTTTGATCTACTCTCTCCCTGTAAGCGCCCTCTTTTGACTAGGTATTGGAATTATATAAACCCCATATTTTTTTGTTCCCACTGATAATTTTGATATTGTTTAAGCACACTCTCAGGCCATAAGATATTCGGGCATTGCTTAAGTGGTTTGAGTTCGATCATAGGTTCCTGACGCATAAGATAGGAAATACTATGTAAAACAAATGTACAGTATTGATGTATTACACAGAACTGTCCTATCTTATGCGTCAGGAACCTATGGTTCGACATTCCCACCAAAATATGACGTCACAGTCACCGGACAATCTGTAAGAATCGTACTCAAACCATGTAATTTTACGTCATTTTCTCTATCTCGAAATTCCCGTTTTGTTTGCGATAATCGCATGTTGTAGACCTTGGAGCCATATGTATGTCAACAATATTCGAATGACGTAACGCGGACGTGTCCAGACACGCTATTTGATGCACAGATTTCTGCGATCTCTAATAGTCCAATGTGTTCCCCTCATTCATTCGAGATGATATAAGAAAACAGCAATGCATATACTTTGGTCTATCATGAAATTGAAAACATGGAACCGAGACTAGAGCTATACCCATTTACACATACATGTAGTTTTTTTCCAACATTGATTATGAGACAAGCTACATCCACTAGGCCTCGCTAATATGATATCCATGATCTACTTAGTGACTAGGTCGATGCGATCTATTTGGGGACGTATGCTACCGTACAAGTCCGTGGGTTACTCAAATTCAGCTGATCAGTTATTCGATTGGGTTAACTATTTTACTAAATTAGTTTGCCCTCTTGGTTTTGTGACCCTTAAAATTTGAAGATTTCTGAAATGCATTCCGTTGTTCACATTGCTATATAATTTTTATACATAATTATGCGACACATAATTATATTTCATGCATATGGAAAAGTAAATGCTTAAACTGTATGCTTGTATGCACATTGTCCGGTCATCCATATGTACAGTAAGCCTGGTAAGTAATAGCCTCGATATGCCAATTAATTAAAGATATCTTTTCTTTAGCGCGATTGGCTTAGCGTTAATCTAGCAAGCCAGAGATCGCAGGGAAATGCAGTTTCATGCGGCACAAACTACAAGAATGAAGCATGATCACGTGATTCCAAACGAGTGGCGCGTGAAGCACGCGTAAGTTTCGCGCGCATCGAACTACCACGAAAGCTTGATCACGTGATTCCCACCGAGTGGAGTGTGATGCACGGAGACATTTTGCGCGATTTAAACTACCGCCAAAGCTTGATCACGTGATTCTAACCAAATTGAACATGAATGGCATGGGGTTAACAGGGACATACGAATAAGTTATAGTCATATATATCCTAGTCGATATAATCTTCTTTTTTTACATGGTTTTTTTTGGGGGGTGGCTTGGGAGGGCTACATTAACCTTGCATAGACCCTCCATCTTACAAGGGAGTCATATTTAACCAAATGTAACTAGAGCACCGACAGATCAGAAAGGACCCCTGTAATGTTGCCAATTGTTGCCCCCCCCCCCCCCCCCCCCCCCCCCCCCGACACACACACACCATAGTCACATTCAACAGTTCCCCCGTTGGCCAGTGATTACATTTGAATGGTGAATGTCGCATGTTGAGCTGCACAACATTCCATTTCTGAAGGTTTTATTTCGTACATTGAAAAGTTCCCATTTTGACCATGCTTCATGTAAGTGAAATCGATAAATGAATAACTCATCGCTTGACCTTAAACTTTGACCTAGTTGGAAGCCATTTGTAATTGTCAGTTTTCAACGGGTCCATATTCCACGGGCCGGAGGGAAGAATACGCAGATGGTTCAATTTTCAACGGCATTCAGGGTCACCGCACATAACTTCAGGTGAGGCGACCAATTTACTTCCGGCCACCTAACTTCAGGTGAGGGGCTGCGAAGCTAAGTAGGTTAGAGCGATGGCCACCTACACTGTATCTTCAGTTGTTGTGTGACCGCAATAGCTCCGTCGGTTAGAGCGCCTGCTATGTACGGTAATCCCAAGGTCATGCAAGACCCGAGGTGTGTGGTTCGACACTTTCTGCCCGTGTCGGATAAACTGTCATAGTTGTGTTCTTGGGCAAGACTCTTTTCCCTAATCGATCTGGATGGCATGCAACGGGACTTCCGTATAATTTTCAGTGAGGTGGTCACTTATATAATACTGCAAGTGACACCCCCTAAAAATGACCCAGATTGTTCACGGGGCAAACAAACAAAATTATAGAATTTCAAAAACGCATTTCCGGAGGTATTGAAATCGGGCGATGTCATATTCCTGCTTCTAAATTTAATCTATGATAAGATACGCAAAACCTTGTAATTTGAGACAAGAATATAACATCTGGCTAGTGGCGAGTCTACAAATATAAATATGTCTCGCACCCTTGATTGGAGTAATGATCAAATACATCTATATCTCTAACTTCGTGTTCAAGCCAAACATAACAGAAACCATCGAGTTTTTTTTTACCAATATTTAATAATCTTGGTTTATCTGATCAATTTAAGTTTTATACATGTAGATGACTTAGTCTTGGGCGAACAACCCCGGAGCTGCGTAGCAACGGAATCCAAGATGGCGGAACTTCCTCAGCAACTGCCCTTTATCTTTATATTATCATAATGCAAATATTTAATCACATAACGCAACACAGAAAACATGGTTAATGTAAATTTTATTTCGTAAACAACTGAAATAAACATGTATACAAAAGTAAAAGCACTTCAGTCAATATAGCACTAGACAAAGATAAACTACAGTCGACACAATGTACATGTACAGGTCCTCGTCCTGAACTGTCGATCATGTCTCAAAACAAGGAAAGGAAACATAGCACTACATGATGAAAACGACGGGGGTGGTCAGTTTGTAGGTATTGATTTGTCCTTCAAGTAAACACATGCCTCCCTTCAGAATCTTTAACATCAACAACCATTTCCGGAAGAAATGCGAACAATAGAGAATTGTTTCTGGCTCCGACATGAAGCTCCGGCATGAAGCTCTGACATAGAGCTCTGACAAAGAGCTCCGACATGAAGCTCTGACATGAAGATCTGACATGAAGCTCTGACATGAACCTCCGACATGAAGCTCCGACATGAAGATCTGACATGAAGCTCTGACATGAACCTCCGACATGAAGCTCTGACATGAAGATCTGACATGAAGCTCTGACATGAAGCTCTGAAATGAAGATCTGACATGAAGCTCTGACATGAAGATCTGACATGAAGCTCTGACATGAAGCTCTGACATGCGTCCCTCCCTTTTGTAGTTGTGTAGTTCAGGGACGTCGTGATATCGTTCTTTTCTTGTCTCCTGCAGCCCAGGACTTGGATCTTGACCGGAAGTGACGTAAATCATCGCAGTGACCAGGATGTAGCATCGGCTTGTATTCCATTGGTTGACACAGAGTCTGCAGAAGAAAAGTTGGAGTTAAATATATGATCAGCGATTAATTTTTAAAGTGTTTAAGATCATTCATCACAGTTAATTCTGCTTTCATGATATTGATATAGGTTCATGTTAGATACAAAAAAACAAAAAGATTGTTTGAACGATCAGATGGCAGCAGGGATTAAATAAAACACGATAATTACCTTGTCTTTGTGATAGAACGCTTTGTAACCGCCATCAAGTAGGTACACCTCGGGGAAGGTCAGGGACGGGTAGTTAGCCTCGTTCTGAGTACGGTCTTGGGCCCTCAGGAAACGCATCCTGTTAAAAAGCAATAGATAAACATATATAGAACTGAACTATTGATATCATTGTAATGTCTTGATTAAGGAAATAAATGGTTCGGCATATACATGTAATTGCTTTAGTAAAACTCTAAGGTCTTTGCTTGTGTCTACAGTAAAACATATCTCTTAACGAGAACGCAATTTACGAAGTTTCTTTTTGAAGTTGTTTTTAGTATTTTCATGGGGGAGAGAGAGTATCTGCAAACGTTGACGACAGTAAAATTACACTTTTAAATCACTTTTAAAAAATCTTATCAACCGTTTTTCTTCGTGTTGTATAGAAATGTTTGTGTTACGTGGCAAGTTTGGCACTCGTTTTCTCCTTAAATATATTTATATATGGATGTAGAAATGACGTATACAGTTTGTAGGTACTCTTAGGTGACAAACTTACATCTTGGGTCCCCTCTCTGATGAGAATTCACAGTGGAAGATGAGAATGTTTCTTTTCCCGGTGACGTCACACGCCTGCGTGTCGTGAAGCAACTGTTGGACCTGGTCACGTGTATATTTATTCTCTGCGTCCTGATGAAAAAAAAGACAAAACTGTTCATTATATGTAGATCTAAATTACTCAGTTCAGGATAAGACTGAAAATGGAATGACAAAATTACTTCAGATATGGATTCAATATACTATCGGCTATTCGTATATTCAGAAACTCATAGAATGTGTACTTTAGCTTGTTACACCAGCTCCTAAATTTGAATTGAAGTATCACGTGATACGTTGGTGAGTCGATGGAAATGTTGATGACTAATTTCAAAAAATTCATAATGAAAAAATGAAGTACAAACCTTGATGTGACCCCCATCGTACTCGTACGGGTATCGACAGTCGATGATTCTGTAAGTATCGATGACGTCATCATAACTTCCGGTCAGTATATCGGCCATCTGTAAGGAAAAAAATATATATAATGAAAAATAATGAATACCATTTATTATCATTTTATCAATAGCAAATTAATTTGTCATTTCTAAGCATTGTAATGATCTATTTCAAACTGTTTGGTAAAGAAATTCAATAAATAGCAAAATACAAAGTAACGTAATAGTTATTGTGCCATTTAGCCTATCCGGATTCCAATATATATACATTGTATCTGTGTAATATTTTTTCCGTTGAATTCTACCCTTACCGTATCAGCTGAGATGGACTTGAGGTCCTGGTGTTTGCCCCTGATGGTCGGCAGACAAAACGTGTCGGTCCCGTCCCCTATCAAATCCTCCTCCACCAAACGGTCTACAGCAGCCTTCATGTCACGTGGTATCAACATCGGACTGTCCTGTGAAAATAAAAATATCAAATATGATTATTTGACTTCTTACCATGTGTAGATTTGGTGATAATTTTTTAGTTAGATCTTAATGACGTGATATTACTCGAGGAACAGATTAAATATGTTTTTTGTTGATCTATGATTGTTTTGATTTTCTTCTCATATTTGACTTATCTTTCATCTTGAATTGTAATGTTATGGTACAGCTACGTGTATAGTGTATAAGACAAATGATTGGAACTTGTACCGAATGCAATTTCAGACATTATTTTGCCAAGTGTCTTGCTGATGGACAATTATTTCTTTTTTATCGCCCTACCGCTATTATATCTGGTGAACCACAATACCCTTACCTCATAAGACATCGTCCTCTTCATTCCACCGCTCCTCCGCTGTATCTTAGACGATGGAGTAACGCAATCATCCTCATCACGGTGACGCTTGCCTGAGAAGAGGGAACGCTTTAACCCGGTATAGTTACCATCAATCTGAAATAAGGAGGAAACGGTGAAAATATGAAAATTGTGTTATCGAACAATTTTTTTCTCAATTTAAACCATTTGAATAATTTTTCTATTATTATTTTATCAGATTAAATTATTAATAAATATTTGTTGAAACTTGCTTTTTTATCTATTGATACATATAAATATACTCGTTTAAAATTGTTTCTCATATCAGAATGAATATAAATAATTGACAAAGATGCCACAACTTTTCTCATTTTACATGATATATAGAATCCTAAATATCATTTATTAAAAATTTTGATCAGCATTCGTATTTTGATACTTACATGCCGTACCGGGGAGGCGAACACGTTACTGAAATCCAAACGTGTGGACACCTTGTAATCTGTTGATGGGATCTGAAACATCAAAAGGTCATGATTACATAATATAACTATATATATATGTATCGATATTGTAGATATATACATGTATGTATCATTACACGACGGGATTAATCTAAGTCTTTACAACTTCACATGTCACATAAACAAGCGTCCAATACTTCAAACCTGTGAACCAATCATACAAGTTCTTACCCCAATATCATCCATTCCAAGTCCGGAATCTTCATCATCGAACAACTGACGGAGGTCCTTCTTCACTTCCGGGGTCATTAGGAATTTGACCTCGTCATCAAAGTCAAGACTACGACACGGGGTCAAGGTCAAAGTTGATGCCATCACCTGAAACATAATAACAGTGAATTGTCAGACATTCAAATTGAAGGAAATACCTACATTTTGTATCATAGCAGCTTGCTTCAAAAATTATCAAAATATGAAAATTAATGAGACCATATTGCAGTGAATAGTTCACGTGGAATTACAGTATACCAGAATGATTTTAATGGTCAATAATTCAAACGTAACAGTTTACGAAATCCACAATTTTATTTCTAATTATTTTGTGTATATGCTCAAGATATCTTAAATAAATATTGATCTCGAATGAATATTATCAATAAATCGGCATATAGTGTACATTTTGAAGACACGTATATATAAGATATTGCTACCCAGATATCAAATTTTGATATGCATATGTACATGTATATTGAACTTATCAATACAATTTACTGTATGGACCAAGATATGATCCCCTGAAAATAAATGGTAAACATTGACCAGAAATATGTAATCATTGAATGTTGTAAATAATAACAAGCAACAAACTATAAAACTTACGATTTAAACTGGTAAATAGGGTTTAGTGAAGTTGAAGACTGTAGAAGAATCTGGATTTCATTCAGGGTTAGTAGATGTAGGTAGTAATGATGTACGTAGAGGACAACTTTGATGAAGACCACAGGGAAAGCACGTGTATATATATACGTCTATGTCCTTGCTCAATGTGTCTGCTCAACTCGCGTGGACATATCAAAGCAGTCCCGGGCCCCGGGACGAGGCGCTCTACTCCACCTGTCGTTTACGCCCTATCACGTGATGTTCTGGACCCCCAACAGCCTTTACTAGGTTTGTTGTTACAACATCACGTCATCGATTACTTTTATAAACACAAAACTCGGACTTCAAAAGATAAACACTGATCGCTGCCAGGTGGTGTTTTCTTTATCAAAGTGTGCATGAATATCGGGACAAAACTAATAACTAAATCTGTATTGTGAAATGATCATATTGTTAATAAAATACGAGGTGTTTTAGATAGATATTTCAATATACATGTATCTCATTGGAATACACATATGTATTTGCGACTAATTCGAAGTTTGGCACGTTATTTATATTTTCATTAGGGAAGATGAACGGTGACATGACTACGACCATTGTTGTAAAATTACAATTCATCAAAACATTAATTACAATATAGTTATAAACGACAAAAAATATTGACTTAACAAGTTTTTCCAGTTTTAAAACAAAAAGTATGTATGATGAAATCCGTAAGCCTTTGTCATATAAGTTATTTAGTAGAACATGTTGATGAGACGATAAAATTTTATTTAGTATAAACAGTTTTGAAAGTGTTCATATTACAGTCTGCGATATTTCTCGATTAACCGTATAGGTGTATAAAGTACCGTAGGTCTCCCGGGTCGTCAATATCTTATAAGTGTTAATCAATATCGCTGATCGGTAAGCTTAAACCTGTTAAGATCAATGACTAATTAGTTATTAACGTAGTGTTACAAGTAATTGGTAACTTAATTAATTCAATTATTTCATTAAAGCCACGCGCTACCTGCGATGTCCGGTGACTGGGTATTCAGTGTTAATTATACCTGGATGTGAACAGTGGTCATTTTCACACACAATTTGATTGTCCTAATTACTTATATCAATTCACATTGTTCTGAAAAGACGATTGTGATGTTATTATCACACTTGTTAACTATATAAATCATGTTGTTAATTTAAAAGAGAGGAACTGAGTGAAGATGTGTAACCGTTGACTTAAATAGATTAAATAAGGCCAATCGATATCAAAGGTTAATTATTCGTGTGACAGATATTCTTCTTACATTCCCTGTTTCTCTATTTAACCTTTATAATAAAAACCAATGTAAAGTATAGAATGTCATCCTCACACACAGGGTAACTTCATCGTAAATCGATTTGATTTTCCAGAGATATTTGATATTTGGGGTTTGGGGTTGAGCCGCTTGAAGAAAGAAGAAAGATAGAAAAAACATGTTATTCTTGTATATAATAAACTTCATAAAAATTGAGTCCGTCTTATTTACATGTATCTAGTATTCTTCCACCCAAAGTAGGCGAACCTACCACGTATACCTACAATTGGAGATATACTGCCAACTATCGGTGTAGTGGTTATCAATTCTGACTGATTCCAATCTTTTATTCCAACTACTGTAAAATAATAATTCGTCAAACGAGGCACAGAGAAGCCATTCGCTATTGTTTTAAATGTTCAATTTCACGTTAAATTCGTTATTTACACAAATTGTATGGCTAAAATAAGAATAGATATTTTACTACGAGGTTTTCGTAATAAATTACGAGTTAGTAGTTTGAATTACGACTTATACTGAGTCAATATTGTCAATGTCTGGATCGTGAGTTACTGACGACTTTATCTGTGAGTGTCTGGATCGTGAGTTAAGGACAACTCTATCCGTGAGTGTCTGGATCGTGAGTTACCGACAACTCTATCCGTGAGTGTCTGGATCGTGAGTTACGGACAACTCTATCTGCGAGTGTCTCGATCGTGAGTTACCGACAACTCAATACGTAGGTGTGTCTGGATCCTAGGTTACCGACGACTATATCCGTGCTTGTCTGGATCGTGAGTTACCGACAACTCTATCCGTGAGTGTCTGGTCTGTGGGTTACCGACGACTCTATCCGTGAGCGTCTGAACCATGAGTTACCGACAACTCTATCCATGGGTGTCTGGTTCGTGGGTTACGGAAAACTTTATCCGTGAATGTCTGGTTCGTGGGTTACCGAAAACATTATCTGTGAATGTCTGGATCGTGAGTTACCGACAATTTTATCCGTGAATGTCTGGTTCGTGGGTTACCGACGGCTCTATCCGTGAGTGTCTGGATCGTGGGTTACCGACGACTCTCTCCGTGAGTGTCTGGACTGTGGGTTACCGACAACTCTTCCGTGAGTGTCTGGATCGTGAGTTACCGACGACTTTATCCGAGAATGTCTTGATCGTGAGTTACAGACAACTCCACCGTGAGTGTCTGGATCGTGAGTTAAAGACGACTCTATCCGTGAGTGTCTGGAGCATGGGTAACCGACGGCTCTATCCGTGAGCGTCTGCTTCTTGGGTTGCCGACAACTCTATCCGTGCGTGTCTGGATCGTCAGTTACCGACGACTCTATCCGTGAGTGCCAGGATCGTGAGTTACCGACGACTCTCTCCGTGAGTATCTGGATCGTGAGTTACCGACAACTCAATAAGTAAGTGTCTGGATCCTAGGCTACCGACAACTCTATCCGTGAGTGTCTGGATCCTAGGTTACCGACAACTCTATCCGTGAGTGTCTGGATCGTGAGTTAGCGACGACTCTATCCGTGAGTGTCTGGATCGTGAGTTACCGACGACTCTATCCGTGAGTGTCTGGATCGTGAGTTAGCGACAACTCTTATCTGAGAGTGTCTGGATCGTGAGTTACCGACAAGTCTATCCGTGAGTGTCTGGATCGTGAGTTACCGACAACTCAATTCGTAAGTGTCTGGATCCTAGGCTACCGACGACTATATCCGTGCTTGTGTAGATCGTGAGTTACCGACAACTCTTCCCTGAATGTCAGGACAATAGGTTACTGGCGAGTCTCTCCGTGAACATCAGGATAATGGGTTACTGGCGAGTCTATCACTGAACGTCAGGACCACAAGTTACTGGCGAGTCTATACCTGAACGTCAGGAGAATGGGTTATTGATGAGTCTGTCCGTGAACGTCAGTACCATGGGTTACTGGTGAGTCTTTCATTGAACATCAGGACCAATGGTTACTGGCGAGTCTATCACTGAACGTCAGGACCACAAGTTACTTGCGAGTCTATACCTGAACTTCAGGAAAATGGGTTATTGATGACTCTGTCCGTGAACGTCAGTACCATGGGTTATTCGCGAGGCAGTCCCTGAATGTCACGACAATGGGTTACTGGCGAGTCTGTCCCTGAACGTCAGGTTAATGAGTTACTTGCGAGTCTGTCCCTGAACGTAAGGACTATGGGTTACTGTTGGTTCTGTTCGTGAACCTCAGGACCATGGGTTACTGTTGAGTCTGTCCGTGAACGTCAGGAACATGAGTTACCGGCGAGTCTGTCCGTGAACGTCAGGACCAGGAGTTACTGGCGAGTCTTTCCGTGAACGTAAGGAGAATGGGTTACTGGCGAGTCGGTACTTGAATGTCAGGACCATGGGTTACTGGCGAGTCTGTCCCTAAACGTAAGGACCATGGGTTACTGACGAGTCTGTCACTGAAGGTCAGGACCATGTGTTACTGGCGAGTCTGTCCGTGAACGTCAGGACCATGAGTTACTTGCGATTTTTCCCGTGAAAGTAAGGACAATGGGTCACTGGCGAGTCTGTCCCTGAACGTCAGGACAATGGGTTACTGGCGAGTCTGTCCGTGAACGTCAGGACCATGGGCTACTAGCGAGTCTGTCCGTGAACGTCAGGACCATGAGTTACTGGCGAGTTTGTCCGTGAACGTCAGGACCATGGGTATTGGCGAGTCTGTCCCTGAACGTCAGTTTCATAAGTGAGTTACTGGCGAGTCTGTCCGTGAACTTCAGGACTATGGGTTATTGGCGAGGCAGTCCATGAACATCAGGACAATGGGTTACTGGCGAGTCTGTACCTGAACGTCAGGACCATGCATTACTGTTGAGTCTGTCCGTGAACGTCAGGACAATGGGTTACTGGTGAGTCTGTCCCTGAATGTCAGGACAATGGGTCACTGATGAGTTTGTCCGAGAGCGTCAGGACAACGAGTTACTGGTGAATCTGTCATTGAACGTCAGGACATTGGGTTACTGGTGAGCCTGTCATTGAACGTCAGGACCATGGGTTACTGGCGAGTCTGTCCGTGAACGTCAGGACTATGGGTTACTGGCGAGTCTATCGCTGAACGTAAGGACCACAAGTCACTGTTGAGTCTGTCCGTGAACGTCAGGACCATAGGTTATTGGCGAGGCAGTCCATGAACATCAGGACAATGGGTTACTGGTGAGTCTGTCCCTCAACGTCAGGACCATGGGTTACTGGCGAGTTTGTCCATGAGCGTCAGGACAATGGGTAACTGATGAGTCGGTCATTGAACGGCAGGACCATGGGTTACTGGCGAGTTTGTCCGTGAACGTCTCGCCCATAGGTTACTGGCATTTTTTTCCGTGAGCGTCAGGACAATGGGTTTCTGATGAGTCGGTCATTGTACGTCAGGACCATGGGTTACTGGCGAGTATGTTCGTGAACGTCAGGACAATGGGTTACTGGGGAGTCTGTCCCTTAACGTCAGTTTCATAAGTGAGTTACAGAGTGTACTGGCGAGTCTGTCCCTGAACGTCAGGACAATGGGTTACTGACGAGTCTGTCCCTGAACGTCAGGACCATGGGTTACTGACGAGTCTGCCCGTGAAAGTATACCTTTAGAAAGTATGACAGAGTGATACTGTCTAAACACGACCTGATGTTAAATCATATGTTCAAAGTTGTCTGGGTAATTAATACGTTCATGAACTATGATCAATAAACACTGCTAAATCATTTCCCCACGATACTCTGCTCTATCATTTAAATCAAATGGGAGATCATCTATCGTCTCGTTGGTTCCGACATACACTGTACATGGTTGTATATGTGGAGGTGTGTTTGTATAGGGCTTAAACATTTCATAACATTACACAACACAGAAAAAAGGTTAATGTAAACTTTATTTCGTACAAAACTGAAATAAACATGTATACAAAAAGTAAAAGCACTTCAGTCAATATAGCACTAGACAAAGATAAAATACAGTCGACACCATGTACATTTACAGGTCCTCGTTTTAAACTGTCGATCATGTCTCATAACAAGGAAAGGAAACATAGCACTTCACGATGAAAACGACGGGGATGGTCAGTTTGTACATTGTAGGTGTTGATTTGTCCTTCAAGTAAACACAATCCTCCCTTCGGAATCTTAAACATCAACAACCATTTCCGAACGAAATGCGAACAACAGAAACTTGTTTCTGGCTCTGACATGAAGCTCTGACATGAAGCTCTGACATGCGTCCCTCCTTTTTGTAGTTGTGTAGTTCAGGGACGTCGCGATATCTTTCTTTTCTTGTCTCCTGCAGCCCAGGACTTGGATCTTGACCGGAAGTGACGTAAATCATCGCAGTGACCAGGATGTAGCATCGGCGTGTATTCCATCGGTTGACACAGAGTCTGCAGAAGAAAAGTTGGGGTTTGAAATATGATCAACGAATGCTTTAAGAGATTTGAGATCAGAGACAACATACAGTGTAATAACTTTATCTTTTATACTGTACATCATAGTTAATGCTGCTTTTATGTCATACCAATACAACATGTGTTGTAAATAAGATAGATATTTTATTCAGCCGAACACGAAAGTATATGTGTTTATCATAGTCAGGTATAATGAAATTGTTTGGACGATCAGCTTACACCAGGGATTAAATAAAACACGATAATTACCTTGTCTGTGTGATAGAACGCCTTGTAACCGCCATCAAGGAGGTACACCTCGGGGAAGGTCAGGGACGGATAGTTAGCCTCGTTCTGAGTACGGTCTTGGGCCCTCAGGAAACGCATCCTGTTAGAAAAGCAAAAAATATACATGTATATAGAACTGAACTTTTGATATCCTGGTAATATCTTGATTAAGGAAATAAATGGTTAAATATATAATTGGTTTTGTAAAACTCGAAGCTCTAGAATCTGTCTACAGTCAAACAGAATGAAAGCGCAGATAAACGGGATAAGAACGAAATGTACATTGGTATCTTGTTGTCGAAATTATGTTTGGATTTTTTCTGGGAAGACAGTGTCCGAAAATTATGAGAAAAGTGAACGAGATCAACTTACATCTTGGGTCCCCTCTCAGATGAGAATTCACAGTGGAAGATGAGAATGTTTCTCTTTCCGGTGACGTCACATGTCTGCGTGTCGTGAAGCAGCTGTTGGACCTGGTCACGTGTATACCTATTCTCTGCGTCCTGATAAAAAAAAGACATTTTTTAAATAAGATATTGATCTAAATCATTATAATATTGAAACTTAATTGAAAATTACAAGCATATATTCAATATGTTGTTAGTTTGATTCGTATACTCAAGAAACTTATAGATTAATAAGATTATTATCTATTTTCGGGGGTATATTTACTTCTAACCCGCTCCTCAACTTGAATTGAAGTACATGTATCACGTGATACGTTCGTGAGCGATGGAAGTTTTAATGACAAGTACAAAATATGATAACGCTTAGATGAAGTACAAACCTTGATGTGACCCCCATCGTACTCGTACGGGTATCGACAGTCGATGATTCTGTAAGTATCGATGACGTCATCATAACTTCCGGTCAGTATATCGGCCATCTGTAAGAAAAAATAAAACAAATACAATGAAAAATAATGAAGACCAGTAAACATCATATATCAATAGCAAACCAATTTGTCATTTCTAAGAATGGAAACGATCTGTTTTAAAACTGTTTGGTGAAGAAATTCTATAAATAGCGAAATTCAAAGTAGGGTAATAGTTATTGTGCCATTTATCCAGTTTGAATTCATACGTGATTCTAATATATACATCGTATCTGTGTAATATTTTCCCGTTGAATTCTACCCTTACCGTATCAGCTGAGATGGACTTGAGGTCCTGGTGTTTGCCCCTGATGGTCGGCAGACAAAACGTGTCGGTCCCGTCCCCTATCAAATCCTCCTCCACCAAACGGTCTACAGCAGCCTTCATGTCACGTGGTATCAACATCGGACTGTCCTGTGAAAATAAAAATATAAAATATGATTATTTGACTTCTAACCATGTGTAGATTTGGTGATAATTTTTTAGTTAAATCTTAATGACGTGATATTACTCGAGGAACAGATTAAATATGTTTTTTGTTGATCTATGATTGTTTTGATTTTCTTCTCATATTTGACTTATCTAACATTTTGAATTGTGATGCTATAGTACAGCTACGTGTATTGTTTATAGCGAAATGATTGGAAATGGTACCGAATGCAATTTCAGACATTCTTTGGCCAAGTGCCTTGTTTATAGACAAATATTTCGTTTCTATATCACCCTAACATTATTATATCTGGTGAACCACAATACCCTTACCCCATAAGACATCGTCCTCTTCATTCCACCGCTCCTCCGCTGTATCTTAGACGAGGGAGTAACGCAATCATCCTCATCACGGTGACGCTTGCCTGAGAAGAGGGAACGCTTTAACCCGGTATAGTTACCATCAATCTGAAATAAGGAGGAACCGGTGAAAATATGAATATTGTGTTATCGAACAATTTTTTTTCTCAATTTAAACCATTTGAATAATTTTTCTATTATTATTTTATCACATTAAATTATTAATAAATATTTGTTGAAACTTGCTGTAAATGACAAAGATGCCAAGGTTCGCCTCATTTTTATGATATGTATAACTCCTAAATATCATTCATTTAAAAAAATTGATCAGCATTCGTATTTTGATACTTACATGCCGTACCGGGGAGGCGAACACGTTGCTGAAATCCAAACGTGTGGACACCTTGTAATCTGTTGATGGGCTCTGAAACATCAAAAAGTCACGATTACATAACTATATATACATGCAGGTATCGATATTCATTCTTTCAAAATATTCTATTGTCAACACAATAAGTTTAAAAACAAGGTGTTTTACATAGAATATCATCAAGATTTGGTGTTGGCAGAAGGGATTGGACAACAGGCTCAGCCTATATTTGTCCTTTTCTATAGATTTCAAGTTAAATGAACATATGATTATTATACAAAAATAGTGTGAAAGTAGTAAAATATTAGCAGTTAATAATTGATATATACTAACAAAGAAAACACTTTCTCACTCAATCTCATACTACTATGTACTCATGATGTATTTTCAATTGATAGATCTTTTATATAAATAAATGAGTATATAGACATAATTATTACTTACATGTATAAAATTGAAAGCGTTTACTTTTTTAAGATAAGAACTAGTGTTGGAAAGTATGATTCTATTTAAATCAGTTGGCAAGTCAACGGCACCGTATAATAGAACGTGAAGACTAACATATCCTATAAGGTTATACATGTAGGTATTGTTGTAGATACATTGTATATACATGTACTGTACATGTATGTATCATTACACAGCGGTATCAATATAAATCCATACAACCTCGCACGCCACTTAAACAAGCGTCTGATACCTCAAACCATTTAACCAACATACATTATAAGTTCTTACCACAATATCGTCCATTCCAAGTCCGGAATCTTCATCATCGAACAACTGACGGAGGTCCTTCTTCACTTCCGGGGTCATTGGGGATTTGACCTCGTCGTCGTAGTCAAGACTACGACACGGGGTCGGGGTCAAGGTCAAAGTTGATGCCATGAGCTGAAAAATAATAAACAAAATGAAGGAAATGCGTACATTTTGTATCATAGCAGCTTGCTTCAAAAATTATCAAAAATTGACAAGACCATATTGCAGTGAACTAGTTCATTTGACATGTGAAATTATACCAGAATAAATTTAATGGGAGAATATTCAAACGAATGAAAAAGTTTACGAAATCCACAATTTTATTCCTAATTATTTGATGTTTGTGAACAATATATCTTTAAAAAATATTGATCTCTAATGAATAATATCAATAATTTGGCATTTAGTGTACATTTTGAAGATACATATTTAACATATGCAGTTATTGAATTTTAAAATGTTTATGCATATCTATTGCATTAATACAGTTTACTGTATGAACACAGATATGATCCAATGACAATAAATAGTAAATATTGAACATAAATATGTAATTATTGAATGTTGTAAATAATGACGAGCAACAAACTATAAAACTTACGATTTAAACAGTTGATAGGTTCAGTGAAGTTGAAGACTGTAGAAGAATCTAGATTTCGTTCAAGGTTAGTAGATGTGGGTAGTGATGATGTAGAGGACAGCTTTGATGAAGACTACAGGGAAATCACGTGTATTTATACCTTATACGTCAGGGAGAAATCGACATCTATCTTCATGGTCATGCTCAATGTGTCTGCTCAACTCGCGTGGACTTATCCAAGCAGTCCCGGGGCCCGGGACGAGGCGCTCTACTCCACCTGTCGTTTACGCCCTATCACGTGATGTCCTTGACCTTCAATACTAGGTTTGTTGTTACAACATCACGTCATCGATACTTTTATAAACACAAAACTCCGACTTCAAAAGATAAACACTGATCGCTGCCAGGTGGTGTTGTCTTTATCAAAGTGTGCATTAATATCGGGACAAAACTTATAACTAAATCTGTATTGTAAAATGATCATATTGTTGATAAAATACGAGGTGTTTTAGATATAGCTATTTCAATATACATGTATCTCATTGGAATACACCTATATTTGCGACTAATTCGAAGTTGAGCACGTTATTTATATTTTCATTAAGGAAGATGAACGGTGCATGTCTACGACTATTGTTGTAAAATTACAATTCATCAAAACATTAATTACAATATAGTTATAAACGACAAAAAATATTGACTTAACAAGTTTTTCCAGTTTTAACACAGACAGTATGTATGATGAAATCCGTAAGCCTTTGTCATATCTAAAGTTATTTAGTAGAACATGTTGATGAGACGATACCATTTTATTTAGTATAAACAGTTTTGAAAGTGTTCATATTAGAGTAGTGTTTAATAGTGAGTAATTGGTAATTAAATTGATTAAATTATTTCATTAAAGCCACACGCTACCTGCGATGTGCGGTGACTGGGTATTCAGTGTTAATTATACCTGGATGTGATTAGTGGTCAATTTCACACATAATTTGATTGTCCTAATTAGTCTATTCACGTTGTTCTGATAAGAGCATTGTGATGTTATTATCACACTTGTTAACTATATCAATCGTGTTGGTATATAAAATGGGGGAGGTATAATTGTACAGTAATAGAAAAAATTCATTTGGAATTTTGTAAAAATATACTTGGTGTTAAGAAATCTACCTGTAATGCTATGGTTTATGTTGAATTAGGTCGATTGCCACTGGCAAATGAGCACATATTTAGGATGATAAAATATTGGTTTAAGTTATTAAGTCATGAAAATTGTATCTTGAATGAAGTTTACAGTTTTTTGTTACTAGAAACTGAAAAAGTTTATCCAAAATCTAATTGGTTAGTATTTGTAAAACAGAAACTTTTTGAACTTGGGTTGGGTTTTATATGGGTGAGGCATACTCCTTCCGACATCAGATTATTACCTTTGATTAAACAGCGTATAGAGGATCAGGCTAAGCAGACGATATTTAATTCTTTAAGTATTTCTAGTAAGTGTGACTTAAATAAGTATCTAGTGGACAATGTCACTTTAAAATATTATTTAACCAAGTCATTACATAAACAACATAGAATTGCAATAACTAAGTTACACTTGTCTGCACACAATCTTGCTATAGAAGTTGGTAGAAGTAGAAATATTGACAGGAAAAATAGACTTTGTATAAACTGTACTCAAAACGAGGTTGATGATGAATTTCACTTTTTACTTATATGTCCTAAATATTCAGAGATAAGGAAGAAATTTATCAAAAAATATTACTGGTACAAACCTTCTGTCTTTAAAGTTTTAAATTTACTGAACTCAAATAAAATAAAGGAACTACATGTACACAGATTAGGTAAATTCATTATACACGCAAATAAACAGAGAATGATGTAATATGTGTTTACTTATGTTGCAAATGTATGGATAAATGTATATATAGATTAATCGTAAATATTATAATGTACCTTATGTAATATGTATATCATAATGTTAATGTTCATCTTCATATGTTATCCTCTGTATTCTGTACAATATGTAATATTATGTAATATGTTTTGTACACCACTGATTGGCTGTCAAGCCAAAAGTAATAAAATGAATTGAAATTGAATAGTGAGTAATTGGTAATTAAATTGATTAAATTATTTCATTAAAGCCACACGCTACCTGCGATGTGCGGTGACTGGGTATTCAGTGTTAATTATACCTGGATGTGATTAGTGGTCATTTTCACACATAATTTGATTGTCCTAATTAGTTAAATAAATTCACGTTTTTCTGATAAGAGCATTGTGATGTTATTATCATACTTGTTAACTATATCAATCGTGTTGGTATATACAACAATACAGCAACTGAGTGCAGATCTGTAACCGTTGACTTAAATAGATTAAATAAGGCCAATCGATATCAAAGGTTAATTATTCGTGTGACAGGTATTCTTCTTACATTCCCTGTTTCTCTATTTAACCTTTATAATAAAAACCAATGTAAAGTATAGAATGTCATCCTCACACACAGGGTAACTGCATCGTAAATCGATTTGATTTTCCAGAGAAATCGGATGTTAGGGGTTTTGGTTTGAGTCGCTTGAATAAAGAAGAAACAAAATTAAAAAAACAAACATGTTATTGTATATCATAAACTTACATTCGTCTTATATATTTTGTATTCTTCCACCGAAAGTAGGCGAACCTATCACGTGTACCTACAATGGGAGATATACTGTTAACTATCGGTGTAGTGTTTGACTGATTCCAATATTTTATTCCAACTACTGTAAACTAATGATTCGTCAAACGAAGCCCGGAGAAGCCATTCATCTATAGTTAGAAATATTTACTTCGATGTTAGATTTGTTACATTGTATTGATTCAACATTTCGATCGGCTACCACATGAAAAGGAAAGTCATTCAGATTTATCAGAGTTACTTCCCTTCGTTTAATCAGTATGATGTAAACTTTTTAAATGAGAGTGACCTCCCTTCTTACACCTGTTGATAATCCGGAAGTCGGCTAGATTACAGGTAAGCTGTACGTGATATTAACGTCGATTTAGTATTTTATCCCATTTTCTTATTAATTCTGTTCAATTTGAATGTTTTTTTTGCAGAACGAGTAGTTAGTTTGAAACAGTTAATGGTGATCCACCTGTAATTAAAGCTTGTCACACCTGTACACAGGTCAGCAGGTGACACACTTACGGAATAAAACGTGTAATGTTATCGAGGAAATAAAAATCACTGCATTACCTAGACATTCTATGTTGGAATAACGCCATACACTATAACTGTGAGTGGTGTTCGGTCACCTGACCGGAGTCGCACCTGTCCGTCACGTTCCTGGTGCTGGATGTTGGATGGGTCCATGTTCGCCAGTGTCTTTAATGTTGCTGTTATCGATGCCCCACGTTAGTGTGTTATTGTCCTGGCAGGGCGACCGGTAGGGACCAAGAGGGCTCGCCCAAATGTAATATAAAGTTATTTATGCATGCTCCACATGAAACTAAAACCAATGATGGAATTGAAAAGGCCATCTTATACAAGATGACACATGAAACATGAAAAATATTATCATCAGAAATATTTTGAAAAGTTCATCATAAGATGGCTAATTCCGCATCAGTATTAGAACAAAATACAAATTGTATGACAATTTACATCCTTAGGTGGGTATTCGACAGAATAACGCCAAAAAGTATTGATAGAATTACACCGAAATAGAACATAATACAAATTGAATGACAATTTACATCATGAGTGGATATTTGGCAGAATTACCCAAAACCGTATTACATGTAAAAGGGTGGAATGAGGATGGTCTTCGAAATAGCTGAATTTTAGATTTAGTTCTATATGCGTAAAAACAAAATGGCGATGATGAAAAAAAAATTTCCAGGTGAAGAAAAGTAAACAGCCAATCATCGACCAGCAAGTGCTGTATGCTCTGGGCCCCCCAACGGGATAAAAAGGGGCCCCATAAAGGGAATAACCCAAACAGAATAAAATTACAAGAAAATTTATGTGTTACAGCATAAAATCAGCTATTTGCATAGCTTGCATTTATGCATGCTCCACATAAAACTAAAACCAATGATTGAATTGAAAAGGCCATCTTATACAAGATGACAATTTATTAAAGAAACATGAAAAATATTATCATCAGAAATATTTTGAAAAGCTCATCATAAGATGGCTAATTCCGCATCAGTATTAGAACAAAATACAAATTGTATGACAATTTACATCCTTAGGTGGGTATTCGACAGAATTACGCCACACAGCAAACAAGCATTGTTTTGCTGCCCCACTTGCATTTTTACTGTATATGTAAATCATCAAAGAAGACATAAAATATTTAGAAGAATATATTCAAAAATGAATATAGTGTATGTGTATTATTGCAAACTACTTATACATGTATACCGTTTATTAAAGACTTAAAATATGAAAATATTGAAATGTTCACAAGATAGTGTATACGTCAAAGAAAGGCTAATTTGCAAAAGGAAGTTGCCAAAATTATTGGGAAAATAAACATTGAAAACACATAGATAGATGTAAAAATATATAATATATCGAACAATTAATAAATATTTGCAGAAAAGAATGCATGACATTTTCAAACTATAGAATGGTCTATTTAGATTTTATTTATAAATTTGCAAAAGTGAGTTAGAGAATTCTGCCAAAAAAAAATGAAGAAATAGGTACATGTACATGTACGTGTAATCGAAAAGTGGAGATGATTTACCCGACTCGTATTACAATTTTGCCAAGATATGTTCGCGAATTAGCTCAATTGTTATAAAGTTCCCTCAAGAAAAAGAAAAGACAAAATCAAGAAACGATTTATTAAAAACTTAATAGTTTTGAAGGAGGAGGGTTATCACAATGCCGATCGAAAATAATCTGTATATACATACATTATATATAGTCTTATGTATACTTGTGTATTTATGCGGTCATGTAGTCTAATGGGTCTATTAATTACAGTCCTGTTATTTGAACCCGCGAATCAAGTGATTTATTCCTAGATCTCCTCCAAGATCAAGTTTGAAGATGTTAAATATTTGGAAAAATCATTACCATTTCAAGGGGATCAATTCCATTCTTTCAGTAACACTTCATTGTTCATGTATATTATTTATGTACATGGTATTATATCAAATACCAAACAATGCAGAGCAATAAAGACTGCATTTCAATTCCAATTCGTTCCAACCGGTAGTAAATATCAAATGATATGATTTAATTGCAGTTCATACAATGTAGTCGTGTCTTTTGATTGCAGTTCATACAATGTAGTCGTGTCTTTTGATTGCAGTTCATACAATGTAGTCGTGTCGAGAAAGGGAGATAACTTGTTGCAATGGCAACATGAGCAGTGCTGTACCGCCCTGTATAACAGAGGATGGATTGGATAAACTACACAACAGCGGCTGGTCCAACTACAACAGGTAAGGCAGATTATCAGTCAGTTATTATCTCAGAGGATTAATGTGACACAACATATTCTTCTGGAGGCGAATAACCACTAATGCACACTTGACAGGATAAGTATTTTTCGCCAACAGGGGATCATTGTTTTTTTTTTCTGTTTCTTATTATCTCTGGCTATCGTTATCATTTAATAAATGTCTTTATATGCGACTTAAAATGAAATACAATACATCATTATGTATACACTTTTCATGTATCATCAAAGCGGCTTTAACTGTAAAAATAACGTTTGGAGTATATTTCAGTTGCTATTTATACAAAAGATGTATAACAAAATTTAGACTTTCCCTTTATTACGATAATTAAAAGGGTTCAAAACCGTGTTTTATAAATCTTAATCAGTGTAAAACAGTAATAATGAATGTTATCGTTAGTATATATTTTTAGAAATTTATTTAGGTCGATGCTCGAGCATTGCTACATACCTTTTAAAGTTATCAATTTTAATATATATTAGTTTAAAAAAATGTTTACTCTACAAAATATATAAGTTCATATGGTTTGTTTTTCTTCTGATTTGTGCTATTTTTGTGACGTCAGAGTGGGCAGCCTGGTCGGAGTATGAGAGTGAGTACAACCGAGCGACCAAGGCCGGTAGTGTTGTCGGCCCAGTTGTTGGTTCCTTTATTGTCATCATCTTCATCATATCCGTCTTTTGTTTCACATCGCACGTGCGACGAAGGCGACAAGAAATATTGGCGAGAGCTGCACGACGTAACATCAATCAAAGACAAGGTACAATTCGAGCTCATTGTAAGGATTTGTTTATATATTGTTTAACGTCCCATCAACAGCTTTTATTTAAGGACGGTCTCACCTGGGCTGCTTGCAAATGATGAACGTTCCTGTGAGCGCCGTGGGCGCATGCGCCCCCTTAAACATTGGCGTTTGGTCGTATTTGGATAGTTCTAGCATGATCTGTCAGAGTACAAATAGGTCATGCTGATATATTTCCATGATGTATGGGAAAATCTTGATTCCTCATTTACTGGCAAGTACGTCACCTGTAATGCTATAATGGTATATAATGTAAGTGTATATTCATTATTCAAATACTATATTTGTTTTCTTTCGCAATATGCGCTGATATTTCACTCAGATGGCGGGTATTGAGATACTTGAAATTACTAACAGATTTTAACGACCATGTCCCGATATGTCAATGTATGCACGTCAGTACATTTGACGACAAAACCGAGTTTAAGAGTTTAGAACAAATGTCGAATGTTAACATTTCTTGACCTTAATACACATATGCTTGATTTGAAGGCACGGGTTTACGTGCTTTTGTTTCTTATACGAACTAAAAAGTCTTGTGTTATTGCTATGTGGTGGATCCAAGATGGTGGAACTGTGATGCTTCGTTTGTCATACTAATGTATGTTTTGTCTTAAACGAGACGGGAAACCTTCATTTGCGAGTTGTATAAGTTATTCATGTTAATATATGACGCAACCATTCAGGCTTTGATTTTACATCTGTTACATTATAAAAAAGAAAAAGAATATCTTTTTATGTTTCAAGCGTATAGTCTGTAGAGACGGTCGCCATCTTGGGAACTCACTTGATATTCAGTTGCGTTCCATTACATTGTAACGTACCTATTCAGTAACACACGGCTAGAATACTTAATTGCAACTGCTGAGAAACTACTGTACCATTTTAAGGATGACCAAGTGTCCGGACCGAGTGTTGTTATTGTTCGGGTCAGTCTGACATCCAAGATGGTCGCCATGGTCAACAGTACCACTATACTTGCTACTGAGTATGTACACTACAATAGTACAAGAGGTCTTTAGAGTCAAATGTTTGTTACGGCCCATGAACCTTTTGTTGTAGTCTTTGGTATGTCTCGACAAGTGACGAAAACCCGAAGCCTTCCTATCGGGGGCGAACGCTCAACTAAAAAAAAAAATGGCCAAGAATCGGACATTGTCCAATTTCGCGGTGTTCATCCCGTATAACAGCAAGATGACGCCTACTTTGTACAGAGAAACACATTTCTGTCTATTCGGGAGCGGATTACTTTCATTTCAAAGACATTTATTATATCATTGTTATTTATATACATGTGTATCATCAGTTATGATAGAAATTGTACTGCGCCACTAATATATAACATGTTGCTTTGAAGGTGAGAGGGCTTTTGTGGTCGGCCATGCCCACAGTCCAGACTGGATAGGCGGAGAAGAACATGGGAGTTACACCAACACAATAATGCAGGACTTACCTCCCCCTTACACACCTCCTTACGAAACTGAATTGAAGGATGGAGATCTACCGCCATCGTATGCCGACGCAGTTGTCATGTATGGTTATGACACTGAACGTGATGACGTCACGCGAACATTTGATGAAAGTGACGTTAATTATGATGTTGATTATGACACTGACAATATGACTGACTATAGTGTCGATGATGACGTCAATACTGACGCCACATATGATGTTGATGTTCCCTACGATGCCACCAATGAAACAAGAAGTTGTACTTACGAGGCCGGAAGTGGTCATAATTATAATGACGTCACAACCGACTAGGAGGATAGGATTATCATAACTAAGTGCTGGAAAACAGAGCTCGTGCGTGTATGTGGCTGTGTTCACTGCCACAACAAATGGATAATATATATATAGAGGGAGATGACATACTTGGAAAAGTTGTGAAAAGAGTAATTACACATACATCTTGCTACCCGAAAAGGTGTCATGGTGATGTTTGAATTCATGGCCGGGGAATGCTTTACGCGAATAATCATATAGGAGGAGCGCCAGTCAGGTAGCCTCTGGGCCATTTTCGTTTTTGTGGTCCAAACGGTTGGACCAGTTGCACTGGTGTTGTTCGTTTATAAAAAAAGACAGACCTGGTGATTTTATAATGTTTCCAGACGAACCTTGACGAAGACTTTCAAGGCCCCTAATGAAGGTCCGAGATGCGTGGTTGGATGCTCCCTACTCGTGTCACCTCGAAATGACTCCAACAAACAAAGAAATATCGGACGACATCAATATTTTAACACCATGTCAACCTTTTCATTTGTATGAAGTATCACTCCTAGGGGTGTAATTTACACGTGGGCATCACTGGCACACTCAGTGACACACAGATTTGGAACGGATTCCCTATTTCACATTTGTATGCACCTGGACTCCAGGAAACTCGTCAACAGGCTATTTCAGTCTCATAACCATTGTTGCATTGTGTGTGACACATGGACATAACACGAACTTCCCACCCACAGACCATGTAACCGTATTATACAATAATTACGGTGGTTTAGAAATGTATGCCAAATCTCTGTGGCATGTGTTTATAACTAGAACATGACCCAATAGTTGAACTCTGAATTTAACTTATTCAGGAAATCGTAGCAACATATCGCAACTAAGGAAATCTTTTAGTCCCGCTCGTATTTATAACGGATGAAATGCTAAGCGCTTGTTCTTTTTATCTCATAACTATTATCATATTTTATTTATCTAGCCTATCATATGTTTTTATATTGATCAGAGACCTCCATTTTGTGACTGAATCCTATTCTTGTTCAACACACCAAGATCTGAAAAATACAGAAAGTTTTAAGATAGGAAAATGTTTACACCTTTTGGCGTATTGAAGCTGTGCTGACTGAAATGTACTTACAATGTAGACTAATACATATGTATGAATGTTCGGCATTAGCATGATGTATTTCCGGTTAACCAATTTCCACTTTATTTCAATTTAATTTCCGCCATGCCATAATGTTACATGTACGATATAAACTATGTAAGCATTTCATTTACGTTAACTCGATAAACGCTATGGGCGCACATTTATAAACATAAACAGAAAAAGACTATTGTTTAGTAATCACGGATCTCGTCTACATTGTACAAATATTCAAACATTATCTGATGCCAGGGGAGACAACTGTGTATATCTGATATTGCAATCCAAGATAACATGATATGCTCAGAATACTGTCTTTACTACAGAATTAACGGAATTTATTGAGCAGACACTCACATATTAACCGAATGACGGTGGATATTTTTGTTTTTCTTCACACTTCAATTAATATTCCACCAGATCAAAATTATTGGCTTGAATAAAAAGCCCTGTTGCATCTGGCGAAATATTTGGCTGTATCGGGGCGATACATAACAATTCGTCCCTTAATCAATACATTTTGTATACAGTGTATTTTAACTATATCAGGGATGTATACTAGTACGTCCATGTCTCAATATATAGTGTATTTTAACTGTATCAATGACGTATATTTGTACGTACCTATATCAATATACCAATATACAGTGTATTTTAACTGTATCAGGGATGTATACTAGTACGTCCCTGTCTCAATATATAGTGTATTTTAACTGTATCAATGACGTATATTTGTACGTACCTATATCAATATACCAATATACAGTGTATTTTAACTGTATCAGGGATGTATACTAGTACGTCCCTGTCTCGATCCATACAGTGCAAGTACACCTATGGCTATATTTCCCCCCCGCCTGCTTCAATTATGCGTAATCCATTCAACAATCAAGTTTTTATCTTGGCATTTTATGACCGATAGATTATTTACAAACTGGAACTCTTTGTTAAGTGGCTGATGTTATTCAGTCAATGACCTCTGACAAAATATGGTGCTATCATTCTTTGCTTACTTAAGGACTCACACAACTAAATAATTTACTATATGTTATTACTAGTGACCCAATCCCTTTATTCGCTCGTTTGAAGTTCAAATGATGTGAAATTTATATCAAATTAAAGTTTGAAGTTTTTTCTATCGGATAAATGTTGTTATTGTAAAGGTTTAATGGCATATTAGAGCAGACGGGTACTCGGAAGACAGTAACCCTGGCATTAACATTACACTGGGGAACCCCTACCTGGGGAATTCCCGTCTGTTTACACCTCGAATCCTACGCCATTCTATTTTCAGTAGGAGTGTATATTTTTGATTTTCCAAACCTCAAGACCCTACACTTTATTCTCGTGTATAGGAAGTACCCATTTCATATATTAATTAATCAGGAAAACAGCTACAAACCTAAGAAACACATTTTCCTCAGGGACTTGGTTCACGTGAAACACCAGCTGATTGCATTGGCTGATTTAGTTGTGTGAGTCCTTAAGCAATATGTCCGACGTAGCGAAGGCTCCCTTTAGGACGATTTTAACTGGAAGGTGCTGATTTCATGTTCTATGGAGAGTCTGAACATTTAACGGGTACACAAATAAAGTTTTATGCACATGCATTGTAAATCAGTTTTTATTGATTTTTAATTGGAACTTGATTTTATCACAACTCCGAATATTTTTGTGTATATTCATGCTGATGCTACATGTACGCTATCTGTCAATATGGTAAAACAATTGTCTGTTTGAATGCTATCATGAATTTTCTCCCAGTTACATTTCTTGATCGTATTTTATCTCTTAACAAAACCTACACATTTACCTTATATACTTTGCATTCTGAAGTCATTCCAACTTTAAATTTTTTCGAAAAAGGTTTGCTATTTCGGAATTCCTGTTTTAGTTAGCTATTTTTGTGTAATGTGTTCGTTTTAATTTGATATCTTATTTAAGTGGATGCTATTTATTAGATGTTGTCAAAAAATGCTGAGCCACAAAATAGTATTGCATTTGACTTGATGAACATAATATAAAGTTGTTGTACACGGAGAAAGGAATAAATTTCTGTTAAACTAATATTGTTCTTTTTTGTGTCGCCCGTGAAGCATGACGGACACTAGGAATCACTTTGTCCGTCGTCACGTTTGTAACATCAATTTGTAACTTAATATGTGGCCTTGTGATAATGATCTACAGTTAGTGTTCGAACCCCGTGTAAATATTCCATTTCTTGCTGGAGTTATGACCATTTGTACAAGGGGAACATATCTTAATTTCCAATTTTCCTGACTTTCTTGAGTTCTTGCATATAAAAAATTCTTGTTATTAACTAACGTTTGCTAACCCACGTACACACAAAATATTATCAATGGATCAAGATACAGTACACATATGGCCTCAGATGTTATGTGGTCATTAAACCAACAAACCGTCAACAGAAAGCATGATTTTCATATGGTTATCACGAAATATCACAAAATGACATCCTTTTTATTTGTGCATCAAAGTGAGCGCAGGCCACACATCCACTCTTTATTTTTCGTATGTTACTGTTTGTTTATAAGATAAAATGGAAAAAAAGACACCCCCACCTCCCCACTCTAGAATTTTATTTTTCGTATGTTAGTGTTTGTTTATAAGATAAAATGGAAAAAAAGACCCCCCCCCCCCCCCAAAAAAAAAAAAAAATTTCATACTGTGAACGGAATGGTCATATTGGGAACGGTCTATTACACTGTGAACGGTCTGGTTATAAGAGGAACGGTCTAGTCACACTTGGAACGGTCTGATTTCATTGAGAACGGTACAGTCATATTGTGAACGGTCTAGTCCCACTGGGAACGGTCTTGTTACATTCTGAGCGATGAAGTCATATTGGGAACGGTCTAGTTACACTTGGAACAGTCTGGTTACAATGGGAACTGTCTATATGCATAGAGAACGGTCTTTTACACTGTGAACGGTCTAGTTATAAGAGGAACGGTCTAGTCACACTGGAAACGGTCTGATCTCATTGGGAACGGTGCAGTCGTATTGTGAACGGTCTTATTTCACTTAGACTGTCTAGTTACACTGGGACGGTCTAGGTACATTGTGGACTGTCTAGTTACACTGGGACGGTCTGGTTACACTGTAAATGGTTTAGTTACATTGTGGACTGTCTAGATATATTGTGGACTGTCTAGATACATTGTGTACTGTCTAGTTACACTGGGACGGTCTAGGTACATTGTGGACTGTCTAGATACATTGTGGACTGTCTAGTTACACTGGGACGGTCTAGTTACACTGTGAACGGCCTAGTTACATTGTGGACTGTCTAGTTACATTGTGGACTGTCTAGCTACACTGGGACGGTCTAGTTACATTGTGGACTGTCTAGTTACACTGGGACGGTCTAGTTACACTGTGAACGGTCTAGTTACATTGTGGACTGTCTAGTTACATTGTGGACTGTCTAGTTACATTGTGGACTGTCTAGCTACACTGGGACGGTCTAGTTACATTGTGGACTGTCTAGTTACACTGTGAACGGTCTAGTTACACTGAACGGTCTTGTTACATTGTGGACTGTCTAGATACATTGTGGACTGTCTAGCTACACTGGGACGGTCTAGTTACACTGAACGGTCTTGTAACACTGTAAATGGTTTAGTTACATTGTGGACTGTCTAGATATATTGTTGACTGTCTAGATACATTGTGGACTGTCTAGTTACACTGGGACTGTCTAGTTACACTGGGACGGTCTAGTTACACTGTGAACGGCCTAGTTACATTGTGGACTGTCTAGTTACATTGTGGACTGTCTAGCTACACTGGGACGGTCTAGTTACATTGTGGACTGTCTAGTTACACTGGTACGGTCTAGTTACACTGTGAACGGTCTAGTTACACTGTGAACGGTCTAGTTACATTGTGGACTGTCTAGTTACATTGTGGACTGTCTAGCTACACTGGGACGGTCTAGTTACATTGTGGACTGTCTAGTTACACTGTGAACGGTCTAGTTACACTGAACGGTCTTGTTACATTGTGGACTGTCTAGATACATTGTGGACTGTCTAGTTACACTGGGACGGTCTAGTTAAACTGTGAACGGTCTAGTTACACTGAACGGTCTAGTTACACTGAACGGTCTTGTTACACTGGGACTGTCTAGTTACATTGTGGACTGTCTAGCTACACTGGGACGGTCTAGTTACACTGTGGACTGTCTATTACACTGTAAACGGTTTAGTTATATTGTGGACTGTCTAGTTACATTGTGGACTGTCTAGCTACACTGGGACGGTCTAGTTACACTGAACGGTCTAGTTACACTGAACGGTCTTGTTACATTGTGGACTGTCTAGTTACACTTTGAACGGTCTAGTTACACTGAACGGTCTTGTTACATTGTGGACTGTCTAGTTACATTGTGGACTGTCTAGTTACATTAAGGACTGTCTAGTTACATTGTGGACTGTCTAGTTACATTGTGGACTGTCTAGTTACATTGTGGACTGTCTAGTTACATTGTGGACTGTCTAGTTACATTAAGGACTGTCTAGTTACATTGTGGACTGTCTAGTTACATTGTGGACTGTCTAGCTACACTGGGACGGTCTAGTTACATTGTGGACTGTCTAGTTACATTGTGGACTGTCTAGTTACACTGAGACAGTCTAGTTACACTATGAACGGTCTAGTTACACGGGGAATGGTCTACATCACAGACATATGGTCAATCATTACGGAGTAATAATGATATTTCTAAAACACAATCACTAAATCAAATTTTCACATTTTATATTACTGATATACTTGTATAAAAATTAAACTCATGGAGTTAATAACTTTTTTTTACACATATATTAACAGTTATCTTTTCTAGTCTTGATTTCGAAAAAAAACCTGGACTATCAAAATAAAGGACGAAGGGAGATAACTCTGTTAATCTTGGCAAGCTCACCGATAATGTACGATTTTCTCCCCATTTCCTGGTACTGTTTGGTACAGAGTGTTTCAAACTATCTTACATTCTAAATTGACTTTTCTCAGTCATTTCTCATCACATTGAAAAGCTTTATAAATCATATGATAGTTAATTGTTCACAATTTTGTTTAAAAACATAATTTGTAGTTCAGGAAAATATGACTTCATCTATGACTCATCTCTGACTCATAAAACAGGCAGTTTTATCAGCTTAATTCACCTATAAAAGTGGCGAGATGTATCCAGAGATGCCGAGGATGTCAATAATGCAGATTAAGCGTATTGTAAAGAGGTATGAACACAGTGGATCAGTTGCTGATGGAAGACATGTAAACAAGAGAAAGCCTAAATGTGCTCGTTCTAAGGAAAATATTGAAAGTATGAGAACAGTAATTGAGGAAACTCCCCAAAAGTATGTGCGAAAAGTTTTAAATATCACAGACAGTGATAGCCCCAGTATCTCTAGTGTCTACAGGATACTTCCATTTGATTTGCACTTGACTCCATATCACATTTCAATTATGCAGCCCCAGTAAGACACTGATATTCATTCTCGGTCGGCATCTGCGAGATTATAGAGCAGCCGCAGACATTTCCGGATACCGTTTGGTTTTCAGATGAGGCTCATTTCCACCTACATTATGAGGTGAACAAGCAGAATTTCAGATTCTGGGGGTCTGAAAAATCTCAATTCTATACAGAAAAACCCCTATATAGTAAAAAAAAAAAGTAACCGTTTGGGCGGCCCTTAGTTCAACTGGAATTATTTGCCCATTTTTCTATGAGGACACGAATGGCAACGCCATGACAGTTAATTCTGATCACTACCTCCAGCTTCTGAAAAGAAAATTCTTACCGGCCTTCTAAAAAAAAGAATTTCATAACATTAGATCAGTGTGGTATCAACAGGATGGCGCAACATCACATACAACAGGAACTGTTCTTAAGTGGTTGGATTCAATTTTTGGAAGAAAGATTATATCGCTGAAGACCCATACAGAGCGGCCACCACATTCACCTGACCTCAACCGTTTAGACTTCTTTTGCGGGGGTATCTTAAGGATAAAGTGTTCAATCCACCTCCAGACCTGAAGCAGGCTATCCGAAGAGAAATCCGTGCAATTTCTACTGGAACATGTTCATTAGTAATTAAGAATTTAGGCGTAGAATTGACTTGGTCGCTGACCAGAATGGACGTCATTTGAAACACTTGGTATAAAAGGTACATTTATTAACCAATAATTAAATGTTTAACGCCCTATTCAGTATGGTCAGTAAGATATGAGAATAAAATTTAGAAAATGTGATTTGCTGTGGTATATATTATTTTCCTATGATTAAAATGAAATGAGTTATCGGGATTTATCAACTATCAGATGTTTTGAAACACCCTGTACATACATTACCATAGACTAGTCGACACATGACAGTGCCACATTGATGGCGACTGAAAAGGTTGATTAGGAAATTATTCAATTTAAAGCTATAAAAGTCAGTGGGTCATGTGACAATCTGATCATCGCAATACGGTCTGGGATTGTTTGTCGAACACGGTACCTTTCAACTGCTCTGTGGTTACTATCTCGGTGTAGTGTCTGCTCAGTAGAGCTACACATGCTAATAGCTTGGTTGCTACTTTTTCATGACAAAAGCACGTGTTTAAATCAGTCATATGCATAGCTTTATAATAGGTCTCTGCTACACAGCCGTATTGTATGGTTTTTACATGGCTATAAATAGTCTACTTTGATTGGCTGGCTAGCATACTTCTAAAGCAGTGATTGGTTACCTGTTGTCTGTAATATAACAATTCGTAGAGATAATATTGGGGAAATTCATTGCAAACAACTGTAATTGATAAAATACAGAGAGGGTATTTAAATGTTTGCCGTTTTATATGAAATGTATTTCAAGGGTTTGGCACATTTTTGTAATTTTTCAAGAGTGCGTAGTACGAGTGAAAATATACATAAAAAGACCTTCCACATGGCAAATTATTGGATTTTCTTCCTATTACATTTCGAGTAGACCTTTAAATGCTTTTATGAAAGTGTTTCTCTACCCGCCCACGGGAAAGTAGCTAGGCAAATTCGTCGAAATGACAACCGATCAATTTAAGTGCGCATATCAAAAAACGGTGTATCAATACGCTACAAAATATAGTTTCATAATAAAAGTACATTGGAAATAATAGACGACACTTTAAACCTCCAGTTCGTGTTTATTAATTCCTAAAACACAATATTTGTACACTAGGTAAGTAAACAGTGTAGTTAGATACAGATAAGTAATAATAATAAACCGTAGTCCGTCTGGTATTTTTGCGCCGAAGCGACTGGTTTGAAGTAGTTCTAGCAGAACTTTATATTTTTATTGTAAAACCGTGTTTGTATTTTCACCGCAAATTCTTATATTGTCTTTATATTCTTATATATTCTTATATTCTTACATAAGTCTGATAATACAATTTCTTTATTGCATTTTTGCCAGTGAAATATAAAGAGGATATTGAATGGTTTACCGTTTAATATAACACATATTTCACGAGTATGACAGAATATTTCGATATTTTTCTTTTTATTGCATTTCATATATTAAAAACACAATTGAAATCATCGAAAGATTAATAGTGTCAAAAAGTGCGGGAAACAGTATACTAGTAATGACGTCGACCATTTGCAGTGAAAATATATGTTTTTCGTGTTTGACCAATCAGAGCGAACCTTTGTATTCGCCTCATTGAAACTTGTCGACTTTTCTAATCCAAGCGAAGATAGACATATTGGTTATTTTGCTGTATTTCTGAAATATTCAGACTAGTTTTTGTCAAAATACTCACTTGACGTTAGCTATTCATGCACAGATTCTCCGATAACAGCAGAAAACGCTTAAATTATGTTGATCAGTCCTTTCAAAATGGCGCCGCCATGTTGACGAGGAGCAACGTCAAAAAAAGATGACGTCATGAATTGTTACTGATTCCTGCACTTTTTGACAAAATCAATTTTTCGATGTTTTTAATTTTGTTTTTAAGCATATAGAATAAAAATAAAAAGGATCGCTGGACAATGTTCTGGTATGCCACGCGACGAAGTTGATGTTTTGTTACGGTCGAAAGTCGATAAAATCATAGCAACATGCGTATGAGAGAAATCCATCACCTGGCCAACATGGTAACAGAATAGACATTCGTGAACGCACTGAACTCTCATCAATAAGTTCTCAGCATAGCAACGCGAGGTTCTATACGTACCTATCTACCTCAGACTTTACTCTAACTGCTTACTAATAAATAATGATATTGGTTGCCCTCTTAGCTTTTTTGAAAGCTGAATAAAGGACACTCAAGGGGCAAACAAAAAGTGTCCTTTATAGAAAGGTGTCGTTTATATGATACTTGTAATACCTCTTTGTATTAAAAACAAAGTTGTAGAGTAAATGCGCTACTTCCGGTGACGGGAATGTAGCGATTTCTTACATACCGAGCGTTGGCGGGACTTCTCGATATGTAACGATTGTTGTATACAACATTTACACTTCCGGAACAGCTTTGTCTCGCCCATAGGAAAAAAAATCATCCGCTTAGGTATGATTTCGTTTGCCACATTCCTAATCTATACGGGTTGTATGTGTAGTAACAATACGGTTTAATCGATATTTTAAACTATGCTACCTTTATCATAATCATAATTTTCATATTTCATCCACTACATGTGTATCACGAGTAGACCAATTGACGGCACACGACTAGCTGTTTGAAACATGATAGGAAAAATCTTGTTAATCACTAATATGGCGCGACAGTCCACTAATATGGCGCGACAGTCAAGTTCAAGGTCAGTCAATTTTACGCTAGGGCAACCTGGAGATTCGTTTGGTTTGATGTACATCAAGGGATCCAGGTCTTTTTGTTTTATCAACAGGATGGCTTGACTTAACCTTCAACTTTTCCATGACACATTCCAGGAGTGCACATAGCGAATGGCAACGTAACCCCTGGAGTATCGAGGTGGATATTTTTAGAAACTTGTCTATTTTTAACTTTCAATAAACCCCTGTTATATATGAAGGAAATGTGTACAGTAACACTACGTACTGGAGATTTAACGCCGCTAGTATTGTACAACCTTATGTCACAGGCCTATTTGTGACAACATCTCTCTCTTTTTTGTATACATATATAGATTAAAGTATAACACTTCAAGTTCTTTATTAACTTTGAGTCTACATGGCCTTGAGGTATATTGCGACTGGAATTTACCAGGGTTACATAATCCTCATCCAGAACTTGTCATCGACTCTCCAGGGGTTACTACAGCAATGCTGTCGCAAGCAACGTGGAATGATTAAAATCCCCGAGTCTTTAAATGGACGCAAATGTATCAGAGCACGAACCCAAGACCTCTGTCTTCCTTGTATTACGATATCTGTCTTGCAAGCGGTATTGAGCCCAAACACCAAAGAATGATAGCCTTTCTGACAATCGGTTTCTGTTGTGTGAAAACGTGTTGACTGCTCATATTGGTCGGTAACATCTGTCTAATAAAGTATAAGATATCTCCGATGAAAAAATTAATAAAAATGAGGTTCTAATGGCGCTTTGTCATGAACAGTAATATTTGAAATATTACATACTCCCATTCATCGCTGTTTTATTTTGTATACATGTGCATTCTCTTATTTCAGGGATTGTCCTGAGGTGTCAGTCGATGGCGTGACGTTTTTAAACTTATCCACGCAATGCATCGTCCAATGTATTCGTATAAAAGATTAGCACATATCATTACAACGGGGGCGTGCCTTAACGCCGACGAGAATCACGGCACGTTCCGAGATACCTCTGGTTAGAACTACTTGATAACCTCTTAATATCGATAACGTTACGCATTAATCAATAGATTGCTCCGTAACGTTTAAAAAGCATAACACTGTTTTTTATTAAAACTCAGAACAATTCAATGTCAATACAGAGACACGGTTGTAACTTTTTATCTTCAGGACACGTGAAGGCTGTTAACACTCATCAACCGTCGGAAACTGACATGTTAAAAATCCGGAAACGGAAATATAGAACGACAGGAAATGTCTTAACCACGTGGTTCGAACCTCCAGATATCGTAATAAACTTTCACATGCAATTCAGATATAAATTAACAAACACCCATTGCTCTCCTCACTACAATCTTGTACAGCCTTTAGTACACTATACTGTATTCAAAGGTGTTACTCAGTTTTTAATTTCATTTCGGATAAATACAAATGTATATCGGCTGTTTGTCAATACCAGACATACCTGTACAGATACGGTATCAGACTGGTTACAAACTAAATATTTCTGTCGTATTAAAGTATAGACGTTCTTACCAATAGGAAGATGTCTTGGGTGATGTAGACACGTTTAAGGCATGAAATGTTTATTAACAAATGCTTCTAGATTCTCTGTTGACAAAAAAAAATATGTTGATGCAATAGTCAGCTATTAGTATATTATACTATCTCCCGAGAAAACGTCAGATCTATGCATGAGTACAGCCTTATATACTATCTGCCGAGAAAACGTCAGATCTATGTATGAGTACAGCCTTATATACTATCTGCCGAGAAAACGTCAGACCTATGTATGAGTACAGCCTTATATACTCTCTCCCGAGAAAAACGGCAGACTTATGTATGAGTACAGCCTTAATATACTATCTCCCGAGAAAACGTCAGATCTATGTATGAGTACAGCCTTATATACTATCTCCCGAGAAAACGTCAGACCTATGTATGAGTACAGCCTTAATATACTATCTCCTGAGAAAACGGCAGACCTATGTATGAGTACAGCCTTATATACTATCTCCCGAGAAAACGTCAGACCTATGTATAAGTACAGCCTTATATACTCTCTCCCAAGAAAACGTCAGACCTATGTATGAGTACAGCCTTATATACTATATCCCGAGAAAACGTCAGACCTACATGTATGTATGAGTACAGCCTTATAAACTATCTCTCGAGAAAACGTCAGGCCTATGTATGTTAGGCCTACACCCTTAATATACTATCTCCTTAGAAAACGTCAGACCTATGTATGAGTACAGCCTTATATACTATCTCTCGAGAAACGTCAGGCCTATGTATGTTAGGCCTACACCCTTAATATACTATCTCCCGAGAAAACGTCAGACCTATGTATAAGTACAGCCTAAATATACTATCTCCCGAGAAAACGTCAGACCTATGTATGAGTAGAGCCTTATATACTATATCCCGAGAAAACGTCAGATCTTTGTATGAGTACAGCCTTATATACTCTCTCCCGAGAAAACGTCAGACCTATGTATGAGTACAGCCTTAATATACTATCTCCCGAGAAAACGTCAGACCTATGTATGAGTACAGCCTTAATATACTATCTGCCGAGAAAACGTCAGATCTATGTATAAGTACAGCCTTATATACTATCTGCTGAGAAAACGTCAGATCTTTGTATGAGTACAGCCTTATATACTAACTCCCGAGAAAACGTCAGATCTTTGTATGAGTACAGCCTTAATATACTCTCTCCCGAGAAAACGTCAGACCTATGTATGAGTACAGCCTTATATACTATCTGCTGAGAAAACGTCAGACCTATGTATGAGTACAGCCTTATATACTATCTGCCGAGAAAACGTCAGACCTATGTATGAGTACAGCCTTATATACCAGCTCCCGAGAAAACGTCAGACCTATGTATGAGTACAGCCTTATATACTCTCTCCCGAGAAAACGTCCGACCTATGTATGAGTATAGCCTTATATACTATCTGCTGAGAAAACGTCGGACCTATGTATGAGTACAGCCTTATATACTATCTGCTGAGAAAACGTCAGACCTATGTATGAGTACAGCCTTATATACTATCTCCCGAGAAAACGTCAGACCTATGTATGAGTACAGCCTTATATACTCTCTCCCGAGAAAACGTCAGACCTATGTATAAGTACAGCTGGGACCTGTTCGTTGATATTGGCAAACTGTTAAATAGGAATGAAACGTCTAGATTTTGGGATAGAGAGCGTTCCAAGCCGTGGATACATTGTGGTGATCACTAACGTCAGATTTTATGTCAATCGCTTCATTATCTCCCTATCATGTCGCATTCTCTTAAATGACAAAATATAAAAAGTCATCCTGTCACAGAAATGACTTTAATCTACTATATTTACAATAAAAGTACTTGTTCTCGCTAACATTTCCCCAAACATGTCCAAAGTCTAATCAATTATTGATCGTTTATTTTCGCGAAACATGTCCAAAAGTCTTATAAATAAACATTTCTTTTCGTGAAACATGTCCGAATGTCTAATCAATGGACATTTCTTTTCGCGATTAATGTCCGAAGTCTAATCAATGAAAATGCATGACTCTTTTTTGTTGATTTAATCGAAAACGAATCTCTCACGGAATTCCATGCTTCACGATGACAACACTAGAAACACTGTCTCCAGTTTTTTTTACATTAGTAAATTTAGTACATTTTCACTTCGGGGATAAATTTTGAAAAAAATCTTTTAAGGCATCAGTTGGTCACAATGCATTTCCGGAGCTCAGATATACACATACATATAGTGAGTGGTAAAACGTTTCACCAAAGCCAAACCAAAAACATTGAAGGCATAATGATCTATGATATGTCCTCCCAAAAATATCGTCCATGTCAATTGATATAACGTATAATGTGTAGTGATAAAACGTATGGAAGTTTCTTTTACCTTGAATGTTATACGAGAAATGTGATTTTTGTATGTTGACAATCAGTAGGTAATTATCATAGGTACAATGCGTCATCAATGTCTCCTTAATTACGATTATGAGAATGAAAAAAGGTATCTTAAGAAATTATTAATTCACCTGGTGAATTGAATTCCTTTTTTTCAAATGGGTACCGTAGACTCAAGCCTTTAAAAGAAATACAAGATTGGGCTGTCGTTATATTTGTCCGTGAAATAAGTTATTTGTGAAAATGCATGCCGTGCTAAGAAAGATTATTTTCATTTTTTTGTTTAAAAAAAAAAAAAAAAAATCCAACCAAATGTTAATGGTTCCATTTACAACCACTTTGTAAACGTCAAATAAACCACAATTAATACCATAACGATTGTAATTTGCTTGGAACTCAAATATCAAAATGTTTGCTATAAGTAGCCAGACATTACTTAAACTAAATGTCAGGGCCACAGCTACCGATCTTCGCAAAAATGTCAATATTGTTACTTCCGCCGATGTTTGCAGACTCGTAGCAGACATGATATTAATTTCTCTGGCTTGTCACTCTTGTTGTCTAACACCCCCGCTTTGGCATTTAACTTAACCGTGTCACGTGGGGCATGTTACGGAGAGTTTTGTGTTTTATTAACGACATCACAACTCTCCCGTAGTGTGTAACGAACAGGTGATTTTCCTGCTTGTTTTACAATAAATCACACATTCATAATCAGTTACTTTTCGAGGACTGTTACTCATTAAACAAGAACTGTCTGCCAGCAATATAGTTTGATAGTGTATTCATTTCAATTCAATTGACCAGAAACAAATCATGTTTAAATTTATAACATAAAAAGGTAATAGATACATGTAACATACTCAGAAGCATATAAACACATGTAAAGCAGATTAATTACAAACACGTGCAAGAGATCATCAATATCATCAATAAAAATTATTCAGTTATATTACAAAACAGAAAATAAAATAATTCTAAAACAAACCTTTATTGAAAAAAACTGTCTGAAACATTACCAGGGTAGGAAGCATCAATTTTTACCTTGTTTTTATGAAGAATCATTGTTTGGATACGAAACTATGGCTAGCGAAGATGGAATCATGACAGCTCCTTCAAATCAATTATTACGATAGGTGTCGCTGATGAAGCAGACGATAACTAACCTGAATACCTGGGACGGGTAGTTCAAAAGATGATTAGCTTATAATTAATTAATCACTTGATTAGTGAAAACTTCCTTAAAATAAGCAGGTAAGAAGAGACATACGAGTGCAGTAGTTTCACAAAATTTTGTCAATTTTTAATGTTGATTAACCTTAAGCCTTTCGGCTCATATGTATTACATTCATAACACATATATACAACATACAATAATGTACAGATCATTACAGCGATGAAAAATTATACGTTTTAATTGCCAAGCTTGTTCATTATTAATTAGTTGATGGACAGTTGATTGCTGCTACACTGACTAATGGCAAAAGATTCCAGAATTATAAAGAAAACAAAAAGCAACATGGACATACAAAATGTATGTAGTTAAAATGAAACGTTATGTGACAAAGGGACGTTATCAGGAAGTGACCGACTTAATGGTATTAGAAATTTCGTAAACCATGATGCGTGGAACCTAATGTGAAACTCAGATTTAGATATTAGCCTAAGTTACATATTTCCTTTTTATTCTGCATGAACAGTTAATAATTGAACCAGGTTATAAGATAATGGCCGGTTCTATTTCTTAATATAACTTTTACGTAAATCATTATAAAGAGAACAAATAACATGAAGTGAAAGTCATCTTTTAACTTTTAATTACAGTGAATGCAAAATCTGTGAGAAAGGTGAACAAACTGATACCAATCAGTAAGATGCCGTTCTAAGATTGAATCATAAGTATGAGGACATTTAGGATTTGAAGCTGACACTAACGTACTTTGCTTCTTCTTTATGAATCTGAATTTTGCGTCACAGTACAGTAATCAAATGTTTGTTTCTTGTAGAGGTACAATGTATATACATAATTCATGTTGTGTTTTAATCCATTTTAGCACATCTAAGAATATACACCGGTGCTTGCGTACTTTTGAAATCTAATATTGATGATTATGAATTTTATTGAAACATTCCATCTTCGACCTACATTGTACATTTGTATTTTTAATTTCCTTCGTCGCCTTCTAGGTGTTATCAGTTTAGACCATAGCATCACTGACGAGTCCTAGGATGGTGTTATCAGTTTAGACCATAGCATCACTGACGAGTCCTAGGATGGTGTTATCAGTTTAGACCATAGTATCACTGACGAGTCCTAGGATGGTGTTATCAGTTTAGACCATAGCATCACTGACGAGTCCTAGGATGGTGTTATCAGTTTAGACCATAGCATCACTGACAAGTCCTAGGATGGTGTTATCAGTTTAGACCATAGCATCACTGACGAGTCCTAGGATGGTGTTATCAGTTTAGACCATAGCATCACTGACGAGTCCTAGGATGGTGTTATCAGTTTAGACCATAGTATCACTGACGAGTCCTAGGATGGTGTTAGCAGTTTAGACCATAGCATCACTGACGAGTCCTAGGATGGTGTTATCAGTTTAGACCATAGTATCACTGACGAGTCCTAGGATGGTGTTAGCAGTTTATACCATAGCATCACTGACGAGTCCTAGGATGGTGTTAGCAGTTTATACCATAGCATCACTGACGAGTCCTAGGATGGTGTTAGCACAATATCAATATTCAACACAGATACGAAGGGAAGTATTTAAAATGTTAAATCCGTCCGATCGCACGCACCTTACCTTGCTAAGGTGTCAGACATTTTAAATTGAAGTTTAACATTTATCAGTTGATAGTGTAAAAAGTCACCAGAATCCATGAACTATCCAAATTTGGTCGACCTTCACATCTATGGGGTCCAGATTAGAGCGGTACAAATAAATAAACAAAACCCTATTCCGATATTCATGCGATACTTAACCTTTATCTAGGGTTATTGATTTATTATAGACAACTGATTGTTTTATATGACCAATCTCACAACATAACGACCTGTGTAAGGGCGTGCTTGATTTATTTCAGGGACAACATCAGCTGACCCGTTCACATACCAAGCTGAGGCTGTGTACCAGTTATATGGGGTCCATTTGTTTCCCCAACACTTCAGTACTATTATGACATTTATCGAGACGTTTGTACCAAACTCGGTAGCCATCAGTCTCTGTCACCCACACACATTTTATGTTCCCTCGTATTTTCGCATGAAGATGTGAAAAAAGCATTAAAACGTTTAATACTGTGTGACTATGGCATAATAGGTTCAAAGTCCAGTCTGTCAGCTTTTCTTGACGTCATCTTTAGTACTTCATTATACGATATGTATGTATACTGTGTAGAGAACCCTTCAACACAAACAGGTTATTTAGTGCTCGAGGAAAAGGGTTAAAAAGTATAACGGTTTGTACATTGTAAACAAACATCGTCTACCGCTATCACATCTGGCATTAACCGTTAGCCAACTATGAACACGTAGATGTAACAGTAACTGGAAATTAGAGACTAGTAATCAAACATGGCTTATGTATTATAGGCACATTAATTAAGTCGAGAATGAATTTACGGTTGTTTCAGCATCTCATTTTTTGCTAGATATAGTTTCAAATACAAATGTAATAGAAAAATGTTAAACAACGCACATGTTGTTGTGGTTCAGACTTCACGTGTAAACCTTTCAATGAATGGTGAATTCTTTCACATCTGTCAAAAATGACAAAGGAAAAGTCCATTATCCGTATGAAAATATCTTTGGACACTTTACAAAATTTCAGTAAATTTATCCTTTTAGAGCCCCACCCCACTAGCCCCAGGGGTCACACAACTTTATCTATATAAAATATGATTTGCCTCCACGAATAATGTTTCACACCAATTTTGGATTTTAACCCACCCAGGGGTTAACGAGGAGTAGAGTTTCAAACCTATATTTCAACAAAGTTCACTTTTGGAGCCCCACCCCACTAGCTCAAGGAGTCGGGTCAGCCTCATTGATATAAGATATGATTGGGCTTCACACCTAATTTAGTGGATGTAATCCATCCAAGGATTAAGAAGGAGAAGGATTTTAAAGCAAAACATTCACCAACGTTCCCCTTTTCGTGGGCCCACCCCTCTGATCCCAAGCATCACGCCAGTCTGATTAATATAAAATATGATTTGCCTCCCAAAATGATGTCTCACATCAAATTTGGATGTAATCCACCAAAGGGTAAAGAAGAAGTAGAGTTTAAAAGCAAAATTTCACGAAACTTTTCCATTTTTGGCCTCGCCACTCTGTCCCCAGGGGTCGTACCGGCATTATTTATATCAAATATGATCGCCTTAACCCAATAATGTTTCAACCCAAATTTAGTCGTAATCCGCTTTGAGGTTAAGGAGGTGTAGCGTTTTGAAAGTTAAAGTTTAACGGCGGACGGCTGACGACGATGGACGGAGCACGATTGCTATAGATCATCCTGACCGTTCAGGACAGGGGACCTTAAAATGCATACACCTTTTTTTTTGTTTTTTTGAAACAAGTAAATTAAAAATCAGAAAGCATCACAAAAAAAAGAAGAAATTGTAGACAATCGAATAACTGCCAGATTAAGGTAGTTTATCTTCTTAATAGCCCAAATATGACCAAGGTCATAGTGTAATTATGTGACCGGGTGTCTGGGGAGTTGTTTCTCATAGTTCTAGGAGGTCGGGTGCAGAGGAAGTTGAAGTTTCCTGCAGCAGGAAGGGTCAGGCCGAAGATATTCTGGTAACAACCACGTTTTTCCGAGCCAGATAGATGTATAGATATAATACATATAATGACAAAGGAAAGTATGGAGTTATTATAGTAACATCTCTTTAAAGTGCTTTACTAATGTGTTTTATTGAGTGCAAAGTATTTTGTCCCCTCCCTCTAAATTTTTACATGGATCTTTCATTTAGTTTTGAGGTTTATAATTGCCTTCGGTCTGTCGTTGTGCGTTTGATGGTATGCAAATATTGGTCCTAACTGACCTCCAGGTTGAATTTCTATTGAAATTTATTCTAACTAAAATTTATGAACTCGGTTAAAATTATCAGTATGGGATAGCAGTTTGATGGTTTGCACATGTTGGCACTGACTGAACCTAAGTAGTTTAAAGGTAGGGCCAAAAGGGTCAGATGAAATTTCAAAAAAAAAAATTCCCTAAGACCCAAATAAGGTAGAATCAAATACTATTAGTGTATTGACGAGTCTTACGGTGTTAACCAACATTATCACGATATCGGGCATTTACAAATTTCACTATCAAGCATGAATTTAGCAGAAACAATTGATATACCTGATGGATATCTAAATAGATATAAACCAGAGTAAAATTGTACATGAACTAATTGATGATTCACAAAGGAGAAAATTTAGATATTGGACAAAATCAAATAAGACAAAAATCCACACTTTGATTACTTAAACTTAAACAAAAGTTTTCATCGTGGTTAAATGTTGTTTCTGTGTGACTGATTTTCAAATTTCGTCGATTATGGATGAAGTGGCACGTAATCTTACCCTCAATAGTATTTACGTGGGTCTGAAAATATGTCTTCAAAAATGTAAAAAAAACACTAACTTTCACAAAGTATGATGTTATCAATAAGTGTTAAAATAATATAATTGATTACCAAGAATTCAGATTTGCGTAGAAGTGAAACTCCTATTGAGATAAGAAGACAGTGATACCTCTGTGCATAACTAGCCATCGCACCTCCTTTCATTTAAGATGGACGTCACCTGGTGTAGGGTGAGTGATTACAGGCGGAAGTCCCTTAGTGTAGTGATTACAGAATCTTGTGAAACACTTCAGTTAATATTGTGTACATAGCTTTCTATCTTAACGTATGCAAACTACTCTATGTTGTGGTTAGGAGAATTCATATAAGCTATCTATCCCCTACTCGGCATACCTGATAGGGTAAATATGTCAATTGCCTTGCCACGCCTCCACTTAGACAGACCAACACACCGTTAGCGACTTTCTCTCAAATTTAATCAGTCACACAGAAACAACATTTAACCACGATGAAAACTTTTGTTTAAGTAATCAAAGTGTGGATTTTTGTCTTATTTGATTTTGTCCAATATCTAAATTTTCTCCATTGTGAATCATCAATTAGTTCATGTACAATTGTACTCTGGTTTATATCTATTTAGATATCCATCAGGTATATTAATTGTTCCTGCTAAATTCATGCTTGATAGTGAAATTTGTAAATGCCCGATATCGTGATAATGTTGGTTAACACCTTAAGACTCGTCAATACACTAATAGTATTTGATTCTACCTTATTTGGGTCTTAGGGAATTTTTTTTTGAAATTTCATCTGACCCTTTTGGCCCTACCTTTAAACTACTTAGGTTCAGTCAGTGCCAACATGTGCAAACCATCAAACTGCCATCCCATACTGATAATTTTAACCGAGTTCATAAATTTTAGTTAGAATAAATTTCAATAGAAATTCAACAAATGGGACCCGCCCATCAGTCCCTGGAGGTCAGTCAGGACCAATATTTGCATACCATCAAACGCACAACGACAGACCGAAGGCGATTATAAACCTCAAAACTAAATGAAAGATCCATGTAAAAAAAAACACGTGGAGAATTATTGGAATCTGCACTCAATAAAACACATTAGTAAAGCACTTTAAAGAGATGTTACTATAATAACTCCATACTTTCCTTTGTCATTACATGTATCTAAACATCTATCTGACTCGGAAGAACGTGGTTGTTACCAGACTATCTACGGCCTGGCACTTCCTGCTGCAGGGAACTTCAACTTCCTCTGCACCCAACCTCGTCTGAGCTTTCTTGCTACAGGGAACTACAACTTCCTCTGCACCCAACCTCGTCTGAGCTTTCTTGCTACAGGGAACTACAACTTCCTCTGCACCCAACCTCGTCTGAGCTTTCTTGCTGCAGGAAATTACAACACCCTCTGCACCCAACCTCGTCTGAGCTTTCTTGCTGCAGGAAATTACAACTTCCTCTGCACCCAACCTCGTCTGAGCTTTCTTGCTGCAGGAAATTACAACTTCCTCTGTACCCGACCTCGTCTGAGCTTTCTTGCTGCAGGAAATTACAACTTCCTCTGTACCCGACCTCGTCTGAGCTTTCTTGCTGCAGGAAATTACAACTTCCTCTGCACCCAACCTCGTCTGAGCTTTCTTGCTGCAGGAAATTACAACTTCCTCTGCACCCAACCTCGTCTGAGCTTTCTTGCTGCAGGAAATTACAACTCCCTCTGCACCCAACCTCGTCTGAGCTTTCTTGCTGCAGGAAATTACAACACCCTCTGCACCCGACCTCCTAGAACCATGAGACTGTTATTACCTGCTCTATTATGATATGAAGATATATCTAAATGATAAAATGTAACTTATATAAGCAAATACGATATCTTGTATGTGGTATTGGTAGCCTCTGTTGTCCTAGTATACAAATAGGCATTTAAGTCCAAACATGTCCACACGCAAGAATATAGCACCATTTTTTGTGCCAAAAGGGAAAAAATGTACGCATTGTTGATATTAACATGTTAAACATCATATATACAAAGCAAACAATTATGATTTTAAATACTTTATGAACAGGAGGTAAAAATGTGATGGATTTTGAGTAAAAATTTGCTCTTTTTTTACATTAAGCCGAATTTGTATTGTAGTCCATTCGTTATTATGTGTTTAAACATTTCCAAACAATGTAAAATAAATCTCAATGTAAATAGGAGGTTTTGCAATGTACTTAAAATTGACTGGCAGTATTGCTCTCTGATTTTTAAAAGAAAAACGAGCATGGGTTTTGCATGTTTTTTTCATAGAAATATTGTAGAGTGAACTGAAACAAAATATACTTGGTTTCATTAGTACATGGGGACTGACACCTATACCAAAAACAACGAAAATGAAATTTCCACTTTCAAAATAGCCGCCATGTTTCCCCAATAACCACAATTATTGAATGTTCTTAAGCTTCTGAATACATTTTCTGACTAAAACGCTACATGATAGATTGATGTTGCTTTACATTTAACCACCCAATTTGGAATCCAAAATGGCTTCTTCGTCTTTGAATCTGATTGGCAATGTGAGGGCGGGTCTACATCTTAGTTCTATTTGTTCAAGTCGACCATATCAGATACCCGGAAGACGGTTGGTAGTAAAATCTACATTACTTGAGGTTTGTCTCACACCATTTGATATTTGAATGCAAAACCTGACTGGTTTCAAAACGAATGTAGCATCCTAAATACAGTCAAACCTCGATGATTCGAACTTCGATGATTCGAATTTCTCGCTGTATCGAACTTTTTGCTTGGTCCCGAATTTTCTCACTATATAACACTACTAACGAAACTATGTATGATTCGAATTTTTATAAATCGAAGTTTTCGATGTATCGAACTTTTTTCATGACCCGTTAGCTATGATATTATAGGTAATTGACATCTCATGATTCGAACAAAAAATTTACCTGTACTGACCACTGGACAGGTGTTTGTCGTGACCCCTGCGGCAAGATTTCACACCTCTCCCCCAAATGCCCTGACTGACAATAGGGATAACGATAGCGTGTGTTGTCACTCCCGGTCATGGGGTTTATTAATAATCAGACCAAATTGATAGATAAAAAGTGTATTTAGAAGCCATGACATTTAATCACTCCGGTAAAACATTTCGGTAGTCGTCTCTGATAATCTCCGCCGCCATTGAAATCAGCGGTCGGTGAGTAAATTTTACGGAACTGTAAAACAACCGGACCAATTTTAAACACAAACAATTAGCGATGGCTTCACTCATATTCAAAGTGTCACGTTTCAAACTTATACATAAATATCCAAGTAAATCGATTATTTGTCATTCAATCATGCATTCTCCAACCGATCGGCATTCCGTATTTTATATGCACATAACGTAAACGCACGTGTCTTTAGCAGAAAAGCCTAACGACTTACGTAAGTGTGCATTGTACTTCTTTTGTTTTATCTGTTAACGCGATATAAGTGTTTTGTAACCGATACATATTTTGTTTAATTAATAAAATGCTTAGGTATAATTAATGAAAAGAATTTTTATTTTGTTGTGTTTGAGGTATAAATTAACTAAACTTTTCGATGTGAGCCTGACAGGCGACGATTAACACGAAGACACTGAGGGCATGTAACGTTAACAGATATGGTCATTATCAAGAAAACATCGATCTATTGTCAACCATGAATAATTCGAAGTCCCGCTGTATCGAAGTTTTTCTGTTAGTCCCTTGAACTTCGAAACATCGAAGTTTGACTGTAGTATAGGGTATTGGCTACTATGCCACATAGTTCTCTGCCCATTAGGACACTGGTGAAAATAATCCTTTATGGTATTAATGATGTCAGAGCTGTCATCGTCATCGATCTGACATTGTACAATGTCCCTTAAGTGCCGATAGATCTAGATCTCGTAGTCACCATCATCACCGAGGTGTTCACCGATGTAGCCAGTTGTCTGTGGTATTTGAGATTGTCTGAAGGTATTCCATGTCTCACTTATCCACAGTTGCATCTAGTTTGAGAAATAGTGACTTAGCCCTTCTAGTTAGATCTTACTCATCTTTGACATGCTGAGCTAAGGTGTTTTAACATATATGGGGTATCAGATTTTACTGAGAAAGGTTATTATTATTCTGTTATTTCTCGATGACATCAATGGAAATGTTGGTGGCAATTTGTGTTTTAAAAACAGTCATTGTTTGAATCGTGTGTGATATGACTCCACTACTCATCTGGATTCAGTTATGATTCTATCTGTCGTCATGTTGAGTCTGCTCAGGTTTTAGATAAGAATGCATCTTTGTTGTCAAACTGTGTGATTCGAAATCTGGCAAAACATCCATAAACCCTCGACCAACAATGACATTGCCAGGAGTTACTATGATGGCTTTTGTATTCTTCGCATCATTATTGCCTCGATGAAATGGTCCTTCTGTGTCCAGAAGGTAACCATATGGCAGGGCTATGCTCATGAATTTCAAACAGTATTTCTTTTTTTAGTGCGGATTTCAACGTTAGTGTTAAGATCTTTCCATTTTGAGATGATGTGAACAAATACGTTAGGACCAAGGATCCCTCTGTTTGTGATGAAAGATGTGTTTTGTACGCTTAGGCAAAATGGTTGAGTCAGTAAAAAAAAGGATGTTTTTTCAACAAATGCTTAAACAATAAGCATTATCGGCGGTATGTTTACTGTTTTAGTACTTCGTTATTTAGTTTATGGTTCGCACTTTCATATATCGTTAAAATAAATATTTATCTTTTATCTGTTTTGTGTCAATCTGCGTTCTTAGTTTAGTAATTAAGTTACGTGTTAAGATAATGATGCAAGTACATAATCTGTGTTAAATGTATAGCCAAGAGAACCAATTTTGATGGCACAAAGCAATATATTGGTGAGTGGTCTCTAAGTGTACATACTGTTTTAGGCCGACCCCTATGGAAATTAACATTGCTAAAACCCCCACCTTTAAGACTTTTTGTTATCGATAAATATCATCTGACTTTTACCTCAATAGTAACAGACATTGTGTAGGTGTTAATGTCGACCAATACACTTAAAACTATAATGCAGACAAGCACATTTTAATGTACTTATTTGACGTAAAATACCACTTATTAAATCCTATAGGATAATCCTGTTCATCAAAGTCACCTACGGAAAGGTGTCGACAAATAAACCCGAGAATGAATAGCATTAGGTATTTGCTTTGACCAATCATAGCCTAACAAGCGGTCATCAGTTTTGCTTAGAAGAAGCATGCCCAAGAAGTTGACTAAGATCTTCATATATGTTAGCATTGTTCATGCTAGAAATCGCTAATGTGCAATTATGTATTAAAAAAAATCTTAAGTAATTTTGTTTTTTTGAAAACCAATTGATTCATATTTATGTTCTGCGTCTCATATCACTTTCTCTCACAACGGGGAACGCTCAAGATTTTAATCATCTCCAGTCGATTTAACATTCACGAGGAAATACAAAGAAGCTTATCCCAGTCTTAAGTTACAATTAACAGCCAGGAAACATGTTTATCTGTAAGGTGGATTTTTATGCTTTTAATTAACATATCGTAAAATTTTCATTTTCATAATGATAATTTCCCTACTTCATCAAATTAAGATATCGACATTTTACAATTTATTCGTGATATGTTGGTGTGCAAACTTTCAAGGAAAAATGTCGACCAAAAGCGAACTTTACAACAAAGATATTCCACAGATACAGGTTGATAACGACAGGTTGATGAGGGAGTTTCGAGAATGATGAATTGATAAGTATTTAGAGAGAAGAGTTTCGAGAGATAAAGTTTGATGAAGATTTGGAGAGAAGAGTTTTGAGATACAAACTTTGATGAAAATTTGGAGAAGAGACTTTAGAGAGATACAGGTTAAATGATGATTTGGAGAAGAGACTTTGGAGAGATACAGGTTAAATGATGATTTGGAGAAGAGAGTTTCAAGAGACATGTTAATTATTTGTTTATTTGTTTTTCATAGTTCATAATCTTTCACTATGCTCTTGTTTTGTGATTGATATTTTTTATACAAAATTGTATGTGATATCTTTCATGAGTATACGTATTATAACGATTCATTTAAAAATTGTTTAAAATGATTTATGTTTTGTACTTTGCTTTTATGACAATATAATAATAAGATAGTCCTTCACTTATTAATGCAATCATGATAAGAAGATGAAAATTGGTTTAGATGCATATAATAAAACACGAGTTTTAGCTTTAAAGTCTACCGACACATATTTTGTCTATGATCAGAGAGCAGGCAGTGCAATATCAAATATGCCAAGGAGTTATAATTTTTCCATCCACAGTCAAGGTAACAATAATGATAATTATTAAACTTTTGATACGAACTGTAGCCTTCAATGTCAAATAAATTCTAAGTATGGTCTCATTCCGGACCAAGGTCATGTCAAATAGCCACCAGCCAATCATATCCTAAATTCAAGGTCGTGTCAGGTTTATGTATATAGATATGATACTGATTACGCCCAGTAACCGAGGTCAGTACTCAATATTTCTCCATTGACGACAATATCGTGTCTTAATCTACCTGATGAATACACCGGTGGGTATTTTATCTGTGTTCCGGACCTGCTATGTATATATGCATAAACTAAATGATAATTATATAGATACATTTCTCTATCATTTTATTAACCAGCTGAAACCTGCAGATTCCATGTGCCAAGGACACAGGTTAATTGGTAGTTTTTCAGTTAAATGTTAAATTGCTCAGGAAAATAGTTGAAATCGTAGATAAATAGAGTTTCCCTTTTGACACACATTTGTTGAATGGTATAAGTTGATATAACTTATTTCGCAATTGTTATAAAGTAGATAAAAGAAAAACATTAAAGGCAGAATACATATAATTGAAAATGTTTACACTAATGGATTCATACTAATCGATCAATGATAAAACAATTCATTGTTCGAAGCGAATATGAAACGAGACACTTTTCGTGTATTTTATTGACTTATTAGACGTGTAAAAATGATAACCACAAGTCGCTGTCATACAGTCACTTTGTTTTGCCATATAGAATCAATAACTTAATGTAACCTGCATGATGACACTATTATATACTGATAACGTGTAAGCTTAATTAATACACTAAGCCATGGTATTGGAACGGCAATAGACCCATACAAGACACTCATTTTATATAGTATCGGAAAGACACAAAGTGGCTGGCACAACTATATAAAACATAGTAAGTTAATGTCAAATGAGGCAATGTTGTTAGATATGTAACCTTTAGTGCTGAGCGTGTACCGTAGAGGGAAAAATATAATTTTAATGTATGGCAAGGCATATGAACATTATCTATATAAACATTCTCTCCGAGGCAAAAAGCCCTCCCCCCCCCCCCCCCCCCCAAAAAATTTTTTTTTTATCAAATATGATAAAAACGAGGAAGTATCAATCAGGGAAGCCATAAAAAGAAAAAAAGTTCTTCGGAAAGAAAAGTTATTTTTCAATTTTTGTCGCCTCTTAAGAATCATGCGAGGGTGACAACCAATTCTACCGTACCTGCCAGGCGCGGCCGGTAACAACGTCAGCTAACTGAATGTTCTCCAGTTCTGAATTGAGAAAAGGGAGCAATGACCAAATATACGTTATTCATTTCGTATATTGTTGATATCTGGTGTGTGTTAGCACCCGATTTTAATGTATCATATTACAATTGGTTGATATTTCCGTATAGATAACACAAATGTGAACAAGTGTATTTGATACGTATCGTGTGTAGTGGTATGCTACAGAAGTTTGGTATTTCATTTAATTAATTATTTTCAAATTCGATGTCCCTGGAAGACGGTGGTGAATCCATGTTCTTGCCATGTATAACTATGTATTCAGGGGTCGATGAGTGCACTATCAGGAGTAAGTTTCATACATTTGTCAAGATAATGCTATCTTGATTAGCAAGATGTAAAAGTACGTGATGCCTCGCATGCAACATCGCTAAATGAATACAGACGGTATCTATATCGCATGGTAGGTCACGGACGCTCACGTGACCTTGTCTGCCTAACAATAAATGTTGAATGAGTTGCGTGAATTATAACGATGCTCGAATGAACAAGCGGCAACCGCTCTCCGGGTGGACAACCTATTTCTAGATTTAAGGGAAATTCCCTCCTGTCTGAGTTGCAAGATTACGTGCCAGCTTTAAGATAAATTTTCAGCTTAAAAACTTAAAAAAGAAAAACCCGACATAATAGAGGAGGCATGTCCGAGTTATCAAAGTAGAATTGTTATGGTATAGAGTCTAAACATGGATCAGTCAATTGCTTTGTACAGGATCATATCGATATTTACTTTGGTGCGAAAAGAAAAACAAACAAAGTGATACAATAAAAATAGTCCAGTTAAAGCATGCTTTACAGTGTATGTACAGGAGAGAAGGAAATGAAAACATAATATATTCATTATAACTTTTACAGGACATATTTCCACTACAAACCTAACAGAGATGCACTAACGAATTGCTCTGATTGGTCAATAACAATCACGTGATTCACAGAGAGAAATATTGGCTTAATATTTGTTTTGAAACACTGCTTATAGAAAAGCATTGAAGAAAACCAATGGTAAATATTTTCTCATTAAAACTGTAGGAAAATCATCGTCCTAAAAGATCATTTCCTAGACTAGCCATAGTGCGATAGCATATTTTTAGTGTAATTCAGTGTATTAATTTTGGTTTTATATATAATTTATAACTTCTTTTAAATTGATCATAATTAATATTTGTTTGAGACGGATCACATCTAAATTATTCACCATTGCGAATATAAGACATGATATGTGCGTTCTGATTTGTGATGTTTCAGTGTTGTGGCAATTAACACGGCTATCGAATAGTCCTATCACCAGTGAAAACCATTGCAAAACTAAATTCATATGACCTGCTAAAAGTAGCAATAATAGACTGGTCTCCCTGGGTTAAGATACTAACCAAAAATTGCTTGGTAATACTTTCCTGTTGTCGAGGACGATACATAATAGAACCTTTTTGTATAGATAACCTAGTAGGGGTCACGTTACACATAACCACTGTATCACATGCTAGTGAACAAACAAATGCTCTATTGGCTATCACGTGAGTATGTCTTGCAACAGTGGTATGCGATTTCATCAGAAGCCTGGTCAATGTTTGAGTTGTTGACCCTATTGACCCCCAGAAGATGATACTGATATATACAGGACGTCAGCGTGATTTGGTTATGTATTAATGACAATTTAACCGACGGCTATTGAAATGAAACATATTCAGCATTATCTCGTTTAGCATATCTTCGCTAGGCAAGGGTTAATCTTGTATACAATAAACTCGTAAATACAAAATGAACACTTAACTTAACAACATTTAGTTACACACGTAATCTAATTTATAATTGGATATTTCCTTCTGAGCCTGAGATGTGAACACAATTGCAATTATCGACTGCATTTAAGTAAGTGCGGACTACTTTTTGACCTCAGTATATAGTGTATGGTACTTGGGTGTTAAAATAGTAAACAGTGTTGCGGCCTTCCCCAGAAAACACAAAGGACAAATCAGCATACAGATAGAGCAATGGGGAAATGGTATAGTACATAAAGTCAGCCCAAATAATATGCTTGCTTCCTACAATAATACATTATTTTTTATGGTCGGAGGGATTTATCAAAATAATGCCTGTGATATATCTTTTGTTCTTTTATGACGTTTCGCGCTGTTGAATTGTGTTTTGACTCTATATAAGGTCATGAGCGGCCTCCGATAGGTATCTGAAACCGAGCGCGCGAACGTAATAGAGCACATTCCTTTCAATTGATGTCGTCCTTGATACTGTAAAATATACCTTCTTTCGTCTGCACACTTTCGTATTTACTAAATGCAGCAACGAAAGCTTCACGAAATACTGTAAAACGTCACGTGAATCTGTTTTCGCAGTATTAACATATATGTATTATGATGAAGTTTTCCCGTGTTGTGGTTTGTATGTCAAGAACACCGAGTCAGGCATATCATTTTGTGATTTGAGTTATTCAACCCTGTTACATGTGTGAATGTCAAAGAAAAATAGAATTTCAAAGCGAAAACAATTTGATAATATGTAATTACCCATTTAACACTAATGGTACCTTTACTGTTTTGTTGCTTTTATTTTGACGTGCTTTATTTGACAACTTTACTATTTTTAACTTGTCATTTAATTATATTCCATAATGTCTCACATCTGCACACGTATTCCTACAAAAAGTAGTCGTCGTGGAAACACATATAGACATATATAAGATTTTTAACATCCTTACACATCACGATGTTTAAAGCAGAGCACGCCAGCCTTACATCACGTGTATTTATATCTATATTTCTTATAACCTTACACGGACCTGTCACTCTACCTTACATGATGTCAGATACATGAGCTCTATTGCTGATAACATTTGCACGTGTACAATGTCGTGTGCCAATATACGAGGTCTAAAGCTGTTCACGTTCTCTCCGCTTAGTACAAACATATCTTCAACGAACAACAAAGTACACAATACATTTTTATTCAGGCTGGCTTTAGTATCCCTCTCGCACTATTTTTGATATTTTGATTACTGAATCTTACTAGACACAAGGTTAGTCACTATTGAAAGTGAGCCTACTACCTTTGGCCTTTCACCTTGGCGCCAGATACTCCGACAGTAAGAGCAGTTTTGTCCTAACCACCGAGAGTGATAAAATTTAATTGATATTCCTTGTTTTGCAATTATTCAAAAGATAAATGAGGTGACTTCATAAGTACTATATTGGTCGATTAAATAGGTATAATTACTGTATGTCAGGGGATGTCACTGTGTACGATTACCTATTAGATATTCAAATTACATTTGAGAAGCTGGTTATATAACGTTGACATCTACTATTTGTATGTACAGGGTTTAGTGGCAGGTTCATTCGTAAACAGATATATAAATCTGACGTAGTCACACCCACCAACTGGCGACCGTGATGATATTGACACTGAGATGCCTGTCCCACCCACGCATAACCACACCATTAGAAGTAGGGTCGACTGCCTTTGTGATTGATCCATAAATCTTACAGACCCCGGCTTAGAGTCAAATAAATAAATCGATATAATGTGAATTTATTATTTCAATTTATTTTGCATTCTCTTTTCAATCATTAATACTAGTATTATAGTACATCACTAAATGCTAATTCATTGAATGATATTAGTGCATTTTGTCTCGTCGTCAGACAAACATACGAATTCCAGCTGGCCACTCCACTAACTGACGTCACCATATTCATACTCCATGCGCACCTTTCCGAAGATCTCACTCCTCCTGCGGTTGCCTTGCCTATTTTGTCGCCGTGCTGTAGCCATTGTGTTAGAAACCTTCCGTTTACTCTGGTTTGACCTGCACTTTTGTAATATTGACATAAAATCATTATATGTGACGATGGAACTACATATTACAACGGACTCTGATTGGACACTTTTATCATCAATCGTCTATAAAAAGATCTTGCGTAAAAGAACGTAACATTAATAATAGTCCAGAGAGTTCCCCGAAAGGTTTGTAGAAAGAGACAGACCGAACACGTGCAAGTCATATACTATATACTTATCGGGGTCTTTATAGATAACATTGTATTTCATCATTTGTTAACAATGAAACTCACGTGGAACGAGACTTTAATTATCTGTTTTCTACTGACTCATATGACTAGTGCGTTACCAAAGACTTTTCGGGATGCGTTGTATCCAGTGTACGGCGGAGATGACGGCTATGTAATACGGTGTTGTTTTGTTGATATTTTCTGTTCAGATATGTGCTTAGAGTCGCCATATTCAAGAAGACAAATATCCGCATTTCAAAAAAGAAACAACCGAAGAAGAAATTCAGCTTTCCATAATATTAAGCAACACAGGATTCGACATGGAAGACATAGACAAAGAACATCAGAAAAACACACGTTAAACAGAAATACAGGTGAGAGTTTTAGTTTGGGTCAACAGTGATGGACACATTCTTAGAAGTTTAAGCATTATCGACTTATTAATAATGTTTATTATAAGACAATTAAGTTTAAATGAAGTTCTGAAATGATCAGATGCCGGATGGTTTAAATTTTGAACGCTGTCATGTGTTTCTTTTGACAACCCTTCGACACATATCTCTATTCTACGTTCTATCAATTATTACTGGGTTAACATAAGGTCCGCCAATAACTTATTCATTAGGGACATATTATAACCTAGTACGAAGTAACCATTCTTTCTCTATTTATTCATATTTCTTATATGAAGCTGAAGAATATTCTTCTAGTTCGAATTCCATTTTTCTGTCTCTAAAATTATCTAGGATGTTTAAACGAGGTATATATTCCGAAAACGTGAAACAAAACCAGTCTTTACCCGTTTTTATGTCAGTTTCAGACAAATAAGTTGTTAGTATTGATACTAGTTGTTTGTTTTTCTATTCTTAATCTCTTAAGACGTATCTTTTAGTGTCCAAAATAACCGACTTTCGTATAGTTTTCATGAAAAACGATATGCTTTTTCCTTTTGCTATAGAAAGAGAATAAGAAGCAATTTAATGTCTTGTTCAGTTGTTCAGGTAGATTTACACAGTTTAATCATACTATTTAATAATGTTCATAAAACGTACGCAAAATGCAAATAAGGACATGGAATTATTAAATAAATTGATCAATTCACTGATAAATAATTATATTTCGGAAAGAAATACTATTGTATATGTAATGATAAAAGATGCAATAAAGTATTCCTATCTGATCTATATTTATAAATCGAACTTAAACTCGGAATTACTAAGTAAAATAAGTAATTTCAACTACAACAGCTATACACCTGAATCTTTTTATTTAATGTATGCGCGACTGTGTTCTGGCTTGATTTATTCTTTTATTTGATGATGTAGCGGTTTTTTACGAACTGAAATTTATCTAAATGCAAGCTTCATTATTGATTCATAGACACAATACTTATTCTCAAGGTACACTGAGGGCAAAATAAGGAATACTAGCGATGCATATATAAACATGACATCCGATTTCAGTGCACATTTAAAGTTGTGACTACGCAAATTTACGCAATCAGTACCCACTATAACTACAATGCGTTCAATTGTATTGCATTACATAAATATTAGACTTGAACATGCATACATTCATTATAAGCTTTCTTTGAAAGGACCTCTTAATTGAATATACGCCGCCTGTTGTTAGTATACTGTGTCATGACGGGATGTCACTCTACCGTGTCCAATTATGGCGTTTCAGTATTATAAGCTACACTGTATAATGGTATTCCTTATATAACCTGCTAATACGACGTAACAAATCACTAAATTAAACCACCTTTAACCTTTAAATTGATATGACCTCTATAACTATTCTCTAAAAGATTGTACTCTTTATCAATCGCCGCAAAGAAATCTATTTTCATAAACATTTACTCTCAAACATCAATTTCCTTATAAGTTTCGTTAGGATTCTTACAAAACCCGTTCCCTCATCGACAACTAACAGACAGCTTTTCCTTATTCACATTCCCACAATATCACCCTTTTCATTGATATTTGTTAAAAAACGCTTTTGTTCCTTTCACCGTTGTTATTTAAAAAAAAAAACACACATTTATTTTCATTGGTTAGCTCAAAGTAAATCTTTCTATAAACTTCTAAGAAATTTTCTTTTTCCCATTGACTTTTAACAGTTTCTTTAATAAACAGATATAAAACCTATTGTTTACCGTTGACCTCTGTCTTTCTTCATAAACAGCTTTAAAATCCGATTCATTTCATTTACTTCTAACAGTTTCTCTTTTTAAGCAGATGATAAAACCTTATTTTTTATTGATTTCAAAGAACCACCCATTACTGAAAAAAATTTGAGCTTATTCCTTGTGTAATCCTGATTTATGTATACCTAGCAATATCCTGTTATATTTCGAGAAGAATTGAATTATTGCGCACTCTTCGTTAACAGCAATAAAACGTTATTTTTCATTCACTTCTAACAGCTTTTCTTCATAAACATCTATAAAAACCGCTTTTGTCAATTACTTCTAAACCTTTCTTCATAAACATCTATAAAAAACGCTTTTGTCAATTACTTCTAAACCTTTCTTCATAAACATCTATAAAAACTGCTTTTGTCAATTACTTCTAAACCTTTCTTCATAAACATCTATAAAAAACGCTTTTGTCAATTACTTCTAAACCTTTCTTCATAAACATCTATAAAAACTGCTTTTGTCAATTACCTCTAATCTTCTTCATAAACATCTATAAAAACCGTTTTTGTCAATTACTTCTAAACCTTTCTTCATAAACATCTATAAAAACCGCTTTTGTTAATTACTTCTTAACGTTTCTTCATAAACATCTATAAAAACTGCTTTTGTCAATTACCTCTAAACCTTTCTTCATAAACATCTATAAAAACCGCTTTTGTCAATTACCTCTAAACCTTTATTCATAAAACGCTATAAAACCAGTTTTGCCACCATCTTTAAGTGTTTTTTTCATAAACATCTATAAAATCCCTTTTGTCATTCCTTTCAAATAGTTTTTCTTCAATAACAACTATAAGAACCTATGTCTCATTGATTTCTAACAGACAACCACTTATTCATTGACATTTAATGGATACTTTGCATTTAATATGTTAACTTTGCATTTATTATGTAAGACACTAAACTTCCGCATGTATCTGTTATTTTAATTTGCGATAATGTGAAGTTGAAAGGAATTTAATTCAATACTGATGGAAAATCAATTGAGAATTTCACTATTTAGGAAAGTCGAAAATGTATTTGGCATCATTGATCACGAAAACGTATTAACAAATCTTAACCCAAGCAAAATAAAGACTGATCAGAGAATTTAGCAGATGCTAAAAATCAAATGCGCATTTATAACTTTACATTCCATTTCTACACAAACACCGTCTGAAAAACAATGCTACCGCCGTTAATCTTTTTACCGATTTAGCCAGTTTTAGTTTTATATCGTTGACGTATACTAATACTGTCAAATATTAAGACTTATGATAGTATAACATACACAGATAGGTAATCACGTTAGACAGGCTATAAGTATAGCTGTGTGATGCGATCGAGTGTTTGATAAGCTCTCAAACGTATCAGTGTATAATAAACACTATCAAGGTAAATAAATAATAGTATTTACAATTGTTGTCATGGCATGTGCAACGTCATCAACCCGAGACTACCAAACATTATCGGGTCAATAACATTTCCGACATACCTTTATCTGTATTCTCATAACCATGTTTATTAAGCTTACCAAACCAAAAGGACACAACAAAAAATCCCAAAATATAATTACACTTAGAATCCAATAAATCATGGGAAATGCATGCCAATTGTTGGCCATTCTATCTACTTTCAATCATTTTGAAGTGATTTTCTGTTACATATTAGTTGATAAATCCTTTGATGTTTGCACAAAGGTAATAAAAGCAGACCTGGATTGAATGGTTCCCAAAATAGCCGAGTTTCTATTCCGGGTACAATGAAGCATTAGCGATATCTCAAGTTTGGTTGGACACTTAGTAGGCATACTGTTAAAAGGAATGTAAAGGCAATTTATTCATTTTAATATCTAAGTTTGTTGACCGAGGGTGATCCCCTCTGTCAGTCCACCTACAACGGGTTACACCTCCTTGATAAGTGGTTTACAAGGACAAATATTGACCGCCCCCACATTTGTACTTTACGTGAAGCAAGGCTCAACTTTAACCCTAGCATAGTGATCACCTTCCACCACGGCCAACAGTCCAATTCATGTGCAGGATTGCACTTAAAACATATTAGAATAGGACTAAGTTTATCAGTTTCACCTACTATATCTAAATGCAGTAACAAGTAATGTTATATTTAAGCGATAAAATTCTGCTAGTGGAAATTCTCAGGGACCTGCAGCAGTGGGCACCTTTATTTTCGGCAATCATTTTCCGTTCATGATATAATCTCAAATAGATATGCTTGAGAACGCTGGAAAAGTAAATGACAATGCATTGATAGTTTGCAGATCCACATAAGAAATTGATTGAGCTCCTAAACAAAAATCAAAATCTCCGTTTCTGAAAAAATAGAACGTAGTAATAATAACGGAGCATACAACATGGACTACTATTTTGTTTAATGTTGTGAAACATATTTTATTATCAAATACACTGCTTATGCCAATTGGTTTTAATATCTGATCCTGATTCTTATATCTTTCAGATGTTGATTACACCAGCAAGTGGAATAGACGAAGGACATGGTCAAGCTAAATCCTAACAACACGACAACTATGTACCGAATTCCAAATTATCATTCCCTATGAATCTCATTTCACTTTTGAAGTCACTGCGCTGGTTGTGGTGTACGGAAACTGAACTGTGACATGTAACAGACAATAGTGTAAACTCCGTGTAATGTTCTGGTGGAATCTTGCTAACAAGGAAAATTCAACACTTTCAAACACGTCCTGGACCTAAAAAAATATAACTTATTGATGATAAACAAAATCCTTAACGAGGAAAAACAACCAGGAACATCTTCTTAATTGCAGCAACTGCATACAATTGAAAGCAAGACTCCCTTAGAGATTATTTGTTACACTCACATGACATTCTCATATATATGTTTCTTGTTCTTGTTGTATAATATAGATCTTTTTATAGTCGGGTCTATGAAGACTTGCAGCTTTACTAATGATGTCCTGCAGCTTTGTGTGAATTCATATTGAATCGTTCATCTATGAATACAAACTGTAAAAAAGTTCTGAATCTCGATTTACACTTGGAGAAAGGAAACACCTGGTTGTGTTTTAACGTAGTGTGTATATTAAAATAATTTATAAGTTTCTTATTTAACATTAGAATTGAATAACATATTAGAATTATAATAATAATACAGAATTAGGTCATATGATCATCTAGTCTAGTTTAAAATTGAATGTGTTTCTACTTGTACTAAAGGAGCACGTGGATTTTGACTTTTATAACATTTACTTCACTGGTCTGAAAAAGGAATATATTATGTTTAGTTAAGTTAGAACTGAGTTAAGTTGACGATAGCCGGACCAGGATGTCTGGTGTCATTCAAATTACGAAAGATATATATGTTGTTGTATAACGTCATTGGGTAAATTGTTTCTTTTTCTTTGAAAATGTTATCCATATATTTTATATTTTGTTGTTGTTTTCATCTTTAATGATGCACATGTTGAACAAGCACAATTAAAGTTCTTCATCAATAAGCTGTGATAGTTTTATATTTTGAATAAATTTATGTTATGGACAATTGTGAGCGGCAGTTAAAGCAAGAAACCCACAGGCTTTAACCCTAAGTTTTAATATATTTTGGCAGATTTGATCCCTGTCACCGTTATATTGCGGTCAATAAGGTTCATCCCAGGATGCTAAAGGCCCAATATCAGATCTTTTTGCCTCTTGCTTAGTAAGAAGAAGTCATTCAAATCTTTTTGGCATGTTTCACCTCTGAGACTTTGAATGAAGGTCAGGGTTATTCATTTGAACAATCTTGATATCCCTTTTCCCCAGCCTGCTATAGGGTCAATATCAGGTCTTTTAGGCCTCATGGATATTGAGAGGAAGTCGACAACGTTAATTGTTTACGAACGGACAACGTGCGACTTTGGAGTATGTCTCGCTTTTTGTTGCCCTTTGTCCGGTATTAGGTAAAACTATCGATGTTAGTCGATCACACTTCTGTGATGCTACATTATAATTCAAACAATATCTGGTTAAGCTGGAGAAATTAGAAGACTGAAAATAACACCGATTACTAGATATCTATCATATGGTAAACCGATACATTACCTGGGTGACTGGTTAGCTTAGAATTCATCCGAGTAAGTTTACTTTAATCAACGCATCTATGTTTTCTTCTTCAACACCTAGTAACTGGCAGCTATACATAACCGGACTACGGAGTTTCGACTGGACTGTTAAGGTATTGTTTAACGTCTTATCAACACGTAAACACTGAAAAGCCCTTTCAAGAACTGGGCCTTCTTGTGTAACAAAATTAATAGTTTACTTAATAATACTTTATAAAAGTGAATTATAATATTCATCGTGCTTATATTGAGACGTTAGCAATGAGTTTGTTATCTTTCTACTTTCGATTTGATTTTGTTTGTCCTTATCTTTGTTTTATTCTGAGTTATTGTGCTGTTGTCTTGTGCTTAATGTAATGAAATAATTAGTGAAAAGGCCGCTTACAAAATTAAGTAGGCTTTCATTCAGATCCTCCTCCCCACCCCCGTAATATCAGGTCTGCAGGTTACATTTTCAGATAGATCGAGGTTTTGCAGGTTGTTGGTCCTGTGTATATATGTTCTTGATGCATATGATCGCAAACACAAGGGGATCTAGTGAAAACATGTTTCACTCTCGCTGATAGTTTGAGGCGACCAGACAAAAGGGTTTATCATAAAAAAACAACAAAACTAACAACACTTTTCAAGAACTTTCCGTAAAATGTCAGTTGTGTAAATACATTTTATGCATATTATTATTGTCTTGATTCGCCCCAGTAAAAACACGCCGTAATGACACCTTTTCAGTCATGTATCTTGACTTTCTTTATGCATAACAAAACTTACATAACATAAAACTAAAATATTTTTCAGAGGAATACAAATTTAATAAGGTTATTGCTTGTTAGTTGAGGCATTAGGATTATACAATACGATGGATTTCATAAACAAGAATCAAATATGTCACAAGCTGATTGTTTGGGAAAAACACGTAGTTAACGAACATACCTTTATATATCTTAATGCTTTATTTTGGCTCACATAATTTTCTTGAACCCCCCTGCATGTTAATCGAAAGATATAATTCTACATCGATGGAATGAAGACAAGCCAAAGAGGCAGTTTGTGTATTAATCCAGAGAGAAATCCCTAGATGATTTTCTCGTTTTGGACAATAACATCACTAACAAGTCCTAGAAAGAGGAACAGCTGATTTCTCTAACATCACTGACAAGTCCTAGAATGTCGATATAGTTGTATGATGTCTGTAGCATCATTGACAAATCCATGAAGACAACCGACAGCTGTGAGATGTTCTAGAAAGACGGAACAAATGTAGGATGTCCCTTAAAGCACTGAAAATTCCTACAAGGGCAAAAAGGGCTGTACGATGTCCGTATCAACTCTTAAAACCATGATACCGTTGACTGATGTCCATAACAACGCTGACAAGTCTTAGAAGAACGAGACAGCTGAATGATGTCCCTAACATCACTGACAAGTCTTAATCTTACATAACTGACAAGTCCTTGAAAGACGAAACAGCTGTATGATATACCTATCATCACTGACAAGTCATAGAAGGGACGAGACAGTTGCAGAGGTTTTTGACATCAACGACAAGTCCTAGAACGACGTTATGATGAAAGATAAAGAATATAGATTGTGAGCGAGAACGTCAATCTTACTTAAAATTAGAGTTGTCAACAGTTAACTGGCTACTCAGTCAGGTCACTAAAATCTGCAACCAAACTATCGGGCGTACACGTATAAATTACATACCGCTCGAGAAGCCCCACGTTCATCTGAAGCCGATCAATTGATAGCGGGTGAATATTTATCACTTTCAAAATAATGAAACATTATGCGACTTTTGAGTTGGATAGCATAAACCCATTGTTCAGAAAACTTGTAAATAATATAAAATGGGATAGGATGAAAAAAATAGTTATGCCAACTTTGCAATGTGAAACTTGCGTCTACGTAAGATTAAATATATCAAGAAATTCAAATATGCGCAACATTAAAAATCAATCATGTCGGTAACATTTGTTAAACACGGAAAAAAAGAAATAATAATAATAATAAAACAAACAAACAAAACACAAACGTCAATGATTATATGTGTACATTCCAAAAGATCTAAACTATATATATATATATAAAATAACAAAATGAGGGAAATGAGTGTCACTAAAACATTTTGATAAATATGAAACAGAATTCAGCTCTACATACACAAAACTATAGAGACCTTTTAACGAGTGAAAGGATATTACGACCAGGTGTTCCTCAGAGGTAAGCGTCGTCGGCTTCAGCGAATCATCAGTTATAGCAAAGAAAGTTGTAGATTCAAAAGGCAAAATATTGAGACTTCCCAGTCATATATTACAGAATAGAATAATAGATTAGGAATCATGCAATCTGATTTACAAGATGAAGATATACTTCTACATCAATGGAATAAAGACACTCCAAAGAGGCAGTTTGTGTATTGAAATAAAGAAACCCTTAGTTACGACAATCAGGCAGTCCCTGAACCGCAACGATGCAAAATATAACAAATGATTATGACAAGTAAATGAAAAAAAAAGAAAAAAAACCAGCATGCATATATACATAGTACATTTGAATTCATATAACATTTTGTATGACTTTGATAAACATGCAAATGGAATGCTACATACTACACTGTATATTAAAACACTGTACCTATATTTTATATGTAATCTTACATGGATTCATATATAAATTGTTTTTGATTTTACTAGTGTTAAGATTCCTTGTTTCCCTAGATCCAGACTTCAATGTGATAATCTTTTTTATGAATTGAGGACAAAATGGAAACGAAATTCAGGACTGTTTTGATTTTTTTGGCTTTGAGTGAGGAGCTCGCACCTGTTGGTGTATTTTAAACTTGTGATGTCTTTCTATTATAAGTTCATGACCTCAAGTTATGTCAGATCAGTTAAACGGCGATTATGTAAGACATATCTTCTAGAAACATCTATTTGATAGTATCTATAGTAGTTTACGGGAACTTTGCTGTATAAATCTACATACAATCATAATCATCAATTCCTCTCATGTCGTTCCATGGCTATCATTATTCCTGTTCACATAGGTCATTATTTAAGATTACGCACATCAAAAAACACACACCAAAAAACAGGTCATTGCTAAGTTGAATATTTCAAAAAAGTAATTGTCCTATTTTAGATATCTTCCAGCTACAAACAGCAGGAATAACTACATTTAGTTATTAGAAAGCATAAGAAGCATGCAATACTTAATCAAGGAATATTCAAAGGTCGAACGCAAAATTATATATTAACATAATAATATACAAATAACAAACAAATAAAAAATCTAACTTATAGTCATGATATCCAAATAGGATATATATATGTATATATGAATGAACATTCACAATCATAAGTATGATTTTGTTGTCTATTACACATCAAATTATAGTGATTTAATCTGCTACATTCTTGTTTCACTTATTTCATAATCATCAATATATAGAACGCAGTGTGTTCCTTTTAATATACACAGATGTATGTGCGAGATTACCTCCCTTGTGTTTCTATCTATAATCAGAGTTAGATATTCCCTATAATCATTTATTTATTGAGTATTTATTGAGTCAGATTACTTCCATTGTGTGTCCATGTATATAGAGTCAGATTATCTCCCTTGTGTGTCCAAGTATAATTGAGTAAAATTATCTCCCCTGTGTGTCTCTATGTAACATAAGAGTTATATATTCCTTATACATCCTTTAGCTATTGAGTTGGATTCCCCCTCTTGTGTATCTATGTATATATAGTCAGATTACTTCCCTTGTGTGTCTATGTATATTGAGTCAGATTACCTCCCTTGTGTGTCTATGTATATTGAGTCAGATTGCCTCCCTTGTGTTTCTATGTATATTGAGTAAGATTACCTCCCCTGGGTGTCGATGTATATTCTGTCAGATTACCTCCCTTGTGTATCTATGTATATATAGTCAGATTACCTTCCTTGTGTGTCTATTTATATTGAGTCAGATTACCTCCCTTGTGTTTCTATGTATATTGAGTAAGATTACCTCCCCTGGGTGTCGATGTATATTCTGTCAGATTACCTCCCTTGTGTATCTATGTATATATAGTCAGATTACCTTCCTGGTGTGTCTATTTATATTGGGTCAGATTTCTCCCTTGTGTGTCTATGTATATTGAGTCAGATTACCTCCCTTGTGTGTCTATGTACGATAAGGGTGAGCTAGTCCTTATACGTCCTTTATCTATATCTGAACAGCATGCATCTGTAACTTATATTATGAAAACAAAAAAATATGTTTCGAACGCTTTCGGACCACTATCCATAATATGCGGTGATTAATTCCGAACAACTCCAAAGCTTACTTATCTGACTTGTAAAAGAACACTTTTGATAAATGTGAAAACAAGTAAATAATCAAATAACAAGTTAAAAAGCTGGAATTCGCAATCCGCTAAATCTAATTGTTTGCCTCAAGGACATTGTTCAATATATTTACTTAGTATTTCTGTCAACATAAACATGGGTAATAGTTATTTACACGAAGCACCACCACAGAAAATAATCCCTCATGTTTATTGAAGACATATAGTTATTGGAAATCCAATGATATAGATAACTGAGAAACTGGACTAATTCATGTTATCATGGTACCGTTTCACAACGCGTACTTGAATCCACGGTACGCGTCAGCTTTATTAGTAACCGTAGAGCTATGATTTTGATATAAAAACGGTACCAAGATCGTAATTCGATCATTGCATATGAATAGCAACTTGAAATTAAAGCTTGAATTAAAACATAACGACAGCACTCGTTAGATGTCTTAATTTTCCAGATCTTCTGGTAAGGTGACTTTCCTTGAGAAGTCAATTTCCCCGTATTCACATCTGTTCTCTGCGCCGTGAATGACAATCTGGCCGGATCTGTCGCTGTCAGTTTTCGTTCTGAAGCTCACTTCCAAATAGACTAAGCCATCTTTGTTCGTTGTCTAAAATATCGAAGAAATTATGTTTAGTTGCAGTTTAATAAGAGGCAAAGTGTGTCCGGTAGACTACATAGCCTTCTTAAGTCGCATTTCCTAAGATTGACAAAAGCAAAATCAACGTGAATTTACCCTTACCTGCCTTTTATCAACTTCATAAGGATACTTGCATGTATCAGATAACAGCTCCAGTTATGTTTGTTTGAGCAAGGTTACAATTATTCCAAAACAGCAGAATAAATTAAGATTCCAAATATTACATCAAAAACTGAATCACGTCATGCACTGGAAATTAAATTAAGACATTACAGCGCATATCTATATTAACAGGAAAAGTAAATAATACAGCGCGATCGTCCATTTAGATACATCTATAAAGTAGATAAACAATATAGCTCAATCGTCCATCTAGATACATCTATAAGGTAGTTAAAGAAAATAGCCCAATCGTCCATCTAGATAATTCTATAAGGTAGATAAAGAATATAGCCCAATCCTCCATCTAGATAATTCTATAAAGTAGATAAAGAATATAGCCAAATCGTCCATCTAGATACACCTATAAAGTAGATAAACAATATAGCCCAATCGTCCATCTAGATACATCTATAAAGTAGATAAACAATATAGCCCAATCGTCCATCTAGATACATCTATAAGTAGATAAACAAAATAGCCCAATCGTCGATCTAGATACATCTATAAGGTAGATAAAGAATATAGCCCAATCGTCCATCTAGATACATCTATAAGGTAGATAAAGAATATAGCCCAATCGTCCATCTAGATACATCTATAAGGTAGATAAACAATATAGCCCAATCGTCCATCTAGATACATCTATAAGGTAGATAAACAAAATAGCCCAATCGTCCATCTAGATACATCTATATGGTAGATAAACAATATACCCCAATTGTCCATCTAGATACATCTATAAGGTAGATAAACAAAATAGCCCAATCGTCCATCTAGATACATCTATCTGGTAGATAGACAATATACCCCAATCGTCCATCTAGATACATCTATAAGGTAGATAAACAATATACCCCAATCGTCCATCTAGATACATCTATAAGGTAGTTAAAGCAAATAGCCCAATCGTCCATCTAGATAATTCTATAATGTAGATACACAATATAGCCCAATCGTCCATCTAGATACATCTGCATGGTAGGTAAGGAATATAGCCAAATCGTCCATCTAGATACATCTATAAGGTAGTTAAAGAATATAGCCCAATCGTCCATCTAGATACATCTATAAGAAAGTTAAACAAATAGCCCAATCGTCCATCTAGATACATCTATAAGGTAGATAAGGAATATAGCCCAATCGTCCATCTAGATACATCTATAAAGTAGATAAACAATATAGCCCAATCGTCCATCTAGATACATCTATAAGGTAGATAAACAATATAGCCCAATCCTCCATCTAGATACATCTATAAAGTAGATAAACAATATAGCCCAATCGTCCATCTAGATACATCTATATGGTAGATAAACAATATAGCCCAATCGTCCATCTAGATACATCTATAAGGTAGTTAAAGAATATAGCCCAATCGTCCACCTAGATACATCTATATGGTAGATAAACAATATAGCCCAATCGTCCACCTAGATACATCTATAAGGTAGATAAACAATATAGCCCAATCGTCCATCTAGATACATCTATATGGTAGATAAACAATATAGCCCAATCGTCCATCTAGATACATCTATAAGGTAGTTAAACAATATAGCCCAATCGTCCATCTAGATACATCTATAAGGTAGTTAAAGAAATATAGCCCAATCGTCCATCTAGATACATCTATAAGGTAGATAAACAATATAGCCCAATCGTCCATCTAGATACATCTATATGGTAGATAAACAATATAGCCCAATCGTCCATCTAGATACATCTATAAGGTAGATAAAGAATATAGCCCAATCGTCCATCTAGATACATCTATAAGGTAGATAAAGAATATAGCCCAATCGTCCATCTAGATACATCTATAAGGTAGATAAAGAATATAGCCCAATCGTCCATCTAGATACATCTATAAGGTAGATAAAGAATATAGCCCAATCGTCCATCTAGATACATCTATAAGGTAGATAAAGAATATAGTCCAATCGTCCATCTAGATACATCTATAAGGTAGATAAACAATATAGCCCAATCGTCCATCTAGATACATCTATAAGAAAGTTAAAAAAATAGCCCAATCGTCCATCTAGATACATCTATAAAGTAGATAAAGAATATAGCCCAATCGTCCATCTAGATACATCTATAAGGTAGATAAACAATATAGCCCAATCGTCCATCTAGATACATCTATAAGGTAGATAAAGAATATAGCCCAATCGTCCATCTAGATACATCTATAAGTAGATAAACAATATAGCCCAATCGTCCATCTAGATACATCTATAAGGTAGATAAAGAATATAGCCCAATCGTCCATCTAGATACATCTATAAGGTAGATAAAGAATATAGCCCAATCGTCCATCTAGATACATCTATAAAGTAGATAAAGAATATAGCCCAATCGTCCATCTAGATACATCTATAAGGTAGATAAAGAATATAGCCCAATCGTCCATCTAGATACATCTATAAGGTAGATAAACAATATAGCCCAATCGTCCATCTAGATACATCTATAAGGTAGATAAAGAATATAGCCCAATCGTCCATCTAGATACATCTATAAGGTAGATAAAAAAATAGCCCAATCGTCCATCTAGATACATCTATAAAGTAGATAAACAATATAGCCCAATCGTCCATCTAGATACATCTATAAGTAGATAAACAATATAGCCCAATCGTCCATCTAGATACATCTATAAAGGTAGATAAAGAATATAGCCCAATCGTCCATCTAGATACATCTATAAGGTAGATAAACAATATAGCCCAATCGTCCATCTAGATACATCTATAAGGTAGATAAACAATATAGCCCAATCGTCCATCTAGATACATCTATAAGGTAGATAAAGAATATAGCCCAATCGTCCATCTAGATACATCTATAAAGTAGATAAACAATATAGCCCAATCGTCCATCTAGATACATCTATAAGGTAGATAAACAATATAGCCCAATCGTCCATCTAGATACATCTATAAAGTAGATAAAGAATATAGCCCAATCGTCCATCTAGATACATCTATAAGGTAGATAAACAATATAGCCCAATCGTCCATCTAGATACATCTATAAGGTAGATAAACAATATAGCCCAATCGTCCATCTAGATACATCTATAAGGTAGATAAAGAATATAGCCCAATCGTCCATCTAGATACATCTATAAGGTAGATAAACAATATAGCCCAATCGTCCATCTAGATACATCTATAAGGTAGATAAACAATATAGCCCAATCGTCCATCTAGATACATCTATAAAGTAGATAAACAATATAGCCCAATCGTCCATCTAGATACATCTATAAGTAGATAAACAATATAGCCCAATCGTCCATCTAGATACATCTATAAGGTAGATAAACAATATAGTCCAATCGTCCGTCTAGATACATCTATAAGGTAGATAAACAATATAGCCCAATCGTCCATCAAGATACACCTATAAGGTAGATAAACAATATAGCCCAATCGTCAATCTAGATACACCTATAAGGTAGATAAGGAATATAGCCCAATCGTCCATCTAGATACATCGATAAGGTAGATAAAGAATATAGCCCAATCGTCCATCTAGATACACCTATAAGGTAGTTAAAGAATATAGCCCAATCGTCCACCTAGATACATCTATAAAGTAGATAAACAATAAAGCCCAATCGTCCATCTAGATACATCTATAAAGTAGATAAACAATATAGCCCAATCGTCCACCTAGATACATCTATAAAGTAGATAAACAATATAGCCCAATCGTCCATCTAGATACATCTATAAGGTAGATAAACAATATAACCCAATCGTCCACCTATATTCATCTATAAAGTAGATAAACAATATAGCCCAATCGTCCATCTAGATACATCTATAAGGTAGATAAGGAATTATAGCCCAATCGTCCATCTAGATACATCTATAAGGTAGATAAACAATATAGCCCAATCGTCCATCTAGATACATCTATAAGAAAGTTAAAAATATAGCCCAATCGTCCATCTAGATACATCTATAAGGTAGATAAAGAATATAGCCCAATCGTCCATCTAGATACATCTATAAAGGTAGATAAAGAATATAGCCCAATCGTCCATCTAGATACATCTATAAGGTAGATAAAGAATATAGCCCAATCGTCCATCTAGATACATCTATAAGGTAGATAAACAATATAGCCCAATCGTCCATCTAGATACATCTATAAGGTAGATAAACAATATAGCCCAATCGTCCATCTAGATACATCTATAAAGTAGATAAACAATATAGCCCAATCGTCCATCTAGATACATCTATAAAGTAGATAAACAATATAGCCCAATCGTCCATCTAGATACATCTATAAGGTAGATAAAGAATATAGCCCAATCGTCCATCTAGATACATCTATAAGGTAGATAAACAATATAGCCCAATCGTCCATCTAGATACATCTATAAGGTAGATAAACAATATAGCCCAATCGTCCATCTAGATACATCTATAAGGTTGTTAAAGAAAATAGCCCAATCGTCCATCTAGATACATCTATAAGGTAGATAAACAATATAGCCCAATCGTCCATCTAGATACATCTATAAGGTAGATAAACAATATAGCCCAATCGTCCATCTAGATACACCTATAAAGTAGATAAAGAATATAGCTCAATCGTCCATCTAGATACATCTATAAAGTAGATAAACAACATGGCCCAATCGTCTACCTAGATACATCTATAAGGTAGATAAACAATATAGCTCAATCGTCCATCTAGATACATCTATAAAGTAGATAAACAATATAGCCCAATCGTCCATCAAGATACATCTATAAAGTAGATAAACAATATAGCCCAATCGTCCATCTAGATACATCTATAAGGTAGATAAACAATATAGTCCAATCGTCCGTCTAGATACATCTATAAAGTAGATAAACAATATAGCCCAATCGTCCATCTAGATACATCTATATGGTAGATAAACAATATAGCCCAATCGTCCATCTAGATACACCTATAAGGTAGATAAACAATATAGCCCAATCGTCCATCTAGATACATCTATAAAGTAGATAAACAATATAGCCCAATCGTCCATCTAGATACATCTATAAGGTAGATAAACAATATATTCCAATCGTCCATCTAGATACATCTATAAAGTAGATAAACAATATAGCCCAATCGTCCATCTAGATACATCTATAAAGTAGATAAAGAATATAGCCCAATCGTCCATCTAGATACATCTATAAGGTAGATAAACAATATAGCCCAATCGTCCATCTAGATACATCTATAAGGTAGTTAAACAATATAGCCCAATCGTCCATCTAGATACATTTATAAAGTAGATAAACAATATAGCCCAATCGTCTATCTAGATACATCTATAAAGTAGATAAACAATATAGCGCAATCGTCCATCTAGATACATCTATAAGGTAGATAAACAATATAGCCCAATCGTCCATCTAGATACACCTATAAGGTAGATAAACAATATAGCCCAATCGTCCATCTAGATACATCTATAAGGTAGATAAACAATATAGCCCAATCGTCCATCTAGATACATCTATAAGGTAGATAAGGAATATAGCCCAATCGTCCATCTAGATACATCTATAAGGTAGATAAAGAATATAGCCCAATCGTCCATCTAGATACACCTATAAGGTAGATAAAGAATATAGCCCAATCGTCCATCTAGATACATCTATAAAGTAGATAAAGAATATAGCCCAATCGTCCATCTAGATACATCTATAAGGTAGATAAACAATATAGCCCAATCGTCCATCTAGATACATCTATAAGGTAGATAAAGAATATAGCCCAATCGTCCATCTAGATACATCTATAAGGTAGATAAACAATATAGCCCAATCGTCCATCTAGATACATCTATAAAGTAGATAAAGAATATAGCCCAATCGTCCATCTAGATACATCTATAAGGTAGATAAAGAATATAGCCCAATCGTCCATCTAGATACATCTATAAGGTAGATAAAGCAATATAGCCCAATCGTCCATCTAGATACATCTATAAGGTAGATAAACAATATAGCCCAATCGTCCATCTAGATACATCTATAAGTAGATAAACAATATAGTCCCAATCGTCCATCTAGATACATCTATAAAGGTAGATAACAATATAGCCCAATCGTCCATCTAGATACATCTATAAAGGTAGATAAAGAATATAGCCCAATCGTCCATCTAGATACATCTATAAAGTAGATAAGAATATAGCCCAATCGTCCATCTAGATACATCTATAAAGTAGATAAACAATATAGCCCAATCGTCCATCTAGATACATCTATAAGAAAGTTAAAAAAATAGCCCAATCGTCCATCTAGATACATCTATAAAGTAGATAAAGAATATAGCCCAATCGTCTACCTAGATACATCTATAAGGTAGATAAACAATATAGCCCAATCGTCCATCTAGATACATCTATAAGGTAGATAAACAATATAGCCCAATCGTCCATCTAGATACATCTATAAGTAGATAAACAATATAGCCCAATCGTCCATCTAGATACATCTATAAGGTAGATAAAAATATAGCCCAATCGTCCATCTAGATACATCTATAAAGTAGATAAACAATATAGCCCAATCGTCCATCTAGATACATCTATAAGGTAGATAAACAATATAGCCCAATCGTCCATCTAGATACATCTATAAGGTAGATAAAGAATATAGCCCAATCGTCCATCTAGATACATCTATAAGGTAGATAAACAATATAGCCCAATCGTCCATCTAGATACATCTATAAGGTAGATAAACAATATAGCCCAATCGTCCATCTAGATACATCTATAAGTAGATAAAGAATATAGCCCAATCGTCCATCTAGATACATCTATAAGGTAGATAAACAATATAGCCCAATCGTCCATCTAGATACATCTATAAGGTAGATAAACAATATAGCCCAATCGTCCATCTAGATACATCTATAAGGTAGATAAAGAATATAGCCCAATCGTCCATCTAGATACATCTATAAGGTAGATAAAGAATATAGCCCAATCGTCCATCTAGATACATCTATAAGGTAGATAAAGAATATAGCCCAATCGTCCATCTAGATACATCTATAAAGTAGATAAACAATATAGCCCAATCGTCCATCTAGATACATCTATAAGGTAGATAAACAATATAGCCCAATCGTCCATCTAGATACATCTATAAAGTAGATAAACAATATAGCCCAATCGTCCATCTAGATACATCTATAAAGTAGATAAAGAATATAGCCCAATCGTCCATCTAGATACATCTATAAGGTAGATAAACAATATAGCCCAATCGTCCATCTAGATACATCTATAAGGTAGATAAACAATATAGCCCAATCGTCCATCTAGATACATCTATAAGGTAGATAAACAATATAGCCCAATCGTCCATCTAGATACATCTATAAAGTAGATAAACAATATAGCCCAATCGTCCATCTAGATACATCTATAAAGTAGATAAAGAATATAGCCCAATCGTCCATCTAGATACATCTATAAAGTAGATAAAGAATATAGCCCAATCGTCCATCTAGATAATTCTATAAAGTAGACAAAGAATATAGCCCAATCGTCCATCTAGATAATTCTATAAAGTAGATAAACAATATAGCCCAATCGTCCATCTAGATACTTCTATAAGGTAGTTAAAGATTTAAGCCCAATCGTCCATCTAGATACACCTATAATGTAGATAAAGAATATAACCCAATCGTCCATCTAGATACACCTATAAGGTAGATAAGGAATATAGCCCAATCGTCCATCTAGATACACCTATAAGGTAGATAAACAATATAGCCCAATCGTCCATCTAGATACTTCTATAAGGTAGTTAAAGACTTAAGCCCAATCGTCCATCTAGATACATCTATATGGTAAATAAACAATATAGCCCAATCGTCCATCTAGATACACCTGTAAGGTAGATAAACAATATAGCCCAATCGTCCATCTAGATACATCTATATGGTAGTTAAAGAATATAGCCCAATTGTCCATCTAGATACACCTATCAGGTAGATAAGGAATATAGCCCAATCGTCCATCTAGATACACTATAAGGTAGATAAGGAATATAGCCCAATTGTCCATCTAGATACATCTATAAAGTAGATAAACAATATAGCCCAATCGTCCATCTAGATACACCTATAAGGTAGATAAACAATATAGCCCAACCGTCCATCTAGATACACCTATAAGGTAGATAAACGAATATAGCCCAATCGTCCATCTAGATACATCTATAAGGTAGATAAAGAATATAGCCCAATCGTCCATCTAGATACATCTATAAGGTAGATAAACAATATAGCCCAATCCTCCATCTAGATACATCTATAAAGTAGATAAACAATATAGCCCAATCGTCCATCTAGATACATCTATATGGTAGATAAACAATATAGCCCAATCGTCCATCTAGATACATCTATAAGGTAGTTAAAGAATATAGCCCAATCGTCCACCTAGATACATCTATATGGTAGATAAACAATATAGCCCAATCGTCCACCTAGATACATCGATAAGGTAGATAAACAATATAGCCCAATCGTCCATCTAGATACATCTATATGGTAGATAAACAATATAGCCCAATCGTCCATCTAGATACACCTATAAGGTAGTTAAACAATATAGCCCAATCGTCCATCTAGATACATCTATAAGGTAGTTAAAGAAAATAGCCCAATCGTCCATCTAGATACATCTATAAAGTAGATAAACAATATAGCCCAATCGTCCATCTAGATACATCTATATGGTAGATAAACAATATAGCCCAATCGTCCATCTAGATACATCTATAAAGTAGTTTAAACGAACCCTTGATGATTGCTGTCCTTCTACTTCATTTTCTTCAGCTGAAAAAAAACCCAAACATATACATGTATGACATTTCAAAAGTTTTCAGAGAAATGGAGTTTATATTTAGGAACGGATCAGTCAGCAGTCAGTGTAATGTTTTCGACGAGAAAACGCGTGATTTCATTGGTCAGACGAATATTTGATATGGTAATAGCATTACTTTATGGGACTTAAAATCTTAACCGTTAATAATGCAAGCGCAAGGTCAAAGCAACCTATCGATATTACAATGTTTAAACACCTGATGTTATGGTAAACCAATAGGAAAAAATCAAGCCAACGAAAAAATATTCAAATATGTTATAAATATCAGGATTAAAGTGTGTAATTACCTCTGTCGCTACGTTTAATTACAGTACTGTATACGTCAGCTGGTTGGACAGACGTGGCTCCACCTACAAATTTGAAAATAGATCGACTTAATTACCTTCCTCGACATGGTTTATATTAGCCGTATTCAATATCAGCACTATGGATTGGATCAACTCCCGTGTTCTATTTAGATTATTGTCTTATTCCGTTACCAAACTTTTAGTTCTTGATTATATATCAAACAAATTTAATTCTGAAAATGTTTTTCAAGTTGTTGTATTTCATGAATACAAACAAAGCAATTATTTTTGAATTAATGAAGCCTTAGTATTAAGCTTCAAAGGAATCTTTTTCCAAAATAACAGATGGCTAAACAGAACTTCAATTCAGAATTGATTCAAACTTCGACACAAAAAAACAAACTTCATTCAAATTACCCCTTTTTGTTTAAATTTTGAAGTGGATGTTTACCTAAACTGTTGGGTTTTGATACAGCAGCATTACAGTCGTTTGGTCCAGCAGATGTAGCTCCATCTACAATGTCAATTAAATCTTATCACAGAATCGTTTGTTATCCAATTAATTCTCAAGCGTAAGTTTGCATATGTCACCAGTATAATATACCGTGGAGGGTTTTGATTGGCTATGCCAAGTAGAATTCGACTTTATGTCATAATATTGACATCAAGTCATGAATTGAAATTGGCATATCAAAACGGTTGCCTTCGCCTTGCCGAGGCTTGCAAAAATACGTTTTTGTGACAGATGCATTTGTTGGCGTTGCAATGCAACTGACATTTCACTTTAACCATTTTATGTTTCAATATATAACAGACCGTTTTAACATACACCGGACAAATGTCGCTGAATTTTGTAGAATTGTATATGATTTCTATTGGCCAAGATAAGGGACTTGAACACTGTGCTGAAACAAGGATATATACAGGTAGTAGTTATAGACAGGTGGTAGTTATAGACAGGTCGTAAATATATACAGGTAGTAGTTATAGACAGGTGGTATATATAGACAGGTGGTATATAAAGACAGGTGGTAGTTATAGACAGGTGGTAGATATAGACAGGTGGTAGATATATACAGGTGGTAGATATAGACAGGTGGTAGTTATAGACAGGTGGTAGATATAGACAGATGGTAGATATAAACAGGTGGTAGATATAGACAGGTGGTAGATATAGACAGGTGGTAGATATAGACAGGTGGTGGATATAGACAGGTGGTAGATATAGACAGGTGGTAGTTATAGACAGGTGGTGGATATAGACAGGTGGAAGATATAGACAGGTGGTGGATATAGACAGGGTGGTAGATATAGACAGGTGGTAGATATAGACAGGTGGTAGTTATAAACAGGTGGGTAGATATAGACAGGTGGTAGATATAGACAGGTGGTGGATATAGACAGGTGGTAGTTATAGACAGGTGGTAATTATATACAGGTGATGGCTATAGACAAATGCTAGTTATATACAGAGGGTAGTTATATACAGGTGATGGATACTGCGGTGATGGAACTACGCCACGAAGGTTTCGAACTCACAACACAGAGGTGGAGGGCTAGTGATAAAGTGTCGGGACGCCTAAACCACTCGGCTATCGCGGCCCCTGAGTAGACGTAGATAGTTGGAAGCTTTACGCAGGGGTGTAGTAGACACAGGTGATAGTTATAGACAGGTGTAGTTACATACAGATGCTTGATGTAAACATATGTTAGTCATAGAACATATGTTAGTTATAGACAGGTGATATTTATAGACAGGTGATAGTTATTTACAGATGATTGATGTATACATATGTTAGTTATAGACATATGTTAGTTATAGACAGTTGATAGTTATAGATAGTTATAGACAGTTGATAGTTATAGATAGTTATAGACAGTTGATAGTTATAGACAGGTGATAGTTATAAGATCAGTGTGATGTACAGGGTTGTGATGTTACAGAGTGTGATGTACAGGGTTACAGAGTGTGATGTTACAGGGTGTGATGTTACAGGTGTGATGTTACAGGGTGTGATGTTACAGGGTGTGATGTTACAGGTGTGATGTTACAGGGTGTTATGTTACAGGGTGTGATGTTACAGGGTGTGATGTTACAGGGTGTGATGTTATAGGGTGTGATGTTACAGGGTGTGATGTTACAGGTGTGATGTTACAGGGTGTGATGTTACAGGGTGATGTTACAGGGTGTGATGTTACAGGGTGTGATGTTACAGGGTGTGATGTTACAGGGTGTGATGGTACAGAGTGTGATGTTACAGGTGTGATGTACGGTAGTGTTACAGGGTTTGTTAAGGTGTGAGTTAAGGTGTTAAGGTTATTAGCAGGTGTGATGTTACAGGTTGTGTGTTTACAGGGTGATGTTAAGGTGTGATGTTACAGGTGATGTTACAGGTTGATGTTACAAGTGTGATTTTACAGTGTGATGTTAACAAAGTGTATGATACAGTGTGATGTTAACAAAGTGTATGATACAGTGTGATGTTAACAAAGTGTATGATACAGTGTGATGTTAACAAAGTGTATGATACAGTGTGATGTTAACAAGTGTATGATACAGTGTGATGTTAACAAAGTGTATGATACAGTGTGATGTTAACAAAGTGTATGATACAGTGTGATGTTAACAAGTGTATGATACAGTGTGATGTTAACAAAGTGTATGATACAGTGTGATGTTAACAAAGTGTATGATACAGTGTGATGTTAACAAAGTGTATGATACAGTGTGATGTTACAAAGTGTATGATACAGTGTGATGTTAACAAAGTGTATGATACAGTGTGATGTTAACAAAGTGTATGATACAGTGTGATGTTAACAAAGTGTATGATACAGTGTGATGTTAACAAGTGTATGATACAGTGTGATGTTAACAAAGTGTATGATACAGTGTGATGTTAACAAAGTGTATGATACAGGTGTGTGATGGTTACAGAGTGTGATGTTTAATGAGGTGTGTGTTTACAGGGTGATGTTACAGATGTGTGATGTTACAGGTGTGATGTTACAGGGTGTGTGTATACAGGTGTGATGTTACAGGGTGTTGTGTTACAGGTGTATGACAGGTGTGATGTTATACAGGTGTGATGTTACAGAGTGTGATGTTACAGAGTGTGATGTTACAGGGTGTGATGTTACAGGTGTGATGTTACAGGGTGTGATGTTACAGGGTGTGATGTTACAGGGTGTGATGTTATTACAGGGTGTGATGTTACAGAGTGTGATGTTACAGGGTGTGATGTTACAGAGTGTGATGTTACATAGTGTGATGTTACAGAGTGTGATGTTACAGGGTGTGATGTTACAAGGTGTGATGTTACAGAGTGTGATGTTACAGGGTGTGATGTTACAGGGTGTGATGTTACAGGGTGTGATGTTACAGGGTGTGATGTTACAGGGTGTGATGTTACAGGGTGTGATGTTACAGGGTGTGATGTTACAGGGTGTGTTAGGTGTGATTTACAGGTGTGATTTTACAGGTGTGATGTTACAGGGTGTGAGGGTTTACAGTGTGATGTGTACAGGGTGTGTATGTTACAGAGTGTGATGTTACAGGGGGGTTGATGTTACAGGGTGTTATTTACAGGGTGTGATGTTACAGGGTGTGATGTTACAGAGGTGTGATGTTACAGGGTGTGATGTTACAGGGTGTGATGTTACAGGGTGTGATGTTACAGGGTGTGATGTTACAGGGTGTGATGTTACAGGGTGTGATGTTACAGGGTGTGATGTTACAGGGTGTGATGTTACAGGGTGTGATGTTACAGGGTGTGATGTTACAGGGTGTGATGTTACAGGGTGTTATGTTACAGAGTGTGATGTTACAGGGTGTGATGTTACAGGGTGTGATGTTACAGGGTGTGATGTTACAGGGTGTGATGTTACAGGGTGTGATGTTACAGAGTGTGATGTTACAGGGTGTGATGTTACAGGGTGTGATGTTACAGGGTGTGATGTTACAGGGTGTGATGTTACAGGGTGTGATGTTACAGGGTGTGATGTTACAGGGTGTGATGTTACAGGGTGTGATGTTACAGGGTGTGATGTTACAGAGTGTGATGTTACATGGTGTGATGTTACAGGGTGTGATGTTACAGAGTGTGATGTTACAGGGTGTGATGTTACAGGGTGTGATGTTACAGGGTGTGATGTTACAGGTGATGTTGATTGTTACAGGTGTTGATGTTACAGGTGTATGATACAGTGTGATGTTAAAGTGTATGATAAAGTGTAATGTTAACAAAGTGTATGATACAGTGTGATGTTAACAAGTGTATGATACAGTGTGATGTTAACAAAGTGTATGATACAGTGTGATGTTAACAAAGTGTATGATACAGTGTGATGTTAAAGGTGTGTGATGTTACAGAGTGTGATGTAGTGTTACAGGGTGTGATGTTACATGGTGTGATGTTACAGGGTGTGGTGTTACAGGTGTGATGTTACAGGGTGTGATGTTACAGGGTGTGATGTTACAGGGTGTGATGTTACATGGTGTGATGTTACAGGGTGTGATGTTACAGGGTGTGATGTTACAGGGTGTGATGTTACAGGGTGTGATGTTACAGAGTGTGATGTTACAGGGTGTGATGTTACAGGGTGTGATGTACAGGTGATGTGGTTACAGGTGTGATGTTACAGGGTGAGTGTGTGTTACAGGGTGTAGTTACAGGGTGAGTTTACAGAGTGGTGATGTTACAGGTGTAGTTGATGTCAGTGTGATGTACATGAGGTGTGATGTACAGGTGTTATTTAAGTTGTTACAGGGTGGATGTTACAGGTGTGTTACAGTGGATGTTAGGGTGTAGATTACGGTTGATGAAGGTGTATGTACAGGTGATGCGGGATTGTGTATGTACAGGGTGTTACGGGGGATGTTACAGTGGTGTGTACAGGGTGTGATGTTACAGGTGTAGTTAGGTAGTTACAGGGATGTGGATGGTATACGAGGTGTGTTATTTACGGTGTATTACAGGTGTGATTAGGGTGTGATGTCAGGTGTGTGATGTACGGTGTATTTACAGGTGTGTGATTCAGTTGTTATAAGGGATGTGATGTTACAGGTGTGATGTTACAGGGTGTGTGGATGGTTACAGGTGTGAGTTTACAGGTGTGTGTTCAGTATATGGGTGTGATTACAGTAGTGGTGATTGGGATTACAGGTTGTGTTTACAGGGTGTGATAGTTACATGGTGTTATTACGGGGTTATACAGTGTGTTTAGGTTGTTATTACAGGGTGTGATGTTACAGAGTGTGATGTTACAGGGTGTGATGTTACAGGGTGTGATGTTATAGGGTGTGATGTTACAGGGTGTTATATTACAGGTGTGTTACAGGTGTGTGTTAAGAGTGTGATGTACAGGTGTGTTATATGGGGGGTTTACAGGTGTGTTTACGGTTGATGTTACAGGTGTGTGTTACAGGTGTGATGTTCATGGTTTACTTTAAGGTGTGATGTTACAGGTGTGTTACGGTGTGATTACAGGTGTGTATGTTACAGGGTGTGTACGGTGTATAGGGTGTGGATGTTACAGGTGTGTGATGTTACAGGTGTGTGATGTTACAGGTGTGATGTTAAGGTGTGATGTTACAGGGTGATGTTTACGGTGTATGTTACAGGTGTTGGATGATGTACAGGGTGTGATGTTACAGGTGGTGATGTTACAGGGTGTGTAGTTACTAGGGTTGTTTGATTGTTACATGGTGTGATATGTGTACGGGGTTTGGTTACTGAGTGTACAGGTTGTTATATGGTTATTAGGTTGTTATGTTACAGGGGTAGTTAAGGGTGTTTACGGTGTGATTTACAGGTGTATTCGTGTATTTACAGGGTTATAGTTGAGTGTTACAGGTGTGTTATACTGGTGTTATTTATACGGGTTTTATACAGGGTGTTCGGGTATTACAGGGTGTGTATGGTATTACAGGGTGTTAGTTACAGGGTGTTGATTACAGGTGTGTGATGATTACAGGTGTGACGTTAATCAGGTGTTTTGATGTTACAGGGTCGTGATAGTTAACAGGTGTGTGATTTACAGGTGTGTGATTTACGGGTGTTTTGGGTGTATATTACAGGGTGTATTACTGGTTATATTACGGTGTGATTGTTTTACAGGTGTGGTGTGATTACAGGTGTATTACTGGAGTGTGATATGTTACATGGTGTGATGTTTACAGGGTGTGTGATGTTACAGGTGTGTTAACTGGTGTGATATCAAGGTGTGTTATTACTGGGTGTTACATGTTATATGGGTGTTTATGTTTACAGGTGTGTTTTTACAGGTGGTTTGATGGTTTACAGTGTGTTATAGTTACAGGTGTATTGTTAAGGGTGTGATATTACAGGTGTGTTATTACTGTGAGTGATATTACAGGTGTTGTGTTATACGGGTGTTGATTTACAGAGTGTTATGTTACAGGGTGTGTATACAGGTGTGTTATCTTGGTGTGATATTACAGTGTGTTATTGGGTGATGATTCACAGGTGTGTTATTACTAGGGTGTGATATTACAAGTGTGTTATACTGGTGTATATACAGGTGTTATTTGGTGTGATTACAGGTCGTTATCTGGTGTGATATTACAGGTGTGTTATTACTGGGTGTGATATTACAGGTGTGTTATTAATGGGTGTGATATTACAGGTGTGTTATTACTGGGTGTGATATTACAGGTGTGTTATTACTGTGTGTGATATTATAGATGTGTTATTACAGGTGTGTTATTACTGGGAGTGATATTACAGGTGTGTTATTACTTGGTGTGATATTACAGGTGTGTTATTACTGTGTGTGATATTACAGGTGTGTTATTACTGGATGTGATATTACAGGTGTGTTATTACTGGGTGTGATATTACAGGTGTGTTTGGTGTGTATTACGGGGTGTGTTATTACGGTTATTACAGTGTGTGTTATTACTTGGTGTCAGTGTTATTATAGGGTTTGTGTTATTACTTGGTGTGTTATATTACAGGTGTGTTATTACTGTGTGTGATATTACAGGTGTGTTATTACTGGGTTTGATATCACAGGTGTATTATTACTTGGTGTGATATCACAGGTGTGTTATTACTTGGTGTGATATTACAGGTGTGTTATAACTTGGTGTGATATTACAGGTGTGTTATTAATGGGAGTGATATTACAGGTGTGTTATTACTTGGTGTGATATTACAGGTGTGTTATTACTTGGTGTTATATTACAGGTGTGTTATTGTTGGGTGTGATATCACAGATGTGTTATTACAGGGTGTGACATTACATGTGTGTTATTACTGGGTGTGTTATTACAGGTGTGATATTACTTGGTGTTATATTACAGGTATGTTATTGCTGGATGTGATATTACAGGTGTGTTATTACTGGGTGTGATATTACAGGTGTGTTATTACTTGGTGTTATATTACAGGTGTGTTATTACTTGGTGTGATATTACAGGTGTGTTAATTCTTGGTGTGATATTACAGGTGTGTTATTACTGGGTGAGATATTACAGGTGTGTTATTACTGGGTGTGATATCACAGGTGTGTTACTACTGAGTGTTATATTACAGGTGTGTTATTACTTGGTGTGATATTACAGGTGTGTTATTACTGGGTGTGATATTACAGGTGTGTTATTACTGGGTGTTATATTATAGGTGTGTTATTACTTCTTGTTATATTACAGGTGTGTTATTACTTGGTGTAATATAACTGGGTGTGTTATTATCGGTGTGTTATTACTGGTTGTGATATTACAGGTGTGTTATTACAGGCTGTGATATTGCAGGTGTGTTATTACTTGGTGTGATATTACAGGTGTGTTATTACTTGGTGTGATATTACAGGTGTGCTATTACTGGGTGTGTTATTACAGGTGTGTTATTACTGGGTGTGATATCACATGTGTGTTATTACTGGGTGTTATATTATAGGTGTGTTATTACTTGGTGTTATATTACAGGTGTATTATTACTGAGTGTGATATTACAGTTGTGTTATTACTGGGTGTGATATCACAGGTGTATTATAACTTGGTGTGATATCACAGGTATGTTATTACTTTCTGTGTTATTACTTAGTGTGATATTACAGGTGTGTTATTACTTGGTGTTATATTACAGGTGTGTTATTACAGGGTGTGACATTACATGTGTGTTATTACTGGGTGTGTTATTACAGGTGTGATATTACTTGGTGTTATATTACAGGTATGTTATTGCTGGATGTGATATTACAGGTGTGTTATTACTGGGTGTGATATTACATGTGTGTTATTACTTGGTGTTATATTACAGGTGTGTTATTACTTGGTGTGATATTACAGGTGTGTTATTACTGGGTGAGATATTACAGGTGTGTTATTACTGGGTGTGATATCACAGGTGTGTTACTACTGAGTGTTATATTACAGGTGTGTTATTACTTGGTGTGTTATAACAGGTGCGTTATTACTGTGTGTGATATAACAGGTGTGTTATTACAGGCTGTGATATTACAGGTGTGTTATTACAGGTGTGATATTACTGGGTGTAAGACTACAGGTGTGTTATTACAGGGTGTGATATTAGAAGGTGTGGTAGGAGTGGTGTCCTCTCCTTCATTGAAAACGTTTGCCATGTACATCTAGGTCAAATTGATGTAATGTCTCCGTAAGTTATTGAGATACTGGGCAATGACATCGAATCAGGCCGTAGTACTGAATTATCAAAGCTAAAAAATATATCGAGACATTTCACCACCCGCACACTTAATTCATCCCCACAATTATTGAACAAAGAACTTATCAAAATGATGATTTTTTATCCGTAATTTTAATCCTATATGTGATACTGTAAGGATTGTATAAAAGACATACAAGACATTAACACCATTTATCACAAATTGAAAGTTAGATCACGAGAGCCAAAACTAATAATACAGCATCATAGAGCAGTTTCGTCCTTCTTGTACTCTTTAAGTGATGTTACATGCCTAAAGCTTTCATAATTTTCAGTATTACATTTAATTAAGTACAGGTGTTGTTCTGAACTGTGTCATTATTGGAATGAATCAAAATATGACCATAACGTTACGATACATCCATCAGCAGTATGAAAGGCTTGTACAAAACAAACACAAAGTATTAACAAAACAAATTTGACAGTTGAAAATCACATTGTAAAATATTGTTTAATTATTTCATTGTCTTTTGAAAAAAGAAATCATTCCAATCAAATATGCGACTTTGAAAAAAAGTTGCGCTTTTCAGATATGTTCGTGGAATGCATACCATGATTATCACAAACGAACATTGTTATAGATACCTGTGTCATGGATAGCGATGAAACCTTCGTCTTCATCAACAGGTTGTTGTTGGAATCCGGGAGATTGTGCTGTAAATAAAAAAGATCGGCATTCAATCATCAAATTATAAAAAGGTTAGGGGATAATTCCATTTCACTAGTTTATTTTAAGTATACATATCTGTCATATTATACTTTTTAATCTATTAACAAATATTTACTTAAAATTATCACTGCTGGTGGAATAACTTTGTATAGCATTTTGATTTTTTTATGAGGTCGGTTTGGTCTCCGAAGCTTACATGGCATATATCTTAGTTTTCTGGTTATGATCTTTTTATTGCATTGTTGATATCACACAGAATACTGTATGTATTAAACACGCAACTAAGCCCGATATCACACCGAATACTGTATATACTAAAACACGTAACTAAGCCGGATATCACACATAATACTGTATGTATTAAACACGTAACTAAGCCCGATATCACACAGAATACTGTATGTATTAAACACGTAACTAAGCCGGATATCACACATAATACTGTATGTATTAAACACGTAACTAAGCCCGATATCACACATAATACTGTATGTATTAAACACGTAACTAAGCCCGATATCACACAGAATACTGTATGTATTAAAACACGTAACTAAGCTCGATATGAATATATACGATACAAGCGGAACAACTCTTCCTGGTATACAGCATTAATCTACAATACTACCCTGGTTTTTACGGTAATATGGGGAAAATAAAACTAGCATTGTACTGTTAACCCAGGAATAAAGAGTTATCGCTGTGTACTCCCAAAATATATCACCGCTGATACTCAGTCAAATTCATACAGAAATAAACAGCCTGCTATTTATATACTGTAACATAAGCAATGCAGTTGTTTGTTTATAATAAATAACGGAAACAGGAAGTATTTTTCAGACATTTATATTTCGGTATTTATATATAGTAGTTATACATGTAGACAATGTTATAGTACAGTCATATTACCGTAATATTCCTGTGTCAATGTGTATAGTTACAGACAATGTTATAGTACAGTCATATTACCGTAATATTCCTTTGTCATTGTGTATAGTTACAGACAATGTTATAGTACAGCCATATTACCGTAATATTCCTTTGTCATTGTGTATAGTTACAGACAATGTTATAGTACAGTCATATTACCGTAATATTCCTTTGTCATTGTGTACAGCCTAAATCTGTATAAACGTACCGTATCTGGCCCATGTTTATACGCATTCAAAAGTGCAAAATAACTCAGGAAATATATCCTTTAAGGTTATTCTTAATACCGAATCAACTATCAAATAACCACTTTCATTCGTAAACAATGAACCAGAAACACATTTTTAATTATTCCGAGACCAGACAATTAACGAAGCTTCTTCTAAATTCACTTGGTTGAGACTAATTTCCCGTCTTATCATTGTCAACACCATGAATAGAAATTCAGATGAAATGAACCCGTCACATGTTATCATTTCTCGATATGCTAGGGGTATTTCGTGATTGTAAGTATCGAAGAGACTTGACATTAATCTAAAAAAAAACTATATTGTTATCAAGATTTTGGCGGAAGGCAAGAGCGAATATGAGCATAATAACGAAACCGCAAAAAAGAAAATGATAGCAAAATAAAGACAACGTAAAGATTTGAAGGAAAACCCTTGAAACAGAGGAGAGTAAGGCCAGGAGTTCCGTAGGGGTAAGCGTCCTATACATGTAGTTCATCAACTACTCTCTTCATGTGTAGGTCAACATTAGGTAAGGTCACGTTCCTAAAAACCAGATGAGACGATGTGAAATCATCATCTTCTCATCGAAATAGGAGTTTTATAAGTATGACACAATGAATATTGGATTAGACATTCTTAAACCTAGAACTATCGCTGTATTTTCATTATGACAAAATCAACAATTAGATATTAACATGATATACATTAATTATTTAGTTTTTGATCGACATAAGTTTATACCAGAGCTTGATTACAATCATTGGTTTAATCAAACACCATAGTATCACACCAACCTGTTCCTCTACGTTCATAGAGAGCGTTGTGAACTCCAGTAAATGGGTAGTCGCTACGTCTATCAGCTTCACGTTTGTTGTCTGTATAGGAAGGTAAATAGTGGTACGATAAAACATATCTACAGAATTCAATGTCATTGCTGTTTTGATATCAAAATATTCCAATGAAGTGCATTAACCGAATATCTTATCCCGGCCAGTGGATTTCCCTGGAGCGTCTTCCATTGGTCACGCCAGTCAGAAATCTATTGTGACATCATAATAGGGGCGGGGCAATGACGTGACATCATGAAATCGTGAATGACCTAACAAAATGGATCTTCCCGTTGGATTAAGCTATCCACATTTTTTACTGAAAAACTGTCTAAGTGTAAGTTTTTCTGAGTTATGTGATAAAAGATATCTTAGATTTGTATTAATTTTATATGAGATTTTAACAAACTAAAGGGCTCGCTGATATTTTTATGTCTTCATATACCAGCAATTACTATTTCAACAAAAGTCAAATGATTGCTTCGGGCTTGTTACTGTCTTACCAAACCTACGGCAGATTATTTGAACACCATGCTCGGCATTAACATTAATACTAATCTGACGCTAGGGTTATTTAAAAGATGTTTTTTTAAAGGAAAACTTAGTGAAATGCCTTTAAAATTCCTCTTAAACTTTTTAATAAAATCAGGGATTCTGATTAAATGAAAACAATTCATGGCGTCATAACCCATGGTTTTCCCAGCAATTAACACACAATATGCAGGTAATGCTAACTAGTGTCGTAATACGTATTTGAGTTTGTTTACAATCACACGAAATCCAAAGAAGCGACAGTCAGAAATTAAAGCATTGATCATGTGACTTCTTACCGATTACGAAAGTTAATTGCTCTACATAGATGACATGCCCTGTACAATGTCTTAACTACGGCACTGATAAGTGACACTCATTAGAGAAATCGTTTTAGAAACCATCCGTGTATCTATATATCTGCTATATGTGAATCTAGCTATGCACTAAATATTATCTTAAGGCAAAATTGATGGTCAGTTCGTTGTATCTCCATATATCCATAAATTGTTTATCTCTGTAAATTGTATGTTTTTGACAAATATTGTTTACCTCTTTTTCGTTTGAGGACGAAGCCTACAGCGATGACAGTCAGGACGATGATCACCAACACCAGGACAATCAATAAAGTAGCTAGGGAGCTGTCACCAAACCGTTCTGGAGGTAGTGATCCTAGGATGTAAAACAAAAAGATCAGTATTGACATATAGCTGCCTCCAAGTTAAAATACACGATCTGGTACTTGTTGGTTATTGTGACCACGTCAAAGGTATCGATAAGTTTTGTGATTTAATCGTTATTCATTCATTTAATGCAGTATTCCTGGCCGGCACTGACAGTATTGTATTGTTATTTGTTCAAATGACCACATCACGAATCAACAATAATTCAGTCCTTTACAACACCCCTTCTTCAACCCAACCCAACTAATTCGTTCACATACTTTACTGTTGGAAAACGAGAAAAAATGTATTTTGTTTTTGGTTTTTGTTTTTTGTTTTTTTCAAACAATCTGATGTGGTAAACCTAGAATTCATTCTTTACACAAACACACTCCCTTTATTGTTTTTGCATTTGTTTTAACTGTTGATTTTTGTTAGCTTTGAAATGTTTATCATAAACAATCAAAATTAAAGAATTATGAGCAAAAATATATCACAGCATTATTGAAAAACGTTAAAACCCTTGTTTTGTTGGAAATTGACATATTTTTATATTATCGCTTTTTAAAATTTCGTTTTTATTCACGCCCCAAACAGTCCATTATAATGCAGTGATATAGACATATGAAACGTTATGTAAGCGCAACACGGTTAGAACCAAACAATCTCTGTTTCGGATTGTTCTAGTAATTTTTACTAAAACGTATAGTGTTCGTAAGATTTAACGAAAATTATGGTATGATTGGATTTCGTTCCCGATATACCGATTGTACTGTCGTTTCTGTAATGGAAGGCAAAACAAGTTTTAACATACCATTTTCTATGATATTGACCGAGAACTTGTAATGAGAGGCCCCCTGCGAGTTTAATACATTCAGTAGGTAGTCTCCCTCGTCGGAGTAGGTGATGTTGATGATGCTGTAGGTATATACGATCCTATAGAAGTCAGGTCTCTTCCACTGCATTGAGATGTTTTTCTCCTCTTGTTGTCCACCCCCCTTATACAGAAGGTAGGCCAGTGGGAAAGGTGACGCGTCAATGGTGACACTGCCCTCCACGGTGTCTCCTATGTGGACTGCATACGAAGAGTTCAACAGGTCTTTTCGGAGTACCTCTGGGGAAACTATGAAAAATGATATATCAATACAACAGGTCTTTTCGGAGTTCCTCTGGGAAAACTTTAAAAAATTATATATCAATACAAAAATTGAAACATTAATAATCTAATCTACGTGCACGAAACATGTTTCTTTATTTGAATGTGATGATCATTATCCAACATGTCAACATGACAAGTAAACCCAATCTATCAATGTGAACTGTATTTAAAGATGCTACACTGCCGACAAAAGTAAATATTATCAATTCAAATCAAGAATTGGTTGGAACATACCATCCTTCAAAAGTTGTAGCTTTTAATTTTATCTTTTAAATTTTAAAGTGGAAAAATAAATAATTGCACCCTGACGAAACTTAATCGTGCTCCGCCTCTGCCAACCTGATGCGAACAAAACATTTGGAAAGGCACAGCGACCATTATTATACGGACATGTTAAACTTACTGGAGCATGGTCCCTGTGTTACACACTCAATTAATTAAGGTTATAAAGTATTAATATGCTTACAGTATCAACATTTAAAAAAACGAATATTCTTGGCCGTTGGAGTATCTCGTTGAACGTTGTCATTGTCAGTATTTGAGCTACACACAAAAAAAGCTCTTCGGCATACGGACGCATTACACTTTTAATTGTACTCACAGACGTAATCAATAAGCCCTCAAGACTGATTCGTCGATATAAAATGTCTTGGACATCATTAAACCGTTGCATATTTACGTATGCAAAATATTTATTTTCCGTACATAGATTTCAAGTCGATTACAGATCAATGGCCACAACAACAGATTACTCTGGTTGGATTATAGCATTAGGTCAAATAACCTATCATTATTTAGACATTGTGTAATCGTTTATAAGTAATTAATTTTATACCGTGGGTGATAGGCTGTGTACGGGTCGTCGGTGTAATAAGTATTTATATCGTGGGTGACAGGCAGTGTACGGATTGTCGGTGTAATGTATATTTATATCATGGGTGACAGGCAGTGTACGGATTGTCGGTGTAATGTATATTTATACCGTGGGTGACAGGCAGTGTACGGGTTGTCGGTGTAATGTATATTTATACCGTGGGTGACAGGCAGTGTACAGGTTGTCGGTGTAATGTATATTGATACTGTGGGTGACAGGCAGTGTACGGGTTGTCGGTGTAATGTATATTTATACCGTGGGTGAGAGGCAGTGTACGGGATTGTCGGTGTAATGTATATTTATACCGTGGGTGACAGGCAGTGTACAGGTTGTCGGTGTAATGTATATTTATACCGTGGGTGACAGGCAGTGTACAGGTTGTCGGTGTAATGTATATTTATACCGTGGGTGACAGGCAGTGTACAGGTTGTCGGTGTAATGTATATTTATATCATGGGTGACAGGCAGTGTACGGATTGTCGGTGTAATGTATATTGATACTGTGGGTGACAGGCGGTGTACAGGTTGTCGGTGTAATGTATATTTATATCGTGGGTGACAGGCAGTGTACAGGTTGTCGGTGTAATGTATATTATACCGTGGGTGACAGGCAGTGTACAGGATTGTCGGTGTGAATGTATATTGATACTGTGGGTGACAGGCAGTGTACAGTTGTCGGTGTAATGTATATTTATACGTGGGTGACAGGCAGTGTACAGGGTGTCGGTGTAATGTATATTTATACCGTGGGTGAGAGGCAGTGTACAGGTTGTCGGTGTAATGTATATTTATATCGTGGGTGACAGGCAGTGTACGGGTTGTCGGTGTAATGTATATTTATATCGTGGGTGACAGGCAGTGTACGGATTGTCGGTGTAATGTATATTTATACTGTGGGTGACAGGCAGTGTACAGGTTGTCGGTGTAATGTATATTTATATCGTGGGTGACAGGCAGTGTACGGGTTGTCGGTGTAATGTATATTTATATCGTGGGTGACAGGCAGTGTACAGGTTGTCGGTGTAATGTATATTTATACCGTGGGTGACAGGCAGTGTACGGTTGTCGGTGTAATGTATATTGATACTGTGGGTGACAGGCAGTGTACGGATTGTCGGTGTAATGTATATTTATACCGTGGGTGACAGGCAGTGTACGGGTTGTCGGTGTAATGTATATTTATATCGTGGGTGACAGGCAGTGTACAGGTTGTCGGTGTAATGTATATTTATATCGTGGGTGACAGGCGGTGTACAGGTTGTCGGTGTAATGTATATTTATACCGTGGGTGACAGGCAGTGTACAGGTTGTCGGTGTAATGTATATTTATACCGTGGGTGACAGGCAGTGTACAGGTTGTCGGTGTAATGTATATTTATACGTGGGTGACAGGCAGGTGTACAGGTTGTCGGTGTAATGTATATTTATAACCGTGGGTGACAGGCAGTGTACGTGTCGTCAGTGTATTGTATATTTATAACGTGGGTTACAGGCAGTGTACAGGTTGTTGTTGTTGTAATGTATATTTTAATCGTGGGTGACAGGCAGTGTACAGGTTGTCGGTGTAATGTATATTTATATCGTGGGTGACAGGCAGTGTACAGGTTGTCGGTGTAATGTATATTTATACCGTGGGTGACAGGCAGTGTACGGGTTGTCGGTGTAATGTATATTTATATCGTGGGTGACAGGCAGTGTACAGGATTGTCGGTGTAATGTATATTTATACTGTGGGTGACAGGCAGTGTACGGGTTGTCGGTGTAATGTATATTTATACCGTGGGTGACAGGCAGTGTACGGGTTGTCGGTGTAATGTATATTTATACCGTGGGTGACAGGCAGTGTACAGGTTGTCGGTGTAATGTATATTTATACTGTGGGTGACAGGCAGTGTACAGGTTGTCGGTGTAATGTATATTTATACCGTGGGTGAGAGGCAGTGTACAGGTTGTCGGTGTAATGTATATTTATACCGTGGGTGACAGGCAGTGTACAGGTTGTCGGTGTAATGTATATTTATACCGTGGGTGACAGGCAGTGTACGGATTGTCGGTGTAATGTATATTTATACCGTGGGTGACAGGCAGTGTACGGGTTGTCGGTGTAATGTATATTTATACTGTGGGTGACAGGCAGTGTACAGGTTGTCGGTGTAATGTATATTTATATCGTGGGTGACAGGCAGTGTACAGGTTGTCGGTGTAATGTATATTTATACCGTGGGTGACAGGCAGTGTACAGGTTGTCGGTGTAATGTATATTTATACCGTGGGTGACAGGCAGTGTACAGGTTGTCGGTGTAATGTATATTTATATCGTGGGTGACAGGCAGTGTACGGGTTGTCGGTGTAATGTATATTTATACCGTGGGTGACAGGCAGTGTACAGGTTGTCGGTGTAATGTATATTGATACCGTGGGTGACAGGCAGTGTACAGGTTGTCGGTGTAATGTATATTTATATCGTGGGTGAGAGGCAGTGTACAGGTTGTCGGTGTAATGTATATTTATACCGTGGGTGACAGGCAGTGTACAGGTTGTCGGTGTAATGTATATTTATACCGTGGGTGACAGGCAGTGTACGGATTGTCGGTGTAATGTATATTTATATCCGTGGGTGACAGGCAGTGTACAGGATTGTCGGTGTAATGTATATTTATATCGTGGCTGACAGGCAGTGTACGGATTGTCGGTGTAATGTATATTTATATCGTGGGTGACAGGCAGTGTACGGGTTGTCGGTGTAATGTAATGAGTTTTTATATCGTTGGTGACAGGCAGCTAGTGTACGGTGGTGTACAATCTTTAATTACGTTCCTAACAAATCACAAGATATGTAAGACACTCAATACGAAACAGTTAAACGGTTATTTAGTTCGTCTAGTTCTCGTCGGTATTGATTACAGACGAGTGATTTTCATAAGGAAAGACATATCAAAATGGGTCTAAACTAATGTTATGATAGACGAGCTGATGTTCTCAGTTACTGTATTGAAGTTTATTAACAAAAAAAGTGTTTATTCTGAACCGGTTCAAATATTCAAAAGAATCAAAACGTACCATGCAAAGGGCTTACTATTCATCAATTTAAACGGAATATACAAATATTAAGTTTAATGCAATATAATCAGAAAAGTTCCAAACAAAGAACCGGAGGAAGAATGTTAAAATCTACTTACAGAGAGAAACTACAGTCAGATTTAAAGTTTGGGTCCCCTGACTGTTCTTGGCTTTACACGTGTAGTTCCCGTCCTTTGACCTTTCCTATTCTCCTCAAGGACAGGTTACTCCCCGTTGTGATGTGTTCAGTTCTATCATGGTACCACGACATCTCACAGGTAGGGTTACAGTCAGCCACACACCGGATATCCGGTATGGCAGTACCCTCCTTGTAGGAATAGTGGGTATCCTCGGGGACCAATCGAATGTCAGACCCACCATCTATATACAAAGTTTTGAATTTCATCTTAAACGATTTTACAAAAAATTATTCAGATCTATAAACACAATGTCAATCATGATAATTGAAAGATGTTCGAAAATTCGAGAAATTACCGATGAATAATATTTTGTCTCACTAATCATATTAAGTGTCTTTTTTATTTTGGTTACTTTTCTTGTACTTCTAACAAACAAGGAAGTATATATATGATATATAACACATGTGATACTATGCAATTTTTTCACGATACGTCAATTCAGTGAGAAGGAGAACCAGAATTACTCAACTAGAATGGTTTATAGATGAAGAGTAAGGATGATATTCGTCAATGGAGAAAATCGGGAATAAAAATCAGGGACATATTACGTTAGAAAATCAGAATAGAATTAAGGGGGATAAGAAAACTGCTTATATACCACCAATGTTATAGGCAAAATAACGGTTAAGAGTTTTTGATATGTATTTGCGTTATTCCCAATGTGAAGCATTGTGTCCTTTCATAAGAGGTTCTTTATATAATACTAGACTTACAATTAACATCAATCCTCAGAGAGGTGGATTTGTTGCCATATTCGTTTGATGCCGTACAAACATAGACACCATTGTCACTTTTGTCTGGTTTACTTATACTTAGGTTAGGTCCACGTGTACGAGGTAGGCCAGTACTCGGTCCTGTCCAGTTAATATCACAGGAAGGGGAACAATCTGCCTGACATCCTACAGATATCTGTTGTCCCTCTGGTACAGACACATCACCAGGTGGGGAGAGTGATATGGTCTTTGGTCCATCTTAGTGAAATAAAACATATTGTTCACATTATAAAAAAAATCATTTATGCTATAAAATGTCACATTATCTTGACAAGGGTCTTAAAAATGAACTAATGAAAATGGGATCGCCGACGTTTTAAACCGTCGCTTTAACAGTTGTCTTATGCATATATGTCGATGATAAAGTTCATCGAGTTAAGATTTCGAGACTATTGTGTATTTTTAATTTTCAGGACAGATGTAAAATACAGGCAAATCACAATTCTTATTTCAGTTAAAGTTTACTATTTTCAATATTTGTTAAAAGTTTTGTTTGCAGTTGATGGCAACAGCATGAACTTTGATGTTAAACATGCGATATGCAGATTATTAAACATTGAATATAGAGCAAATGTTAACATGACGACATGCTTATACATTCCTACAGCTAAAAATCTTAAAAGTAAGATCACATTATACATTTGAAAAACTTACACAAAGTTATTACGCTGATTGTTTTGTCAATTCTTCTGTTTCCGCCACGCGCCGCACATTGATATGTGCCATCTTTGCTGCTATCCAAGCTACCGAGAGATAGTGTGTTGTCATTACTGACGCTAATATTGTCCCTAGTCCAGGTGAAATGACACAGAGGATTACAGTCAGCAGTACAGGTGATGTCCTCCAACACGGACCCCTCCAGCTCCCTGTATGACAGCGTAGAAGGTTCCAAATCTATCGTACTTGGCCCGTCTTCACAAATATGCAAAAGAGGTATTAAGTGAAAACATGTGAAATCACGAAATCTCATCCACATTATGGAATTTTCAAATTGGTGAATACCATATAATTGGATACATATAAGTTGTATGACTTGTGAAGCAATTTATAAATCTTGTGGTGTTTTAGATAAATTAAGTTTAAATCTTATATTTATTGACTTACAGTTCACATCGATCCACAGAGAGCTGGATATGTTGCCAAAGTCATTGTACGCCATACAACTATAGATACCACGGTCTCTCTTGTTTGAATATCCAAGGTTTAAATACGCCCCACTCTGTCCATATTTGCCAGTATTTGGTCCTGTCCAGACAAAAGAACAGGCAGGGGAACATTCTGCCTGACACGTCACGGGATGTATCCTGTGTCCTTCCTGAACAGTCATACTATTGGGTGAGGACAGTGAAATAGACTTCGGCCCATCTGGTTCAATTAAAACAACACAAATCAGTTTCAACATAATCATTACTGATTCCCGCACTTTTTGTCTTATTAATTTTTCGTTTTACATGTATGTACGAGTTTACTGGTTTTATATGGGATTCAAATCAATACGCAACGTCAATTTTCGTATTGCGACATCACATTTTATGCGCCATTCTCGGATTTTTTTTCATTATGGTATGATAAAAAACCCTCAACCAATCAGAAAGCCGCATTCTGCGTACAAACAATGAAAAAATAATCATAATGCAATGTATAACATAACGAGTATGACAGAATATCGATATTTGCACGAGTGCGAAGCACGAGTGAAAAATATCGAAATATTCTTTCATACGAGTGAAATATATGTTATATTAAACGGGAAACCATTCAATATCCTCTATATATTCAATTTACCATTGTTAATGTAGGCGAAGTGTTCAGACAATTGCAGTTTGAGCCCGTGTATATTTTAATTATTTTACAACAATTGCGAAATAAGTTATATGAACTTTATTAATCACGGTTGTTGGCCAAAATGGAAGCGCGCGAGGGATCTTACTTTGGGCGGAAATCGGAGTTTGGCTTGTTTGGTTTGTTTTTGTTTAACGTCCTATTTACAGCCAGGGTCATTTAAGGACGTGCCAGGTTTTGGAGGTGGAGGAAAGCCGGAGTACCCGGAGAAAAACCACCGGCCTACGGTCAGTACCTGGCAACTGCCCCACGTAGGTTTCGAACTCGCAACCCAGAGCTGGAGGGCTAGTGTTAAAGTGTCGGGACACCTTAACCACTCGGCCACCGCGGCCCCGGAGTACCTGGGGGCAAACCCACGTGGTCGGACAGGTGGCCCCATACCTTTTCACGCTTAGGTGAAAGACAAATGTGTTATCATTGTGTCAACCGACCACCCACTAAATACGTCATCATGTATTATGGGTTTTTGTTGGTGTAAGTTATAATGCAAGGATAACTCACAGTTTACGGTAACGTAGAACGACTGGGATTGTGTCTGGTTCCGAGACCTAACTGTACACGTGTATATCCCAGCTTCGTCCTTAGTGATCGGCTTTGTGAAGATATTCGACCTCTTCTTTACACCGTTCGGTAATGTCCACTCCATCTCACAATCGTCAGAACAGTCATCTGATGTACAAGTTCTTGTTTGTGGGTGATGTCCCTCCTCTATTATAATATTGCTACTATCGGGTAGGATAGATACGGTGAATGGTTTATCTGTAAAGTAGACAAGTGTTTTAACCTCATGGTTATAACCATGTGTATGTCCCATCTCTATCGAAATTCAGCAAGTGTTTAATATCTTTATTATATATCTATTAAAGAAGTGAGGCATATATTTTACTTAAATCTAAGATAAGTTTTGATGTAGGAATTCAAAACACATATGCTATAATATATGATACGCCTGGCCTGAGGATTAGTATTTGATATGAATTTTTAAAAATATCTAAAATTCTCTATTTTGCCTAACCAATAAAATTGGAATTTAGACTGGCGTAAAGGAATACAAAGTGGACATTGAGGGTGGTTTGGTCTTCTGGGTCCCGTTAAGGCTCTCACACACACATTTTGTTTTTATCTGGATTTTATTTTTGTTTGTGGGTACTGATGTCTTTTAATTATGATGCAAATTTAAACCACGTGTGAACGGAAGATGTAGATTTTAAAATAATTCACGGTTAGACGATTTACAGGATCGGGCCCGATTCTGCCCGATCCTGTCCGATCCTGTAAATCGTCTAACCCAAAGATTCTCACGGGTATAGAAGGAAAAGGTTATGTTATTGTGGAGATATTTCAATTTACTTAAGGTAGTTGGCAGTCTTTCTCATCAAATAGGAATCAGTTGTTTTACTATTCCACCAAATGTCGGGTGTTTCGTCTGTACGTTTGACATCCGATGAATAAGGGTTATTAGTTTTGATAAAAAGCGGTAATAAACATAAAAATAAAATGTAAATATAAGAACTAATTGTTTATTTTGTTGTTTACTGGTGTGTAAACTACGAAATACTGCTATTGTGTCAAAACAGTTTGAAGGCAGCGCATATACTAAACAAGAAGCCCATTGACCTTAAAAATCATCAGGTGTTAAAGTCTCCAACACTATCGTTGTATACATGTTGGCCATAGTGGCAATCTTGGATTTTTCACCAACCCGGAAGATAGCAACACTTAATAATACTGCTATACAAATTATGCGAAAAAATGTCTTTATCATAGCTCACATGTAGTTACAACAGTAACAGCTTTACTTACATACTTTCAGTCTGATCAGAGAGCTGGTCAGGATAAGAGGGGAACTAGAGACGTCACCCTGTGATATCTGTCCTTTACATGTGTAGTTACCGGTGTCTCCAACCACGGTATTTCGTATGGTAAGTGATGGTTTAAACCACCATGATCCAGAGTATTTGGGATTCGGCATCCGGCTATAGCTGTAGACTTGTTGTCCTCCTTTGGTCCAATATACATCAGTAAGGCCAATCCTTGGCAAAATCGTACACTCCAGAGTGACGCTGGTTCCTATTGGCATGGTGTAGGACGTCTTTCTGACAGTCACTGTAAAACAAGTATGAATTGTTATTCTGAGCAATTAGGGAAAAAGAAACAGCATGATTAATTGAAATACCTTTCCTTCTCCTATCAACTAAAGGAGGTAGTCTATACATGGTAAACTCACACTGGTGAGTCTCGTCACCTAACTTATTCGCGTAAGACGTGTTCTATCTTCTCCTTTCAGAGTAATGGTTATAGAAGCGAAATCCTGGAACCAGAACCAGACCACCAGCCGATGCAAGGTAACCAGCTAATCTCAGGAGCTACTGTTGCGATCATCAACAAAATGTATTTCCGGGTTTCAAGTGGCAGTGAGAGCACTTATATATATCTTAGAGACATTTTCTAGTTTAGTTTTCAATAGAATTTTAAAGAATTACGGACATTGTGATTTCTACTTTTATTTACATGTAACTGTACACGTGTACACACGGGAACGCCACAAAAGTTTAAATACTGAAAATAACTCTCAAAGATCGAATTATGTACTATGTATTCAATATTGAATATGACTAGAAATACACCATGCAAAGTATTACTAAAGCAGCGAGACGGGCGATATCACTGAAAGTTAATCCTAGAAATAGATATAAATGTCCTAGTCAATAAGACGTCATAAGATCAGAGTTAGTTATTTTCCTGGAGTATACAAAGTTCTTATCAAGCGAAGGTGTTTCGTTTGGTGTATTTGAAAATCTATATCGCACTCTCGAGTAACCTTTACTCAACTACGGGGCCGGAATAGGGGAATATCGAGATGGACTTACGTAAATATCATAGAAAATAAGAGCCTAACTCATTTCTTGGATCGTCAAAAAACTCGGATACAGCAAGCCGATTTGATATGGGATTGTTATCAGTACATCGAATCACACGCACATTATTGAATTGCTCCATCTTCGTCTCCGACTACAGGACGCGACAGAATAGTGCGTATAACTACAAACATCTACAATGCTTCTCACCACATCGCAAACTCATTGAGGAAGAAAAAAATAAAACGAGATACAATTGATACACTTTACTATGTTAGTAATAGATGTCATAGGAGAATGTTGTCTAATTATAAAAGTAATTCTCTTACATTAGTCGTAGAAACGGGCAGATATGCAAGGCAAATACATTTTCAAGAATGAAAATGAACATATTGTACAAATTGTGTTGAGGATGAAGCTAACTTTGATGTTTTATTAATTTATCCGAACGCGACATTATAGTAAACATATTTGCATCTGTATAAGCATGGTATTAAAAACACATGTACAAGACTGTATATGGAATTCAAACATGTATCGTATAACGTCTTTTTCTGGTTTAAGATATCATTTTGTCGATAACTACGAAGTAAAAAATACGTTTATTTGGGGATTAACGTTCAAGCATTGTATTAGTTTTAAATGAATGTTAATAACCGGACCTTTTGTATAGATAGTCGTGGAGTATATTAGAGTGTATATTTTATCACATCAATTACACTAGCGATATTGTGACTGGTTTGATATCATAGTTTGTTCTCGTTGAAACATTGACTTTTCCATTATCGTAGCCTATATTTTAATTAAGTAAGGGTAAGATCAGTATCCACGTTACATGTCGGTTTAGACACAGTGATATAATCTATGTAGACATGTAAATTGTTTAGATACTGGCTCTATTGATAAGTTAGATATAATATGATAAAGTGTTGGACCATCGTCTATAATCCAACTCTAAACTTCTGTACAGGAATCCAGTCTTACCTTCTGTAACTTGTAGGTAAATATGTTTAGATTTATCTTTGTTTCCCTTTCTTCCATGACAGTAATAATACTCAGAGTCTGGTAGTGTTGTATTATGTATGGTCAGTGATGGATCTGTAATAGACGATCCGGAATACTTGTCGTTAGGTCCTCTGTCACTACCGTACACGGTTCTTTCTCTCTTTTTCCAGTACACCCTATCAAGACCGTCAGTAGAGGAGATTGAGCATTGTAAGGTGACGTCATCTCCAGCTTGTATATAATAGCTCCTTTGACTCACAGTCACACCAAAGCGTGCCATATCAACAAAATCAAATGTTAAATTAGAACTGCATAGTTCGTCTCGCAAAGGTTTGTCAATAAATAATTAAAATATATTGATTGGAATGGTTTCTCAAGCTGCATTAATAATATTTATATTGTTTACTTGATCAGATTGTGTTTTGTGAATTCGTGCAATTTTCAAACCATACTATTTATATATATATATAAATCATCTATTGACATACATTCAGGAGACAAGCTATGCTGTTGTAGATTAAATGAATATATTAAATACAAATGTAATTGCTTTTGGACATATTTCTTCATTTTTTTTTTTTTTTATAAAATATTATCCTTATTAGAGATGTATGCCTTGAAAAATGAGGACCGGTATAAATTATCTAATGTGAGCGTTTTGACATTGTTTTATTTTCAGTTTCACGCCAGGAAGGTATAGTGAACTCCATAGGGACTCTTTTACCAAATATCAGCACCCTAGTGTACAATCATAAAATGACATGTTAATAGCTTTCAACATTTGCACAAAAAAAGTTAAAATCTTGTTTTTTTTCCCCCCAAAAAAACCCCATTCAGTTTAACTCCGGCAAAAGATAGTTTAACCCCACAGGAAACCTAATATCATGTATTACTATGCCTTCCAACACTCACAACAGAAATAAATTGAAAAATCTGGGTTTCGTTTCCAAACAATCTTGAAGTTTAACTCTGGCAGGGGATAGTTTAACTCCTGAGGGACTCTATTGCCAATTATCAACACCCTAGTACAATTATGAAGTGATGTATTAATACCTCTCAACAGTTGCACTAAAAATTTAACGCACAAACATTTTCAAAAATCTGTTGTTTTTTTTTTCTCCAAAAAAACTTTTAGTTTAATCCCCACAGGGACCATATTACCATAAATTACTATGCTTTTCAACACTTGCACAAAAAACTTAACATTTGAAAAACCAACGCCGACGCCGACGCCGACGCCGTAGTGACGACATAAGCTCTCACTCTTCTTCGAAGAGACGAGCTAAAAATATTTAATCCAAAATATATCTAGTTTCCTTGAATAAATAGTTTTGAAGTTATTTGATGTTTCTCCGACGTGTAAATATATCTAATGTAATAACAGAGTGAAAATGTACTAAGTAAAATCAATAGTAATTACTGACCATGATTTCATGACGTCATCAATGTGATGTGATCTATGGTAATATTTGACCATTGCCTAGAGGCATTGTTTACAACGTGGTGAAAGTAGGAGCAAATATAGATATTTAAAATGTATTTATAAAAACTGCAGGATTTAGACATCAAAGTATTTTCCTCAATGAAGATACATCCCGATCAATAAATATTCCATAAGACCGTACTGTTGTTTAGCCTTATTCTATATAACCACTGGATGTTATGTGACCTATACTCTATGCGTACTTACGTGCAGTGACAAAGCCGGACAATACCAGACAACTAAACACAATGGAGACAAACATCATGTTCTTGGGTACGTATTAAGTCCAATATGTGGATCAAAGAAAGTGTTCTTTATCCTCGGATTTCGCCATAGATATAAACATCCTCGATAAAGCATTTAACCTACTTATGTAATATTAACCATAGGATGACGACACTGTTCGTAAAAATGCGGAAGTAACATCATGTGAAGTTGTTTACATCTGAAGGATGATCGGAAACCATGATAGTGGTTTAATTTCCCTAGATACTAAACAAGGGACAGAGCAATACAGCACACATTAAATTCTTCCGTACATTCATTTTCGGTTTTAAGTGGAAAGAAAATATTATTTCAATAAATTGATGCGCATGCGCGTTAGATGATACGTGTCATCCAAGTCTAGTTAAAAGGCCGTAGCGTTCAATTTAATCTGACTGATGGGTGAAATTGCACAGAAATTGCCTTAAGTACAAGTACATTATCTGCAGCTAAAATAACAAGATTAAAAACAATATAGCACCATATACTCAGTCTGATATACAATGTTGTGATTTCAAGGTATATAACAGGCTAATAAACAATGTTAAAATATCAAAACTTGAGGATTTAATTTTTGGTATCCATGAAATTCATCGACAGGAATGAAGACTGTATTTCATGTCATAAAACAGTACCACACCAGTAGGTACCGGGGAAAATATTATGATAACAACCTTTACTTGGTCTGATATTTACTTTGAATGAGGTAAACACCAAGAGTTATGAGCCCTTGGAATCTTATCATCATCCAAGCCAGTGTTTACCAGATCTCTAGTATTGATCAATTGAAAATCCTGGCTTTCATTTCATTTCAACTTATCTTATTGGAACTCAAATGGATTGAACATCAGACTAAGCCTATATTAAAGTTCTCTCCATAACATATTACATTTATTTCAAATAATTAGTATCCGGTTATTAGTCAAGAATGAAAAATATAGTATATGTATAGAAAGAGTATTTGTGAATAATATATAATGATAATTTTATGTATTTTCTTTTGTTTATGATATTTTTCAAATCATTGTGAAATATGTATTAGAACTCGTTTACTGCGCAGGCGAGAAACAAGTGCCTGATCAACAACAGAGTTTCAGACTCTAATGTCCATCCTGGTTTTAGCTGACAAATTCGACAATTTGTTTTATCATATGATTAAATTAAAGAAATGTCAGTCAATATATGCGATATGTTTTGTTTTGATGTCTTTACTATGAGAACGTTTTCCCAGACTTGTTTGTTATCTGTTTAGATTGAAATTATATCGACATCCAGGCCTCGGGAAATAACATCTTATTTATTACTTAATATCTATTTGTTTTGCTATTGGCTATGCTATTTTCTGTTTTCTGATTGGTCGAAACCTCTCTTAGAGATCTTGAAAAATGCATTGTTAACCTGAAACAGGCCAATTCCTACACATGAGGTTAACATCGCATCAGGAAATTTCAGGAGCCTTCAGTATTTTTGACCAAACAAACGAGATTGTTGTCGATTATCGGCCTGTAACCATTGTGACCAACTACTGTCGAGCTTCATAAGAAACGTTTTGACTGTATTTCGGATACCGATCTACAAAATAGTTTAGTAAACATACATGTAATAACACAGAAGTGATTATGAGGATATAGGTGAAGAAATTCCGATATCATTTGGCGGGAAAAGGCCGCGACGGTTACTTTGAAAATTGAACTGGTAACAGATGTTGTAGTCCTTCCAGTGAAGCTGCGATTCCTGTCCCATTAGTCATCTCTATAACGGTTAATTAAAAGCTGCAGTTAAATGTAAAAAACTTAACACTATTTTCGTGTTTTTTTTTATTGATTTATTATATGTAACTATGAATATTGTTGATCTGCATTTTTTACTTCTTTTGTTAATTCAAAATCGTTTCGAAAAATGGCAGTCAAGTATCGTTTCATATAAAACGTTATTGACATTGTTTAGGTTAATTCCAGGAACTGTTAACCTAAGAAAGGTGATTTTTCGGAGGCTGGAGTTATAAATTTAATTATTAATTAATCAAAGGCAATAGTTAAGGCAATAATAATAGCCAGATGTCAGAGACAAACAGTCGGTAAACATATCACTTATGAAATGGAAGAATAATAAATAACATGTATTACAATCATTGGTGTGTGTGTATATCTAATTACACTATCACTGTACGTATAGAGTGTCTGATAGGATTACATCTAGTAACAATAGGATGGCCTGTGGCTAAGCTGTTGAGATCAACCTTGTTCAGGTCACGGTATCAGTGACTGCATCTTATTGGAAATAGTAATTTGGCCATAATTTCTTTCTGGACATGTGAGCTATTCAGGCCCCCTAATCCTTTTATTCGTTTCCTGATAACGATGCACAGTGCAATACTACATTGTAGATGTTTTTTCCTTTCTACATTTATAGTAAACTTCCTTGTTCGTTTGTAAAGAATCAAACCTGGGATAAGTGGTGAGGAAAATGTGGTCAGGGACAAGCGGTCCGTTCATATCTGGCTCAAGAGGACACTTATGGTTGATTTTGATACAGATATAGCACTGCATTGTTAACTGCTGCCCATTAACAGTTTTGAGAAAAACGACAGGCCGTTCTCTATTTATACACACCAAAACCTAAATCAAATTAATGCATACTAACATGTATATGTGGAGATAAACAACATTGTATATCAGACTGAGTATATGGTGTTATTACAACATTGTATATCAGACTGAGTATATGGTGATATCACAATTGTATGTCAGACTTAGTATATGATAATATCATAACCTTGTTTACCGGACTGAATATATGGAGAGTAGATAGTGATAATGTAACATTGTATATCACCCAGTCCTTTTATTTGCCGAACCCATAGGCCAATCAGGTAGTTAATACATAATCAATCATGCACAAAAACACATTACAGACTGCATAGGCTGTGATTCGATTTGACAAATGATACGTTGATGACATCCTGGTTTAATGTCCGAAAAAAATGATTTTGTAACAGGTACCAATCACCATTACGAACTTCAGCATTTAATTTCTTTTGTGCTTGTTCTCATCAATCAACCTGACATCATTTATCTCGTCTCTATTGCTTCCCTTTGCCTCCACATGATGTAAAAGTTTGTGTTCTCCAGTATCTTCTGGATCATCTTAATCTGAAAATCGTGTCAAAAAGGTTCTGTCCACCACTCGCGTCTCTTGGTTACTTGTGTCATCTTCAGTAACAAGTAGCGCCAACGACTCGGCCTGGAGCCAGCAGATTGTTTGTGTTTTTAAACATTGCTGGTATCCATTTACATTGGACAAAAGTCGTCAGCAATTCGAGGTGCAATCTTGAGTCTTGCATTTACTACATAATTTGTCTTGTATATGAATAACATGAACAATTTACTCGATATACCATGATAGTTCCATGGATAGGGAAAAGCTATTTTGTTAATTTTGAATAATCACAATTTAGTCATCATTCATGTAAATGAACTCCTCCAAAATATAGTTGCAATATACATTTTTCAGTTTTATTCAGCTTTTTCCAAAATTTTCTATTAGCATATGGGTTAACCTACTTCGCCCATAATGAAATAGGTACATTAATATGAAAATATTGAACGTTTGTCCAAATCAGGAGCTCATTTGAAACCTCTTTTTTTAAATATGATTTAATACGCTTTTTTAAGTGTTAAATAAGAGCATCTTAATTGAATTTTAATTTTTCAACTTCCTTTGTATAGAAATAAGGGCTCTTCTAGCCGTATAAACAAAGTTTTTGGGTATGTTGAATTACAATTGCAATATTAATAATTCCAAAATCGACAATATTTACCAAAACCCCCTTCTTTTTCTCAAGACTAAGTTTTTTGTTTTGCTTATATTGATATAAAGTTCCAATTCATCGCTGTTAGAATGAACTTCAACAATGACTTAAAACCCTCAGGAATTACTACTAAAGGGTGTTGGTACCGTATCATCTGCATAGGTTACTGTAAATAAAGTTAATATCGGTATCCCTAATGACTAACTGTTTTCGTTTTCATTCTAAATGTCGATTTTAAGAACATTGATAAAGGGGCATTTCTCCTTGTAATAATCCGGTATTGTTGGTGTAGTATTGAGTAAAACAAATCACAGCATTTAGCAATTTATGAATTGAACAATAGTTAACATGTTACTTTTCGCGATAACATATTCTTTTATTCAGCAAGCTAGAAATGTCTATCAGATACAAAGCTTAAGAGAAGTCAACAAAGAGCTAGTATAACATTCTGTTTTTTTTTATCAAAATATTCAACGCAATGATAACTTCAGTAGTTTCATTCCGGTTTAAATGCAAATTCAATAATCTGCTACGTAATAGAGTACAAGTTATCACCATCATAGAATCCCACACTGTTTTATGTTTAGATCTTCCCGTAGACCTTTGTTGCCTTGCCGCGTGAACAATGTTAATAAACGTATTTCTAGATCTACTTGTAAATCGTGTTAACTTGATATGTCAATACATATGTAAATGTATTATTTATTGGGACGTAAACAGTAACGTCGACAACTTATACTACACCAATAACAAAAAAAATGGATTTAGAAAATATTTTGTCATATAGTCCCCTTCAGCAAAAAGCTTACAGAACACAACTTTTCTCTCCTTGACGTCTCCTCTAAACATCGCGCCCCTTTGGAGCTTTTATCATGACTGGAAACTTTCCCCGCAAAAGCCACATCCAAAGTACAAGGTATTTGTTGTGATGAGGTCAGAGAACTGTCGAAATGAGGGGAGATGTCTGAGGATGACCTCTGTTTAATTATCACCGTAAGGTTACGAATTTCAGTAATTATACATGCCACCGTATCTCCTGTTCGCAGATCCCCGTCAACGATACCCATCATACTGACACTCGATCGAGAAATGAGAGATGTGTTAAAATCGAACGGATTCGTAAACACTGCTAAGTGTTAAATAATAGCACTGGTTATGCACCACCCTGCGACGGGAGGCCATACATAGCTACTGTGGCAGGATTATTTTATGTATATTTTGTATTTAAATTGTTCCGTGATTACCTAGAAGTAATAAGTATTGTTATGTTCAAAATGTAATGTTATATCGTTTCGTTATATTCTCGTCCGTCCGTATTATGTACTGTGGTCAATGGTCAAGTCTTTTGTCTTACGTCATAGAGATATGTACATTTTTATTGGTCCAATGTTTTGGCGTCAGATCGGTTTTCCGGTCATTGTCAAATATACGATTGTGACAACCAGAGGTCGGACTGTACTTTTTTGTCGCACTGGCCAAACATTGAAAATACAGTCCTGATGTAATATTTTCAAGTCTCTAGTATGACGATACCATGAGTATCTTAGACTTTGTGCCACACGCAGAGTCTGGTATATATATCATCACAACTATACTTGAATAAATGGTCCGAACTCAACACAGGATTTCGTCTTATCATTTGGGCGGAAACCCAAACCTGTAACACTACCACTACGTATATACACACAGTGTTTCGCTGAAAAGCACTGTTAGATAATAACCGTTTACTAATGACTCCGATGCTTTGAAAGATGTCCGAATATGCAATGTTATATACTTAATATATTTGATGCCGACAGTGTCAAGTGTAGTCCACGATAACACAAGTACGGGAGCGTACAATAATACGTCCCACGAACATGAGCAAGCGTAGACTACCCCAATGGCTGTCAAGAGTACATCACCTCAGGGGCAAGTTATTTTCGGAAATTTCAGGTATATCTAACTAAGGGAAGTCAACTCGTCAAAACATTCACAACACATTACTCTGTATGGTTTCTGACTCTACATTTCTATCCACGTCCTTTCTCATTGTATTATCAACAGCAACAACAAGTATAACAGAGCATCACGGGAATAGTACATATATAACAATAGAGACGGAGACGGATAATCCGGATTGTCAATGTATCAACAAAACTGTGGTTCCTAACGATAGTAAGCATGCATAACCGAATCCTTCATAATACACACGATCTTAGGTTGTCATTTCGGGCCAGCGATACCGATTATACGAACGAGGAGGAGAGACATTTGGTGTTGCAAGACGGCCGACTGCAAATAGTACGTTGATAGATGCAAGGTCTCTAATTTCCAGAAATGTTTACCTAGGAAATCCATAGTAACCTATGGAGTATGTCTACATGAAAGATGATTCGTTAACCAGGTTTGTAGAGTGTTTTTTCCTTAGCCGGACAGACTGCAGAGACCGACTCCTTTACCGCTTTGGAACAGCATTTGAAATCCATACGGATCTAGGGAAGATTATCGACGACAGAATTATAAGAGAGTTAAGTGGACTCAAGGAAACAATGAAAACAATAAAACTAGGACAACGAATATCAGCCTTCCTCCGACAGAAAAGTAGAGAGATACAATAGAGTGACAACATTATACACTCAGGTCACAAGTCAATCCTGTGACAACACTATGTTCTCAGACTGGTTTCAATCTGATGGAAACACGATGTATTTGGACAGCATGATGTCCTCTGCCTATGATACGATGGTACAATAAACTGATAACAGGACATTTTACTTTTGATTGATAGCAGGCAGTAACACTCAACAAAACGTTATATCTATGCTTTGCCTGAATACTGGATAGGAAAGTAGGCGCCGTAGATCTTGAGCTCGAGGCCCGGTCAGGACAGGATTTGTAAAATTGTCTTCCTTTGTGATTTGTGTGGCTATATAATACATGTATCTGTATCGAAAACAGTAACAATTACGACAACCCTCTGGATCAGAGCAGGAAAGAACATCACTCTCGTATTGTAGCCATTAAGACTAAGCTTTACAATAACAGATGATTCATATATTTACGATATTCATTTGAAAAATATAATAAAAATATGATATGACATGACTGTCAAATTGAATTCATGTTTTTTTATTTACATTTACACTGCAGCCCCGTCATATAACTTGACCAAGCTTACTTCAAGGTTACGAGTCCATAACTCCCAAATCTTTGTTATGACGTCATTATTATAGTCATAATTGTCACGTCGGCGATAACGAAAGTGTGGAAAATGGTGTTCCGTCTTCGACGATAATAATTTGTTCATTCATCGTAGGAGCAAAATTCCTGGTTACAGTCTTTGAAAATCGTTGTCAAATGTAAATATAAGCATTAAACTGCTTTCATTTGGAAGTTATGGGCTGATGAATGCCAACTGGACAAAGGCAAATTTGATAAAGCGCGCTAACCGATAACTGAAAGCAGTTGAATGCTTAAAAAATGTATCTTTGTTCTCATTGTCATAACGTAATTAAAGAGGTATTGATGACGGTTATCCGCAAACTCATTATTATTTTACCGTTAACAATTACGTCCCGATTTATATCATAAAATAGTCACATTTCTCGCGTAATATTGAAAATAAATTAAATTTCCGAACGTTTTTGCATTACACATTATATAGTGATAATTAAATCAATTATTTTGTTTAAACAGACGATGTTTTAAGAAGAAATATCTAGGAAAGGGCTTCATATAAGTTTGAAAACTTGTGCCCAATCCTCTTGTATATATTGATACAAATAAAATATGTTTAAGTCAAGAAATATCGCGTAGTTCCTTACGCGTTTCGGTACTCCTTGTCATCTGGTCTGTTCACTGTGCCTCAATTACTGGATGTAGTGCAGTAGTTAAAGCTGTGGGTATTTCTGCCTAGTCAATTAAGTGCCTTAGATCTGTGGTTCGTGGCCCGGTCAGAGCAGGATTTGTAAAATTGTCATCCTTCGTCATTTGTGTTACTTTGTTAAATAACTAATTATAAGCACCAATATACCATATGCACTATGTGTTGTTGATCAGAAGGTTTTAATTTCCTGTCACAGTTGTACTGTGTTTAATATATGGTATAAGTGTTCAATCCACATCCATGTTCTTAATATATTGCGGCAGAAGTATTTATATCATCTAATGGACATTTTTCACTATAATCATTTCAGGGTCCACATCGGGCTGTCTTTTATTGCGTCATTTAAACTTTTTTTCAAAACATGGTTGTGGCGCTATATAAGCTGCGGGTATTTCTGGCTAGGCGATTGGTTGCCGTATATCGTGAGTTCGAGGCCCGGTCAGGGCACGAGTTATACCTTTGTCCTCATTCGTCATATCTGTTTATATGTAATATATATCACATCAAGTAACATCAAGCTTCTCAATAGACAACGCTTTCAGTAAACACATATTACATGTAGTCAAATATTATTTACCTTGTCGTAAATCAATGCGCCTTTAAATAAGATATTTTCAAAATATACTGTTTAAATCATTTTGGCTATTTTTGTAACAAATGCACGCAGAGAAAGTAAACTTCCTTGTCCGTTTGCACAGGATTCGGCCTGAAATAAGTGGTCCGTTCCTGTCTGGCTCAAGAGGACACTTACTGTTGATTTTGATACAGATATAACGTTACATTGTTAACTGATACCACTTCACAGTGTATATACCAATCAGTCTGGATAATATCGACTGTATATCAATATTTGTTATAACATCTTATAACGGTGTTTGAGGGGGGAATGGATGGCGATAGCTCAGTCGGTTAGAACGTTAGCTTATGTAACCTCATGTGAAGATCCTAGGTGTATGGTTCGGCACTAAATAACAATGGCGGTTTATGTTTCTCGGTAAGCTGAGAAACGGACCAGTTTGTACCGAGGTGGGGTTATGTCCCTGGGTGGGTGGCCCGTATGTTTAATTTCATTTCAACAGTTTTATTGACATGTTGATTGTGATACATGTACATTCTGCTGTATATCTTTCCATTGTTAATTGCTGCCAATTCACAGTTGTGAGAAAAGTTAAAGCTCAGGTGAAAATTCAAGACGCGTGGTTTCATGCCACTACCAGTGTTGGTTTGTGTTTCTTTGGAAGTCTGCTTTTTCATCCATGGATGATAAATAAAAAACTTTTTGTTAATACTATTACTTGTTTCCTGACAGAAAGACAGTCTGTGAATCACTGTACAACTTTCCATTTTATAACATATGATTTTAAGTTATAAAGTAAAACCTCATGCCAATCCATATCGATTGCTTTACTAGTATCACAAACATAAATTTAATTTGTTATTTTGGACCTAATTATTTACAGTAGTGTCACATATCTCTAGTGACCGATTACCTGTTGAGTTTGTTTAGTAGGAAGCCAGACTGATGCTTTGTTAGTATATCACAATCTTTCAGATTATTAATGATCCATTCTAAAGTAACTTTTTTTGATGATTTTACAAAAACAAGCCCTAATAGATATGGCTTATATTAAGGCGTAATAGACGATGGCTCAATTAAGACGTAAAAGCTATTGGCTGATATTAAAGCGTCATAGAAATTGGATCAAATTAAGGCGTAATAGCTATTGGCTGATATTAAGGCGTGATAGCTATTAGCTGATATTAAGGCGTGATAGCTATTGGCTGATATTAAGGCTTATATTAGACGTAATAGATATTGGCTCAAATTGAGGCGTGATAGCTATTTTTGGGTTATTAATCAGCCAATTCCATATTGGCCCTGTTATTAGGCCAAGGTCTGTCATATTGGCCCGAGGCCGCAGGCCATTGACCTTCTTCGCGGAACGCCTCTAGATTGTGTGTCTCATCAAACCATTCGGGTCTCTCAGGGTTTGACGTAGCTCATGTGTTGCCAGCGAATCAAAATAAACAACATGGCGTCCAGAAGACGACTGCAGAGGAGATTTTGAATTCACTCGCAGCAACAAACCGAGCCTGAATATTTAGCTGAAAAAGAACTTGAAGAGGAAACTGATAACCTCAGCATTTCAATAGACGAAGTCATCCAAGATGCTAACCATGAATTCCTATACTCTACATTAGAATTTACATATATGTATATCCTAATAGAATATTTTGCTTATTAATCAAAATATCCACCCAGATGAAAGCTCTCTCTTCATGTTCAAGATATCTTCTTCTTTTTGTATGTACTGTGTTTTTATAGTAAATAAGGGCCAGTGAGCTTATGCAATGGCGCAGCGTCCGTTGTCCATCCGTATGTCGTCCGTCAACATTTACTTCAAATCCTATTTATCAAAAAAAGTTATGATTTGATTTTAATAAAATTTTGTAAGCAACACCCTTGGGAAATGAGGAACAGATTTTGCTTAAATGATGACCTTTAAAGCAGTTGAGATTCCAACGTCATAACCATAAATACCATTGTTCGTCATCAATACATAAAGCTATTATCGAATTGAACGTGAATACTATTTTGAAGTTTGGTCAAATCAAAACAGGTGAGCGATACAGGCCCTCTGGGTCTCTTTTCCTCCTCCTGGTCCTGTTAATCTTTCACATTTATGGATATTATGATAATGAATTTATGGTGATTTTTGGGTAAGATATATTAAGCATAATGATATAGTATCCAACATTCATTAATTTGACTCTATAATACCAGATATGTTTCTGAGGGATCTAATAATATGATGATGAAGTTCAAAATTACACTAGAATATCGAATTAATTTCTATATCATTACAAAGATATGGACAGTATATTCAAGGTATTTAGTGTGTTTAATGTTTAAATGGAAGTACATTGTTGCTTTTGCAATAAGTTAGTAATATGATAGGTGGATATAAACTAGAGGGGTAGATTATTAGTACGATGTGGTAATAGTCCTCACAATTTATATGTAAATGTCTCTCAGTATCATTGTGAAGACCTTATACGTATCCACTGTCAAAAACACTACTTCGAAAACTGTGGGATACATCAATGCTAGGTTATTATATCTTCTTCAGTATTCATCCTGGGTTTTCGCAAAGGCTATCAATCCAACAAACAAACAATACAAAGTTCTCATAATATTGCACGGTAGCCAAAGTATATCGTGATATAGCACTGTGATCAGACTGAGTATATGGTGATATCACAACATGGTATATCAGACTGAGTATATGGTGATCTCACAACATTGTATATCAGACTGAGTATATGGTGATATTACAACATTGTATATCAGACTGAGTATATGGTGATATCACAATATTGTATATCAGACTGAGTATATGGTGATATCACAACATTGTATACCAGACTGAGTATATGGTGATATCACAACATGGTATATCAGACTGAGTATATGGTGATATCACAACATTGTATACCAGACTGAGTATATAGCGATATCACAACATTGTATATCAAACTGAGTATATGGTGATATCACAACATTGTATATCAAACTGAGTATATGGTGATATCACAACATTGTATATCAGACTGAGTATATGGTGATATCACAACATTGTATATCAGACTGAGTATATGGTGATATCACAACATTGTATATCAAACTGAGTATATGGTGATATCACAACATTGTATACCAGACTGAGTATATGGTGATATCACAACATTGTATATCAGACTGAGTATATGGTGATATCATAACATTGTATATCAGACTGAGTATATGGTGATATCACAACATTGTATATTAGACTGAGCATATGGTGATATCACACCATCGTATATCAGACTGAGTATATGGTGATATCACAATATTGTATATCAGACTGAGTATATGGTGATATCACAACATTGTATATCAGACTGAGTATATGGTGATATCACAACATTGTATATCAGACTGAGTATATGGTGATATCACAACATTGTATATAAGTCTGAGTATATGGTGATATCACAACATTGTATATCAGACTGAGTATATGGTAATATCACAACATTGTATTCTAGTCTGAGTATATGGTGATATCACAACATTGTGTATCAGACTGAGTATATGGTGATATCACAACATCGTATATCAGACTGTGTATATGGTGATATCACACCATCGTATATCAGACTGAGTATATGGCGATATCACAACATTGTATATCAGACTGATTATATGGTGCTATCACAACATTGTATATCGGACTGAGTATATGGTGATATCACAACATTGTATATCAGTCTGAGTATATGGTGATATCACAACATTGTATATCAGTCTGAGTATATGGTGATATCACAACATTGTATATCAGTCTGAGTATATGGTGATATCACAACATTGTATACCAGACTGAGTATATGGTGATATCATAACAGTGTATATCAGACTGAGTATATGGTGATATCACAACATGGTATATCAGACTGATATATGGTGATATCACAACATTGTATATCAGACTGAGTATATGGTGATATCACAACATTGTATATCAAACTGAGTATATGGTGATATCACAACATTGTATACCAGACTGAGTATATGGTGATATCACAACATTGTATATCAGACTGAGTATATGGTGATATCACAACATTGTATATCAGACTGAGTATATGGTGATATCACAACATTGTATATCAGACTGAGTATATGGTGATATCACAACATTGTATATCAGACTGGGTATATGGTGATATCACAATATTGTATATCAGACTGAGTATATGGTGATATCACAACATTGTATACCGGACTGAGTATATGGTGATATCACAACATTGTATATCAGACTGAGTATATGGTAATATCACAACAGTGTATATTAGACTGAGTATATAGTGATATCACAACATTGTATATCAAACTGAGTAGATGGTGATATCACAACATGGTATATCAGACTGAGTATATGGTGATATCACAACATTGTATATCAGACTGAGTAGATGGTGATATCACAACAGTGTATATTAGACTGAGTATATGGTAATATCACAACATTGTATACCAGACTGAGTATATGGTGATATCACAACATGGTATATCAGACTGAGTATATGGTGATATCACAACATTGTATACCAGACTGAGTATATAGTGATATCACAACATTGTATATCAAACTGAGTATATGATGATATCACAACATTGTATATCAAACTGAGTATATGGTGATATCACAACATTGTATATCAGACTGAGTAGATGGTGATATCACAACAGTGTATATTAGACTGAGTATATGGTAATATCACAACATTGTATACCAGACTGAGTATATGGTGATATCACAACATGGTATATCAGACTGAGTATATGGTGATATCACAACATTGTATACCAGACTGAGTATATAGTGATATCACAACATTGTATATCAAACTGAGTATATGATGATATCACAACATTGTATATCAAACTGAGTATATGGTGATATCACAACATTGTATATCAGACTGAGTATATGGTGATATCACAACATTGTATATCAGACTGATTATATGGTGATATCATAACATTGTATATCAGACTGAGTATATGGTGATATCACAACATTGTATATCAAACTGAGTATATGGTGATATCACAACATTGTATACCAGACTGAGTATAGGGTGATATCACAACATTGTATATCAGACTGAGTATATGGTGATATCATAACATTGTATATCAGACTGAGTATATGGTGATATCACAACATTGTATATGAGACTGAGCATATGGTGATATCACACCATTGTATTCTAGTCTGAGTATATGGTGATATCACAACATTGTGTATCAGACTGAGTATATGGTGATATCACAACATCGTATATCAGACTGAGTATATGGTGATATCACACCATCGTATATCAGACTGAGTATATGGTGATATCACAACATTGTATATCAGACTGAGTATATGGTGATATCACAACATTGTATATCATACTGAGTATATGGTGATATTACAACATTGTATATCAGACTGAGTATATGGTGATATCACAACATTGTATATCAGACTGAGTATATGGTGATATCACAACATTGTATATCAGACTGATTATATGGTGATATCACAACATTGTATATCAGACTGAGTATATGGTGATATCACAACATTGTATTCCAGTCTGAGTATATGGTGATATCACATCATTGTATATAAGTCTGAGTATATGGTGATATCACAACATTGTATATCAGACTGAGTATATGGTGATATCACAACATTGTATGTCAGACTGAGTATATGGCGATATCACAACATTGTATATCAGACTGATTATATGGTGCTATCACAACATTGTATATCGGACTGAGTATATGGTGATATCACAACATTGTATATCAGTCTGAGTATATGGTGATATCACAACATTGTATACCAGACTGAGTATATGGTGATATCATAACAGTGTATATCAGACTGAGTATATGGTGATATCACAACATGGTATATCAGACTGATATATGGTGATATCACAACATTGTATATCAGACTGAGTATATGGTGATATCACAACATTGTATATCAAACTGAGTATATGGTGATATCACAACATTGTATATCAGACTGATTATATGGTGATATCACAACATTGTATATCAGACTGAGTATATGGTGATATCACAACATTGTATTCCAGTCTGAGTATATGGTGATATCACATCATTGTATATAAGTCTGAGTATATGGTGATATCACAACATTGTATATCAGACTGAGTATATGGTGATATCACAACATTGTATGTCAGACTGAGTATATGGCGATATCACAACATTGTATATCAGACTGATTATATGGTGCTATCACAACATTGTATATCGGACTGAGTATATGGTGATATCACAACATTGTATATCAGTCTGAGTATATGGTGATATCACAACATTGTATATCAGTCTGAGTATATGGTGATATCACAACATTGTATACCAGACTGAGTGTATGGTGATATCATAACAGTGTATATCAGACTGAGTATATGGTGATATCACAACATGGTATATCAGACTGATATATGGTGATATCACAACATTGTATATCAGACTGAGTATATGGTGATATCACAACATTGTATATCAAACTGAGTATATGGTGATATCACAACATTGTATACCAGACTGAGTATATGGTGATATCACAACATTGTATATCAGACTGAGTATATGGTGATATCACAACATTGTATATCAGACTGAGTATATGGTGATATCACAACATTGTATATCAGACTGAGTATATGGTGATATCACAACATTGTATATCAGACTGGGTATATGGTGATATCACAATATTGTATATCAGACTGAGTATATGGTGATATCACAACATTGTATATCAGACTGAGTAGATGGTGATATCACAACATTGTATATAAGTCTGAGTATATGGTGATATCACAACATTGTATATCAGACTTAGTATATGGTAATATCACAACATTGTATTCTAGTCTGAGTATATAGTGATATCACAACATTGTGTATCAGACTGAGTATATGGTGATATCACAACATTGTATATCAAACTGAGTATATGGTGATATAACAACATTGTATATTAGACTGAGTATACGGTGATATCACAACATTGTATATCAAACTGAGTATATGATGATATCACAACATTGTATATCAGACTGAGTATATGGTGATATCACAACATTGTATATAAGTCTGAGTATATGGTGATATCACAACATTGTATATCAGACTGAGTATATGGTGATATCACAACATTGTATTCTAGTCTGAGTATATGGTGATATCACAACATTGTGTATCAGACTGAGTATATGGTGATATCACAACATTGTATATCAGACTGAGTATATGGTGATATCACAACATTGTATATAAGTCTGAGTATATGGTGATATCACAACATTGTATATCAGACTGAGTATATGGTGATATCACAACATTGTATTCTAGTCTGAGTATATAGTGATATCACAACATTGTGTATCAGACTGAGTATATGGTGATATCACAACATTGTATATCAAACTGAGTATATGGTGATATCACAACATTGTATATCAAACTGAGTATATGGTGATATAACAACATTGTATATTAGACTGAGTATATGGTGATATCACAACATTGTATATCAGACTGAGTATATGGTGATATAACAACATTGTATATTAGACTGAGTATATGGTGATATCACAACATTGTATATTAGACTGAGTATATGGTGATATCACAACATTGTATATCAGACTGAGTATATGGTGATATAACAACATTGTATATTAGACTGAGTATATGGTGATATCACAACATTGTATATTAGACTGAGTATATGGTGATATCACAACATTGTATATTAGACTGAGTATCAAACATCTAGAGTGAATGTAACACATGCACATATTAACCACGTTTTGACGTGATCGTTATTATAGTTAGAGTTTGTTATAATCAAATAAGGACTTTGCAGTGGATATTAACAGGTTAAAAACAATCAACTCGATGTCTAAAGTCTGATTTAATAAAAATGTATCTAGATGTCAAGACATGTTTACAGAAATTAAGGAGTTAATCTTGAGTTGTATTAAATCCTCATTAACAGGAAACATTTGTCCAATATTGTATTTGTATGTCTTTTCCTTCCGGTTCCAGATGTTATAGTTCTCGTACATTTTCTGCAGACTAAATGTGATTCTAAATGTTTAATAATATGGAGAGGAAATAATGCTAATCCAGTTGCTCATAGAGATACTTAAGACCGTCTCCTTTACATTATATCCAATGTGCCGTAATTACATAACAGACGTGATCACACTTAATAACCCACTGTTGGCTTTTTAAATTAAACAGGAAACCACCCACTCATTAGAAGACATTTTTGAACAACTTTTTAGAACAATTATGCTAGCAAACTACATAATTACGTAGTATTTAGCATACAATTAACCAAAACAGATTGAAAAATGTCCTTTATCATATAAAAAAAGTTTTATTTCATCACAGGATTGCAATTAGAAAAAAAATCCGTGTTCTCAAAGTTCATTCCAAATTATCTACTTTTTTAACTGATTACGTTGTATACCCCAAGACTGTTTAGCTTTCTTAACATTGAGGTACATACATGTATGTGCTCTAACCATGAGTAGCATTTTATCAAGTACAATTTGAAATATACCTGTCACATCAGATCAAAAGGTAAAAGTGACATCAATTGTATCACAGTTTAATTAGCAGTATCGTAAGTTCAATGCCGATTCATGTTTATTATGCTAGGTAAATTGACCCTGCAAACAGACGGAGAAAAATCATCTAGAAAAAAGAAAAGCATTTCAACTTCTTTGAAACAACAAACTGGTTTGGTAGTGATCGTATACTAAGTCAGTGTGCGTTGATTAAATCTATACTAGCGCGTCTCAGACTAATTCCAATAGCATTTTCTTTTCATCAGTTATCAGTATAAATGAGAAAGGTTCTGAACTCCCTCAGGCTTGAAATTAAATATGATGTATTTATTTCTAAGTACCTTAGCTTCGATTGTATTGGGTGGATTTATTTATTTGTGGGGCCGCGGTAGCCGAGTGGTTAAGGTGTCCCGACACTTTATCACTAGCCCTCCACCTCTGGGTTACGAGTTCGAAACCTACGTGGTTTCCAGGTACTGACCGTAGACCGGTGGTTTTTCTCCGGGTACTCCGGCTTTCCTCCACCTCCTAAACCTGTCACGTCCTTAAATGATCCTGGCTGTTAATAGGACGTTAAGCAAAAATAAACTTAACTAAACCAAAGTGGATTTATTCGAAGTACAGTAGGCCTTAAATTGAAGAGAAATAGTCAATCTTTACAATTAGCCATAATATGTTGTCGATTTTTCGATATTAGCACACAGAATCGGGCGTCAAACTTCAAAATTCTCTCGATTTTGTTTACTCGGACAAATTGACGTATTAGGGCCACACTTCGACTCCATTGGACATAGCTTTAAATACGAAGTTCACGGGTTAATCAAGTGGTACGCTTCATCAGATCACCTAATACAACTATTACATACATTTACTTGATACATACGAGCACCCTGTCGACGGCCCCGGGACTTTTTATGCACACTGATCGCAGATTTTCCTCTTGAGTAGCCATTTTGTCCCAACCGAATTTTTTTTTTTAAAACAAGCATTTTGATTGGTTAAACACTTTTCTATAACCAATCAGGTTGCTTGTTTTAAACAAGAAAACCGAAAAAGAATATACGGAAAAATATGTGCTGTATTTCGAGTTCCCTGGTAAAGTTTCGAGGACAGGAAACTTCGAGGACGTTTTCCGTTTTTCCATTAGTTATGTATCATCTCACTTAATCCTTAATAACCATAGCTGACTTTTACTGCTATTGTTACAGGACCGTGTTTAACTTTCTATCTATAGTGTAAGTTTGACGCAATCGGAATACAAAGAAGCCATCCTTATTCTTGTTCTTAAGCAGGAATATGTTCGCCTCCGTTGTGTCAATTTATCTGGCATTGTTTGACTTAGTTTCTGCAGGTAAGTATACTATATGTAGTATATTATTGGCTATTTGCTATTAATTATTGTTGTACTGCCTACTCGTAACACGACGATATACATTTTGGATAGATACATGTAGCAATGAAGAATTATGGGGATATCAAACAATTAACAAACATTTGAATGTTTTAATATGTAGTGAGAACTAATCCCGATGCTTGCCGTGTTTATGCTATTATTTTCGTTAAACTCCTTCATCTACAATGTATACTAATAAAATGCTATTTTATCTATAATTTATATGAAAATTGATAACCATCGTCACGTTTCGTCACACAAACACAAGTGCTGAAAAAAACACAAGCGAAATCCAAGTGGTGTTGTGTGTCCATAGTGATCATTACATGAATTAGATACAATATATGTAACATTAACTGACTTGATACATTAGGTAAACGATATAACACCAACTGACTTGATACATTAGGTAAACGATATAACACCAACTGACTTGATACATTAGGTAAACGATATAACATAAACTGACTTGATACATTAGGTAAACGATATAACATCAACTGACTTGATACATTAGGTAAACGATATAACATCAACTGACTTGATACACTAGGTAAACGATATAACATTGACTGACTTGATACATTAGGTAAACGATATAACGTCAACTGACTTGATACATTAGGTAAACGATATGACATCAACTGACTTGATACATTAGGTAAACGATATAACATCAACTGTCTTGATACATTAGGTAAACGATATAACACCAACTGACTTGATACATTAGGTAAACGATATAACACCAACTGACTTGATACATTAGGTAAACGATATAACACCAACTGACTTGATACATTAGGTAAACGATATAACATCAACTGACTTGATACATTAGGTAAACGATATAACATCAACTGACTTGATACACTAGGTAAACGATATAACATTGACTGACTTGATACATTAGGTAAACGATATAACGTCAACTGACTTGATACATTAGGTAAACGATATAACATCAACTGACTTGATACATTAGGTAAACGATATGACATCAACTGACTTGATACATCAGGTAAACGATATAACGTCAACTGTCTTGATACATTAGGTAAACGATATAACATCAACTGTCTTGATACATTAGGTAAACGATATAACACCAACTGACTTGATACATTAGGTAAACGATATAACATCATCTGACTTGATACATTAGGTAAACGATATAACATCACCTGACTTGATACATTAGGTAAACGATATAATATCATCTGACTTGATACATTAGGTAAACGATATAACATCAACTGTCTTGATACATTAGGTAAACGATATAATATCATCTGACTTGATACATTAGGTAAACGATATAACATCAACTGTCTTGATACATTAGGTAAACGATATAACACCAACTGACTTGATACATTAGGTAAACGATATGACATCAACTGACTTGATACATTAGGTAAACGATATAACACCAACTGACTTGATACATTAGGTAAACGATATAACATCAACTGACTTGATACATTAGGTAAACGATATAATATCATCTGACTTGATACATTAGGTAAACGATATAATATCAACTGACTTGATACATTAGGTAAACGATATAACACCAACTGACTTGATACATTAGGTAAACGATATAATATCATCTGACTTGATACATTAGGTAAATGATATAACATCACCTGACTTGATACATTAGGTAAACGATATAACATAAACTGACTTGATACATTAGGTAAACGATATAACATCAACTGACTTGATACATTAGGTAAACGATATGACATCAACTGACTTAATACATTAGGTAAACGATATAACATTACCTGACTTGATACATTAGGTAAACGATATAACATCAACTGACTTGTTACATTAGGTAAACGATATAACATCAACTGTCTTGATACATTAGGTAAACGATATAACATCAACTGACTTGATACATTAGGTTAACGATATAACATCAACTGTCTTGATACATCAGGTAAACGATATAACATCATCTGACTTGATACATTAGGTAAACGATATAACATCAACTGACTTGATACATTAGGTAAAATATATAACATCATCTGACTTGATATATTAGGTAAACGATATACCATCAACTGACTTGATACATTAGGTAAACGATATAACATCAACTGTCTTGATACATTAGGTAAACGATATAACATCATCTGACTTGATACATCATGTCAGGTAAACGATATAACGTCAACTGTCTTGATACATTAGGTAAACGATATAACGTCAACTGTCTTGATACATAAGGTAAACGATATAACATCAACTGACTTGATACATTAGGTAAACGATACAACATCATCTGACTTGATACATTAGGTAAACGATATAACATAAACTGACTTGATACATTAGGTAAACGATATAACATTACCTGACTTGATACAATAGGTAAACGATATAACATTACCTGACTTGATACATTAGGTAAACGATATAACATTCACTGACTTGATACAATAGGTAAACGATATAACATTCACTGTATATACATGTACAATGTTAACATACATCATGGTTTAAAGATTCTAAGTATGTACTGCAATGCTGTCAAATGGTTCAGAAACATTTCTTCAGAAACATGTGGTTACTTCATTCGATTGACTTCCGATCTTTTGTTTGTTTAGTTAGTTATTAACTTTGATTATGTTTCTATTGCAGAAATAGATGTGACTGTGTGCAAAAGAAAATATTATATACAAGCTGGATATAACGTCACCTTACAATGCTCAATCTCCTCTGCTGACGGTCTTGATACCGTGTACTGGAGCGAGAGTGGAAGAACCCTGTACGGTAGTGACAGCGGACCTAACGACAAGTATTCCGGATCGTCTATTACAGATCCTTCACTGACCATACACGATACAACAACATCAGACAATGGGTATTATGACTGCCATGGAAGAAACGGATTCCAAGTTAAAGTAAAAAATGTGTATCTACGTATTACAAAAGGTAAGACTGGACTTGTGTACAGAGGTTTATATTTGGATTTTAAGTGATTGTCCAACAGTTTATCGTGTTATGGGGAACTTATCCATGACTGGGTGATCGGTTGACCCATTAGTAACCACTATTGTCTTTTACCTAAGCGGCCGGAGTTCGATTCCCCGATCGGACGTGCAAGGTTTTCTCCGAGTTCTCCGATTTCCTCCCAAATTAAGAACCCTCGCACGCTTCCATCCAGCAAACAAAAAGTGATTTATATAAGTTATAACTTGTTTCGCAATTGTTGTTGAAAAAATATCTAAAAAGTCAGTATCTAATGAATTAACGTTTCTATATATATAATAGCATTTACTTTAAACAGACATGTAGCGTGAAAAAATAATCTAACCCCTACGGGTGAAATCAAAACGTCGAGGACTCTGATGGAAGCTGGAATTACGATTTCAAAGATTGTTGCCAATTATGATATAAATGTCCCGCGGTCAGGTGCATATGTAACAGCTAGATAGTTGCAGACTGTAGTGTAACAGTCTAGAAATAGCAGACGGCGGTTTTAAAACTCTTATAACTCAATAATGGCTAGATACGATATATATTACAATATACCGAGGTATCAAATGTACTTATAACCAAGTAGCAACTGTCAGAAGGAACGGTTTTTACATACACGGAATTACACAGAATAGGAACTATATAACTGTGACACAGCGGAAACAGATCCTGGCCGCTCGTACAGTGTAGCTATAGACAATTTCACTGTCCAAATATAATCTACAAAAACAAAAATGAATGGTGTTCCGTTAGGGCCAAATTTCCAATATCGCTCCTTCGACCCAAACGTGAAGGGGCGAAGGAGCGAAAACACGATGATGAAGGAGCGAAAACAGGATGACGAATACAATGTATTCCATAGAAGTGTATAAACTGTATTTGGAACTAGACATGGCAAGTTTTACCTGTGTTATTGAATTACATGGTTTGATATAAACAAATCCACGTCACTAGTACCCAAAGCGTCTACTGGTTGAATGTTAAACCGACGACTGACGTGACTTTAAGCTAACTGGAGTGTATTCCCAGGTCTTCATGAATTTCGATAAAACTAAATATAATTTTGAACCAAATGCACATCATTCAAAAATAACTACACGTCTAGTTTTCGAGCTCAAATAAAGGGGCCGCAGTGGCCGAGTGGTTAAGGTATCCCGACACTTTAACACTAGCCCTCCACCTCTGGGTTGCGAGTTCGAAACCTACGTGGGGCAGTTGCCAGGTACTGACCGTAGGCCGGTGGTTTTTCTCCGGGTACTCCGGCTTTCCTCCACCTCCAAACCTGGTACGTCCTTAAATGACCCTGGCTGTTAATAGGACGTTAAACAAAAACAAACCAAACAAACCAAAGAGTTCAAATAAGAAATCCAATGAATGCACGAGACAGACCTACTTGTAACGTCGACATGGGGACTATCGAGAATCAGTTCCATAACACTTAAGTTTATTGACTGTAGACCTTACAGCACAAACGTATAATATAGATATATATATTACATAGACATGAAACGGCAAGACGAAGGTGACACGGTAAAGACCTACAGCTCTTCATTTAAATTGCCTTCTGATTGAATCTTCCATGTATGAAGCATTTTCATTGGCCTATGAGTCCATAACATAAACAGTGACGTTGCCGTTTTTAACGTCGCTTTTGAATTTTTTATTTTGAATTATATAAGGATTAAGTTGAATATACGAACGTTTTTTTCTCTCGTCACAAACCGGGAAGTGGTTTATAATGAGACTACACGCCGGTTTTTTTGTGCTATAGGTCCATAACATAAACAGATATTCAAGTAAATCCTTAAAAAGCTAAGTTTGCACTGACGGCTTAATTCGGTATTGTTATTGACGCTTTAAACCTGTGAAGCGGTAAGGTCTTTGTCAATTTTATTTCTCATTATAATGACTTCTTATGTCGTTGTATATATCAAATAGTAATACAAAATGATGTTTTCGACATCTCTGCTCCGCTTACAAATTGTATGATATCTCCTGTTCGACTTACAAATTGTATGATATCTCCTGTTCCGCTTACAAATTGTATGATATCTACTGTTCCGCTTACAAATTGTATGATATCTCCTGTTCGACTTACAAATTGTATGATATCTCCTGTTCCTCTTACACATTATATGATATCTCCTGTTCGACTTACAAATTGTATGATATTTCCTGTTCCTCTTACAAATTGTATGATATCTACTGTTCCGCTTACAAATTGTATGATATCTCCTGTTCGACTTACAAATTGTATGATATTTCCTGTTCCGCTTACAAATTGTATGATATCTCCTTTTCCGCTTACAAATTGTATGATATCTCCTGTTCCGCTTACACATTATATGATATCTCCTGTTCGACTTACAAATTGTGTGATATCTCCTGTTCCGCTTACACATTATATGATATCTACTGTTCCACTTACAAATTGTATGATATCTCCTGTTCCGCCTACAAATTGTATATCTCATGTTCGACTTACAAATTGTATGATATCTCCTGCTCCGCTTACAAATTGTATGATATCTCCTGTTCCGCTTACAAATTGTATGATATCTCCTGTTCCGCTTACAAATTGTGTGATATCTCCTGTTCGACTTACAAATTGTGTGATATCTCCTGTTCGACTTACAAATTGTATGATATCTCCTGTTCCACTTACAAATTGTATGATATTTCCTGTTCCGCTTACAAATTGTATGATATCTCCTGTTCGACTTACAAATTGTATGATATCTCCTGTTCCGCCTACAAATTGTATATCTCCTGTTCGACTTACAAATTGTATGATATCTCCTGTTCGACTTACAAATTGTATGATATATCCTGTTCGACTTACAAATTGTATGATATCTCCTGCTCCGCTTACAAATTGTATGATATATCCTGTTCCACTTACAAATTGTATGATATCTCCTGTTCCGCCTACAAATTGTATGATATCTCCTGTTCCGCTTACAAATTGTATGATATCTCCTGTTCGACTTACAAATTGTATGATATCTCCTGTTCCGCTTACAAATTGTATGATATATCCTGTTCCACTTACAAATTGTATGATATCTCCTGTTCCGCCTACAAATTGTATGATATCTCCTGTTCCGCTTACAAATTGTATGATATCTCCTGTTCGACTTACAAATTGTATGATATCTCCTGTTCCGCTTACAAATTGTATGATATCCCCTGTTCGACTTACAAATTGTATGATATCTCCTGTTCGACTTACAAATTGTGTGATATCTCCTGTTCCGCTTACAAATTGTATGATATCTCCTGTTCGACTTTCAAATTGTATGATATTTCCTGTTCCTCTTACAAATTGTATGATATCTCCTGTTCCGCTTACAAATTGTATGATATCCCCTGTTCGACTTACAAATTGTATGATATCTCCTGTTCGACTTACAAATTGTATGATATCTCCTGTTCCGCTTACAAATTGTATGATATCTCCTGTTCCGCCTACAAATTGTATGATATCTCCTGTTCCGCTTACAAATTGTATGATATCTACTGTTCCGCTTACAAATTGTATGATATCTCCTGTTCGACTTACAAATTGTATGATATTTCCTGTTCCGCTTACAAATTGTATGATATCTCCTTTTCCGCTTACAAATTGTATGATATCTCCTGTTCGACTTACAAATTGTATGATATCTCCTGTTCCTCTTACAAATTGTATGATATCCCCTGTTCGACTTACAAATTGTATGATATCTCCTGTTCGACTTACAAATTGTATGATATCTCCTGTTCCGCTTACAAATTGTGTGATATCTCCTGTTCGACTTACAAATTGTGTGATATCTCCTGTTCGACTTACAAATTGTATGATATATCCTGCTCCGCTTACAAATTGTATGATATCTCCTGTTCCACTTACAAATTGTATGATATCTCCTGTTCCGCCTACAAATTGTATGATATCTCCTGTTCCGCTTACAAATTGTATGATATTTCCTGTTCCGCTTACAAATTGTATGATATCTCCTGTTCGACTTACAAATTGTATGATATCTCCTGTTCCGCCTACAAATTGTATATCTCCTGTTCGACTTACAAATTGTATGATATCTCCTGTTCGACTTACAAATTGTATGATATCTCCTGTTCGACTTACAAATTGTATGATATCTCCTGCTCCGCTTACAAATTGTATGATATCTCCTGTTCCGCTTACAAATTGTATGATATCTCCTGTTCCGTTTACAAATTGTATGATATCTCCTGTTCCACTTACAAATTGTATGATATCTCCTGTTCCGCCTACAAATTGTATGATATCTCCTGTTCCGCTTACAAATTGTATGATATCTCCTGTTCGACTTACAAATTGTATGATATCTCCTGTTCCGCTTACAAATTGTATGATATCCCCTGTTCGACTTACAAATTGTATGATATCCCCTGTTCCGCTTACACATTATATGATATCTCCTGTTCGACTTACAAATTGTGTGATATCTCCTGTTCCGCTTACAAATTGTATGATATCTCCTGTTCGACTTTCAAATTGTATGATATTTCCTGTTCCTCTTACAAATTGTATGATATCTCCTGTTCCTCTTACAAATTGTATGATATCTCCTGTTCCGCTTACAAATTGTATGATATCCCCTGTTCGACTTACAAATTGTATGATATCTCCTGTTCGACTTACAAATTGTATGATATCTCCTGTTCGACTTACAAATTGTATGATATCTCCTGTTCGACCTACAAATTGTATGATATCTCCTGTTCGACTTACAAATTGTAAGATAGCTCCTGTTCCGCTTAATATTTCAATAACGACCCGATTCAATTGCCAGGGCATGTGCAGACTAACGAATATTTGTTTAAAACATTCTATAATTACGATTGGTTAAATAACACGGAATTGAAAAATTATCTACAATAGTACTTATACAGAATACATTAAGACGAATCTTCTAATTATCTTCTCAGATATTAAGCTTGGTCAAAACGTTTGTGACTACATATATATACAAGGTAAACTGCATTTGGCGTTTAACTGCAAAATAGGCTGTTCCATTTGTCGAACCCCGTTCAATCAGAAGGCAATACAAATGAAGAGCTGTAGGTCTTTACCGTGTCACCTTCGTCTTGCCGTTTCATGTCTATGTAAATATATATATATATATATTGTCGCTTAATATTGGCATTTTTATGCTAACTCAATTTTAATTTTCAAAAGTAACAAAAAGATATGTTGAGAATGTAAATATAAGCATTAAACTGTCTTTTTTGGTGTCTATGGTCGATATTGATACCAGAGCTTTGCAAACAAACGTGTCATATTGTGCTCGTTTGTTTGCAAAGAACTGGCATCTATACCGACCATAGACACCACAAAAAGACAGTTTAATCCTGAAATACCTGGAAGGAGATATTGTGGAAATTCAAGCCAATTGACCCAGTTGGAGCACCGCCCTTCAGATCCTACCGTGCCAGAGTCAAATACTCCAAAGACTAACACTTTACTATGCATATTATACATGTAGTAAGCCTCACCCTCCTTTCAGAAATAAGAAATTCAAGGATAAAGAGTTTCAACATTTTGTCCAAATTTGGGGTCATTTTGACTCATTTTTGTCCTGCTCATCTGGCCAACTAATTTTCCTATATGAACTTAAAACTTTAAATATAACTAATAAAATATCAAGTCAATGACATTGTCACCAAAAATATCTTGGAGAGGTCGTTATTTCTTCCCAGAATGCTTCCCTCCCTTCTCCTGGTATTGGGCAATGAGAGGTAATAGTTTTATCAATTTTAATCTAGTCCCCTACATATGCTATGGATTGGTCAATTATAGATATATCATATTTGTACTAATAAATCGTCATTGGTTAAAGGAGACACATAAGTTAATTTATGAACGAAGACACAGATAAGTGAGATAGACTTAGACCATTGTTTATTACTGGTATTTACATTTGGGCCAAGGGGCTATAACAGCTGTGGTGATTTGCACTGCCTTAGGTTAATTGATAAATGAGCAAATAAGTATTGTAGCTGGCCGAGCCGAATAAGGAAGCAATATTGTGAGTAGAAAGTAAAATTTGTAACTTAACTGATTGTATTTGATGTTAAAAGCCCTCGAGTAAAGTTGCTGCCGAGCGGGGTGTCCCCAACCCTTAGTCTTGGGAGGTATGATTTACCCATGCTTAAAACAGCTGGCAAGTGTTTACTCACTTAAACTCCCTTAATGTTAACAGCAGCTGTAACCCTAGGCATCATCAGAAAAAAACCTATGGCGTACAGAAAAACTTATTAGGCTTGAAAACTGCAGCAACTGACCAATCACATGACTAAGACTGACCAATCCCTGACATGAACACATCCTAAGAGAAATGACCAGTGACTGAAGGCGACCATACATATCGGCTGTAACAATCACTGAAACGACCACATACTATGTAGTAAGTTAGAATGGTCTTAGTTCATAAACATCATTCGATTTGCTGCACAACCATAAGTAGATTATAAATTATATATATTATTGAAATTTCAAAGAGATATTATATGTACATGTAGCTGTTGAAGGTGTTAGAGTGGCATTAAATCTTTTTTTTATCATCAGGTCTTGAATCGATCAATACAAGGATTTTTGGCATGAATACAACACTTTATTCTTTAAAACAGGCATATTAAACACACTATTATTTACCTAAGTTCCTCACTTAACAATGCTTGTTTTATCACAGTGTCGGTCAGTAAGACGTCCTACTCCGCCCCAACAGGAGTATCCGTCACTTTGCAGTGCACGATTTTGTGGAATCCTATCCTTGTATATTGGACCAAAGGAGGACAACAAGTCTACAGCTACAGCCAACAGCAGAACTACAAATACTCTGGATCAAGGTGGGGAGACCCATCACTTACCATACGTAATACCGTGGTTGGAGACACCGGTAACTACACCTGTAGAGGGCTGAAATCATGGGGTCAAAACTCTAATATCCTGTTGGTTAGTTCCCCGATCAGCTTGAAAGTATGTAAGTAGTATTGCTATTGTTACAATGTATACCATTCCACATTATTATTTAGTGTCGGCTTAATCTTGAATATTTTTATAACAGTCTCCAAATGACACACTTGCTTTACCAGACAGAATGTTTTTGCACTTCCTCTATATGTTTATAGATTTTAAGCTATTTCAGCAACATGTAATTACTTGAAACTGTTATTCACATCTTTCTTATTTTTAACACTTCATTTTTAACCACTTCATTTTAACCACTCCATTTAAAACCACTCAATTTTCAAACACTGCATTTTAAACCACTCCATTTTAACCACTCCATTTTAAACCACTCCATTTTTAACCACTCCATTTTAACCACTCCATTTTAAACCACTTCATTTTAAACCACTCCATTTTAACCACCCATTGTATCCACACTATTGTATGTGTTATCGTATTCCCTGTGTTTGTAAAGACGATATCCACAATAACTTGTTCGATGAATTAGTTGATATATCACCAGTGATAGATCACCTTTCCTTCCTTTGGATCTTTTGATTGGTTGAGATTTCCTCTTTGGACCGAACTAATTTCACACGTGTTCTTTGAGTCACGTATTCGTCACGTAAATGTTTACGTCATCAGAAATTGCTTTGACGTCATGCTGACTTGTCTAAATCATAACTTACGTTAACTTCGTGTACAGACTGTTATTGATATGCCATGATGTCATTAACTGTTTCGTTCCCCCTATCCGTTGTATAGTATTCATGGTAATAGTAATGCATTTTTTCGAAAACGATTTTCTCAATGATTTTGATTTTATTGCATCAGAAAGTAAAACAATTATCGGTAAAAACGTTCGAAACAAAAATGCATTTGTGTCGCAGGAGCGTCGCAAACCAAAGGCGTTAAACTCTGACACGTTGACATTTTGGCGGGAAGCAATCTACCTATTTCCTATATATAAATATCGACCCTCTGCAATCAATATGCCAATCAGGTCAGGTCATTCTGGTCGGATAAGGCCTTATTTTCATTTTTCGTTATTTCTGCGCAATTTTGTGCAGTTTAGTAGATAAGTAATGCAAGCAATTGATCAATCACATCAGCCGCCATTGTGAATCAGTAGTTGTAGTTATCAGACAAAATGCATCATCAGGTTACAGGGCTACAGAACATAGAATCACAATCATCACTTTTGTCCTCTCATGATTTCACATTAATATCCTCAATTATAGTTCTTTGTATGAAGTCGTCGTAGTCATCAAATATATAGATCAAATATATTCTCATCAGCCAACATCATTTTTATTATCTCATATCACATACTCTCCATCATCACAATTACTAATCATCCTGATTACATATCATCCTTATTACTTATCATCCTAATTACATACCATTCTGATTACATATCATCCTGATTACATGTCATCCTCATTACATATCATCCTGATTACATATCATCCTGATTACATATCATCCTGATTACATATCATCCTCATTACATGTCATTCTGATTACATATCATCCTGATTAGATATCATCCTGATTACATATCATCCTGATTAGATATCATCCTGATTACATATCATCCTGATTAGATATCATCCTGATTACATATCAACCTCATTAATTATCATCCTGATCACATATCATCCTCATTACATATCATCCTCATTACATATCCTCTTGATTACATATAATCCTGATTACATGTCATCCCGATTACATATAATCCTCATTACATATCATCCTCATTACATATCATCCTGATCACCTATCATCCTCATTACTTATCCTCATTACATATAATCCTCATTACATATCATCCTCATTACATATCATCCTGATCACATATCATCCTCATTACATATCCTCATTACATATCATCCTAATTACATATCATCCTAATTTCATATCAACCTCATTAGATATCATCCTTATTACATATCATCCTCATTACATATCATCCTCATTACATATCCTCTTGATTACATATAATCCTGATTACATGTCATCCCGATTACATATAATCCTCATTACATATCATCCTCATTACATATCATCCTGATCACATATCATCCTCATTACATATCCTCATTACATATCATACTCATTACATATCATCCTAATTACATATCCTCATTACATATCATACTCATTACATATAATCCTAATTTCATATCAACCTCTTTACATATCATCCTCATTATATATCATACTCATTACCTATCCTCATTACATATCATACTCATTACATATCATCTTCATTCATTCTCATCCTCACAATATATCATCATCATTACTCATTATCCTGATTGCTTATCATCCTCATTACATATCATCTTTGTTACATATCAGCCTGATTACATATCATTATCATTACACATCATCATCATTACATTTCATCTTCATTAATTCTCATCCTCATTGCATATCATCCTCATTAATTCTTATCACAATTACATATCATCCTAATTACATATCATCCTAATTACATATCATCCTAATTACATATCATCACAATTACATATCCTCATTACATAGCATCTACATTAATTATGATCCTAGCTACATATTGTCCTTATTGCTTATATTGATTCCTTATTATCCTTATTACTTATCTTACTATTTACTTACCATCCTCATTACGTATCATCATCGATCATTCCTTAAGTCATTTTTAATCTGCCGTTCATTCATGAAGAATTTATTGAAATATTTTTTTAAAAAAAATCACATTTAACACTTAAGTAGTTTTCAATGAAACGCTGCTACCCAGGTAATACTAGGGTTTAGACAAAAGTACGTGCATCAGCATTTCCCACATTTTCCAACTCCTTTTCAAACTTTCCTCAATAAATATCTCCTTTCATATTTCCTATAAATCTTTGTATATTATGGTTGTCTTTAAGCTAGGTTTATTCATGTCAATATATTTTCTAGTCCTTCATTCCAGCAATATTTATGGAGCTAAAAAGACAACGCATTCTATATATAAAGCATTTAATTATAATGAGTATCTCAATATCAAATCTACCATTCACATTTTGTGTAAGAGCCAATTAGATAGGATTTTTTACTGAAATCAAAAGTGAAAATAAAATTGAAATATGGGTAATTGTTTCAATACACATAGGACATAGAATTAGGCCCGTTTTGAATTGAAAAGAGTTTGTTTTCAGAATATGGCGATTTATTCTATTCCGAAACCAATAATATTGTCTGACTATTTCATTTGTCCTGATGCAACAACGTTATTATAACGGTATATCATAAAGAGAAATATTTGTAGACATTTTGAAAGAACGGTTCGAAATTTTATCTAGAAATAAAGTAGAGCGAACATTGTGATATTGGCGAAAATTAGTCTATGTTTGATTAAAGAGTAAATTCTTAAAATGAATACGATATACCAGAATTAAAAGCTTTCAACAGGTGATTATTATTTTATATGTATTCCTAAGAAAATTTGGCCTATCGCAGAAACAAAAATAAATGGCATATTTAAGAGTTAGCCTCCCATATAGGATGGTTAAATATTTTTTATTGTAGATGCATTTACCGCCTCCATCCGTCCTGAAAGTACAGATCTCACAGTACTGGAAGGAAGCAACGTCACGGAAAGGTTATGCGAGGCTGATGAATGCTCATCATCTTCATGCAGCACAGAATGGAGACTCCCAAATGGTGTAAGGAAGAATTCAAATATCTTCACAAGCCCAGTCAATAAAACACAAGCTGGAACATACACGTGCACAGCTTTGGATGGCAGTGTGAGCCGTTCGCAGTCTTTCGACCTTACCGTCAATTGTGAGTACCCTTTGAGACGTTTTTACGAAACAGAACTTTGTGGTAGAATTACTTGTAGACGTGTATCAATAGTTGTCGTGTGTGAATTGACCACATTTGTCTTATCTTTTATGAAAAAAGTTGCTAGATTTTTTATTCGAATTGTTTGCTGTGGTTGTCTGGCGCGTTTCTGATAAAATTCGTTGAATATCCAATATTGAGAGAACGACGGCAGTGTGTTGTCATTAGATCTACTATCTCAGACGACAAAATGTTAAACTTCGGGGTTCCTCTTGGGACCAAGAAAATGCTGTATTCTAAACCAATCGGGGAGACTTGACGTCGTCATAGCCTTCAATACTGTTGTTATTAAATGCTTAATCAGAAAAAGACAGAACTGCTCGTCTCAGCTCAACAAAGGTCTCCAGTTAAAGGTTGGTGCCCAGTCTATTGAGGCAGTCCAAGCTGTGACTGACCTTGGTGTACACTTTGATAGCTGCTGGAACATGAAGGAAGAGGTAAACACTATCAAAAGTTACTGTTATCACCAAATCAGAAACATTTCGAGTTGCATTTTAAGACATACATTCGCTTAATTACCGCTCGATTATACTATTGTAATGCCTTGGTGTATCTGATACATTGATTAGCCGAGTGTAGAGGGTCCTGAACATTGCAGCACACTTGGTTATCCGTACTCGGAAAAGGGAGCATATCACACCAGTTCTTTATTCACTGCATTGGCTACCTGTGCGTTTCAGGTCACAGTACAAGATGTACGAATATAAGGCAAAATATGAACTAGCTCCGGAGTATTTACAGTAATTTGTCACTCTCTACCAGCCGTCACGATCACTACGATCGAAGAATCATTGCTATGCGTTCCAATCTTACGTACTATGACATATGGTGGCCAATGCCTTGGAAAACGTAGTGGCCATTTATGGAACAGCTACCAGGAAGTCGAAAACGCTGGCCAAATTAAAGAAGGAGCTTTCACTCACCTGTCTACGTCTGCTTTGACAGACGTCCTGTACATAATATCACCTGAGCTATGTATATATATATATATATATATATATATATATAGGGTCTAGTAAGTAATAACGACGGTATAAACCAATATAGGTACTGGATCCTAACAAACAAATGTTGGATGCGTATTACTAAAAATAGATATATGTCAAGTAGTAATAACGACAGTACAGACAAGTAAATTGTCAAATTTTCGAGGCAATCTGCCCCTTTATCAAGACACAGGTAAATTACATACGATCACATATAGACATAATACATGGAACAGTTACACAAATATAGTAGGTATAAACAACAAAAAGTATCATAATGTTGTAAAAATGATCCCCCTCGGTCGATACTAAATTCGCCGAGGGCCTATTATGATTAATAAGGAAACATCTTTGGTGGTGTACAGATGCTAAAAGTAAATGAATGAATGAATGAATGAATGAACAAATAAATAAATAAATAAATAAATAATATAACTTAAAGGTTTAGCAGAAAAGCATCGCGGGTCGATTCGATGTGATGGCAGCGCGTGTTATGTCATGAATGTTTTTGTTATTGTTTTTTTCCCTCGATATGTACATTTCGTCCCGCAAAACTCGGCCCAAACAGCGGGTTGCAGTGACAATATCGGGTGGCCAATCCCATATTAAAATTAGTTCGTTTAAATGAAATGGAACACGTTTTAAAAACATATAGATGTAATTGTGTAGAAAGGTAAAATTTAGACATTAGAAACCAAACGAAAAGGTGGTCGAAATATCCTATTATCGTGACGAAAACCGAATGTCAGGACGACTCGTCACAAACCGACAACATGTACTCGCCCAACTTATTCAGCCAATCAGCTGCTGTTTCATGTAAACCAAGTCCCTAAGGAAAGTGTGTTTGTGGGGCCTGTAGGGGTTGGTCTGATTAAATAACATATGGAGTGGGTACTTCCTATAAGCGAGAATAGAGATTATAGGAATAATGTTTGAAGAACAAACATCATACATCCCTACTAAAAATAGGATGGCGTAGGACTACAGGTGGAAAAAAAGGCGGGGATCCCCCAGATGGGGGTTTCCCCGTCCGTTGTAAGGTCCTTTGATAACACATGTGCTCCTATATGCTATGAACCTGTGCACGATATTTGTTGTGTGTGGCGAGAATAGATATTTATTCCGTCATTTTAACTCCAAGTGAATGATAGAGGCGAATAAACATGTGTTATCAAAGGACCTTACAACGGACGGGGAAACCCCCATCTGGGGGATCCCCGCCTTTTTTTCCACCTGTAGTCCTACGCCATCCTATTTTTAGTAGGGATGTATGATGTTTGTTCTTCAAACATTATTCCTATAATCTCTATTCTCGCTTATAGGAAGTACCCACTCCATATGTTATTTAATCAGACCAACCCCTACAGGCCCCACAAACACACTTTCCTTAGGGACTTGGTTTACATGAAACAGCAGCTGATTGGCTGAATAAGTTGGGCGAGTACATGTTGTCGGTTTGTGACGAGTCGTCCTGACATTCGGTTTTCGTCACGATAATAGGATATTTCGACCACCTTTTCGTTTGGTTTCTAATGTCTAAATTTTACCTTTCTACACAATTACATCTATATGTTTTTAAAACTTGTTCCATTTCATTTAAACGAACTAATTTTAATATGGGATTAGCCACCCGATATTGTCACTGCAACCCGCTGTTTGGGCCGAGTTTTGCGGGACGAAATGTACATATCGAGGGAAAAAAACAATAACAAAAACATTCATGACATAACACGCGCTGCCATCACATCGAATCGACCCGCGATGCTTTTCTGCTAAACCTTTAAGTTATATTATTTATTTATTTATTTATTTATTTGTTCATTCATTCATTCATTCATTCATTCATTTACTGTTAGCATCTGTACACCACCAAAGATGTTTCCTTATTAATCATAATAGGCCCTCGGCGAATTTAGTATCGACCGAGGGGGATCATTTTTACAACATTATGATACTTTTTGTTGTTTATACCTACTATATTTGTGTAACTGTTCCATGTATTATGTCTATATGTGATCGTATGTAATTTACCTGTGTCTTGATAAAGGGGCAGATTGCCTCGAAAATTTGACAATTTACTTGTCTGTACTGTCGTTATTACTACTTGACATATATATATATATATATATATATATAGTAATAATAATAAAAAAACACAAACCAGAAATTCACACTAGCGCTTTCACATGCCTTGAGAGCAAGCTCTTCAGGTGTGTTATGAAAATACACGTGCACAGCTTTGGATGGCAGTGTGAGCCGTTCGCATTCGTTCTTTTCATAACACACCTGAAGAGCTTGCTCTCAAAGCATGTGAAAGCGCTAGTGTGAATTTCTGGTTTGTGTTTTTTTATTATTATTACTATGTATACCCATCACAAGGACATTACATATTTTGAATTATATATATATATATATATTAGGGTCTAGTAAGTAATAACGACGGTATAAACCAATATAGGTACTGGATCCTAACAAACAAATGTTGGATGCCTATTACTAGAAACAGATAATTGTCAAGTAGTAATAGTAGTAATAATCCCCTGAAGAGCGACACGAAGTAGCCGCGAAAGTATTAGGGAGACAGCAGATCTGTGTTTGACTTTTTATTTTATACATAGTATTTATAACATAGTAACATAAATAGAAATGAGGAAGGAAGACAACTTTTTACTCGTGACCTGACCGGGCCTCGAACTCATGATCTACGGCACCCAATCGCCTAGCCAGAAATACCCGCATCTTATACCGTTGCGACACATCGGCGTTCTTAAAAAAAGAACGTTTTAATGGCGCAGTGATGGTCGGCCCGATACCCTGACATGATCATGGTGGAAGTCGTCTATAAGATGATATGAATACCTGGATCGCAATGTATTTACATACATGGATACGCATTGTACATATATTATAGATATTTCTCTCGGTACAACTGCGACAGGAAATTCAAATCTATATCTTCGGATCACCAACACATAGTGCATACAAATGTATGTAATATTAATAAGTAAATATATAACATAGTAACACAAATGGCGAAGGAATGCAACATCCAGCGCCAATAAGAAATAGCGGTAAAGTAAAAAAAAAACGAAATGTGGTAGGTTCCCAATGTTCCAGTCGATTTACATTATATGTTCGATACCTTGCGTCACACATGAGATAAAATACATTGTAATGTAATATGAAACGCATTTATCAAAGTAATATTGCGACTTTTTGTTTTAAATAGAGTAAAGACATTTGCTTTTGATAGAAAAAGACATTTTATTTAAATGCTTATTGAAAGATACATTGTCTGGTTTTAAGTCTAACTAGTGATATATTTCGCTTTTGCACTATATTTGTTTAAGTAGTTAAAAAAATCATTACCAAATCTTTGATACTATATGATGAACAGTTATGTTGTTGATAGTTCACAAAGATCACCTAGTGATTACAAGAGGGTCTTTCTGTTGTAGATGAATACATGACAGTCTTAATTAAACAATATTTATTTAATACATTATATCAACAACATATAAACATGAAATATGTCATACACTTTATGATATGTGTTTTTGTGTTAACGATATGTTTTATTCATAACGATGGTCCAAAGGACATATCATCCTCACATACGTGACAGGATTATCCGGCGGTTGACAGGGAAAAAGTAAATCTACCTCACTCAGGGGAGAGGTAAGACAGCTGGCACGCGCTATATGACGCTCCTCACAATAACGTAACGTCATCATTTTACATTGAGTAACCATGTCTTAAATGATGACGTCATTGATTTAGACGCATATTCCAAGGAGCATTGGAGATTGCGCGATGAAAACCTTTCATAAAAACTCACATTTGCTTGCATGTATGTGAGAAAAGTAATCAAACATATGTCTGTTACGCGAACAAGGATATATCAACTCTCATGTAAGAGTTTGGCTGGCCAGGTCTCGGCAAGCCTCGTGCTGACTGACCAAACTCTTAAACTCGAGTTGAGATATCCCTGTTCACGGAACAGACCCATGTTAGATTCTATTACTCTCCACACCTGGAAATGTGTCTGTACGAGAATGACATCAGATAACTGTAGGATGTCGGCACCATTATTCTCATCCTTGGATATTGATATGATATCATCGTTCAGTATTGTGACTTAATTGTGTTTTTTTTTTTTTTTTTTTTACTTCAACCAGATGGTCCGAAGTCTATTTCACTGTCCCCACCCAATAACAGGACTATTCAGGAAGGACAACGGATACCTGGAGTGACGTGTCAGGCAGAATGTTCCCCAGCCTGTTCTTTTGTCTGGACAGGACCAAATACTGGAAAATATGGACAGAGTGGGGCGTATTTAAACCTTGGATATTCAAACAAGAGAGACCGTGGTATCTACATTTGTACAGCATACAATGACTTTGGCAACATGTCCACCTCTCTGATGATCGATGTTAACTGTAAGTCCACAATAATAAGGTTTTAAGTTCATCTTAAACATCACAAGTTTAATATTAATAATAACAACAACAACAACAACAATGCTTCACATTTACCTTATAATATTGGTCAGATGGCTAACATTACCTTACCATTACCGTACCATTTCCGTATCATTACCGTTACCAGTGCCGCAACCCTAAATTACACCTACACCAACCATTGTGTTAGGGCGACATCAATAACTGTTTTGTCGCACGCGGGAGTAGAGTCATAGGCTATTATGAGAATTTCACGTCACCGTATTGAGTCGTCACTGAAGCATTTTAATGCTGACAGTTCGGAGTCGCAAAAATGGCAATACTCTGACATTCTCCAAGCTAACGCTGGTGTTAATCAGGAACCCTCATGCCCGATGCAACGTCCTGGACAAACGGTTAACCAACAGCCCCCTTCACAATCAGTTGGTTTGTTAGAATCAACAACAAAATTAACGACCTTTCCCTCAGCCGTCTGACGTCACTCAACGAAGTCCACTTATCTTTCATCAGAACTCTCAAAAACTTACAGGACGATTTGCAATTCATTTTTCAACTGTCAATGTCTATAATTATTATAGTTGAAATATTTATCTGTTAAGAAAGAATACTCTATACTCATCAAAAGTTACTGTTCTAACAATTTTTGTATTTCTAGGTCCGTTATTTGTTAAATATGTCAGGGGTATGGAAGAGCTAGGCCTACGACCACGTAGCTAACACATGAACAGAAAGTATAGTACAGTACCAAATGTATTTTATTGAATAGATTAAACAAATATAGTACATATTGTTCTTACCGTCATTTATTGATTGAAACGTTCATTCCGTCCGTTTGTTGGCATCTAGCCTAGTAGAATCCGAAATGCAATGGAAGAAGTGCATCAATCTTATTTAAATTAAGATGGTCATTCTCACTACGTTACAAGAACATCTAACAAAAATCACATACGGGGTCACGTTCTGATGACCTTTGAGATGTATGTATTTCATTATCAGGGTAAATTGTCAATTTGTCGATGTCTATGGCACGGGAAGGATGTCATAATTAAATATTTTTGCCTAGGTAATATTCGATTTTTGCCTAGGCAAAATCATTTCTGCCTAGGCAAAAATATGTTTGTTTCGATTATTGCCTAGGCAATAATAATTTTGCCTAGGCAAAATTATTTTTGCTTAAGCAGAAATATTTTTGCATAGGCAAAATTATTTTTGCCTAGGCAATATTTTATTTTTGCCTAGGCAAAATTCGATTTCTGCCTAGGCAAAAATAAGCAAAATTATTAAATTATGACATCCTTCCCGCGCCATAGATGTCAACGAAGTAAAACATTTCATCACAAATGACTTGCAACAAATTGACAGATTATGCCAGCTATTCACTCTAGTCATGCCAATCCGGACGTATAAAATTCACTTCCAAGATTCTGGAAGTAGTCATTTGATTGGCTAATCCAAAAGGTCACCCTGACGTGACCTCTTATGGGATGTTGTTAGATGTTTATGGAATGTAGTGAGAATGAGCATCTAGATTTTAATTAGATTGCAAGTGCACAAACCTTCACATAACGGTCGGGCCTATAGAAACACATCAACACTGATTTTGTCAAAATATGTATTTAAATCTTCGGTAACAGGACTTTCACACCAATCCAAATACACCGCTTCGTCAACATACAGATCGAACTGTCGCGATTATGGGCGTGGCCAAACGGACTTTGAAAGCTTCTTTCTGATTGGTCATTCCGCTTAAGTATGACACGTCACTAGCGGAGGTCATAGAGTACTATACAGCGTACTTGTAGCGATGTAAAATAATGTGTGTACGTACATTTGACAGTAAACGTATTAGAATTAAGAATGGGGATAGCACTTTGCTTTTCGTAGCTAGTATATATAGTAAAGTCTTATTTAAACATGCCGTTTACATTTCATTTCAAAAAGCGTTATTAATGTAGTTTCAGCTGGTTCGAATAACAAAGCCTTTATATACTCATCCAATGGCGATTGAGATAGAGGAATTTTTAATTTTGGATTTAGCTTATACATCAATTTGAAAGGAAAATTATCAACAAAGTTAATGGGAGGTAACTCGTTCTCAAACCTTCACACTTCATACATCACACACAAAACTCTTTATTAAATGGCAGAATTGGTCTACCATTTTGTATATAAGCTTTTTAACACTGATTGGAAGACATAAGCACAGTTCACATCAGCCAGCGTAGAGGTCCCAAGTGAAGGTGGGGTGGGGGAATAGTTGATAATTCAACGCATTTGACAATATTATTTTCTTCTCAATTATTAGTAATTATTTTTATATCAAACACTCCACATCATTATTTTACAAAATATGCGAAAACTTTGTGTATACAGATGCTGGTTCTGACATTCGATTGATCCCCGAGGATACCCACTACATCTACAAAGAGGGTACTGCCATACCGGATATCCGGTGTGTGGCTGACTGTAACCCTACCTGTGAGATGTCGTGGTACCATGATAGAACTGGACACATCACAACGGGGAGTAACCTGTCCTTGATGGAAATGGAGAGGTCAAAGGACGGGAACTACACGTGTAAAGCCACAAACAGTCGAGGGACTCGGACTTTAAATTTGGCTGTAGTTTCTCTCTGTAAGTAGGTTCCTACTTATGAGCCATGTAATGTCACATCCTCTCTTACTTGGTAATATTCATTTGTTGCTAACCAGCATGAATAATAGGGTTCTTTCTGTGTATTTCAAGTTATGTAACACAGTAACAGTGTTTCATGCTTTGTGTCTTGTGAGTAGGGAACGTGATTCTAGCGGTCTACCACAGGCACTCCCCTCGTCTGTCAATACATCTAAGGCTAAGAACTCCATCGGCCTAGTGAAACAATTTCGAGAATATTGTGATTGTCGACAAACCGTTCAAAATATTTCGATGGGATGGTCTCAATCACAGACAGATAATATTTATTTAATCTGGTATAGGATCAAAAATCATGGATCGCTGGAAAATGGTTAGATTTCAGTCAGTCGGACATTACTCCGTCTCTAGTGAGTTGCATTAAAATGCGGCATATCAACACTGCATCTTCGTCACATTTAAAGTTGGGTCGAAAACAAATGTATCTGTACACCAGTTGATATCTGTAGATTGTCCTGTTGTTCGCCCCTGCCCATCGTAATAGCCAATCTGAAATTCTGTGTCAAACTAGGCCATGTTTAAACCCGTCTAACTCATTTGTAGTCTCAACGCCGATTGATTATTTGAAATCCACAAGGTTCGCTAGGCCAATGGAGTTCCTAACCTTGATTGGGTATATTGACAGACGTGGCGAGTGCCTGTGAATCTACACTGTGTTTTCTATGCGCTGTACGCTGTAATATTTTCGTGTTTATATTTCCACACGAAAGGGCGGAACATTTGACAGTCATTAATAGTCATTGTCGCTATCACTTGATTATCCTATATAACAAGCATCCATCCGAAATCATTTTGTTATAGGACAATAAAGTCGTTATATCATTTATAATACTTTTTGATAGACTGTCAGCTTAGATGAGTATGAAGGTTTGCTTTGTTGCAGTCCCTCCAGAAGGTGTCCAGAATGGCCTCCCGAACCCCTCCTATATGTTATACTCGGGCGACAGGTTGTATAGCAGTATCACCATTGACGCGTCACCTTCACCACATGTCTACCATCTGTATAAGGGGGATGACAATGCTCAGCATAATGAAACCGGCATAGCAATGCAGAGGACGAGGCGTGCCAATTATAGGGCCGAATATTCCTACAGCATCAGCAACATCACCTTCTCCGACGCGGGACACTACCTTTTGAATGTGTCAAACTCACAGGGAACCTTCATTTTCAGGTTTTCGGTCAACATTTTAGACTACGGTATGACAAATCATAATATGGCATTTTTACTGTTGTTTGCACACATAATAAATCTTCCTCGTTCGAAATTGGGAAATCAATGTTATGTTTTTCTGTTGTTAATACATACGCAGTAAGCCGCGGGAGCTCTATCTATGAATGGTAGTGTTCGATTTCATTATTTTTTTTTTAATTTTCGATTCTTGTAAGAATATAATTCATATCATTTAGATCCAATTTATCCAGATTCGCTTCAAATCACAAACTAAGAAGGCATCATTTACTTTCTATTGCAGATAGTCACACAGAAAAGTACAATATAGCAGCCATCTCTACCCTGGGAACACTTGCCGCAGTTTGCCTGACGACAATCATCGTCTTGTCACTCTGCCTGTTCAGGTAACGCAATTAAATTACCATTTCTGTGTTGTTGCATACTTGATAAAGTGTTTCATTAAGTCGACAATGTGCACTTATAATGCATACAGTTTACATTTGCTTGTCTGTATTCCAAAACAGCTTCTGTAACAAGGATATAGTGATATAATCGGTATAATGTTTTGAGATATCACGAAACGACCATGTGTCGGCTCGGACAAATAAGAGATTTATTTTGCAATAGCTTTATAAAAGACATTTAATAGCATGTGGCTATTCACTATTGCAGAAAAAGATCTACAGAGCAGGTCGATCAAGTGACAGGTAAGTACTGTACTATTTTTACTTTTAATGATTGTATTGTATGCCGTGTAGGTAATTGTAGGAAGACAATAATTGTCCCTGCTGTCCCCTTTGCATTGTTCTTCTTCTTCCTCTTCTTCTTCATCAATATTTATGAGTACAGCTTCGGTCTGAGACCTTGCTGTTCTTTGATTCGGTTTTAATTTGATAATAAAGAACGATACACTCTTCAAACTTCTGCTTGTAGGATTATTTTTCCGGCTTCATTTTTCTCGATTAATTTCTTTGCAATTGTCTTTACAGAAAATACTTACGAAAACATTAACCCCGCCGAAAGAGAAGATCCGCCAATATACGAAATGATGTAAATCATGCGACGTCACTGTTAGGAAATAACATCTGAAGCCATAGTATTTGATGAGGACTTTACAACACTGTTAGTCCCGAAACCCAAACATACAAAAAAAGGTTTCTGGGGTCCATTTATATGAACAAAACTTAATAAGTGTATTATTTTTATTTTTTATTTTTTTTTTTTTTTGGGGGGGGGGGGGGGGGGGGGTGTTCTTTTTCTTTTTTTTTCTTTTGTTTTGTAACTTGTTTTGCAATTATTACTTATCGTCATTGTTTATGTTATTAATCTATATATAATAATCGGCCTGATATATAGTGATTTTGCCCTTGTATATACAAATAAAAAAATGTATTGAATTTGCATGTCATTCAGCAACACTTGTGTGATATACAAGCGTTCATTTATAAATCATATTTAAGCTGTGATGATAATTATATATTTATTACATTGTTATATTATATCGTTATTTTAAATTATGCCATGCTTGTGTAAATATATTTGATGCAGGGCCATGTTGTAAACTAGACATTGTCTAAATATGTTACCCTGGTTAAATAAAAGATATTATTATTATTATTATTATTATTACAAGCTTACCGGTTATAAGTATTTATATATTAAAGTATTTAAAATGCTGAAGTATCCATCCACGTAAATATGGTATATCATATACACGTCTCTTCCAGAAGGTAGAAAGTTGTAGTAACATTTATTATGAAGTGTTTACAAAGGGATACGATAGTAACGTGACCCCGGGGTCAGGGTCTGCTGAGAGTAGCCAGATCACACCTGCAGACCAGTCAATTTTAAACAAAGATGCACCCTGTACATGAGAAGTACAAATATACTTGATAGAACTATCCCGTGAAGTAATTCGACTATGGTTGAGAAGATGAATTATTTATATGACCATTTCCGTAAACTGTAAAACGAAAGTAGGTCTTGCCCAACTACATATAGATTACGATACGATAGCTATAAATTAAATCAGTGTTACTTTCCATTGTAATTTAGCACAATGGTGTCTCAAAAATTGCGAAAATAATCCGGTAATGTTCAATGGTCTTCTGTTTTTATTACCGTCGTGTTTTCTGGGTCGCGTTCTAATAACCGACGCCACGAAATGTCATACAGTTAATGGACCGAAGTGTTATCCACTCCAAACCTCCACTTATCGACTATAGATGCCTGATTCTATAGCATGTGGGCTTCCTACGTCATCAAATTCATTTCCCGCGAAATTACTGGGAAATCTAAAACAATTCTTTAAATGAAATGAAACGAAAGAAATAGAAAACGTCTAAATAAAAGTATCGTGATCAGTATTGAGTACAACGTTAAAGTTCATTGTAAATAATTGCTACTATTTGCTAACCTAAAGCATAAGTAATCTAAATCAAATTATTTTAAAATCCATATTTCGTTTCTATATTATAATCTTAAAATTTGTATCACAAGATCATTTAGAAGCTTTGCAGTACTTACTCTTCCAAACGCACAGATGCTTTGATTTTAACAAATATGGCGACCTGAAGCTGCGAGGCGGTTTGGATTGGAATTAAATTGGTATATATTCGGCAAGTAAACATCGTACAATGTTCCCGTATGGTCAGATCATCTAATTTTGTCATTATGTATTCAGAACAGTTGTTGTTTAGTCGCTACCGTCATTAACATACAAATTCGGATTATTATATAAATACTTATTTAATTATTCGTGTAAGATGCCCCGGAGGGATTTTCATTGGCTTTGTTGGTCAGACATTGATTGTGACGATATTATACGGGCAATAAATCATCAACATTTTTGCTTTAAAACTTGTCAAATGTAGGTTTTCTGAATTATGTAATTGGAAAAGGTATATTTGTTTAGATTTCATATGAGATTTTATAAAACTCGTATAAAATGAAAACTCGTTTTAATACAAAAAAAATTATATAGAGGATATTGAATGGTTTCCCGTTGAGAGATAACATTTATTTCACGAGTATGACAGAATATCGATATAATCTGTCGTACGAGTCAAAATTGGGTAAATTTGGTTTTTGTATCACATAAAGTTGTATGTTGCTGTTGTTTATTCTGGGTTTTGTCTCTGTGTTTTCAATCCGGGTTCTTTCAATATCTAACATAACAGATTTGATCAGTGTCTGGCTAAGGCTCAGCATAGTTTCTTGTTTTGGAGCGCTTCGAATGTTATAGTGTTTGTCAGGGTGGTCGGTTGGCACAGTGGTAACACATTTACCTTTCACCTAGGCGGCTGGGGTTCAATTCCCCGACCGAACATGAAAAGATATGGTGGTCACCTGTCCGACTACGTGGGTTTTCCCCGGGTACACCGATTTCTTCCCACAGTAAGACCCTCGTATAACTTGTTTCGCAATTGTTGTGAAATGAATAAAGTTTACAGTGTTTATCAGCGAGCTCGTTACTTGTCTGATCGCGTCGCGAATTGGGAGCACGCTCAGAATATTTCGGCACACCCAAAGCGCCAACCATCCAAATCTAGGTTAAATCAAATTTTCAAAATATGAACTATAGTGGTAACAATGGAACCATATAGGCATTCTAACAATAATATAACACATCTGGCTTCATATCACACAAGTAATAGATTATTTCCAAATGAGATCATGACAGAAACTTTCCTATGATCTTGATCTTAGGAACTGAACACACTCTTAAATATCGAATCAACTAGGTAATATATACATCACAGGCAGAGGATGCAGGGATGCTACTGTTGGAAATGGAAAATTAAAAATTAGGATATTGATCGTATAACTAAGTTGTAAACTGTCTCTGTTGGTTATGTTGTAAAAAAATATCAGGATAGGCGGGTGATGTTAACACCTACACCTACAGTGTACATCACCTACAGTGTACTATAGTGTACATCACCTACAGTGTATATCACCTACAGTGTACATCACCTACAGTGTACATCACTAACAGTGTACATCACATATAATGTAAATCACCTACAGTGTACATCACCTAGAGTGTACTACTGTGTACATCACCAACAGTGTACATAACCAACAGTGTACATCACCAACAGTGTAGATCACCAAAAGTGCACATCACCTATAGTGTAATACAGTGCACATCACCAACAGTGTACTACAGTATACACCACTAACAGTGTACTACAGCGTACATCACCAACAGCGTACTACAGTGTACATCACCAACAGTATACATCACCAACAGTGTACATCACCAACAGTGTACATCACCAACAGTATACTACAGTGTACATCACCAACAGTGTACTACAGTATACACCACCAACAGTGTACTACAGTGTACATCACCAACAGCGTACTACAGTGTACATCACCTTCCGTGTGCATCAGCAACAGTGTACATCACCAACAGTATACATCATCTACAGTGTACTAAAGTGTACATCACCAACAGTGTACTACAGTGTACATCACCTACAGTGTACATCACCAACAGAGTACATCACTAACAGTGTACATCACTAACAGTGTACATCACTAACAGTGTACATCACCTACAGTGTACCTCACCTACAGTGTACATCACCTATAGTGTACTACAGTGTACATCACCTACAGTGTACTACAGTGTACATCACTAACAGTGTACATCACTAACAGTGTACATCACCTACAGTGTACATCACCAACAGTGTACATCACCAACATTATACATCACCTACAGTGTACTACAGTGTACATCACATTCAGTGTACATCACCAACAGTGTACATCACCTAGTGTACATCACATACAGTGTACATCACCTACAGTATACTACAGTGTATATCACCTACAGTGTACATCACCAACAGTGTACATCACCTACAGTGTACATCGCCTACAGTGTACATCACCTACAGTATACTACAGTGTATATCACCTACAGTGTACATCATTACAGTGTACATCACCTACAGTGTACATCACCTACAGTGTACATCAACTATAGTGTAATACAGTGTACATCACCTACAGTGTACATCTCGTACAGTATACTACAGTATATATCACCTACAGTGTACATCACCTACAGTGTACATCACTACAGTGTACAACACCCACAGTGTACTACAGTGTTCATCACCTACAGTGTACATCACCTACAGTTTACTACAGTGTACATCACTAACAGTGTACATCACGTACAGTGTACATCACCAATAGTGTACATCACCTACAGTGTACTACAGTGAACATCACCTACAGTGTATATCAGCTACAGTGTGCATCAGCTACATTGTACATCACATACAGTGTACATCACCAACAGTGTACTACAGTGTACATCACCAACAGTGTACATCACGTACATTGTACAGCAGTGTACATCACCTAGAGTGTACTACAGTGTACATCATCAACAGTGTACATCACCAACAGTGTACATCACCTACAGTGTACATCACCTACAGTGTACATCACCAACAGTGTACTACAGTGTACATCACCAACAGTGTACATCACCTACAGTGTACATCACCAACAGTGTACATCACTACAGTGTACATCACCAACAGTGTACATCACCTACAGTGTACATAACCTACAGTGTACTACAGTGTACATCACCAACAGTATACTACAGTGTACATCACCAACAGTGTACATCACCTACAGTGTACTACAGTGTACATCACAAACAGTGTACTACAGTGTACATCACAAACAGTGTACTACAGTGTACATCTCCTACATTATACATCACCTACAGTGTACATCACCTACAGTGTACATCACCAACAGTGTACATCACCTACAGTGTACATCACCACCAGTGTACATCACCCACAGTGTACATCACCTACAGTTTACATTACCTACAGAGCAGATGGTGATAAACTAGGGCAAATTTTGCTCTTCGGGTTGAAAGTAAAACGAATCCTTTTCGTGGCTTAGCTTTTTCGGTCCGAAAAAGGTGCAGTTTTCCCAGAAAAAAAAAACCGAGCTTACAAACGGGACAAAAACGCCGTTGATAAGTCCGTTTCACTTTTTCGGATAAAAAAATCCATATGTACTTCAAATAGTAAAATGACCATCTCGCTAATGTAGCAGTATAATAAAGTCACTACTACATTCATTATAAAATTAATTGTCTGTTGAGTACAAGATTAGCCAGAACAATATCTAATTTGAGAAAGTCATTGAAAGCGATTCATTATATTAATGGAGTTTTAACGCAATCATTTTTTTAATATTTAATATGAATATATAATAAGTACCTGATTTGTAAAGGGAATGCTCTGACTATATATGTTATAATGAATTGTAATGTCTAGAAACATTTATATAGTTTAAATATGTATTAATGTATGATGACACATGAGAATTAAGTCATTGACTTGGTATCATGTATTGCAATTTTTTTTAACTTAATGCAAGCGATTATGAGACGTTTTTAACATTTTACTTCATAACTTGTGATTCTACATGCATCGTTTTATCTGAAGGTCTTGTCAGTCATTTCCAGACACTCACGCTGAATATATTGTCTATGATAACCCTGAATGTAGTGTCTAGTATAACGCTGAATATATTGTCTATGATACCGCTGAATATATTGTCTATGATAACGTTGAATATGTTGTCTAGTATAACGCTGAATATATTGTCTATGATACCGCTGAATATATTGTCTAGTATAACGCTGAATATATTGTATATGATAACCTTGAATATATTGTCTAGTATAACGCTAAATATATTGTCTATGATACCGCTGAATATATTGTCTAGTATAACGCTGAAAATATTGTCTATGATAACCCTGAATATATTGTCTAGTATAACGCTGCATATATTGTCTATGATACCGCTGAATATATTGTCTATGATAACGTTGAATATATTGTCTAGTATAACGCTGAATATAGTGTCTATGATACCGCTGAATATATTGTCTAGTATAACGCTGAATATATTGTCTATGATACCGCTGAATATATTGTCTATGATAACGTTGAATATATTGTCTAGTATAACGCTGAATATTGTCTATGATACCGCTGAATATATTGTCTAGTATAACGCTGAATATATTGTCTATGATAACGTTGAATATATATTGTCTAGTATATCACTGTATATATTGTCTATGATAACGCTGAATATATTGTCTATGATACGGCTGAATATATTGTCTAGAATAACGCTGAATATATTGTCTTTGATAACGTTGAATATATTGTCTAGTATAACGCTGAATATATTGTCTAGTATAACGCTGAATATATTGTCCGTGGTAACGCTGAATATATTGTCCGTGGTAACGCTGAATATATTGTCTATCATAACGTTGAATATATTGTCTAGTATAACACTGTATATAGTGTCTAGTATAACGCTGAATATATTGTCTATGATAACGTTGAATATATTGTCTAGTATATAGAGAATACTCGCCAAGGCTCGCCACTTTTGTCTTTCTTTACCCTTGCCAAAATACAGCTTATATTTTAAGACACTGACCATGTATTCTATTTATCCTGTAACAATAAAAACTAAATCATCAAAAAATAGTCATTTTGAAGTGAAACGGTGTCAAAAATGACAGAAATGTGTTCGCCTTTTAAACATAGTTTCACTTTGAAGTAGGTCAGTCGAACTGGCGCACGTGCTTAGATTCCAAAATACATCTGTTTTCCGTCACTGCCGTATACAGCAAAAATATATACGGTGGGTGTATTCCGACAATGCGGTGGCAGTTGCAGGATAAAACACTGTATACATGTATATTGTCTAGTATAACGCTGAATATATTGTCCGTGGTAACGTTGAATATATTGTCTATGATTACGCTGAATATATTATCTATGATAACGCTGAATATATTGTCTATGATAACATTGAATACATTGTCTATGATAACGCTGAATATATTGTCTATGATAACGCTGAATATATTGTCTATGATAACGCTGAATATATTGTCTATGATTACGCTGAATATATTGTCAATGGTAAAGGTGAATATATTGTCTATGGTAAAGGTGAATATGTTGTCTATGATGACGCTGAATTTATTGTCTATGATTTCGCTGAATATATTGTCTATAGCAACGTTGAAAATATTGTCTATGGTAACTCTGAATATATTGTCTATAGTTAGCAACCATGTGCTTGCAGTGAGTTCAAAACTGAGGAAGTTTAGAACATTGCTCAACTTCATACAGTTTTACATTTTTTTCTTAAATTTGTTAATTCAAACAGTTCCATGGATTTTCTTAATCCCTTAATCCAATTTGGTTTTATAACCATCAACATTCTGGGTCAGGTTTTTTCCACAAAATTGAATCTCATGATGGGGGAGGGTGTTATATCTTTTTATTACATAATGCGAATGCGTTTGATTTTCCTTAACTATACGCATAAGTCATATTTTGAACTATTGTACGGCTAAAATGACTACTGTATTGCACGGTCACTTACGAACTATCAAACACACGTGACGTTTCGGAATTTGGTCACATGCAAACTATTGAACACCTGTGACGTTTCAAAATTTAGTCCTACCCTTTCAAGCGTCTAAGTCACTCAGGGCGACTTCGGTTGGGGCTCGAGAGTCAACTATTATAGTCGGGCTGTTAACAACAACCAATCACTGCCGTCCTTCCAAATGGTGACGCATGTGCAAACGAAGCATAGTTGATCTAACCCAGGGTCGGGCATGGGTTGATGGACCCGGGTCATAGGACGTCACTATAGTCTGAACTCTGGATGATCGATTGTTATTAGAGAAAGTCGAGTCTCAACTCCGAACCGAAGTCGCCCTCAGATGTCAACACTGCCAGGCGACTTCTAGGCCTACAGGAAAGTTGAGATTTCAGTGATTCCAAGTGTGTTTTAATGAGTATGTAACAAAATACGTATATCATGGGTGTCTGTGCAATAGTCAAGAATGTTTCAGTACTGGTAATCAACCGATGTTCTTCGGCCTCGTGCAATAGAAAATCGCACGATTACCAGTGCCTCGTATAAAATATTCTCAACTTTTGCACAACCACCCATGATTATTTGTATATATACTGGTCTAGTAGGGAAAACACATATTGCATATCCGGAAATCGGACCGTCTTCATTTTGTTTAGAGCTTTATTTGTATATTTACTTCTATTCTGAAATAAAGCGAGAAAATTAGATGTGGTTTGTTTTTCTCTGCAACGAAGTCTCTCTCCCTACCACTTCCTCATTGTTAGATTAGTTACACAATCTGTTGACGGTAGTGTCAATTGTTTAACCACTTAGTTACAAAGTATTTAACGTTTTTAAAAAAGATATAGGGTATACTGCTGGATGTTTTAATACAGTAGCGCTAAGTACCTAAATAATGACGATAAGCCATGCTTTAACGATGGACTGTACATAAACAGTATCATCACTTACAGTGCTGCAAAAGGACATTACAAACAGCTGGGACAAAAGACAATGATTCACGAGGTGACATGGTGGTGTATCTACATAAGCATAACCTAAAATATATAAAACAGATGAACAAACCTTGGTGAACAACCAATGGAGTCAGAACAGGTTGAAAGAACAGTAAAATAATCAATTGTTTGACCTTTCCAACAACCATTCTGAGAGTATTGTATGCTAATAGACTAAATAAAGGACTGAAGTATAGTAGATCAGTGGAAATTACAAGTTTGATTTTAATTAGATTGAACCAATACATACTACCTTCGCTGGGAAATTGTATCATATTTCCTTCGTGAAAGATTTTGAGAATAGTTTTGCTGAAAATGGTGCTACCAGTTACGATTTCGGAAAATTTAATTTCTCCTTTCTTCTGATGATGTTGTGATTGTTTTCAGTTGATGGCAATACCCTGTTAGTCCACTCTTGAGCCATTGTATAAATGGGCCGATTATTGGATATAGAGTTTGTTTATATTCCCCTAATGGAATATGACCTTCCGGTCTTTTGATTGGTCACGAATTCAAACTTTAACCCAAGCTGCAGTTGTTATTGACGTCATCAATAATCACAATAATGACGTCACATCACCGGGTCCCGGTCGTGACCTGTACACCTTATTTCACACGAGCAAGTAATTTTTTTTAAATTACAACAAAAACACTCGCTAAAGCTCGTTTCTTTTGTAACTTTTAAAAAACAACTTACTCGTGTGAAATCAATTCCATATCCAACAAGCACTCGTTGTGTAACCGCTATTTCTGCCACAATACGCTGTATCATTCCGCTCTCAATCCACTGTATCAATTGTTACGACTGTTGGATATATAGAGGTTACACAACGAGTACAATGCAGTAGTTTAAAATGTTAAAATTTTGGTCAAACTACTACTCTCTGATAATTGTATCTTAACGGAGGCATGTAATTTCCTTTATGGGGAAACGGGTAAAGTACACCAAACGTTAACTGGTTTATCTTAAACAGAAGAACAGTTGATTGGTGTATCTTAAACAAAAGCACTGTTGGCTGGTTTATCTTAAACAGCAGAACAGATTATGGTTTATCTTAAACAAAAGAACATTTCGCTGGTTTATCTTAAACAAAAGAATAGTTGGTAGTTTATCTTAAACAACAGAACAGTTGACTGGTTTATCTGAAACAACAGACCAGTTTACTGGTTTATCTTAAACAAAAGAACGGCTGGCTTGTTTATCCTAAACAAAAGCACAGTTAGCTTGTATCTCATAAACAAAAGCACGGTTGACTTATTTATCTTAAACAAAGGGACCGTTGGGATGTTAATCTTTAACAAAAGCCCAGTTCGCTGGTATGTAATTGTAGTAGGGCAGTGAGCAATGTCACGAGAGGATGTCGACTCGCGTTGTGTTCTGATTGGAATGTCAAATGGTTTCAACCGGTGACACCCAGTCATGTACTGCCGCCACCACACCCAGGTTCAATTTGCCAATGGCATAGACGTGAAATGATGACTACAAGAGTATAGTAAATTTAATAAGTTTATTAAGATAAAGATGATATATGAAATATGTACAAGGAAGTAGCTAACTGTGGGGGCCTAATCCATATACAATAAGGCATGTTCCCATTATCACCAGAAATATATACATATGTAGGCAAACAACAGAGTTAAACAACTAAAACTACACACTGCTGTTTACATAATATTCAGGAATGATAATTGTATCTAATGACAATAACTGATGTGCCCTGGATAAACATTACTAACAAATATAGCTACAGATATGCTAACATAAAGTCCACCCCCCTGTATAAAGTTGTCTACCTTGCATTGTCTCAGCAAGGACAGACGTGTATGTATAAAACCACCCAACCTCCCAAACTACAACAACAATCCTACATATAAATGAAACTATAGCATACTGAAACTGTCAACAGACTACGACGTTTTTACAAGTGAAGCTACCACATTCCGCTGACGGAACGATAGGTAGTCCTAATTAGATATTGGAACATGCTGTAACTGACAAACTAACACTAAGGTATAGATAAACAAAGCTGCCGCATTCCGCTGACGGAACGAAAGGTAGCTACGAGATCATAATGACAAACCACCCCCAACCCGTAAGTAAGCTAACCAACAGAGAAAGAGCCCAAAATTCCACTGACGGAACGGTATACCTGCTACATAGCTAACTATAAAATACTTAACTACATTCCGCTGACGGGACGGTAAATTAAGGAGGCTGGCCTCACCTGTTTAACTACAGAAGCGGTCTAGAAGTATAGAGAGAGAACTGACCCCGGGTCGACAAAGCTTTATATACTGACGAGAATAGTCTCTAACCTAGTGATACCATAAACAAATCCTAGTCAAATCAAAATCAAAGTCAAACGATTAGTCCCCGGGTAACATGACGACCAATCACAAACGGTCTTACAATTAAGACCACTTCCGCCAGCATGGCGGCGAAGTAGGCATAACAAACAGGCGACAAGCGCACTGCAACAAAATACCGGGATTATATGGCCATAATAACACCCGTCACAACAAAAATGGAACCAAAAGGTAACAAACTATTTCCCCTACATGGCTAATACAATGACACGACCAAACAAAAGGGGTAAAACTCCTAATTTAATACCTATAAAAACCGATTCCGCCATATGATAAAGAAAGACATATTTGGCTGGCTTATCTTCACCTGGTTCACCTGGCTTCGGTCTGTGTTAGACGTGGACGTTTTCGTCTCTTGACCACCTTGATGGATTTCAATTCATCAATACGTTTTGTTGCGCCTAGTCCTTGATTAAAAGGTTTTCGTCAATATATCATTGTTGTAGTTCCGTGGATTCCTTTATGATTATATACAATTTCACCACCTCTTAAAGTTTATGTACAGTTTCCACCGGTTCCTCGATTAAAAATATCACTTTAAATTTGTAAAAATTGTCTCACAGTCCTCTTTTTCCTTTTATATACTGGCTTGTAGATCTTTAAACACAAGTTGGGTGAAATTTTATTAGCAGGTCTTTCCATTGCTTGTTGAGTCTATTTTTGAATTGGTTAATTGTCTCACTTTCTACCACTTCCTCTGACAAGTTATTCCAGTCATTGATTACTCTTATACTAAAGGAGTTTGTTCTGATGTTCATTCTAGTTTGGGGCTTCATAATTTTGTATTTGTGTCCTCTGGTCCTCCTGTTTGTCTCTATTTCGAAGAACTCTTCTTTTTCGGGGTTGTCTATTCCCTTGATTATTCTGAATATTTGAATCATATCCGTTCTTTTTCTTCTGTATTGTAGGGACGGAACGCCAAGTTGTTTAAGTCGTTGCGGATAAGATTGGTTTTTAATATCTTTCACTAGTTTTGTAGCCCTCTGTTGTACTTTCTCAATCATTTTTTTGTCTCTTTGATTCATAGGATTCCATACACTCACTGCGTATTCCAAATGGGGTCTGATTAGGGATTTATAAAGTGGTAGAAACATATCCTTGTCTATATGACTAAAGGTTCTTTTCACCAATCCAGTTATTTGATTTGCTTTTTTCACCGCCTTCTCCACATGTTTACTGAATTTTAGGGTTTTGTCCACTACTACTCCAAGATCTTTTTCTTCCTCAGACTGTTCAATGTCTTCTTGTCCTAGTTTGTACACATTGTTTGGTTGTTGTGGCCAAAATGTAAACTTTTACATTTACTGTAATTGAAGTGTAATTGCCAAATATTTGACCAGTCCTCCAGTTTCATCAAATCAGATTGTAGTGTGTCTCTTTCCCTTACTGATCCACTTTTGTGTAGAAATTTGCTGTCATCTGCAAATAATTTTATCACTGCATTAACTACTTCTGGTAGATCGTTGATATATATCAGAAATAGTACTAGCCCTAACACACTTCCTTGAGGGACTCCGCTAACCACTGGTGTCCATGAAGAGGTCTGTCTGTTGATCACTCTTTGTTTTCTATTCACGAGAAAGTTACTGATCCATTTTAGAATCTTGACTTTAATTCCAATTGCCTCTAGTTTTTTGAGTAATTTTTGATGTGGTACCGTATCGAATGCATTTTGGTAATCCAAATAAATTATATCTGCAGGCTCTCCGTTGTCTCATATCCTGGTTATTTCGTCAATCATATCAATTAATTTGAGAACTGTAGATTTTTGCTTCTGAAGCCATATTGGTGTGGACTTAGTAGTTGGTTATTTCCCAGATACTCCATGATATTGTCTCTAATGATGGAATCCATAATTTTGCATATTGTACTTGTGAGGCTTATTGGTCTGTAATTTTTAGGTGAATTTTTGTCTCCTTTTTTTGTGAATGGGTATTATGTTGGCCAGTTTCCAAATATCAGGTAGTTCTCCTTCCTCCAGTGATTTTTTGAATACTATTGTTAATGGTTCAGATATTGCTTCTGCTGTTTCCTTTAAAATTTTTGAGTGTATATTGTCCGGCCCTGGCGATTTACTGGAGTTCACTTTTTGCAGTTTTTTGGTTACCAATTCCCTGGTGATGTTAAGATTTTCAATATTATTTTGTGGTGTGTCCAGTTGGGGAATATTGGAGACACTGGTGAAGAAGTTGTTAAGTTCTGTTGCTGTTTCTTGGTCAGTTTTTGTTGTGGACCCGTTCTCTCTGGTCATTGGCGGTATTCCCTCCTTCATTGATGTTTTAGATTTTACATAATGCCAGAAACATTTTGGGTCATTCTTGCTTTCCACTGCTATGTTTCTCTCATAGGCCTTGTTTGCCTTTCTTTTGATTTTATTGGTATTGTCCCTCTCTGTTACATATTCTACGTGATTTGCCCATGTTTTGTTTCCAAGGTATCTATACCATGCTTTTTTTTTTTTTTTTTTTTTTGACAGCATTTATTACTCTTTCGTCCATCCACAGCTTCCTGTTCTTTCCTGGCTTGTTCCTCTCTTGCTCACCGGTATGTTTTTTCCAATACTTGAAGATATTTTTTCCGCAAAAATGTTCCAGGATTCAGTAACTGTTCTTTCCCAAAGAATCTCTTGCCAGTTTATTTCTGTGATGTCATCCTTCATTTGCTGGTAGTTACCTCGGAAATATGCAGGCTTGTTATTCAGGACCGAGGTGCATGGTTCGTTGATTTTTATTTCGAATAACAGTTGCACATGATCACTTTTTCCTAGTGGATGATTGTATTTGATGTTGTCGACCATATCCTCACTGTTGGTTAATATAAGATCTAAAATGTTCGTCTATTTCCTACTCTATACCTGGTTGGTTCTTTCACGTGCTGATAAATAAAGTTGTCCTGAATACAGTCTAGACATTTACTTGTGTTTGGGTTTGAGGCTTCAGTTGTTATCTCATTATCCCAGTTGATATTCGGGTATTTGAAATCGCCCATAATTATGAATGGTTGGTTATTCAGCACAATTTTGTCAATCAATTTGAGTAGTTGTTCGGAGTTGTCGATCGTACTTGATCGGCTTCTGTAAATACATCCTACGATTATCTTCTGACCGGTTTTTAGTAATATTTCACACCACACATGTTCTTTAAACTCAATGTTGTTTATCTTCTTTTCTTCAACTCGAAGTGTTTTTGATACATATATGATGATGCCCCTTCCTGTGTCTAATGTGTTGTTGAACAAATAGTAATTTTCTAGGTGGAATTCAGCTAGTTGGAGATTTCCCGGATTGTTTTTTGGTAGTACCTCTGTTAGGCATATGATGTCTGGATTTTCCTGGTTGATTTCAATTTCTAGTTCCTTTCTTTTGTTTAGCAGTGAATCAGCATTGGCATAGAGGACTGTGAGTTTTGTATCAGTTAAAATGTTGATTCCTCCTCTCACGTTAAAACAGACATCCTATTTCTGGTTTGTACTCCGAGGGGTAGGCGATATTTCACTAGCATCCATATCCTCGAGAATGTGAGATAATTCATTTAGTGACACGTCTCTGTATATATAGCTCTGATTGCCAGTTTTTATTGTCGATTTCTTTAATTTTTTAGGGGTGGAGCTATCTCCACTCTCTATTGTTGGTTTGATGATTTTTGATTGACTTGGGGGATTTGATGATGTAGTTATACCTCGTTTTGGGGTGGAGCTATCTCGACTCTCTATTGTTGGTTTGGTGATTTTTGATTGACTTGGGGGATTTGATGATGTAGTTATACCTCGTGTTGTTATCCTGTCCATGATTTTAGGTGACTTTCTTGTATTTAGTTGCTCTTGTCTTGTATCATCTCGACTGACTGTTTGTGACATATTTTTGTCTTCCACAATTCTGTTTCCTCTGATAGTTACTCTCTCTCCCTGTTCCCTTCTCTCTCGTCATTCATTTCCTAGTTTCCTTCCCTCTTCTCTTTGCTTTGGTGTCTGGTCCCTTGTTATTATAACTCTTTTTAGTTGCTCATCTGGAATATTTTTTATCTCTAATTTTTCCCAATAGCTTATGCCTGTCTGTTTTGTCTCCAAGTGTCAGTTTAACTGGTCGTGTTTTGTCTTTCACTATTTTTCCTATGCGAATTATCTCTTTTATGTTGAAGTTTTCCACACCTAGGTGATTACATATTTTGTCCACTTTCTCTATATCATCGTCTTTCCTTGCGGGTCCAGTTTCTTTCTCCGATTCAGGTAGGTTGAAAATCATGATTTACTTTTCTCTCCTTTTCTGCTCGTCTACCTCCTTCATTTGTACCTCAACGGTTTGGGATATGTTCTCCTTGATTTCATCTATTATTGATGTTTTCATATCCGCCATTGATATTTTTACACCCTCTATTTCATAACCAAGTCAATCCACGTTTCTTTCTACCTCGCTTAATCTCACTTCTGTATTCCTGTCTATTCTTTCTAGTGTCTTCTGCATTACTGTTAAAGTTGGTAATAATTTTCTGCAGTATTTACAATACTTGCATGTCCATTCTTACTCACTATCAAGTATTTCATCATCCAGACCTGTACATGGTTGACAGAAAAACTCTTCACAGCTCTTACAGTTTATAAATTTATCTTCAGCTTTTATCGGTTTCTCACAGTGTAGGCAGAATTCGTTGCCACTTGATATCCTCCTTCTTTTTCTTTGTTTAGTTGTCTCTCCAGACACTCCTCCTTCCGCCATATTTTTGTTCCTTAGTGCCTGGTAGAGCAATTCCTACTCAGAACTATTCACCTGGTAGAGCAGTCTCTACTCAGATCTTATCACTTCATCCACTTAAGTTTAGTCTTAGTTCCTAGTTCCTGGTAGAGCAGTCTCTACTCAGATCTTATCACTTCATCCACTTAAGTTTAGTCTTAGTTCCTAAGTTCCTGGTAGAGCAGTCTCTACTCAGATCTTATCACTTCATCCACTTAAGTTTAGTCTTAGTTCCTAGTTCCTGGTAGAGCAGTCTCTACTCAGATCTTATCACTTTGGCCACTTAAGTTTAGTCTTAGTTCCTAGTTCCTGGTAGAGCAGTCTCTACTCAGATCTTATCACTTCATCCACTTAAGTTTAGTCTTAGTTCCTAGTTCCTGGTAGAGCAGTCTCTACTCAGATCTTATCACTTCATCCACTTAAGTTTAGTCTTAGTTCCTAGTTCCTGGTAGAGCAGTCTCTACTCAGATCTTATCACTTCATCCACTTAAGTTTAGTCTTAGTTCCTAGTTCCTGGTAGAGCAGTCTCTACTCAGATCTTATCACTTCATCCACTTAAGTTTAGTCTTAGTTCCTAGTTCCTGGTAGAGCAGTCTCTACTCAGATCTTATCACTTCATCCACTTAAGTTTAGTCTTAGTTTCTAAGTTCCTGGTAGAGCAGTCTCTACTCAGATCTTATCACTTTGTCCACTTAAGTTTAGTCTTAGTTCCTAGTTCCTGGTAGAGCAGTCTCTACTCAGATCTTATCACTTCATCCACTTAAGTTTAGTCTTAGTTCCTAGTTCCTGGTAGAGCAGTCTCTACTCAGATCTTATCACTTTGTCCACTTAAGTTTAGTCTTAGTTCCTAAGTTCCTGGTAGAGCAGTCTCTACTCAGATCTTATCACTTTGTCCACTTAAGTTTAGTCTTAGTTCCTAGTTCCTGGTAGAGCAGTCTCTACTCAGATCTTATCACTTTGTCCACTTAGGGTTTAGTCTTAGTTCCTAGTTCCTGGTAGAGCAGTCTCTACTCAGATCTTATCACTTTGTCCACTTAAGTTTAGTCTTAGTTCCTAGTTCCTGGTAGAGCAGTCTCTACTCAGATCTTATCACTTTGGCCACTTAAGTTTAGTCTTAGTTCCTAGTTCCTGGTAGAGCAGTTTCTACTCAGATCTTATCACTTTGTCCACTTAAGTTTAGTCTTAGTTCCTAAGTTCCTGGTAGAGCAGTCTCTACTCAGATCTTATCACTTTGTCCACTTAAGTTTAGTCTTAGTTCCTGGTAGAGCAGTCTCTACTCAGATCTTATCACTTTGTCCACTTAAGTTTAGTCTTAGTTCCTGGTTCCTAGTAGAGCAGTCTCTACTCAGATCTTATCACTTCATCCACTTAAGTTTAGTCTTAGTTCCTAAGTTCCTGGTAGAGCAGTCTCTATTCAGAACTATTCACCTGGTAGAGCTGTCTCTTCTCAGATCTTATCACTTCATCCACTTAAGTTGAGTCTTAGTTCCTAGTTCCTGGTAGAGCCATCCCTACTCAGAACTATTCACCTGGTAGAGCAGTCTCTACTCAGATCTTATCACTTCATCCACTTAAGTTTAGTCTTAGTTCCTAGTTCCTGGTAGAGCAGTCTCTACTCAGATCTTATCACTTTGTCCATTTAAGTTTTAGTCTTAGTTTCTAAGTTCCTGGTAGAGCAGTCTCTACTCAGATCTTATCACTTCATCCACTTAAGTTTTAGTCTTAGTTCCTAAGTTTCTGGTAGAGCAGTCTCTACTCAGATCTTATCACTTTGCCCATTTAAGTTTTAGTCTTAGTTCCTAAGTTCCTGGTAGAGCAGTCTCTACTCAGATCTTATCACTTCATCCACTTAAGTTTAGTCTTAGTTCCTAGTTCCTGGTAGAGCAGTCTCTACTCAGATCTTATCACTTCATCCACTTAAGTTTTAGTCTTAGTTCCTAAGTTCCTGGTAGAGCAGTCTCTACTCAGATCTTATCACTTTGTCCATTTAAGTTTTAGTCTTAGTTCCTAAGTCCCTGGTAGATCAGTCTCTACTCAGATCTTATCACTTTGTCCACTTCTTATTCCTAGTTTCTAGTAGAGCAATCTCTACTCAGTGAGTCGCGATGCATCCACTTAAATTTAGTCGTAGTTTCTGGTAGAGCATTCTCTACTCAGATGTTGATGACTTTGTTGTAGTGTGGTACACTACAAGATCCATGCCACGACTGTTGCTAGGTAGAGCAATCTCTACTCAGCAAATTGTCATACACTTATTGTTTTTCCGTGTAACATAGACTCACTCTACTTGTGTTTTGGGTAGCAGTATTTGATCCACACTGCATGCGCGAATCTTGTAGCCCAGTTTTTATTTAACAAATCCGATGCATGGGCTCCATCACGCAGCCTGTTGTAGCAAATTTCCATTCTATTTGTCCTTGCCCTTCCTTTTACAAGATTCTAAACTAAATTTGGGTGCAGATGATCCATTTTGTTCGTTTGAAACTCCTTATTTTTTCCTTTAGATGATCTATTCGCGATATTAGAATACGTTGGTTATCAATAAAATGTTCGGGGTTTGGGTGTCCATGTTTTTCGTTCCAGTCGATAATTGAATAATATGGGCATTCAAGTACTAATATTTTCACTTTACCTCTGTATCTCGCTACCCTGTCGATAGCATTCTGGTATTGTTGGATCACTTGGTCTACAGTTAAGTTAGATAGATCGATGTATTTTCCGGATTTTGACGTCAGATCGCATGTTCCGGCCCAGAACACCACAACTAGCCTTTCATACCTTGCGACTAGTCTTTCAAGTTTATTGTTGAACAGCTGCACTAGTTCTGTCGATTTTTTTCCAACCGAACAGTACCACGTAATGTTATTTTGCATCCGCGGGATCTCGCACTTCAAGTTCAAATATCTGCCCTTATTGTCACCATAAAAACACAAGTTTTCTGTATCTATCACAGTTAGGATATACTACCGGGTTCTCCTTCAGGTATTTGTTAATCCTTGTCACATTCATCCCGTTAATATCGCATGCAAAATAATGTTTTCGTTTTTAGCGCCGTCCCCTTTGTTATCGGCTGCCATGTTGGAATTTTTAGAACAACAACGTAGCACAGAGAAGTCCGAATATTACAATTATATAGTCGTACTCACTGATCTTTACGCTTCTGATGGGAGAGGGTCACATTGGGAACTATTCCCCCCTTTCTGGTTCCATCTTTACGAATATTTATAATACTTACAGTGGAAAATTGATAAAATTTTCAGAGAACACACAGAACCACAACCGTACTGCTCGCGCATGCGCAACTCCTCTCATACAAAAGCACAGTTCACTGGTAACTCTTAAACAAAATAACACTTGGATGGTTTATCTTAAAAAATAACAACAGTTGTCTGGTTTATCTTTTAATAAAGCACAGTTCGCTGGTATATCTTAAATAAAAGCACAACTGGATTGTTTATCTTATCTAAACAATAGAACAGTCGCCTGGTTTATCTGAAACAACAGACCAGTTAACTGGTTTATCTTAAACAAAAGAACAGTTGACTGGTTTATAGTAAACAACAGAACAGTTGACTGGTTTATCTGAAACAACAGAACAGTTGACTGGTTTATCTTAAACAACAGAACAGTTGACTGGTTTATCTTAAACAAAAGAACAGTTGACTGGTTTATCTGAAACAACAGAACAGTTTACTGGTTTATCTTAAACAACAGAACAGTTGACTGGTTTATCTTAAACAAAAGAACAGTTGAGTGGTTTATCTTAAACAACAGATCAGTTGACTGGTTTATCTGAAACAACAGAACAGTTTACTGGTTTATCTTAAACAACAGAACAGTTGACTGGTTTATCTTAAACAAAAGAACAGTTGACTGGTTTATCTTAAACAACAGAACAGTTGACTGGTTTATCTTAAACAACAGAACAGTTGACTGGTTTATCTTAAACAACAGAACAGTTGACTGGTTTATCTTAAACAACAGAACAGTTGACTGGTTTATCTTAAACAACAGAACAGTTTACTGGTTTATCTGAAACAACAGAACAGTTGACTGGTTCATCTAAAACAACAGAACAGTTGACTGGTTTATCTTAAACAACAGAACAGTTGACTGGTTTATCTTAAACAACAGAACAGTTGACTGGTTTATCTTAAACAACAGAACAGTTGACTGGTTTATCTTAAACAAAAGAACAGTTGAGTGGTTTATCTTAAACAACAGATCAGTTGACTGGTTTATCTGAAACAACAGAACAGTTTACTGGTTTATCTTAAACAACAGAACAGTTGACTGGTTTATCTTAAACAAAAGAACAGTTGACTGGTTTATCTTAAACAACAGAACAGTTGACTGGTTTATCTTAAACAACAGAACAGTTGACTGGTTTATCTTAAACAACAGAACAGTTGACTGGTTTATCTTAAACAACAGAACAGTTGACTGGTTTATCTTAAACAACAGAACAGTTTACTGGTTTATCTGAAACAACAGAACAGTTGACTGGTTCATCTAAAACAACAGAACAGTTGACTGGTTTATCTTAAACAACAGAACAGTTGACTGGTTTATCTTAAACAACAGAACAGTTGACTGGTTTATCTTAAACAACAGAACAGTTGACTGGTTTATAGTAAACAAAGGCACAGTTGGCTTTTTTTCTTAAACAAAAGTTATTTGAGCTAGGATTCGGATATGTCTGGGTGAGACAGACACCCACCGATATCTAGTCTGAGAAAATTACAAAAGTGCAAAATCTTGATTTAAAAAACTAAAAACAAACCATCAATTTGTAACGTGCAAATCGAAACAAAGCTAAACTTTCTATGATAATAATGTTGGCAAAGTAAAAACAAGCATGAACACATATAGTGCAAGAAAAGCCGAGACAAAAGCTTGTCAGATATGTTTGTGCTTAAATTTATATGTAAATCAATTAAGCATTGAGGGCATGAAAAAAAATTCTTTGCAAAAGTATGAATCTGCGTGTTCTTACAGAAGTTTCCAAACAATTTTTTTTTCATACTCCGATGAAACTAAAAAAATTGACATCAATGCTAAATAATTAATTTTTGAAAATAATTTTCTAATTTAAAACATGTTTTATGTACAATTTTTTATATGGGATTCTTTTTCTTAAACCAATACGCAATGTCAATTGTCGTATTGTGACGTCACATTTTTCGCGCCATTCTCGGAATTGTTTTCATATTGGTATGAAAAAAATCTCAGCCAATCAGAAAGTCGCATTCTGCATACAAACAATGGAAAATCAATTATATTCGTGTAAAGTATTATCTAGTTATTATACATGTAACCCATCTATTCATAAAATGAAAGGATTATTATCATTATGCAATATTAAGTATTATCAAATCTATCTATGCTCATCCAGTTATTAGAAAGACATCTAAAAAATAATATGTGAAGTTCAAACATCAAATTATAAAATTTGTATAATGTATATTGTAAAAATATTGAAATGATATGTTTTAAAATATACATGTTATCATAAGTACTATTGTACGGTTAAATATATACCAGCATGTATTGAACGAACGTTTATGCAGTGTATACTACAAACTTTGTCTTAATGTAATTGTTTCACTATTCTGTACACAATTATACATTGTATTAAGCTGTTGTAATTTTTGGTGACCTCTTGTCGCACATATGTAATAGTAAGTGTGCCTGAGTGCTAATAAAGATCTCCCTATATACAAATTCAGATTCAGATTCTTTTATTTCCTTGTGTTACAAGACACATTGGGGAGTAGACATATACATATACAATAATACAATAGTACAGATAGTGATGGACACATTGGAGAGTAGACATATACATATACAATACTACAATAGTACAGATAGTGATGGACACATTGGAGATTAGACATATACATATACAATAATACAATAGTACAGATAGTGATGGACACATTGGGGAGTAGACATATACATATACAATAATACAATAGTACAGATAGTGATGGACACATTGGAGAGTAGACATATACATATACAATAATACAATAGTACAGATAGTGATGGACAATCATACCATTATATCAATCAACAATATATATATCTTTATATAGAGGAACACATTACATGGTTTATCATTACATAATAGCACAATGCATTACAGTTACGTGATGGACACATTGGAGAGTAGACATATACATATACAATAATACAATAGTACAGATAGTGATGGACAATCATACCATTATATCAATCAACAATATATATATCTTTATATAGAGGAACACATTACATGGTTTATCATTACATAATAGCACAATGCATTACAGTTACTTAAATTCATATTAAATGAGATGACTTACATAAGCTGTAAGCTTGCTGTCAAATCCCTATTCATTTGGAATTATATGTATAATGTTTATTGATGTTTCCACTGAATAAAAATATTGTTTAAACTAAATAATAATCAGTGTTTATGCACTGGTATTTTAACATTCATTACATTGACCACTAAATTTTCAAGATTTTTTGAAAGAAATTCGTCATACAAATCCTCAGTGTAAGCCCCAGAATAAAATCTATATGAACGCTGACATAATTATTAAGTATAGATACTATTCATATACATTTATCATAAATGCATAATAAAGTAATACAGTATACAATATGTTTCATTGATAATACAAACATGATATACGAGTACTATAGAAACGGTAAATATTGCCAATCCCTACTTTAATTAGATACATATACAATTTTACATATTAGCTTTATAAGGACCACTGATTTACTTTTTATCATATAATTATACAATCTCGACATTTCGACATGTCTTTTAAACTGATATGCATTTTAAATGAAAGTAGAGCTCTGATATGTTTGTATCAACCTATCTTAAGGCAAAATTATATATAATTATTTCGGTGCTTAAAACGCAAAGATATATATTTGCCTTACTTATTTAATTCTCCAATATTCCGGGTATTTAACAGCAGGTCTGTAATAATATGGCTTAATGTACTTTTGCCTTAAATCAGTTGCACCTTAGAAGAAAATGAAATCATTAGAATTGCATACTTCACATATCCTTTGATCTCTAGGACGGTTTCTATACCGTCCTTGTTGAATATTTAAATTGTGTGAACTTAGTCTAATACGTGCTATATTCTTTTTGTACGAACTACTGATAGTTTTAGTTAAATATAATTGTAGTGTAAAATTATCAATAAGATGTCGGTATAGAAAACCCTTTGGAATTGCTTGTATGTTTGATAAAAGTTCTTGACGATAAACGTCGTAAAATCTATTTTCAATAATTGTATAAGCCTTCCTGTCATTGCATGTTATATCGTTCCAAAAATAAGATAATCCTAATTTATCTAATTCTGCTCTTATGTTTAAAATCCAACTGTCATTTGATCTGATCCTTTCTTCATAGCAATTTCTTAAAATACAATTATCTGAATTTCGCAGTTTCAACCAGTACTTAATTATGCGAAGTTTTCTGTATGTTGACAATGGTAATCTTCCGAGTTCACAATATACTAAATTTTTACATGTACTTTTTTCACACCAAGTACTTTTTACAAAAATTAATGTGTATCTTTTCAATATCTAAGGCTTTGTGGAAACCCAATACCTCGGCACTGTAACTAAGTATGCTATTTACATATATGTGTCAAACATTTTAAATCATGATTTTTGAACTTATTATATATAGCGTAATATGCTTTATTGCCCTGTTCAGCCACATGCTTTTGGGTAACATAAAATTTACCATTATAATTGAAAAGAATCCCTAAATAATTAAATTGGTCTACAATTTGTAATTCAGTTTCATTGTAAAACCACTTTTCGTTATTTCTAATATTCCCGCCGTTTCTAAAGACCATTATTTTCGTCTTGTCTGTATTCAAATTAAGACTATATTTATTGTAATAAGATTTGAGAGTATCTATGACTTGTTGCAAATTATCTGGAGAATCTGCAAATAGCACTGCATCGTCAGCATACATAAGAAGAAAAATACTGATTAAGTTAAGTTCAATTGATGGACAACATTCACTAATAAAATGCATTTCAGTCATTTACAAATAATGAATACAAAATCGGGGAGAGGATTTCGCCTTGGAAGATACCGATTATGTTGGAGAAGAAATCAGAGTAATAACCGTTATATTTCACACAAGATTTTGCTGAATTACATAATGATTGAATGACTCTTAACATTTCCCCCTCACACCCTGTTTTATTAGTTTAAATGTACATGTATATACGATACAAAAGCCGCACTTGTAAAATTATAATTAAGGTAACGTAAACTGTGACATTATAATAAATACATGTATATAATTAGTTGTGATCTTATCATGAATATATTATACTAATTTGTGAAAAAAATGTATAGTAAGTTTTGAGATTATAATAAATACATGTCGTCAGTTGTGACACCATAATAAATATAAGCTGTGACATTATAATAGATGTATAGTAATTTATGACATTATAATAGATAAAAAGTAAATTGTGACATTATAATAAATCTATAGTAAATTGTGAGATCACAATAAATATAAAGTAAGTTGTGACATAAAATAAATATAAAGTGAGTTGTGACATTATAATAAATATAAAGTGAGTTGTGACATTATAATAAATATAAAGTAAATTGTGAGATTACAATAAATATAAAGTAAGTTGTGACATTAAAATAAATATAAAGTAAGTTGTGACATCACAATATATTTCAAAAGAGTTGTGACATTAAAATAAATATAAAGTGAGTTGTGACATCACAATAAATATAAAGTGAGTTGTGAGATTACAATAAATATAAAGTAAATTGTGAGATTACAATAAATATAAAGTAAGTTGTGACATCACAATAAATATATACCTGTAGTGAGTTGTGACATTACAATAGATAAAAAGTAAGTTGTGGCATCACAATCAATATAAAGTGAGTTGTGACATCACAATAAATATAAAGTGAGTTGTGACATTACAATAAATATAAAGTGAGTTGTGACATCACAATAAAGATAAAGTAAGTTGTGACATTACAATAAATATAAAGTAAGTTGTGACATTACAATAAATATAAAGTGAGTTGTGACATTACAATAAATATAAAGTGAGTTGTGACATTACAATAATATAAAGTGAGTTGTGACATTACAATAAATATAAAGTGAGTTGTGACATCACAATAATATAAAGTGAGTTGTGACATCACAATAATATAAAGTGAGTTGTGACATCACAATATATATAAAGTAAGTTGTGACATTACAATAAATATAAAGTGAGTTGTGACATTACAATAAATATAAAGTGAGTTGTGACATTACAATAAGTATAAAGTGAGTTGTGACATTACAATAAGTATAAAGTGAGTTGTGACATCACAATAAATATAAAGTGAGTTGTGACATTACAATAAATATAAAGTAAGTTGTGACATCACAATAAATATAAAGTGATTTGTGACATCACAATAAATATAAAGTGAGTTGTGACATTACAATAATATAAAGTGAGTTGTGACATTACAATAATATAAAGTGAGTTGTGACATCACAATAATATAAAGTGAGTTGTGACATCACAATAATATAAAGTGAGTTGTGACATTACAATAAATATAAAGTAAGTTGTGACATCACAATAAATATAAAGTGAGTTGTGACATCACAATAAATATAAAGTGAGTTGTGACATTACAATAAGTATAAAGTGAGTTGTGACATTACAATAAGTATATAGTGAGTTGTGACATTACAATAATATAAAGTGAGTTGTGACATTACAATAAATATAAAGTGAGTTGTGACATCACAATAAATATAAAGTGAGTTGTGACATTACAATAATATAAAGTGAGTTGTGACATTACAATAAGTATAAAGTGAGTTGTGACATCACAATAAATATAAAGTGAGTTGTGACATTACAATAATATCAAGTGAGTTGTGACATTACAATAAATATAAAGTGAGTTGTGACATTACAATAAATATAAAGTGAGTTGTGACATTACAATAAATATAAAGTGAGTTGTGACATTACAATAATATAAAGTGAGTTGTGACATCACAATAAATATAAAGTGAGTTGTGACATTACAATAAATATAAAGTGAGTTGTGACATTACAATAATATAAAGTGAGTAGTGACATTACAATAATATAAAGTGAGTTGTGACATCACAATAAATATAAAGTGAGTTGTGACATTACAATAAATATAAAGTAAGTTGTGACATCACAATAAATATAAAGTGAGTTGTGACATCACAATAAATATAAAGTGAGTTGTGACATTACAATAATATAAAGTGAGTTGTGACATTACAATAATATAAAGTGAGTTGTGACATCACAATAATATAAAGTGAGTTGTGACATCACAATAATATAAAGTGAGTTGTGACATTACAATAAATATAAAGTGAGTTGTGACATCACAATAAATATAAAGTGAGTTGTGACATTACAATAATATAAAGTGAGTTGTGACATTACAATAAATATAAAGTGAGTTGTGACATTACAATAAATATAAAGTGAGTTGTGACATTACAATAAGTATAAAGTGAGTTGTGACATCACAATAAATATAAAGTGAGTTGTGACATCACAATAAGTATATAGTGAGTTGTGACATTACAATAATATAAAGTGAGTTGTGACATTACAATAAATATAAAGTGAGTTGTGACATTACAATAAATATAAAGTGAGTTGTGACATCACAATAAATATAAAGTGAGTTGTGAGATTACAATAAATATAAAGTGAGTTGTGACATCACAATAAATATAAAGTGAGTTGTGACATCACAATAAGTATATAGTGAGTTGTGACATTACAATAATATCAAGTGAGTTGTGACATTACAATAAGTATAAAGTGAGTTGTGACATTACAATAAATATAAAGTGAGTTGTGACATCACAATAATATAAAGTGAGTTGTGACATCACAATAAGTATATAGTGAGTTGTGACATTACAATAAATATAAAGTGAGTTGTGACATCACAATAATATAAAGTGAGTTGTGACATTACAATAATATAAAGTGAGTTGTGACATTACAATAAGTATATAGTGAGTTGTGACATTACAATAATATAAAGTGAGTTGTGACATTACAATAAGTATAAAGTGAGTTGTGACATTACAATAAATATAAAGTGAGTTGTGACATCACAATAATATAAAGTGAGTTGTGACATCACAATAAGTATATAGTGAGTTGTGACATTACAATAAATATAAAGTGAGTTGTGACATCACAATAATATAAAGTGAGTTGTGACATTACAATAATATAAAGTGAGTTGTGACATCACAATAAATATAAAGTGAGTTGTGACATCACAATAAATATAAAGTGAGTTGTGACATTACAATAATATAAAGTAAGTTGTGACATTACAATAATATAAAGTGAGTTGTGACATCACAATAAATATAAAGTGAGTTGTGACATTACAATAAGTATAAAGTGAGTTGTGACATCACAATAAGTATAAAGTGAGTTGTGACATCACAATAAATATAAAGTGAGTTGTGACATTACAATAAATATAAAGTGAGTTGTGACATCACAATAAGTATAAAGTGAGTTGTGACATTACAATAAGTATATAGTGAGTTGTGACATTACAATAATATAAAGTGAGTTGTGACATTACAATAAATATAAAGTGAGTTGTGACATCACAATAAATATAAAGCGAGTTGTGACATTACAATAATATAAAGTGAGTTGTGACATTACAATAATATAAAGTGAGTTGTGACATTACAATAAATATAAAGTGAGTTGTGACATTACAATAAATATAAAGTGAGTTGTGACATCACAATAAATATAAAGTGAGTTGTGACATTACAATAATATAAAGTGAGTTGTGACATTACAATAATATAAAGTGAGTTGTGACATTACAATAAATATAAAGTGAGTTGTGACATCACAATAATATAAAGTGAGTTGTGACATTACAATAAGTATAAAGTGAGTTGTGACATTACAATAAGTATATAGTGAGTTGTGACATTACAATAATATAAAGTGAGTTGTGACATTACAATAAATATAAAGTGAGTTGTGACATCACAATAAATATAAAGTGAGTTGTGACATTACAATAATATAAAGTGAGTTGTGACATTACAATAAGTATAAAGTAAGTTGTGACATAAAATAAATATAAAGTGAGTTGTGACATTATAATAAATATAAAGTGAGTTGTGACATTATAATAAATATAAAGTAAATTGTGAGATTACAATAAATATAAAGTAAGTTGTGACATTAAAATAAATATAAAGTAAGTTGTGACATCACAATATATATCAAAAGAGTTGTGACATTAAAATAAATATAAAGTGAGTTGTGACATCACAATAAATATAAAGTGAGTTGTGAGATTACAATAAATATAAAGTGAGTTGTGACATCACAATAAATATAAAGTGAGTTGTGACATCACAATAAGTATATAGTGAGTTGTGACATTACAATAATATAAAGTGAGTTGTGACATTACAATAAGTATAAAGTGAGTTGTGACATTACAATAAATATAAAGTGAGTTGTGACATCACAATAATATAAAGTGAGTTGTAACATCACAATAAGTATATAGTGAGTTGTGACATTACAATAAATATAAAGTGAGTTGTGACATCACAATAATATAAAGTGAGTTGTGACATTACAATAATATAAAGTGAGTTGTGACATTACAATAAGTATATAGTGAGTTGTGACATTACAATAATATAAAGTGAGTTGTGACATTACAATAAGTATAAAGTGAGTTGTGACATCACAATAAATATAAAGTGAGTTGTGACATCACAATAAGTATATAGTGAGTTGTGACATTACAATAATATAAAGTGAGTTGTGACATTACAATAAATATAAAGTGAGTTGTGACATTACAATAAATATAAAGTGAGTTGTGACATCACAATAAATATAAAGTGAGTTGTGACATTACAATAAATATAAGGTGAGTTGTGACATCACAATAAATATAAAGTGAGTTGTGACATCACAATAAGTATATAGTGAGTTGTGACATTACAATAATATAAAGTGAGTTGTGACATTACAATAAGTATAAAGTGAGTTGTGACATTACAATAAATATAAAGTGAGTTGTGACATCACAATAATATAAAGTGAGTTGTGACATCACAATAAGTATATAGTGAGTTGTGACATTACAATAAATATAAAGTGAGTTGTGACATCACAATAATATAAAGTGAGTTGTGACATTACAATAATATAAAGTGAGTTGTGACATTACAATAAGTATATAGTGAGTTGTGACATTACAATAATATAAAGTGAGTTGTGACATTACAATAAGTATAAAGTGAGTTGTGACATTACAATAAATATAAAGTGAGTTGTGACATCACAATAATATAAAGTGAGTTGTGACATCACAATAAGTATATAGTGAGTTGTGACATTACAATAAATATAAAGTGAGTTGTGACATCACAATAATATAAAGTGAGTTGTGACATTACAATAATATAAAGTGAGTTGTGACATCACAATAAATATAAAGTGAGTTGTGACATCACAATAAATATAAAGTGAGTTGTGACATTACAATAATATAAAGTAAGTTGTGACATTACAATAATATAAAGTGAGTTGTGACATCACAATAAATATAAAGTGAGTTGTGACATTACAATAAGTATAAAGTGAGTTGTGACATCACAATAAGTATAAAGTGAGTTGTGACATCACAATAAATATAAAGTGAGTTGTGACATTACAATAAATATAAAGTGAGTTGTGACATCACAATAAGTATAAAGTGAGTTGTGACATTACAATAAGTATATAGTGAGTTGTGACATTACAATAATATAAAGTGAGTTGTGACATTACAATAAATATAAAGTGAGTTGTGACATCACAATAAATATAAAGTGAGTTGTGACATTACAATAATATAAAGTGAGTTGTGACATTACAATAATATAAAGTGAGTTGTGACATTACAATAAATATAAAGTGAGTTGTGACATTACAATAAATATAAAGTGAGTTGTGACATTATAATAAATATAAAGTGAGTTGTGACATCACAATAAATATAAAGTGAGTTGTGACATTACAATAATATAAAGTGAGTTGTGACATTACAATAAGTATAAAGTAAGTTGTGACATAAAATAAATATAAAGTGAGTTGTGACATTATAATAAATATAAAGTGAGTTGTGACATTATAATAAATATAAAGTAAATTGTGAGATTACAATAAATATAAAGTAAGTTGTGACATTAAAATAAATATAAAGTAAGTTGTGACATCACAATATATATCAAAAGAGTTGTGACATTAAAATAAATATAAAGTGAGTTGTGACATCACAATAAATATAAAGTGAGTTGTGAGATTACAATAAATATAAAGTGAGTTGTGACATCACAATAAATATAAAGTGAGTTGTGACATCACAATAAGTATATAGTGAGTTGTGACATTACAATAATATAAAGTGAGTTGTGACATTACAATAAGTATAAAGTGAGTTGTGACATTACAATAAATATAAAGTGAGTTGTGACATCACAATAATATAAAGTGAGTTGTGACATCACAATAAGTATATAGTGAGTTGTGACATTACAATAAATATAAAGTGAGTTGTGACATTACAATAAATATAAAGTGAGTTGTGACATCACAATAAATATAAAGTGAGTTGTGACATTACAATAATATAAAGTGAGTTGTGACATTACAATAATATAAAGTGAGTTGTGACATTACAATAAATATAAAGTGAGTTGTGACATTACAATAAATATAAAGTGAGTTGTGACATCACAATAAATATAAAGTGAGTTGTGACATCACAATAAATATAAAGTGAGTTGTGACATTACAATAATATAAAGTGAGTTGTGACATTACAATAATATAAAGTGAGTTGTGACATCACAATAATATAAAGTGAGTTGTGACATCACAATAATATAAAGTGAGTTGTGACATTACAATAAATATAAAGTGAGTTGTGACATCACAATAAATATAAAGTGAGTTGTGACATTACAATAATATAAAGTGAGTTGTGACATTACAATAAATATAAAGTGAGTTGTGACATTACAATAAATATAAAGTGAGTTGTGACATTACAATAAATATAAAGTGAGTTGTGACATCACAATAAATATAAAGTGAGTTGTGACATCACAATAAGTATATAGTGAGTTGTGACATTACAATAATATAAAGTGAGTTGTGACATTACAATAAGTATAAAGTGAGTTGTGACATTACAATAAATATAAAGTGAGTTGTGACATCACAATAATATAAAGTGAGTTGTGACATCACAATAAGTATATAGTGAGTTGTGACATTACAATAAATATAAAGTGAGTTGTGACATCACAATAATATAAAGTGAGTTGTGACATTACAATAATATAAAGTGAGTTGTGACATTACAATAAGTATAAAGTGAGTTGTGACATTACAATAATATAAAGTGAGTTGTGACATTACAATAAGTATAAAGTGAGTTGTGACATCACAATAATATAAAGTGAGTTGTGACATTACAATAATATAAAGTGAGTTGTGACATTACAATAAGTATAAAGTGAGTTGTGACATTACAATAAATATAAAGTGAGTTGTGACATCACAATAATATAAAGTGAGTTGTGACATCACAATAAGTATATAGTGAGTTGTGACATTACAATAAATATAAAGTGAGTTGTGACATCACAATAATATAAAGTGAGTTGTGACATTACAATAATAAAAAGTGAGTTGTGACATCACAATAATATAAAGTGAGTTGTGACATTACAATAAGTATAAAGTGAGTTGTGACATTACAATAAGTATAAAATGAGTTGTGACATTACAATAAACATAAAGTGAGTTGTGACATTACAATAAGTATAAAGTGAGTTGTGACATTACAATAAGTATATAGTGAGTTGTGACATTGCAATAATATAAAGTGAGTTGTGACATTACAATAAGTATAAAGTGAGTTGTGACATCACAATAAATATAAAGTGAGTTGTGACATCACAATAAGTATAAAGTGAGTTGTGACATCACAATAAGTATAAAGTGAGTTGTGACATCACAATAAGTATAAAGTGAGTTGTGACATCACAATAAGTATAAAGTGAGTTGTGACATCACAATAAGTATAAAGTGAGTTGTGACATCACAATAAGTATAAAGTGAGTTGTGACATTACAATAAGTATAAAGTGAGTTGTGACATCACAATAAGTATAAAGTGAGTTGTGACATTGTAATAAATAAAAAGTGAGTTGTGACATTAAAATAAGTTTGTACACACAGATCGCATGGGTCTGCTTCTGGTAAGTATTTATAGAAGAAATATTAGTCCCTAGCTCTCTATGCGACTGGAAACAGACGCCCGTGCACAGAGTAACAACTAATTGATAGTTATAAAAATATATCAGAAACTGAAAGACAGTAAACAGTAAAACAAGTGACCAAGGGCAACCTATAGTTCTCTGGGCATGGTATTATTATTCACTTTTTACAGAGACGTGTGTATATATATATAACTTGTATCGTGCTGTGGGTCAAATTACCCAAACGGTCCATGATACTCTAATTTTTCTAGTGAAGTGAAGTTTAATTTGTTGAATGCTATATTTTCTTTGACGTTTCGTACCTTATTTGTTGTTCTTAATTTCAAATTGGTAAGACGTTAAGAAAAAAACTTTATTTTATATTAGAAAACGGCGGCATTTTCACGTGATGAGGAAGACGCAATTTAACAAGCTATTAAGCGATGGATCAAAACTACCAAAACGGTCCTAAATACTGATTTTGCTTGTGAAGTGACTTTTTATCTGTAGAATGATATATTTTCCTTAACATTTCATACATCGATGTTCTTAATTTCAAACTGATCATTACAAATACACAATTTTATATAATAGAAAATGGGCACTTTCAAACACAATACATGGGTGTGTACGTTCTAATTTATCATAAAAATGATTCATTGTAGATGCACCTAAGTGAAATATGTGTCTGCTTGTTGCGTCCTGTGTCACCCGGTATGTACGTTACTTGGCCACCTCCAGCTAGATGTCACCATATTAACCCCCATCCCCCAACCCCCTCCGGCCATGGACGGTTTTACCTCAACATGTATCCTCAATGGCAGTACAGGTAGGACTGTGATCTAAAGTCCTCTGGTTGCAGTTCAAAGGAACCTTCAACTTACTTGTGACTTACCTAGCTGTGATCGGGTGGCATGTTGACAAACTGTGATGAGTACACAAGCAAATTCACACTTAATAATATATACTATGGAGATACATGTAATAAACAAAAAGCAGATATTTTTAATACCTACTTTATTGCCATATATGACTCTAATATAACACTACCCTGTAATGTAAATACTCCTGATAATAAACTTGAAAATAAAATGATAATATTATTGAACAAGATGTTGAAGATGCAATCAATATGTTAGATATTCCAAAGCTTCTGGTCCAGATAAAATGAGTCCAATCTAATTAAGGCAGCAAAGACAGAGTCTGTTATTTCAATTCTGGCCAAATTAACACGTCCATCGACTGTAGTATATATGTTACACCAGTTTTTTGTAAAGGCGATAAAACTATTGTTTCAAATTATAGACCTATACCTCTGATAAGTATCGTTGGCAAACTAATCGAAAGGGGTATTTTTAAACACGTAAAAGTTTTTTTTAGAGATACGTTTTTTTTTTTTTTTTTTTTTTTTTACAAAATGTCAATCAGCCTTCACACCTGGGGATTCTGCAACAAATCAATTGCTAGACATTACAAATGATATTGGGAGGGCTTTAGACGCGGGTTGAAACAATCGGATGATTTGGTATTGAAAACATGTCTTGATGAAATGGTAATTGAGAATGACGTGTGGATATGTGACATTAAGAAAGCCGCTTTAGGTATCGAGTATATGTTTGATTCTAACTTACCAGTAGACTATGCTTTTCAAAATCGTAGAGGAGAGATTGACCGATGTTACAAAACAATACATGTTAACAAAGATATCTGGTTCGTCGAAAGGTAGATTATATCGATATCTGATAGATAGCCACTGTGTACAGTTTTATCTACGTAAACCTATAGAAACAAAATATAAAAGCATGTTAACTAAGTGTAGAACACACTCACACAATTTCATTTTATTTTGTTATGTCCATTATTATTATACAGATATGAGGGTAAAATATATGAAACAATATTACTACAAAAGACCATCTGTTTTTAAATTAATCCAACTCTTATCTGTTAATAACGCTAGAGAGTTGTCAAATTTAGGTAAATATCTATACTTGGCTAGCAAAAGACAAAATTGATTAGTGTAGATAATTTTATATGATCAATTTTCATGTACATGTATGTAACACTCGCCTGTACACATCTGTATTTGTTTAATGTTATATATCTTGTACATGTATACCTATATGCCTTAGGGCTTTTGGTAAATAAAGAACTTGAACTTGGGCAAAGAAATTATTGCTGTATTATGTGATATAAGTAAAGCCTTTGATCGTGTTTGACACAGGGGTCTTATACATAAATTGAAAGAATCGGGCATATCTGGGAAATTACTAACTTGGTGCAAAAATAATTTTTTTGCTCTGTGTCCCATGGCAAGAAAAAACTTATACAATTCAATTCTTTATTAATCTTGAGAATTACATCTCATCGACATTATACAATTACAAGAATACAAAAATAATACAAGTTAGCTCGGGTAGAGCAATGCACATATGTATAGCATGCACATATTTGTATATATATATATGTGTGTGTGCGTGTGCGTGTGCGTGTGTGTGTGTGACTCAATAAGGAAAATGAAGTGTGTACTAGTTACTAGAAGCCAACAGAGTAGAACGTAGTAGCGATGCTTGGTATAAAAACTTGCCCAGATTACTTAATTCTTTAACATTACCCGTTGATAGTAAATTTATTAACTTATAGACAGAGGGATTAACCCGATAATGAGGCTTTATATATTTTATTCTGAGACCGTTAAAGGGGGGACATTTTAAAATGAAATGGTATTCATCTTCTATGTCATTTCTACAGAAAGGACAAAATCTTACATTGTGAGGAATTTTTCTATAGATGCCGTCCAGTTTCAATTAACAGGTTATGTGAAGTCAAACGTATTTTGACAATTGCCTTTTTATATTTAACAGGAAAAGGCTTATTTAAGTAAGGTTGCAGACATACATAGTCAATAATATGTTTATACAACGTGCCTTTGGACGAGGTTAAAAAGAAACACTCACAATCTTGCTTAAAAATGCCTAATAGCCGTTGTTTTACTAAGGCCAAAAATGTTCTAGTATTAAAATGACTGCGCCTGCCAGTACTCGGCCAAGCCAATGGCACATACAATGTAGTTCCTGTTTAACTGAAGCTACCCAATTTTTACAATGTGGATTTGTTTCACAGCCTATGTACATATATTGATAACATGCACTTAATATAGTTATTGGACCTCAACAATTTACACCAGTACTTGAAGATTCGTATTTTGCGCAAAATGAGAAGAGGAAATCTACCAGAGACATATGTATGTCTCTGAATCTACCAAGTTCAGAATAGATCATTGCCAATCTAATTAAAATCTAGATGGTCATTCACACTACGTTACATGAACATCTAACAACATCCCATAAGGGGTCACGTCAGGGTTAGCCAATCAAATGACTACTTCCAGAATCTTGGAAGTAAATTTTATATGTCCGAATTAGCATGATTAGAGTGCATAGTTTGTATAATCTGTCAATTTAGTTCAAGTCATTTCGTCCCATAAAGCATAAAGCTATATACTGTACCGAAAAATGGTTTGCTTCAGATGCATGCTGTCACGAAATGTTTTGCTTCGATGACATCGACAAAATGCCAATTCGCCCTGAAAGTGAAATACACACATCTCAGAGGTCAACCTGACGTGACCCCTTATGGGATGTTGTTAGATGTTCAAGTAACGTAGTGAGAATGACCATCTAGATTTTAATTAAATTGGATCATTGCGTTTGCTGTAGATTTATGAACTCCTAAAATATTTTTACAAAAGTCTAAGTGAATTTGTTCGATATCTATGGCGCGGGAAGGATGTCATAATTAAATAGGCAAAAATAAAATATTGCCTAGGCAAAATTATTTCTGCCTAGGCAAAAATCGAATATTGCTTAGGCAAAAATATTTCAGCCTAGGCAATATTCGATTTATGCTTAGGCAAAATTATTTCTGCCTAGGCAAAAATAATTTTGCCTAAGCAAAATTCGATTTCTGCCTAGGCAAAATTCTCGATTTTTGCCTAGGCAGAAATAATTTTGCCTAAGCATAAATCGAATATTTCCTAGGCTGAAATATTTTTGCCTAAGCAAAATTCGATTTTTGCTTAGGCAGAAATAATTTTGCCTAGGCAAAAATATTTAATTATGACATCCTTCCCGCGCCATACTTATCACCAAAAATTATAATGCAAACTGATATAATTTTGTTTTCTGTGCTGAAACACATTAGTTCGTTCATTTTTTTCACCAGCAGTTTTATATTATAACCACCAGCATTAAAACTATGCCGTTTATCTTTTTAAAGATATGTCTTGTTTTAATTAATTTTGTATTAGTAACGTAATATTTCCGGAACATCATTTTCCGGAATCGTCACCGTATATTTTATTTTTCCCGCGGATACAACTATCCCACAATGCACAGCTAAATCTGTAAACACATGGACCGATATTTGGTACTGAACTGACATAAAAATCTACGTTTTTGGTGATGTCATCACACAAACCAATGATGCATGACCGCAACGGCCATTATCATGATCCCTTGTGGACAATATGAGTGCAAGAACCCGGAGAAAGTATTGGCAAAATCGTAGCATTGATGATAACCTACTCAAACAAGTCGCCCATTCGCCAAAACCATCAACATCTGACGATGTCTCGCCCTCATCGAAAGTAGGATGTAAGTTCTGTTTGATGTAAACACTGCAACAACTTCATTAGGATATGTATTGATGTTCAGTGTATCAATCGCATTCATTTTCTAAATTATTATTTATTAGGATAGGTAAGAATTGTAAAGTTAAACCGCATCATTTCATGGATCATGAATGTTTAGAATTGATTTGTGGTGGGGAAATAAGGTCTCTAGTGTGACAGAGCCACTGGTTTGCTGATCTCAAAACAATAATCCTCTAGTTTTCTATGTACAGTTTATTAACATATTTACAAGTTATATTTACAATACATGAGTCCAGCTTCCATACACTTTTCCGTCTGTTCTACTCGTCCTTTCTCACTAGACTGACCATTCATGCTACGTACCATTATCCTAATCACCCTGTCCAGGCACACCCATTCTCACGCCACTGGCTCCCCTTATCTGTAAAGCCATAAACTTCCATTCCTCATCCGATAGAACAATTTCATGCATTAATTCATTTATAAACATAGCCTAATCTAAACAGTCTAATGGTAAGTTCCCCTTTAATTTACTTAACGATCTGACACTTCAATTAAAATGTGACCTCACTTGACACTCGGTGAGGTGCCTAGGAGAATGTCCAGACTCATCAATTGGACATACATACATGCCAGTCTGTTTCTCTCCCCCCCTACTCTGTCGCAGTCTCTTATCAAATTTATCACCCTGTCACACTAGAATCACCACCAAATGGATGCTTATCTGCAGATGATGCATCATATTTAATTGACTCACATTCACAATAGTTAGTTGCTATAACTGCACTGGTGAAATATTCCTCAAATACGACTGAAAATGAATAAGTAGAGCGGAAATATTCATTTCACAGACTTGCATGATTTGTCATCCATTTTTTTCATTCTGCAGGAGAAAAATGTGACTGGCCTTCACCTGTTTGTTTACATTTGTGTATATCTGTGATCAGGTTTGACTATATAGCAAAATCTACTTATACATCCAGATTTACCAGTGCCTGAACACTCAAGTTTGGCCTTAGTAATTACACTACTGTCCTTGGTTCTAATTTTCTGATGATGATCTTACCACGTAGATACGTTGGAACTTCTTACCTACAGATAAAAAATAAGCAATTTTTTCAACCCAGCCTCAGGTCGGCGTTTTAACAACATTTACTCCCATTCCCTTCAATCTGACAAAAGGTATATCAATTAAAAGGTAAGATAAAAATATAATATTTTATTAGCTTACATACATATTTTACCCACTGGTCATCGTTCACTAAATAAAAATATCTGTCCACATACTTTATCATCTCGTTTTCAGAGAACTTTAGAGCTATCACTACTAAGCTAATCATGTCACTCAAATCTCATCACAAGGGACTTTTGCCTGATGTGTTTACATTGAAATCTCACAATATCTTGTGTTCTGGTGATGGTGGCCATTTTCAAAACTATGCTTAAAAAAAGGTTTGAAAAGAATGTGGACAGATATATTTAGTGAACGATGATCAGTGAGTAAAATATGTATGTAAGCTAATGAAATATTATCTTACCTTTTCTTCTTTATCATTCTTCTTTATCGTTGGCCAATTCCGTCAATAATGATGATTACATTGGCAATCTGTTGGCAAAAGGGACGTGCAGAGGGTTATGTTTACATTTAATCAATGTAAACATTTTATGTGCCTGGACGAGGTTGAAGGGAATAAAGAGAATTATTGTTCAATCGCCGACCTGAGCTGAGGGTGTGAGTCGAAAAAATTGCTTGTTTTTTGTATGGGTCAAATTCTGATGTTAAATCTCCACAATACAGCTTGAAAAGCAATAGATATCTAGAGGTGTTACAATTCACCGTGAATCACAGTATTTTGCGGTACAGTTCAATTCACGATAATGTTTCCGTAATTTCGATACGCTCACGATTATAAAGCTACAATCTACGCTAACTCTGTAAGCGTTTAGTACGCTCGTTTCCATTTGACCACGTGTAGTCACGAGAGCCAATCAACTTCAAGATTACATTTGATAGTTTATCTGCTTACATGTGGTCACAAACATGGCATGTTCGAATACAAAAAGTGGATCCACCTACAAGTTTTCAATCGAATGTTTGGAAGTATTTTGGCTTTGGAAGTGTAAAAGAAGTAACCGACAAGAGTAAGACTAAAGTATTCTCCACTGAGCTGAATTACAAGATAAGCTCCGTCATCTAAATTATTATGTGTTAAAATCCTCGTTCTCTGCGACAGTATTATGGTCTCGTATCCTCTGAATAGTTATCAGACTTATAACGGTGAACAATTTTTTATTTTGCATTTTTTTCATATTATTGCGTATATATTTAAAAAGTATAAACTTATGAACGATGACAATTTGATTTTGATGAAATCTGTACATAAAAACATCAATTATTTATTATAAAAATGTAATCACACTTCGTTGATCAACAGTCTGGATATGTAAATTTTGTGTCATACACAATATAAGGCATGCACACAACAAACTACAACACTTGAAAACAAAAATGGCGTTCCGCATGAGTCCACCTCGGTTGAAAACGGTAACAGCTTCAGCAACAAAGAGAAGAATGGCCAAATAGTCAAATACAATCCTAGAATTACACTGGGAAGCTTTGTTTTTAGCCCACCATCATCAGATGGTGGGCTATTCAAATCGCCCTGCGTCCGTGGTCCGTCCCTCCGTCCGTCCGTCCGTAAACAATTCTTGTTATCGCTATTTCTCAGAAAGTACAGAAGGGATCTTTCTCAAATTTCATATGTATGTTCCCCTTGGTGCCTTGTTATGCATATTGCATTTTGAGACCTATCGGAAAACAACATGGCCGACAGGCAGCCATCTTGGATTTTGACAATTTAAGTTTGTTATCGGTATTTCTTAGAAAGCACTGAAGGGATCTTTCTGAAATTTCATATGTAGGTTCCCCTCGGTGTCTAGTTATGCATATTGCATTTTGAGACAAATCGGAAAACAACATGGCCGACAGGCAGCCATCTTGGATTTTGACAATTGAAGTTTGTTATCGCTATTTCTCAGAAACTGATGAAGGGATCTTTCTGAAATTTCATATTTAGGCTCCCCTCTGTGTCTAGTTATGCATATTGCATTTTGAGACCAATCGGAAAACAACATGGCCGACAGGCAGCCATCTTGGATTTTGACAATTGAAGTTTGTTATCGCTATTTCTCAGAAAGTACTGAAGGGATCTTTCTGAAATTTCATATGTAGGTTCTTCCTGGTGCCTAGTTATGCATATTGCATTTTGAGACCAATCGGAAAACAATATGGCTGACAGGCAGCCATCTTGGATTTTGACAATTGAAATTTGTTATCGCTATTTCTCAGAAAATGATGAAGGGATCTTTCTGAAATTTCATATGTAGGTTCCCCTCGGTGCCTAGTTATGCATATTGCATTTTGAGACTAATCGGAAAACAACATGGCCGACAGGCAGCCATCTTGGATTTTGACAATTGAAGTTTGTTATCGCTATTTCTCAGAAACTGATGAAGGGATCTTTCTCAAATTTCATCTAAAGGTTCCCCTTGGTGCCTTGTTATGCATATTGCATTTTGAGACCAATCGGAAAACAACATGGCCGACAGGCAGCCATCTTGGATTTTGACAATTGAAGATTGTTATCGCTATTTCTCAGAAAGTACTGAAGGGATCTTTCTGAAATATCATATGTAGGTTCCCCCTGGTGCGTAGTTATGCATATTGCATTTTGAGACCAATCGAAAAACAACATGGCCGACAGGCAGCCATCTTGGATTTTGACAATTGATGTTTGTTATCGCTATTTCTCAGAAAATAATGAAGGGATCTTTCTGAAATTTCATATGTAGGTTCCCCTCGGTGCCTAGTTATGCATATTGCATTTTGAGACTAATCGGAAAACAACATGGCCGACAGGCAGCCATCTTGGATTTTGACAATTTAAGTTTGTTATCGCTATTTTACAGAAGGTACTGAAGGGATCTTTCTCAAATTTCATATGTACGTTCCCCTTGGTCCCTGGTGTTGCATTTTGGGACCAATCCGAAAACAAACAGACAGCCATTATCGCTAAATCTTAAATTTTATATATAGGTTCCCCTTGTTTGAAAAGTACTAGAGGGCTGTTTCTGAATTTACACAGATTAGTAAGACTTAGAGGAAGGGAAAAGTAGAGAAAAGATCAATCTGACATGGAACCTATAAAGATCATTCAATGGTGGGCGCCAAGATCCCTCTGGGATCTCTTGTTGTTATTTTGCTATTCAAATCGCCCTGCGTCCGTGGTCCGTGGTCCGTCGGCCGTCTGTCCGTCCGTAAACAATTCTTGTTATCGCTAATCCTCCGAAAGTACTGAAGGGATCTTTCTCAAATTTCATATGTGGGTTCCCCTTGGTGCCTAGTTATGCATATTGCATTTTGAGACCAATTGGAAAACAACATGGCCGACTGACAGCCATCTTGGATTTTGACAATTGAAGTTTGTTATCGCTATTTCTGAGAAAGTACTGAAGGGATCTTTCTCAAATTTCATATGTTGGCTCCCCTTGGTGCCTAGTTATGCATATTGCATTTTGAGTCCAATCGGAAAACAACATGGCCAACAGGCAGCCATCTTGGATTTTGATAATTGAAGTTTGTTATCGCTATTTCTGAGAAAGTACTGAAGGGATCTTTCTCAAATTTCATATGTAGGTTCCACTTGGTGCCTAGTTATGCATATTGCATTTTGAGACCAATCGGAAAACAACATGGCCGACAGGCAGCCATCTTGGATTTTGATAATTGAAGTTTGTTATCGCTATTTCTGAGAAAGAACTGAAGGGATCTTTCTCAGATTTCATATGTAGGCTCCCCTTGGTACTAAGTTATGCATATTGCATTTTGAGACCAATCGAAAAACAACATGGCCGACAGGCAGCCATCTTGGATTTTGATAATTGAAGTTTGTTATCGCTATTGCTGAGAAAGTACTGAAGGGATCGTTCTCAAATTTCATATGTGGGTTCCCCTTGGTGCCTAGTTATGTATATTGTATTTTGAGACCAATAGGAAAAGCAACATGGCCGACAGGCAGCCATCTTGGATTTTGACAATTGAAGTTTGTTATCGCTATTTCTGAGAAAGTACTGAAGGGATCTTTCTCAAACATTTTTGTAAGTTCCCCTTGGTCTTTAGTTCTGCATATTGCATCTTGGGACCAATAGGAAAACAACATGGCCGACAGGCAGCCATCTTGGATTTTGACAATTGAAGTTTGTTATCGCTATTTATCAGAAATTGCTGAAGGGATCTTTCTGAAATTTCATTTGTAGGTTGCCCTCTGTGCCTAGTTATGCATATTGGATTTTGAGACCAGTCAGAAAACAACCTGCCCGACAGGCAGCCATCTTGTATTTTGACAATTGAAGTTTGTTATCGCTATTTTACAGAAGGTACTGAAGGGATCTTTCTGAAATTTCATATGTAGGTTCCCCTTGGTCCCTGGTGTTGCATTTTGGGACCAATCCGAAAACAACACACAGCCATTATCGCTAAATCTTAAATGTTATATATAGGTTACCCTTGTTTGAAAAGTACTAGAGGGCTGTTTCTGAATTTACACAGATTAGTAAGACTTAGAGGAAGGGAAAAGTAGAGAAAAGATCAATCTGACATGGAACCTATAAAGATCATTCAATGGTGGGCGCCAAGATCCCTCTGGGATCTCTTGTTTAACATCCTATTAACAGCCAGGGTCATTTAAGGATGTGTCAGATTTTGGAGGTGGAGGAAAGCTGAAATACCCGGAGAAAAATCAACGGACTACGGTCAGTACCTGGCAACCGTCCCACGTAGGTTTCGAACTCGCTACGCAGAGGTGGAGGACTAGTGATAAAGTGTCGGGACACCTTAACCACTCAGCCACCACGGCCCCTATGGGAAGCAGTACAGGAGATGAGAACAGTTCAAACAAGCTTACAATGAATTTGTATGCTGCTTGTATTTTGCTGCTATGTCTATACACAATAACAAACTTGGTACACTATTTAAATACAGTCTGTACCAGTACTTCGTTAATGTCTTTCACTACTATATGCTTAGGGTTAACGCCTATATACACATAAATATTTACTCTGGAATATATGCAGTACGTGTTAAAACATTTAAAACAATGTATAACATCGTTATCCAACTAACCCAGATGGAATATTTCGACTTTTAAGCTATCGTGTGTTTGTGTTAATGGATAAAAATGTCTCGATTTCAAAACAGTCTCGTGATGATTTAAAAGTAATTTCCGCCCTAAATTTAGAGGGGTTTCCCAACTAAATCGAGTGTTCAAGCTGGAAATAGGGATCCACTGTGTATATAGGGATAGCACAGAAATGTAACTGGAAAGGTACAAAACATGAAAATAACAACGTTTTTACTGTGATGTCCCTTTAATCATCAAAACCTCCAACTGTATCGAAAATGTATCGAAAATCAAATTGTAGGTGCAATGTATCGTTGTAGCCCATTAACATCAGAACCCTTTGAATTATATTTTTCCCTGTGTAATTATATTAGAAATCTTGTATTGTTAGCCCACCATCATCAGATTCAAATCGCCCGGCGTCCGTGGTCCGTGGTACCTCTGTCCGTCCGTAAACAATTCTTGTTATCGCTAATCCTCAGAAAGTACTCAAGAGATCTTTCTCAAATTTCATATGTAGGTTCCCCTTGGTGCCTAGTTATGCATATTGCATTTTGAGACCAATCGGAAAACAACATGGCCGACATGCAGCCATCTTGGATTTTGACAATTGAAGTTTGTTATTGTTATTTCTGAGAAAGTACGGAAGGGATCTTTCTCAAATTTCATACATAGGTTCCCCTTGGTGCCTAGTTATGCATATTGCATTTTGAGACCAATCGGAAAACAACATGGCCGACATGCAGCCATCTTGGATTTTGACAATTGAAGTTTGTTATCGTTATTTCTGAGAAAGTACGGAAGGGATCTTTCTCAAATTTCATACGTAGGTTCCCCTTGGTGCCTAGTTATGCATATTGCATTTTGAGACCAATCGGAAAACAACATGGCCGACATGCAGCCATCTTGGATTTTGACAATTGAAGTTTGTTATTGTTATTTCTGAGAAAGTACGGAAGGGATCTTTCTCAAATTTCATACATAGGTTCCCCTTGGTGCCTAGTTATGCATATTGCATTTTGAGACCAATCGGAAAACAACATGGCCGACATGCAGCCATCTTGGATTTTGACAATTGAAGTTTGTTATCGTTATTTCTGAGAAAGTACGGAAGGGATCTTTCTCAAATTTCATACGTAGGTTCCCCTTGGTGCCTAGTTATGCATATTGCATTTTGAGACCAATCGGAAAACAACATGGCCGACAGGCAGCCATCTTGGATTTTGACAATTGAAGTTTGTTATCGCTATTTCTGAGAAAATACTGAAGGGATCTTTTTCAAATTTCATATGTAGGCTCCCCTTGGTGCCTAGTTCACAAAATGTTCTCATTAGATAAAGGAAAGAATTTTGATGGGGCCCTAAAAAAAAGTTGTGTGTTTCTAGTTTCAGCTCCTCAGAAAGTTAGGGTTGGTAGGTAGGAAAAAGCTTTTTTTTTATTAAATATTTTTAAGCAGATTTTATGCTTTGAATTACATTATACTTTTAATACTGGAGTAGAAGATGTTTAAGTTGTAGGGCTATTTAATATGTGTTAACTGTAGACTTTTACCATCTGAACACTTGCAATTACACACAGATTTAATGTTCCACTGAGGAGAGTAGCTTGCCAGAGTACAAAATATGTTGATTTCAATGATATTGCTATTTTATATTAAAACAGAAAATGGTTGTTTTCCAATAAACAGTTTTGAACCACTATTGTCTTTATAGTCGTTTTGAATATTCTGCTAAAAAAACCAACTAAAAACAGTTATTTCAATGGTTTCCTGTTCATCACACGTAAATTCAATACATCTTACTCCGAATCCTATAACATCAGATATTGTGAGACCTGCGCTGCGTTCATCGGGTCACGGAAAACCGAGAAAATTTCTGAAGAATGTCTAAAAACTTTTGGGTCCGCGTTGATTTATTGGGGTCGGTCGGGAAACCGGAAACACACAACTTTTTTTTTAGGCCTGGATCTTAATTGTTTATCAAAATAGGAAGTATGATTTGTGTGACTAATGTTTAGAAGGAACTAGATCTGGAACTCAGGAATTAACAAATAAATAAAATAATGAAGAAACAGAAAATGATACAAAACAATAGTGCAAATTAAATTTCAATATTTTAGATATTTTTGATTTAGTTAATTATAATAAATGATGAAATATTCAGTAAATAATTTTTCATTACTAGTATTATGGACTAATATATAATATTGAAATGCATACAGCATGGGACAGTTATAAATTGGTGTGAGAAAACTTACATCCCTGGTGTGTTGTACAATAATGGTGAATGTGTGTGTGTTGTAATGAAGTTTCGGCTGTACTAGCTGGTTAGCTGTGGCCTGTAATTTATCGATAACCTTTTTCTGTGATTAGTAAAATTTCATCAGAAACATATTCTGACTTTGAGATATACATAAACATGTATGTTATTTAGTGAATTAATGACACTTTCTCTTACTTTACAGATGGGGCCATATGTGTACATCAAAAGGTTGAGATAGGCCATACCCATAGCTCTGATCATATTAGTACGTTTGTGGATGAAGACCCGGAAGGATTGTACAATCTCTCTGATGTCAAAATAGGTCTGAATCCTAATGCTTTGTCAGACCAACAGGAATTAAATCAAGATATCAGTGAAAACAAACACTATTCTGATTTGACAAATCTTGTAACAGATTACCACGTGGATAACCCAGCAATGGAGTCTGGCAAGAAATCAAGTACCCCTTCCTCTGACAGCAAACTTGTCAAAAAGAAACAAAGGAACCAATCTGGAACCTTTCAATGCGATATTTGTGATCGGACTTACAAATATTATTTTGATATGCGTAGACATGTGAGAGATAATCATGTTAAGACATTAAAACAATGTAAAGGGAACAAGGCATTGACTGAAAAGGTCAAAGCTTATGTGAAAAAAAACATTCCATACAAATGTAAAGTTTGTGGCTCCTTATACAGTACACCAAAAGGTTTGTCTCTTCATATGAAAGTTATTCATTCAGCCAAATTACCAGCAAAATCAAAATCCATCAAAGATAAAACTGCGCGTAGCAAAGATTTGATTTCTCTGCTAAAGAATGCAAAGTCAAAGACATCAGTTAAGTCTCAATCTCCAAAAGGAAACAAGAAGGACACACCAGACAAGGAAAGTCCATCACCAAGAAAAAAAACTGTTCAACCAAAAGTTCCCTCAAATGGAACACTAGTACATCCAAAATCAAGTGTGTCATCTCCCTCCATAGCAAAATCTCCACCCATAAAAAACAGTACAAAACTTTCTGGGAATAGGAGTCACCCAATTGAGGTTGTATTTCAAAAGAAGGAAAAGAAATTGAGATGTAAACTATGTCAGAAAATTTATGGTACACGTACGGGGATCTTGTACCATCTAAAGATCACTCATCTTTACTGCTCTGCCTGTTACAAGCAGTTTTGTTATCAGAAGGTCTACGACAAGCATATGGAGTTCAAGCACAATCAGCATCAAGTCGTAGTTGATGACCATTATTTCTCTAATTTGTCTAAAGCAAACGAGACCACAATTTCTCCTGAACCCAAGAATGCAAATAGAGAACCTTGTTTTGTGGATAAAGATTCAGAAGGTTTGAAAGCACAGGAATGTACAACGAAAAAGTTGCCTGCCAAACAGAATTACACTTCTGAACTTGCTGTACCATCTGTAACTTCATCTCTTAACACTAGTAACGCTGTTAAAATCCCAGAAGGAACAGTCCTCAGTCCTTTAAAAATCAAATTAAACCGACTGCCATCAGACCCTACTGCTCTCAAAGATCTTAGTATGAGATATGAGGTGGTTCCCATCAATAAAAGCGTTAAAAAGGACAACAAAAGTTTGGATGAGAATAGTGTAAAAAATGCAGTGTTCTCCAGCCCACAAGACAAGCTTGTTTCCACTCAAAACATCAGTGAAAGTGACAGTTCTTTTGAAAAACCTGTGACTCGGCCGAAAATGGGACCCAAATCCAAAACACAAAAATCAACGATTATCAGAAATGAATCAAACGTCCTTGAATTACATGCACAACCAGTAACAGTCTCCAATAAAGGAAAAGTTGTGAAATTTATAGACGAAACAGATGAGTGTAACAGTGAAATATCTGTTGTAATGGATCAGGAAAGCCATTCGGATAATCAAAACTTTAGGAAGACTCGGAGCAGGCCATTTGGAGTTAGGAAGGGAGAGAAGACAAATATTTCAGCAAGTGAAGCAAAATTGAAGGATAGTTCCCAAGCAGCAGTTAATGATCATCAAATTGATACCATGGAGACAGATGATTTTAATACAGAACATTCTTCTTGCATGGAGGATGCTAAGGACATTGCAATGAAGCAGTTGAACACTTCCACAAAGCAATCTACTCTCCAAAGTTCGACATCTGCTGAGCGTGTAACAAGAAGCTCTTCACAACCAGCTGCAAGAGGAAATACCCTATCAGTAAAGAGGAGTCATTCAATGCCAGGTAACTCTTCACTGTCATCAACAGAAGATCTTCCTTATGATTGCCCTAGGAATTCTACAGCTATGAGGTCTTCTCGGCCGACAAACCAGAAAGATTCATCTAAATGTCAGAAGCCAATGCATGAATCCAGGACATTGACAAAGTCATTGGAACATTTGACAAGTTCATCTTTGACTACTCATTCAGCCAGGAATCCCTCCCTGCTTAGGAGAGATACAAATTCAGAATCTTCACAATTAACTCATTCAACCAGGAACCTTTCATTACGGACTAGGAAAGCTACAACTTCTGAATCTTCTCAGTCAACTCATTCAACCAGGAACCTTTCTCCCTCGCCTCGAACTGAAACTGATGCAACTATGGAATCTTCACTGTTGACAAGTTCTTCCAGGAACCTTTCATTACGGACTAGGAAAGTTACAACTTCTGAATCTTCTGCAGAGTTTACTCATTCAACTAGAAGACCTCTACCATCACCAGTTACAGATACAACTACAGAATCTTTTCAGTTAACAAGTTCAACAAGGAATCCTTCATTACAAACTAGAAAAGCTTCATCTTTTGAATCTTCCACAAAGCTTACCAATTCAATCAGGAATTCTTCTCTTTCGCCATCAACTAGGAAAGACACTGAATCATCACAGTTGACTAGTTCATCCAGAAATGTGTCACTATCATCAAGGAAAAAAACAACCTCAGAATCTTCCATATCATTTACTCATTCAAGTAAGGATTCTTCTCCTTTGCTGCCAACAACGACAGATCCTGAACCTTCTTCAGTGTCATCTAGGAAATCAGTACATTCATCTGAAATTGTAGCCAGTTCTTCACAGTTAACTGGGAAAAATAACACACTTGACTCACCTTCAGAGTCCACCAGAAATAATTTGGAGTCTGGTGACACCAATCATAGTCAAACAAAACCTTCTAAAGAAAAGAAGTCTTGCGAAGAAACAGATACTAGGAGATTGGAAGATTCTATAGAGCATTCAACATTGCATTCAAGAAGTAAGATCACATCAGTGTACAATCATGACATTCGAGAACTCATGTTCGGGAAATCCTGCAGTGCATCAGATCTTCATGTAGACGATAAAAAATCACCAGAACATCATGAGGATTTTGGGTGGAAAATAGTGACTGAAGAAAGATCTTACGACCTAAACAAATTAACTTTGAAAATAACAAGGAATGTGAAAACGGGTATGAGAAGTGTGAAAACACAACAAAGGTTCTTATGTAATTTATCAGGACTGAAACTGAAAATTGTTCGAGATTTTTCACAGCAGAAAAGGACAGTTCTCTCAGATGAGGATGGAAAGAACCAAAGAGAAACGGACCAGTCGGACACGTCGGCATATTCCACATCTCAAACCATATCAACAGGATCCCTAGTGGATGAGCTGTCCTCTGACGTTGAAAATGATATATCTAGCACCTGTCATACTCTACATAGCTCTCGAACTGGCGATTCTGCATCTTCGTCTAAAGACAGTGATGATTTCACATCTCCAAGAAAGACAGACATAAAATCCATAGATCGTGTGCCATATGGAGGATATTTGTTTGATGAGGGAATATTGAATTCCCAAAGAACTCCGTCCAGTAACAGATGTGATGGGAAAACATCCTACCTGATGCCGTCTGATGACATAACTGAATCATCAGATAATGAAGGTCATGATGATCCAAATTCTCAGGAAAAGAACGTCGGTGTCAACCGTGAAAGAAAATTACGAGGAAACCTTGATGTCACAAATTCAGAAGAAACTACCTTTGTTGATATAGATGAAAAACTGATGAGGCACACTAAGGGTAATTCCAAATCATCTTTAGAAAGTGTTCAAGCAGCAGTTGCTAATCTGATTGGACCCTCAGGTGACCATGTTCCAAATAAAACATCTCCTAAACCTGTTGAAGGACAAGCATTGGGTAGTGACAACATTCCGAGATTGTGTTCAAACACTTCCGACGATCTTTTGAAACATGTTAAGGAACGAGGTGTTGCCAAGGTGCTGCTGGAACAATTACAAGATTCAATGACTTTGCAGGATCCGTTAGTTAAGAAAAGAAATTGTGTGACAAAATTGAACAGGCCCGCTCCTGCATCTGTTAAGAAACAACGTTTGTTAAGCCAGGTGATGGTGGTTGATTCAGATGAATGTTGCAAAAGTGAGCTGAAGAATGAAAATGTTACGGTTACATGTCAAACGTCTTTGCCTTCGGGTGCTTTTGTCGATGAGATTGATGGAGAATGCATCGGATCCCCTGGCTTGGGGGAATTTCCACCTGAGAATTTGACCAATTTAGATAGACAGAAAGGACCCAGCAATGGAAATGGAACAAGAGTCCTCAAGGCAGACATGATCAGCCAATATCTTTTGAAGGGTTTCAATGAAAGTGATTTAGATATCCTACTAAACCAAAGCTTAGATGATAGGGATGAATCTTCAGATCAAAATGTAGATGTGACTTTGTCAGATGATGGTTTATATGCAACTGTGCATTCACAACAGGGGGATAAAAACAACAATCAATTTAAAGGTGAGGTCCTGAAGGAAATCATGGGTATTATTCAGTTTGCAAACCCAGGTCTATTCCAGATGGAGAGGGAATTAGAAAAAAGTAAAGCTGGTCTTGATAACAATGATTGTCACAGGAAGCTACGGAACATGAATACACTAGAGAAAAAGTATAAAGTGAAGTCTGCTCACAGAAAATTGAAGGAAGATTCAGCAGTCACTGAGCAAGAATCAAAAGATTCGTATGTCAAGAATATTGATGCACTTGAGCTGTCAGAAAAGTTACCAGAAGCAAACATAGAAGAGATGATATTGTCATCTGCTGATGAATGCGAGAAAGGAACTGAAATTGGTTTGATAAACAAAAGTATCGCTAAAACAGGCACTAATTATGCTGGCCCGAAAGATTGGATACCCCAAAATGAGGAAAGCAGCAACATTTCTGAAAAGGAAAAAAAGGAGATTCCTGCCCCTGTTAATGTAAACCTTACTGAGGACCGACCAGAAACAGTGCAACAGTCTCTGGAGAACAAGCCAAGCAAGACAAATGCTACAGCAGACGTATTACCACACCTACCTAAATGCAGTGTGTGTGGAGACAGTTTTCCATCAGTAAAGAGTTTGGAAAGTCACCAAGTTAAATGTCACCCAGAAAAATTAAGAAAATTGCAGAAATTTGCATGCAAATTTTGTGGAATGATATATGCACAAAAACAAAATGTGAAGAGACATGTCAAAAGTAGACACTCAGAAATTCTTGCCAATTCACTGGAGGCTTTCAATGATGTATGTGAAGTGATAGATATTGTTTGTGATCAATCTACAAACCATCATAATTCAGACGATATTTATGATGTAAATATCCAGTATCATTGCTTAATTTGTAATATGATCTACAAGAAAAGGAGCAGTGTTTTATGTCACATCAAGTCCAGTCATAAGAAAAGAGATTTATTATATAAACATGTCAGCCAGTGCTATGTTTCCAGCAAAACACACCCAGATAGTTTAATGGAAAGCTCTGAAAACTCGAAAATTCAGTGTCTTGATACCAACTGTAACATGGATGAGTCTGAGGCAGCAGTACATAATCTGTTAGAGAGCTTTGGAGAGGATGTTTCTACAAATAGAACTAGGGCCCAGGATCCAGATGTCCTGTACATGGAAACACCAAAACCTATGACACCTGACTCAGAGGTCATGCGGTCATCTGAGATGGTATCAAAAAGCACAGGGTTTAATTGTCAGGAATACAATGGGAAGAATTTTTCTGAGGAAGTAGGACAGGTTGATCATGGGAGTGGAGATGTCTGTCTCCAAGGAGATCTGCAAGATCATGTGACACATGGAGATCAGCAAGATCATGTGACCCACGAAAATCTACAAGATCATGTGACACATGGAGATCAGCAAGATCATGGACAATCAGAGAACATATCGCAGGAGGTACAGGGGGATCAGAGGGGAAACACACTGAAACATCGAAGAGATGCTTGTGAATGTCATGTGAATTTAGAACAGGAACAGCAGGGAAATGAACACCAGAAAGTTACAGGTGTTTTAGCTTTAGTGGAGACAGGTCAGAATAGCAACATTGTATGTCCTCCGTCTGAAACCACATCTCCTGAAACATCTGCACCATGTTCAGAGGTTGAAGGAGAATCCAGACATGTAGAAGAAGATGAACATGAGCAGAATTTTCCTAATGCACCACATGGTCCTATGCAGTACATGTGTAAAAGTGATGACAAGATTTGCGAGGAGGTTGCTCATCAGACCGGATTAACTATACATCAAAACAGTGTGGTCAGGATTTTCCGTCTGCCTTCTCATTGGTTGACAGCAGATTCCATTTTGAAGCCTGAAGGTTCTGTGGGAAATGTTTTTTTGAAAAGAAAAACCGTCAGTGGGGACACAGAATCGAACCATGTGACCAGTCCCCCGAATGAGGCTGCTCAACCTGTAAGTTGTAAGGAAGACCATAAACAGGAAAGCATACTATGTGTTAAACCTATCGGAGAGACCCAATATGCTGCACTATTGTCTGCTCGATCTAAAGGTGATTCCAAACAAAGATTCATTTGTGACTTGTGTGGATTTTCATACACATCCAAAGCAAACTTAAAGAGACACTTTATCACGAAGCATTCGGATCAAGTTACAAGTTCAGATGAAGCTTTAAACGTAAGATTGGAAAAAAGTAATTCTGATGCTACAGATAAAGAAATCTCAAGTTTTACACATATCCAAACCATCGGAGAAACAACAAGTGTAAATCCAACTGAAAAATCAGGAAAAATGGCTATCATCTCCTCTGCTGATTCTGAAGGTCAGATCGAGTTGAGAAAATCAACAATGGAATTAACAGATGGTTCTGGAAACAAAGACACAAGTGAAAAACAGGATGGTCAATTAGTCATAGAATCAAACAACCAGTTGGAGGTTCTGAAAGAAAATTTAGATAACCAGTTGGACATTCAACAAGACGACCAAGACATTCATACAGACTTGGTAGACAAAATGGCGACACAACCAGTTCTTAATTCAACAATACCAAACACAAATCAAGTTCCTGAAGCATCAGATCAACAACCAGGCAAAGAAAAAAAACTAAAAGGATCTAAACATAAAAAAGATAAATCAAGAAGGAAACTGATGAAAGTGAAGGTACCATTAATCGGTTCGCCAGCTAGCCATACCATCACAGAATTTGAAATGGCAATAAGCACTCCAGCGCAATCACAACGCAAATTAAAGAAAAGGAAACTGGATCGACAGACTTCTGCTGAAGAAGGGCCATCATCCAAAAGGCCAAGTTCTACCGATTCAAAGACTGGGTTTGATAAAACTCTTCAAGGTGTTACAGTGGAGAAAACCTCTTGTGAAGCACAAGAATGTTTCCAAACCCCAGAAGAAGATGTGTTTTCTGGTGATACGGAGATGGTTGATGGCCTTTTGAATGTGTGTGAAATAGACACTGAAATCCAAAGTGGCTCAGAAACATCCCCTAGAAAATCCGAGAGCCCTAGGAAACCAAAAAAAAGTATTGATAAGATAGTCCAGGGTATCATTCAACGACACAAGGATATGGAAAATAAGAAAAGTCAAGAAAAATTGGATCCACCTGAAGTGGATTTCCCTGCACCGTTTGAGGAGATTCTTGCTCGGTGCAAAGGCAAAGCTGTAAAATCTGCTGAGGTGAGCGAGTCTACAGGATCTTTAAATGATGAAAATTCAAATTCGTCATTTGGGTCTCAAAATAATGCCAAGTTATCAGTTAAACCCATTGATATATTTTCTTCCCTGAGAACAGGTCCATCTGTTAAGTTTGGAAAAAGTTTCCGAAAGATACCAACTCAAACAGCTTCAACTGATGAAGAAAGACAATTCAAATCACCTCTAGACAGAGTCGGAGCTGAGGTACCGATGAAATTTGGAGCAACGCAGGAAAGAAAGAAGGTTGGTGAGGCCACTGCTAAACCAATAAAACAGAGCAACAAAAATTACTTGATTGATATATTGAAGGACATTCCCTCTATATATGACTGCAGTAAAGAAGAAGGACGCTATGTTTCGCCATGGGACAACCCATCAGTGAGTGAACCTGAGAAATCTGTCATTGGTGTGACAAAACCACCTGTCTTTTCCAAAACTGTACACTTTGTCTCTGATGTAAATAATAGAGCACCAAACAACAGCGTGCACAAAGTAAATAACGAAACGTCAAACAAGTTGGTAAGAAGTAATGTCTCGGATATTTCCAATGAAGATATGAGAATTGAGGTTTCTGATGAGAATGTTAGAATGAAAATAGATAATAACTGTCAAAAAATAGTGGATACTGATGAAGAGGATTCATTGGAAAAAGGATTGGAGTTTGTTTCTGAGGAAATTGTGGAGGAAAATAATGATGGTGTTACTATGACAACAAAGGAAAATGCAGAGGAAAAGCAGTATTTCTCATCATTGCCAGATGAAGATGATAATAAGTTGACTATTGTAGATGGTGAGAAAGATGAAAATTTGTATGAGGATGAAAATGATGAGGATACAGATGATGGCCTTAGAAAGAACGACCGATTGGATGATGATGAACCTGAAGATGATCAGCAGAGTGATGAAGATGAAGAAGACGAGGAAAATAAGGATTCTGACAATCATAGAAACAGTGACAGAGAGGATGATTATCCTAATGATGAGGAAGAAACTAAAGATTCTGACAGTGAAATGGAAGTGGAGGAATTCGATTTCTGTAAGTGCAAAAGGTTTTACAGATTTTCACATTTTTTGTTAGGTTCTGAGGCATGCAGTTGGCCCTTGATTTTTAGTAATTTCTAAAGTCAAACCACCATTTCTAAGAAGTTTGAAGGGTTAAGACATGTCAAATAGACTTGTCCCTCTAATCTCAACAGTTGAATCTCATTATAGGTAATCAAAATCAAACTCTCAAGGATCTACTGGATACCCCAGATCTTTTTCAATTAAACAATTCTACCGTCACATACCAGGCAGGTTATTGACAGATACCAGGGTTGTTAAGGTTATATGTAATGTATACATCTCAGGGTTGTTTAGGGTTTAATATAGGGTTATATATAATAGATACATACCAGGATTGTTGAGGGTTATATATAATAGATACCAGGGTTGTTTAGGGTTATATATAATAGATACATACCAGGGTTGTTTAGGGTTATATATAATAGATACATACCAGGGTTGTTTAGGGTTATATATATATATAATAGATACATACCAGGGTTGTTTAGGGTATATATAATAGATACGTACCAGGGTTGTTTAGGGTTATATATAATAGATACATTTCAGGGTTGTTTAGGGTTATATACATGTATAATAGATACCAGGGTTGTTTAGGGTTAATTATATATATATATAATACATACATACCAGGGTTGTTTAGGGTTATATATAATAGATACATACCAGTGTTGTTTAGGGTTATATATAAAAGATACATACCAGGGTTGTTTAGGGTTAATTGTATATATATAATAGATACATACCAGGGTTGTTTAGGGTTATATATAATAGATACCAGGGTTGTTTAGGGTTATATATAATAGATACATACCAGGGTTGTTTAGGGTTATATATATATAATAGATACATACCAGGGTTTGTTTAGGGTTATATATATATAATAGATACATACCAGGGTTGTTTAGGGTTATATATAATAGATACATACCAGGGTTGTTTAGGGTTATATATATATAATAGATACATACCAAGGTTTGTTTAGGGTTATATATATATAATAGATACATACCAGGGTTTGTTTAGGGTTATATATACAGTGGAACTTCGTTAACTCGAACTCGGATAACTCGAATACCCCGCTTAACTCGAAGTACCTCGCCGGTCCCGGCCGAATTCTCTCTTTATCTTAGTAAAAAAAAATCGGAAAATTCGAATTCGGATAACTCGAAAAACTCGGATAATACGAAGTAAAAATTTGGTCCCAACAATAAAAATCCTACTTGAAATGTTCGAATAACTCGAAGTATAATTTTCGTCGATCGGTGGCAAACGCCGACATTTTTTAAGAGCTAAATTCCGTTTGTAATACTGAACATATCGGCACTACTAACCTACATGCTATTATAAGTGTTTCATAAATTCATAAAAGAAATTGTCGGTTGAATCTTATAACAACAAGTCCTGGTGATAAAAAGTACTGCTTTACTTACATCAGGTAATTTCCCAAGGCGGTCGCCGATATCAGTACACACGATAGTCAACAACTCATCTACCCGTTCGCTCAAGCGGAACTAATCTCTGACACACTGGTAGATCTACCGGGCTGATGTTTTTACAGGTGTAGAAATGACACAGTCACCGGCGCCTATTAAATCTATAAACTGCTGAAACAATAGCGTAATTACTGCCGAGGTGTTCAGAGTACAACTGTAACGGTCAGTGCTGTCTATTAAATCGGATAAAACGCCAACTCAGTTACAGTAACATTTTATACGCACATGCGCAGCCCAACTTCCGGTGCTAATACACATGGAAATGGCGTGGTTATCAATAAAAAGTAAGTAGGCCGATCAAACAGTATTTTATATATGTCCAATAAAAGGTATTAGTTCTGTTACGTTTTGTATGCAATCTGTGTTAAACTTAAACGGTTATTTGTTTTGACATTAATAACTTGTTATTTTGTCGAATTCCGTTTTATCGTTTACCTTTTGCAAACATGACTTGCACATCAGATCGTTATTGAAGTGATTAAGTGAAAGAAACTTTATCGTGACTGTTTATCGGCAAAACTACACCAAATTACAAGTGACATAACGAAACATTACATATATATTTACATGTATTGACCAGTCTTCACACTAAACTGATGAGCGACAGAGCGAAGGTATAATGATTATATAATGTTGACAAATATTGACCAAACTTTTCACCAAAAATGATAACTCGCTTAATTCGAACACTCAGATAACTCGAAGTTTTTTCGTGGTCCCGTCGACTTCGAGTTAATGAAGTTCCACTGTATATAATAGATACATACCAGGGTTGTTTAGGGTTATATATAATAGATACATACCAGGGTTGTTTAGGGTTATATATAATAGATACATACCAGGGTTGTTTAGGGTTATATATAAAAGATACATACCAGGGTTGTTTAGGGTTATATATATATAATAGATACATACCAGGGTTTGTTTAGGGTTATATATATATAATAGATACATACCAGGGTTGTTTAGGGTTATATATATATAATAGATACATACCAGGGTTGTTTAGGGTTATATTATATATAATAGATACATACCAGGGTTTGTTTAGGGTTATATTATATATAATAGATACATACCAGGGTTTGTTTAGGGTTATATATAATAAATACATACCAGGGTTGTTTAGGGTTATATATAATAGATACATACCAGGGTTGTTTAGGGTTACATATGATAGATACAGGGTTGTTTAGGGTTATATATAATAGATACAGGGTTGTTTAGGGTTATATTATATAACATAGATACATACCAGGGTTTGTTTAGGGTTATATATAATAGATACATACCAGGGTTGTTTAGGGTTATATATAATAGATACATACCAGGGTTGTTTAGGGTTACATATGATAGATACAGGGTTGTTTAGGGTTATATATAATAGATACAGGGTTGTTTAGGGTTATATTATATAAAATAGATACCAGGGTTGTTTAGGGTTATATATAATAGATTTCCAACAGTGTCCATAACTTAAAACTTTCAAAAAAAAAATGGTGTGTGCCAGATATAAAGCTAAAATTAGGACTGCATTATAAAACTGGTAAACATGACATAGAACAATTATTAGAATGTAATTTTTTAACATAATTTATTTAAAATTTGCCCCTTTTGATTTGTCATTTGATTTTCCCAAAATAACACTGGTTGTTTTCTTAGATTTTATGAAAACATATATTGGAGACATTTCATTTAATGGTAATCTTATTTTAGTACTGTCACACAGAATCTTTGTGTCAAATTATGTTTGCACTAATTATATGCTTTCTTTTAGCCATTACTATAACAAAAAAATGTAGGTACATAAATTTATCATTGTGCTGATGAGCTTATAAAATTTTGCTATGCACTAAATTTTAGTGTGCCAAAATGTGTATGTTACAGCACAGGAGCTGAAAGTGATCTTTTTTTAAAAAAAAAAACACAAAAAAAAACACTGAAAGTGCTGAAAGTTTAAAAAATAGCTTGACCCCAAATGAAACATTGAACTGGCTTGCCTTGTTGTCATGTGTGTTGAAAAAAATGAAATATAAGATTCTCATCATCAAGTGTATTCACCTTCTGGTTGTGAAGACAACAAAACTTAACATTAGGGTTTGTGTATGACTGATGGTGCTTAATATTATTTTCATTTTTTGACCGGTCAGTCGGACAGAGGGCTCTGATTGGTCATAATTTAGATATAGTCTGATTTTGATGAAATTTGGGTATATAGGTATAGTAAGACATTACAAAATTTTATTGTGATATCAGCATCTTAATTTATGACTTTGTAGATCGGTTAGGGGACGTATGCAACAGTCCCTGTTACAATAAATACTTGTTCTGGTTGCCATGGATAAAACAGTAGGTACTTCCAAGCTCGGTGTACGGTTTCACCTACCCATGGCCAGTATACATGACATTCTTTTTACACACAGTATCTCCTTCGGAACCTCCCTTAAAACGTCATGAGAAAAATGTGAGTGATGAAGAAAGGGACATCCTGTCTATAGACTACGACTCTGATGAAGCAAGTTTCCTTGACGATGCCGGGTCCATTGCCAGGTACAATGTAATGCCAGTGAAACAGTAGAATCTTATGACCATGTGGACCTACAGAATTTTTTTTGATTTCATGATAGCAAAATACGAATGTATGCATTGCTTTCTTTTCTGGTGAATATGACAGAGTTTTAATTTCATTATTTTTCTTGTATAACTATTGAGCGACTGTAGAAATTTTCAGATTTTATAATTCTTTCTATTTTGATGATTAAATTTGAACAAAAATATACAAAAAACAGGTATTGAATTTGAGCAAACATTTACAAAATACAGGTTTTAAATTTAAAAGCAGCTCTTTTAAGGAAGGGCAAAAATGAATAATCATGAACTTTTGATAATTGGGTTTAAGGTACAGTTGACAAGTAAAAATGGGAGATGTACAAATTCAGATACTTTTTACTGATCTTTTTTGAAACATTTAAAATGATGTGATTATTGTTGTCTCATATTTCTTATACAGGTGTACAAGTTTTCTTTGCAACAGGTGTCAAAGTTTTTTCAGTTTTTGAGCTAAATTTTTAGCTCACCTGGCCTGAAGGGCCGGTGAGCTTATGCCATGGCGCGGCATCCGTCGTCCGTCAACATTTTCTTTAAATTGCTACTAGTCCTAAAGTATTGAATGGATTTTCACCAAATTTGGTCAGGAACATCCTTGGGGGAAGGGGAACAGAATTTGTATAAATATTTACTCTGAACTTCCTGGGGTCTGAGGGGCGGGCCAAATAGGGGAAATAGGGGTTAATCCTTTAAATCACTACTAGTCATAAAGTTATGAATGAATTTGAACCAAATTTGGTCAGGAACATCCTTGGGGGAAGGGGAACAGAGTTTGTATAAATTTTTACTCTGAACCCCCAAGGGCCTGAGGGATGGGGCTCGATAGGGGAAATAGGGGTAAATCCTTTAAAACGCTATTAATCATAAAGTTATGAATGAATTTGAACCAAATTTGGTCAGGAACATCCTTGGGGGAAGGGGAACAGAGTTAAATTTTTACTCTGACCCCCAAGGGCCTGAGGGATGGGGCCCGATAGGGGAAATAGGGGTAAATCCTTTAAATCGCTACTAATAATGAAGTTATGAATGAATTGAAACCAAATTTGGTCAAGATCATCCTTGGGGGAAGGGGAACTGAGTTTGTATAAATTATTATTCTGAACCCCCAGAGGCCTGAGTGGCGGGCCCAATAGTGAAAATAGTGGTTAATCATAAAGTTATGAATGGATTTGAACCAAATTTGGTCTGGAATTTCCTTTGGGGAAGGGGGAAAGAGTTTGTATAAATATTGACTCTGACCCCTCAGGGGCGGGGCCAAATAGGGGAAATAGAGATTAGTCTTTAAATCGCTACCAGTCATAAAGTTCTGTAAATGGAAATCAACCAAATTTGGTCAGGAACATTGTTTGGGAAAGGGGGAAAGAGTTTGTATAATTTTTTACTCTGACCCCAAGGGGCCAAAGGGGCAGGGCCCGATAGGGGAAATGGAGGAAATTCCTTTAAATAACTACTAGTCATAAAGTTATGAATGGATTTGAACCCAATTTGGCCAGAAACATCCCGGGGGAAGGGGAACAGATTTTGCGTAAAGAGTGACTCTGATCCCCAAGGGGCTAAAGGGACGGGGCCCAAATTGGGAAATAGAGGTAATTCCTTTAATCTCTACTTGTCACAAAGTTAAGATAGGATTTGAACCCAATTTGGTCAGAAACATCCTTGGGGAAAGGGGAACAGATTTTGCATAAATGGTTACTGTGACCCTGAGGCCTCCAATCCATAACCATGTATAGCATCGCTAGATTCTGATGTAAAAATAGGCCCAAGGGTCTTTCCCCACCCTAAAGGTCTTTCAGTCCCTTAGAGAGTATATATATGTATTAACAAATCGAACATGAGCATTATTTTGACATTTGGTCAAATCCAACCAGGTGAGCGATACAGGCCCCATGGGCCTCTTGTTTTGATCTCAGATTAAAGGTGAGTTCAGATATGACCAGAACTATTTTGTTATTCATGTGTACAAGAGATAGGTGTTATTGTATGGAATAGTTTAGAAAAATACTCAAATTCCTGATATGGTTTGCAGTCGGAAATCAGTTTCCAAGAGAAGGTCTCTAGCTGCAGTTGAGTCTGAATTGGAAGCTATTGAAGTTTCATCTGTGGCAGTGTCAGCTATGGACCTTGCCAGTGAATCATCACTCGTCCAGTCCAAAATACAGGTGAGATAATTTTGGTTTTGTTCAAAGAACAATTCATGGATCTTATCAAAACATCTGCATCCTGAAATGAGGCTTTATGTTTTACCTGTATAATTTGCATATCGTCGGACGAGTTTACATTAATTTCTCTTCTGTATTGTATAATGCTTGAGAACTGTTTATTTATGTTGGAACCAAACATAATTAAGAAACTTTTTCATTCTATGATTATGACAGAAAAGTGGATTTAAAAAAATTCTATGATCAGCGTTTGCAAATTAAAGGTAAAGAAACAATTTCTAGAATACATATAGAAAAATCTGATTGTTTTCTATAGAGTTTAGGTTTGATGAAAAGGTTTAGCTTTTTAGGTCACCTGAGACAAAGTCTCAAGTGACCTATATATATATATTCGAATCGCCTTTTGTCCGTCGTCCGTCTGTAAACAATTTACATTTTCGACTTCTTCTCCAAAACCCCTAAACCAAATTCAATGAAATTTGGCAGGAAGCTTCTATGGCTGAAAGTCAACCAAAATTGTGAATTAAATGGTCCCCACCCCCCAGGGGCCTGAGGGGCGGGGCTTAAAAGGGTCAAACTGACTTAAACTTCAAAAATCTTCTTCTCTACTCTCAGATATGGTGGAATCAAACACTCTTCATAGATGGAAGGGTCTTAAGGTGCTTTACCAAAATTGTAATTTTCATGACCCAGGGGTCTCGCGTTTGCCCCTGGGGAGGGGGTAAACTTTACTATATAGTTTATATAGGAAAATCACATTTTTGACTTTTATTTGTTTTATTTCTATTGGAATTCATTCTAATTTTGTAAACATTATCAGCATGGGATGAAAGTTTGATAATATGCATATGTTGGCCCTGACTGACCCCTAGGGGTTGATGGGCGGGGCCAAAAAGGGTCAATTAAATTAACTGAAATATTTCAAATCTCAGGTGACCGTTAAGGCCCATGGGCCTCTTGTTAAGAGAAGGATTATTCAATAATAAATGTATACCCTTCGCACTAGTAAAAATTATGCTACCATTAACACCTGCCACACCAGGGCTGCATGATGGTATTTGTATGCATTGTTATGAAACTTAGCACTCTATGAGAGAGTAGTATATCACTGATTAAATCTCTTTGGGAACATGACAGTACACCACAGAAGGGTGTATGCTATCTTACTGTGACATGAAGGCTTAAGGGTGTGTGCTGCCTTACTGTGACATGAAGGCTTAAGGGTGTATGTTATCTTACTGTGACATAGACGCTTAAGGATGTATGCTACCTTACTGTGACATAGACGCTTAAGGATGTATGCTACCTTACTGTGACATAGACGCTTAAGGGTGTATGCTATCTTACTGTGACATGAAGGCTTAAGGGTGTGTGCTACCTTACTGTGACATAGAGGCTTAAGGGTGTATGCTACCTTACTGTGACATGGAGGCTTAAGGGTGTATGCTACCTTACTGTGACATAGAGGCTTAAGGGTGTATGCTACCTTACAGGGATGCTTATGTAATTATATACTCTATGTTAACTGTGAAAGGGAATCTTGGTGAATTTCATTGAAATAAAATTATCCTTTTTGGCCATGGTAATTTTTTCAATTTGTATGTATCAAGTTTAAAAAAATTAAACTGTGTTATTAGACTCGTCATGCAATGAGTAAATCTTGTTCAGTGTTATTATTCTAGTCTCTATAAATATGAGAATCAATTTTACTTGTTTTCCAGTGCAACCCACCTCCTGTGTTGACCCCAGCTGTGATTTCAAAAGCAGTTACAATATTTCTGACTGGTGGAGGTTACTGTTATAGCTTCCTACGCTATGGCTACTGTAGACGTAGGGATACATGCAGATATCAACATACCATACCACCTTTAGTAAGTTTTTGTCACATGATGTTTTGATGGATGGCTTTAGCAATGACAGAACTCTGCATGATCTTATAAACAGTTGTCAGATTTTCAAGCCCTAACCAAAAAGTGGTTGCAGGCATAACATGTATCGTTGTCCGTAGTTGACCATCCACCGATTTGGCTAAGAAGTCATGCAGAAATTGCCATTTATTTATTTAAATGATATATTGCTAATATTTTGAATGAAAGTGGACATCAGACATCATTACTCAATTGAAAAAAACACTTAAGTCTTATTTTTCCTAATTTTGTATGTATATTTTGCTATGTTTTGGAGTGGGAGTGATGACATACATTAGTCCTATTTTCCCCAGTTTTGTATGTATATTTTGCTATGTTTTGGTGGTGGAGTGACGACGTACAATAGTCCTATTTCCCCCAGTTTTGTATGTATATTTTGCTATGTTTTGGAGTGGGAGTGATGACATACATTAGTCCTATTTTCCCCGATTTTGTATGTATAATTTACTGTGTTTTGGAGTGGGAGTGACTTCGTACATTAGTCCTATTTTCCCCAGTTTTGTATGTATATTTTACTGTGTTTTGGTGGTGGAGTGACGACATACAAGTACTTGTTTCCCAAGCATTCTGTGGTTGTTCAGATTAAAAATAATTCAGTTGATTATGTTAACATTGACTGAAAACAAAACATCATTATAGAAATGTTTAGTTCTGTTTAGCTCTATCATGTTACAGGACCTGGGATGAGACGAGGGATTACGTTTGGAGGCTGCAGTGACCTTTTTGGGGTTCATTTGGGGCTGAATATAGGTCCTTTCCCCTAGTGAGATTTTGTTGTATTTTCCAGATTCCATGTTCATATTTTCCCAATTGGAAATTGTTAAAAGTGTTTCTGTACATCAAATGGTGTAAATTAATGTTTCACAAGTAGACATAAATGCTACTCATTTGTATTTATCGCAGCTATTATACATAATTATACATAGAACAAAATCTGTTTATAATTTTTAGCAAATAAGCGAGAGAAAAAAAACATGTCATTTTCCCAATAGAAAAGGTACAGGCCCCTATAAAATAAGGGTAAGAAAATCACTGGACTGTCATATTACATTGATGAAATACTGTAATATTTGTTTTGATAGGTAAGATGTTCCCATCCTCCTATTATCAGCTGTGAAACAGGGTAAAAATCACTGGTATTTGTCCACTTTAGTTTATTACATTGAATTACTTGTTTCCAGAATTGTTTTAAATTATGTGCAAATTATTTTGTAGGATTGGTTCTTCAGGCGAGGCCAAGCTACAATATTAGATTCTCGAGAGAAGCCTGACATAAAAAGGTAAAAAATTCAATCTTAGAAACAGTTTCAGATGTGAATGAATCACCTAAAATTAGTTAATTATATAGATTTGGATGACGATAGTAATTTATGTTAGATGTTGGTGTAGAGTGATGTTTTATAGTGATTTATTTCAGGTGTTGGTGTAGAGTGCCGTTTCATACATATATGATATGTAATTGACATACTCGAGATTTAGATTGGCCAACCTTTCAAAAATTGTCTCCTCATATTTCTCAGGACATTATGAAACAGTAATGTTTGTATTTTGTACAAATGGTTGGATCTTGTCAAAAACAATTCAATAGAAAATAGAAGTACAAAAAATATTTAAGACCAGTTCTCATTGAATTTTTGAAGACATATATATATTATTTAACATAGAAAACCTTGTTTTCAATCATTACCACAGGGCATTTGAAGTTTACCACCTTTTGAAGACACTGAACGTGAGGCCTATCACTCGTGATATCATTGAGGTCCTACTGAACCTTGCTGTTAATGCCTGGGACACTGATGCAGCCTTCCAGCTGTTTGGGGATATGAAAGCTACTGACCTTATCAATGACATGTATGCATATAAAGTACATTTCAGAATGCACCCCTGTAACAGACAAGGGTTAGGGTTCTATGAATTGTTTTCAAAGTTGGAGAAAAGAATTTTGCGATTGGTTTTGAAGGGAATTTATTGGTTAAAGCAAGAGTTAGGTGAATGATTGATTATCTTATGCTTAATAAATATATTGTTATTGTTAGAAAATGTAGAAGAAATGTTGATGGGAATGGAAGAAGGGAACATTTGACATGCCCGCTAGTTCCTGGATATTTCAGGAAACTATGTATATTCTTGACCTAATCTCTGGAAGCCAGTTGAATTCAATTGACCATTTTGCATATATTCAAAATAAAACCAATATTCTTGCAATCTAATTAAAATCTAGATGGTAATTCTCACTACGTTACCTGAACATCTAACAACATCTCATTAGGGGTCACGTTCTGATGACCTTTGAGATGTGTGTATTTCACTTTTAGGGCGAATTGGCAATTTTTTTGATGGCATCGAAGCAAAACATTTCGTCACAGCATGCATCTGAAGCAAACCATTTCGGCACAGTGTATAGCTAAATGCTTTCTGGGACGAAATGACTTGAAACTAATCTACAGATTATACAAGCTATATGCACTCTAGTTATGCAAATTCGGACATATAAAATTCACTTCCAAGATTCTGGAAGTAGTCATTTGATTGGCTAATCCAAAAGGTCATCCCGACGTGACCCCTTATGGGCTGTTGTTAGATGTTCATATAACGTAGTGAGAATGACCATCTAGATTTTAATTAGATTGATATTCTTGCAGAAAATTTAGTAGAAATGATACTCATACACTAATCATAACACCCAAAATGATGTTTGGAGTTTATAATGGATTATTTGTATGGTATTTTGTTTTCAGGACTTCAGTGATGTTGGTGCGTTTGTGTAGCAGCTCCCCTCAGAACTATACTGACCAACTTTGGGCTCTGTTCCAAGTAGTTCTGGAGAAAAATCTCAAGCTTGGTGGGGATTGCATAGATACAATTGTACAGTAAGCAATCTTATATAACTTTTTATCGCTTGTCTGATTAATTTTCAAATTCCTCAATTTTTAGCTCAATTCCATAAAAGGTAAGTGAGCTTATGGAATGATGTGGTGTCTGTCGTCTGGCATCAGTTTTTCCTCTTAACTGACTTCTTAATAACCAAGATGCTTATAAACCTGATAATGGGTCAGTAGCAAGCTGAGGCGAAGGCCTACCAAATTTGTTCAAATGAATGACCTTGACCTTCATGCAAATGAGCTAAAATCTTTAATTGATGACCTCTGAATAACAAAGAGATCCATATACATGATATTGGGCCAGTATGCTAAAGGTGAACGGCTTCAAAATTTATTTAAAGGAATTAACCTAACCATCTCTTATATTTTAATTAAGTGGTTATCAGCTGATTATTTGCATAAATGACATTAGGCCTATATTGGGCTGAATCTTGTTGAAACTATGTACTTATGTTGTAAACCAATTAAAAGTAAAACTTCACAGGAATATAAGGCATTATATGTAGATGGTACTTTACTATCAAAGGGACAATATGTAGATGGTACTTTACTATCATAGGGACAATATGTAGATGGTACTTTACTATCAAAGGGACAATATGTAGATGGTACTTTACTATCATAGGGACAATATGTAGATGGTACTTTACTATCATAGGGACAATATGTAGATGGTACTTTACTATCAAAGGGACAATATGTAGATGGTACTCAACTATCAAAGGGACAATATGTAGATGGTACTTAACTATCAAAGGGACAATATGTAGATGGTACTTTACTATCAAAGGGACAATATGTAGATGGTACTCAACTATCAAAGGGACAATATGTAGATGGTACTTTACTATCAAAGGGACAATATGTAGATGGTACTCAACTATCAAAGGGACAATATGTAGATGGTACTTTACTATCAAAGGGACAATATGTAGATGGTACTTTACTATCATAGGGACAATATGTAGATGGTACTTTACTATCATAGGGACAATATGTAGATGGTACTTTACTATCAAAGGGACAATATGTAGATGGTACTCAACTATCAAAGGGACAATATGTAGATGGTACTTAACTATCAAAGGGACAATATGTAGATGGTACTTTACTATCAAAGGGACAATATGTAGATGGTACTCAACTATCATAGGGACAATATGTAGATGGTACTTTACTATCAAAGGGACAATATGTAGATGGTACTTGACTATGAAAGGGACAATATGTAGATGGTACTTTACTATCATAGGGACAATATGTAGATGGTACTTAACTATCAAAGGGACAATATGTAGATGGTTCTTAACTATCAAAGGGACAATATGTAGATGGTACTTTACTCTCAAAGGGACAATATGTAGATGGTACTTTACTATCAAAGGGACAATATGTAGATGGTACTAAACTATCAAAGGGACAATATGTAGATGGTACTTTACTATCAAAGGGACAATATGTAGATGGTACTCAACTATCATAGGGACAATATGTAGATGGTACTTTACTATCAAAGGGACAATATGTAGATGGTACTTTACTATCAAAGGGACAATATGTAGATGGTACTTTACTATCAAAGGGACAATATGTAGATGGTACTTAACTATCAAAGGGACAATATGTAGATGATACTTAACTATCAAAGGGACAATATGTAGATGGTACTCAACTATCAAAGGGACAATATGTAGATGGTACTTTACTATCAAAGGGACAATATGTAGATGGTACTTAACCATCAAAGGGACAATATGTAGATGGTTCTTAACTATCAAAGGGACAATATGTAGATGGTACTTTACTATCAAAGGGACAATATGTAGATGGTACTTAACTATCAAAGGGACAATATGTAGATGGTACTCAACTATTAAAGGGACAATATGTAGATGGTACTCAACTATCAAAGGGACAATATGTAGATGGTACTTTACTATCAAAGGGACAATATGTAGATGGTACTTTACTATCATAGGGACAATATGTAGATGGTACTCAACTATCAAAGGGACAATATGTAGATGGTACTCAACTATCAAAGGGACAATATGTAGATGATACTCAACTATCAAAGGGACAATATGTAGATGGTACTTTACTATCATAGGGACAATATGTAGATGGTACTTTACTATCAAAGGGACAATATGTAGATGGTACTCAACTATCAAAGGGACAATATGTAGATGGTACTTAACTATCAAAGGGACAATATGTAGATGGTACTTTACTATCAAAGGGACAATATGTAGATGGTACTCAACTATCAAAGGGACAATATGTAGATGGTACTCAACTATCAAAGGGACAATATGTAGATGGTACTTTACTATCAAAGGGACAATATGTAGATGGTACTTTACTATCATAGGGACAATATGTAGATGGTACTTTACTATCAAAGGGACAATATGTAGATGGTACTCAACTATCAAAGGGACAATATGTAGATGGTACTTAACTATCAAAGGGACAATATGTAGATGGTACTTTACTATCAAAGGGACAATATGTAGATGGTACTCAACTATCATAGGGACAATATGTAGATGGTACTTTACTATCAAAGGGACAATATGTAGATGGTACTTAACTATGAAAGGGACAATATGTAGATGGTACTTAACTATCAAAGGGACAATATGTAGATGGTACTCAACTATTAAAGGGACAATATGTAGATGGTACTCAACTATCAAAGGGACAATATGTAGATGGTACTTTACTATCAAAGGGACAATATGTAGATGGTACTTTACTATCAAAGGGACAATATGTAGATGGTACTCAACTATTAAAGGGACAATATGTAGATGGTACTCAACTATCAAAGGGACAATATGTAGATGGTACTTTACTATCAAAGGGACAATATGTAGATGGTACTTTACTATCATAGGGACAATATGTAGATGGTACTCAACTATCAAAGGGACAATATGTAGATGGTACTCAACTATCAAAGGGACAATATGTAGATGATACTCAACTATCAAAGGGACAATATGTAGATGGTACTTTACTATCATAGGGACAATATGTAGATGGTACTTTACTATCAAAGGGACAATATGTAGATGGTACTCAACTATCAAAGGGACAATATGTAGATGGTACTTAACTATCAAAGGGACAATATGTAGATGGTACTTTACTATCAAAGGGACAATATGTAGATGGTACTCAACTATCAAAGGGACAATATGTAGATGGTACTCAACTATCAAAGGGACAATATGTAGATGGTACTTTACTATCAAAGGGACAATATGTAGATGGTACTTTACTATCATAGGGACAATATGTAGATGGTACTTTACTATCAAAGGGACAATATGTAGATGGTACTCAACTATCAAAGGGACAATATGTAGATGGTACTTAACTATCAAAGGGACAATATGTAGATGGTACTTTACTATCAAAGGGACAATATGTAGATGGTACTCAACTATCATAGGGACAATATGTAGATGGTACTTTACTATCAAAGGGACAATATGTAGATGGTACTTAACTATGAAAGGGACAATATGTAGATGGTACTTAACTATCAAAGGGACAATATGTAGATGGTACTTTACTATCATAGGGACAATATGTAGATGGTACTTTACTATCAAAGGGACAATATGTAGATGGTACTCAACTATCAAAGGGACAATATGTAGATGGTACTCAACTATCAAAGGGACAATATGTAGATGGTACTTGACTATGAAAGGGACAATATGTAGATGGTACTTTACTATCAAAGGAACAATATGTAGATGGTACTTTACTATCAAAGGGACAATATGTAGATGGTACTTTACTATCAAAGGGACAATATGTAGATGGTACTTAACTATCAAAGGGACAATATGTAGATGGTACTTTACTATTAAAGGGACAATATGTAGATGGTACTTTACTATCATAGGGACAATATGTAGATGGTACTTAACTATCAAAGGGACAATATGTAGATGGTTCTTAACTATCAAAGGGACAATATGTAGATGGTACTTTACTCTCAAAGGGACAATATGTAGATGGTACTTTACTATCAAAGGGACAATATGTAGATGGTACTAAACTATCAAAGGGACAATATGTAGATGGTACTTTACTATCAAAGGGACAATATGTAGATGGTACTCAACTATCATAGGGACAATATGTAGATGGTACTTTACTATCAAAGGGACAATATGTAGATGGTACTTTACTATCAAAGGGACAATATGTAGATGGTACTTTACTATCAAAGGGACAATATGTAGATGGTACTTTACTATCAAAGGGACAATATGTAGATGGTACTCAACTATCATAGGGACAATATGTAGATGGTACTTTACTATCAAAGGGACAATATGTAGATGGTACTTTACTATCAAAGGGACAATATGTAGATGGTACTTTACTATCAAAGGGACAATATGTAGATGGTACTTAACTATCAAAGGGACAATATGTAGATGATACTTAACTATCAAAGGGACAATATGTAGATGGTACTCAACTATCAAAGGGACAATATGTAGATGGTACTTTACTATCAAAGGGACAATATGTAGATGGTACTTAACTATCAAAGGGACAATATGTAGATGGTTCTTAACTATCAAAGGGACAATATGTAGATGGTACTTTACTATCAAAGGGACAATATGTAGATGGTACTCAACTATCAAAGGGACAATATGTAGATGGTACTTAACTATCAAAGGGACAATATGTAGATGGTACTCAACTATCAAAGGGACAATATGTAGATGGTACTCAACTATCAAAGGGACAATATGTAGATGGTACTTTACTATCAAAGGGACAAGATGTAGATGGTACTTTACTATCATAGGGACAATATGTAGATGGTACTCAACTATCAAAGGGACAATATGTAGATGGTACTCAACTATCAAAGGGACAATATGTAGATGGTACTCAACTATCAAAGGGACAATATGTAGATGGTACTTTACTTTCAAAGGGACAATATGTAGATGGAACTTTACTATCAAAGGGACAATATGTAGATGGTTCTTAACTATCAAAGGGACAATATGTAGATGGTACTTTACTATCAAAGGGACAATATGTACATGGTACTTAACTCTCAAAGGGACAATATGTAGATGGTACTCAACTATCAAAGGGACAATATGTAGATGGTACTTTACTATCAATTGCTGATATATGATATAATTATTGTAATATATTGGTATCTATGAAATATGCCAGTGTATGAAAATGAAGGGTAAGGAGGTAGGTTAGTTAGCTATCAGCTTACAGTTCTAATTGACTTTGACTAACTTTATTGAAAAGACATTTTGTGTGCTCTAGCAAAGAACTTTTTTGCGCTCATGAAAATTCAAATAGAAATTGTATGGAAATTTTTTGTCTTAATTATATTTATATTTTACAGAGGATTTTCCATGAGGCGAGACTACAGCAAACTCCTGGAAGTTTTGTACTATTCTAACAATATTCCTGAATATGTGGTACCCGTGCATGTATTACATATGCTCTTGATCACCTGCCTTAAGTTTCCTGAGGAGTACCTACCAGCCACCACTAAGTGGGCCGAGACCTGTAACCAAAACTTGCTGCGTCAACTTGAACCCAGAGTAAATACTCAATCTAGGCTTTTTCCAATACATATTCCGTTAACGTTGCAGCCCATTTGATTATAGGACCATGATCCTACTTCAGAAAGGATTGTATGCTAGTTAACCATTTCACTGTTGCAATCTTTCACATATTTTTACCAGTTTAGAGCTTAATGATTATATATTGCTGAAATAATTTTCGTTTTTTAGTAATAATACAAGTTATTGCATTTTTAGCAGTGAAATATAGAAATTTATCAAACTAATAAAACTTAGGTATTTTCACTGCAGCGATAAGCAGTGAAAAAGTTTTGCAATGAAAAATGCAAGTTTTCGTTTTTTACCAATCAGAGCAAACCTTTGTATTCACCCATTGATACTTGCCGATATTTCCAATCAAAGCAAAGATAGATAAATTGGTTATTTTGCTGTATTTGAACAAATGATGGGGCTGACCCCTGGGGGTCTGAGGGGCGGGGTCAAAAGGGGTCAATTTGGCTAAATTGATATAAACAACTTCTCTGAAACCAAACAATGGATATTGCTCATATTTGACTGTGAGCATCCCTTTGGGGTCTGCATTCAATATTGTACATATAGTGGGGCTGACCCCCCGGGGGGGCTGAGGGGCGGGGTCAAAAGGGGTCAATTTGGCTAACAACTTCTTCTCTGAAACGAAACTATAAGCACTGGATATCACTCATATTTGCCTGGTAGCATTCCTTGGGGCAGGGATTCAAAATTGTACAAATGACAGGGAGGACCCCACGGGGAGCTGAGGGGCCAAGCGAAACGGGGAATTTGACTGAATTGATATAAACAACTCCGCCTATGAAACCAAGCAATGGATATTGCTCATATTTGACTGTGAGCATCCCTTTGGGGTCTGGAATCAAAATTGTACAAATGGTGGGGCTATCCCCCTGGGGGTCTGAGGGGCAGGGCCAAAAGGGGTCAATCTGGCTAAATTGATGTAAACAACTTCTTCTCTGAAACTAAGCAATGGATATTGCTCATATTTGCCTGGTAGCACCCTCTTGGGGTAATGATTCAAAATTGTACAAATGACTGGGCTGACCCCCCTGGGGGCTGAGTGGCGGGGCCAGAAGGGGTCAGTTTGGCAGAATTGATATAAACAGCTTCTCCTCTGAAACTAAGCAATGAATATCTCTCATATTTGACTGGTAGCATCCTATTGGGGTAGGGATTCAAAATTGTACAAATGATAGGGCTGACCCCCATGGGGGCTGAGGGGCGGGGCAAAAAGGGGTCAATTTGGCTAAATTGATATATAAAACAACTTCTCTGAAACTAAGCAATGGATATCTCGTATTTGACTGGTAGCATCCCTTTGGGGTAGGGATTCAAAATTGTTCAAATGGTGGGGTTGACCCCCCGGGGTCCTGAGGGGCAGGGCCAAAAGTGGTCAATTTGTTTAAACAACTTCTTATCTGAAACTAAGCAATGGATATAGCTCATATTTGACTGTTAGCATCTTTTGGGGTAGGGATTCAAAATTGTATAAAGGAAGGAGCTGATCCCCCTGGGGACAGAGGGCAGGGTCAATTGGTTTCTCTGAAACTAAGCAATGAATATCACTCACATTAGTGTGGTAGCAATCCCTATGGGGTTGTGCCAAAAGTCAATTTCATTTCATGGATTAATTGTACTTTTTGACATAAAAACCCCATTTGTATGGTAGCATGGTTATGGGGTGGGTATTCAAAATTGTACAAATGTTGGGGTTAACCCCCCGGGGGCCTGGGGGGTGGGGCCAAAAGGGGTCAATTTGGCTAAATTGGCATTTTTAGAATTACAATAAAACCAATGTACATGTACCCATATAAAATGCTTATGATATATTGACATAGCAATACCAGCGACAAATATACTTAAGCATCATTCTTGTTTCATATCTCATGAAACCAGGTGAGCGATACAGGCCCTCTGGGCCTCTTGTTTTAAGTTTGTTTTATAAGTATATGAAATGCAATAAAAAGAAAATTGACTAGTTTCCCATTTAATATAACATATATTTTACTGATATGACAGAATATTTTGATATTTTTCACTCATGCTTCGCACTCGTGAAAATATTGATATTTTGTCATACTCGTGAAATATACCCAGGTATATTACATTTAACGGGAAACTATTCAATATCCTCTATATATCTGTTATTATTTAAGCATTGATGTCATTTTTTTTTAGTTTCATCAGGGTATGAAACAAATTTTGTTTGCAAACTGTATGAAGCTGCGTAGCGGATTCTTACAGAAGTTTGCAAACAAAATTTATTTCATACCCCGATGAAACTAAAAAAAAATTGACATCAACGCTTATAATTAATTTTTGAAAATGATTTTCTAATTTAAAACAAGTTTTATGTACAATTTTACTGGTTTTAAATGGGATTCTTTTTCTCAAATCAATACGCAACGTCAATTTTCGTATTGTGACGTCACATTTTTCGCGCCATTTTTTTCGACCAATCACATTTGAGTATTTACCATGAAAACAAAGAAAAAATAATTATATAGTTATGTTTAAATGTTGTAGGTAAAGCATTTTACATTGTAGTTCCGTTAAAAAACTACTGGCTAGGTTCTACTGGTCAACTGTATATTTGATATACTTCAGATATTGGTGGACCTTTATGATACATGTGTGAAACACAACAACAGAGTCCTCTGCTCCCTGTTAGAGAGACTTACCTCCACCATGCTACCAGTAAACCAGGTAAGATTCCAACTGACATGGCCCAAAGGGCCTGTGAGCTTATGCGATGGTGTAGTATCTTCCGTCTTTAGCATTATTGGGCAAAGAATATCTAATTATAAAGGGAGTGTGTGGATCCCCTGTGGCCGAAGGGGCCCCCCAATAGGCGATATTAAGTTAAATCTTTTTAAATAGCTACTAGTCCTGAACTATTAAATTGGTGAAATTTGGTCTGGAGAATTATTTGGAAATGTTGACTGTTGTATAAATGAAGGATTTGACAAACCAATTTTAAAATACTTTTTATGCCTTGCAATAGGCAGCTTACAGTGTTAACCATGTCTGTCTGATCCCGTCCCGTTCCAATGCAATGTAACTTGCTAATATCAGGAACTGCTGATGCGATTCCTCACCAAACTGTGTTTCGGGCTGTTAAGTGGCAGTGGGGGGATTTATATCTTACTGACATTTTCTAGAATCAAGAATGACAGGATTTAGTCCACCTGTAGTTTAAACCATTGTTGGGAGAGGCAGTTCAAAAGTAGGAAAGTGTTTGAAATATAACTTAAATTAGTCTTAAGAGTATTTTGCCAGAAGGACTGAAATATTCAGGTGAGCAATGCGGGCCCTCTGGGCCTCTTGTAAATGTTAACAGTAAACTCTTCAATGAATTTTTACATTTAATTGCAATAGATTAATATTCACTGTGCATTTATTTTGTGTGCTATGTTGAATGCCTGCCGATGTATTAAAATTAAATGTACCTACTATTCGTTCAAAACTATGTCTCTTTTGTCTCTCAATACAATGGGTCACTAATGCAGGTTTGGTTCTGTATTTTCTATTTATATGTTGGGACATCAAAACAAATTTTGTTCAGCTTACTTTTGAAGTGTGTTAAAAAACTTTAAAAACATCATCCTACAATTGGTATGTTAGATAAATGCATTTATTAGCAATACCAGCGACAAATATATTTAAGCATTATTCTTGTTTCATATCTCATGAAACCAGGTGAGTGATACAGGCCCTCTGAGCCTCTTATTTGCTATTGAGATTTTGTATCATAAATGATTTTGAAACTCTAGTTATACTCAATTCCTTTTTGTGATGTTAGCTACTGATGAGCTTAGGAATAATTGATTGCATTTGCTTTTCAGGGAGAACCCCCAGAAATCACAGATATACTAGACGAACAGGATTGGAATGGGGACAGTGTTGGCGAGAATGTGATGACAAGTTCTGATGAATACAAAGGACGCCAACACAGAATAAGGGTTTGTAATTTAACTAAAAAACCTCAAGTTTATAGCCAGTAATGGACTATCGGACATTGAGTTCATAGACTGTTACATATACAATCAGACATTAAGTTTATAGATTCCAACATAATATCAGACAGTAAGTTTATAGATTCCAACATAATAGCAGACATTAAGTTTATAGATTCCAACATAATATCAGACATCAAGTTTATAGATTCCAACATGATATCATACATCAAGTTTATAGATTCCAACTTAACATCAAGTTTATAGATTCCAACATGATATCAGACATCAAGTTTATAGATTCCAACATGATATCAGACATCAAGTTTATAGATTCCAACATAATATCAGACATCAAGTTTATAGATTCCAACATGACATCAGACATCAAGTTTATAGATTCCAACTTAACATCAGACATTAAGTTTATAGATTCCAACATGATATCAGACATCCAAGTTTATAGATTCCAACATGATATCAGACATCAAGTTTATAGATTCCAACATAATATCAGACATCAAGTTTATAGATTCCAACATGATATCAGACATCAAGTTTATAGATTCCGACATGATATCAGACATCAAGTTTATAGATTCCAACATGATATCAGACATCAATTTTATAGATTCCAACATGATATCAGACATCAAGTTTATAGATTCCAACATAATATCAGACATCAAGTTTATAGATTCCAACATGATATCAGACATCAAGTTTATAGATTCCAACATGATATCTGACATCAAGTTTATAGATTCCAACATGATATCAGACATCAAGTTTATAGATTCCAACATGATATCAGACATCAAGTTTATAGATTCTAACTTAACATCAAGTTTATAGATTCCAACATGATATCAGACATCAAGTTTATAGATTCCAAAATGATATCAGACATCAAGTTTATAGATTCCAACATGATATCATACATCAAGTTTATAGATTCCAACATGATATCAGACATCAAGTTTATAGATTCCAACATAATATCAGACATCAAGTTTATAGATTCCAACATGATATCAGACATCAAATTTATAGATTCCAACATGATATCAGACATCAAGTTTATAGATTCCAACATGATATCAGACATCAATTTTATAGATTCCAACATGATATCAGACATCAATTTTATAGATTCCAACATGATATCATACATCAAGTTTATAGATTCCAACATGATATCAGACATCAAGTTTATAGATTCCAACATGATATCAGACATCAAGTTTATAGATTCCAACATGATATCATACATCAAGTTTATAGATTCCAACTTAACATCAAGTTTATAGATTCCAACTTAACATCATGTTTTAAGATTCCAACATGATATCAAACATCAAGTTTATAGATTCCAACATGATATCATACATCAAGTTTATAGATTCCAACATGATATCATACATCAAGTTTATAGATTCCAACTTAACATCAAGTTTATAGATTCCAACTTAACATCATGTTTTAAGATTCCAACATGATATCAAACATCAAGTTTATAGATTCCAACATAATATCATACATCAAGTTTATAGATTCCAACATGATATCAGACATCAAGTTTATAGATTCCAACTTAACATCATGTTTTAAGATTCCAACATGATATCAGACATCAAGTTTATAGATTCCAACATGATATCATACATCAAGTTTATAGATTCCAACATGATATCATACATCAAGTTTATAGATTCCAACATGATATCATACATCAAGTTTATAGATTCCAACATGATATCATACATCAAGTTTATAGATTCCAACTTAACATCATGTTTAAGATTCCAACATGATATCAGACATCAAGTTTATAGATTCCAACATGATATCATACATCAAGTTTATAGATTCCAACATAATATCAGACATCAAGTTTATAGATTCCAACATGATATCAGACATCAAGTTTATAGATTCCAACATAATATCAGACATCAAGTTTATAGATTCCAACATGATGTCATACATCAAGTTTATAGATTCTATGACGTTTACAAATGATAATTAACATGAGACATCAAGTCTATAGATTCTGATGCTTACTGTGGATGTTCACTGATGTTCTCGTTAAATTAATGTTTTTGCTTTTATGACAAAATGATAAAACAACTTCACAGAATCTGCATAGCTGTAAAAAATTGTTTGTGGTTGTCCTAGCCGGACCTAGGTAAAATAAAATGTATTGGATATAAAATTTTGAACAACCAGGCCTTATAAACATTCTGCAGGAAACACTTCTATATATTTGTTTGTATATAGAAGATATCCAAGAATGTCTTAAGTAGTACCAAATATATTTCACAAGTGGAGCTAATATTTTGATATTTTTCACGAGTATGCAGCACTCGTGAAAAATATCAGAAAAATTGATATTTTTCATTTGTGACAAATGTCACTTTTATAGATTGAATGTTTTTTGATATTTCACTGATAAAACGAAATAGATATGAAAATTCACTTGGTGTTTACTTTTTCGCCATATTTAATTGCTGTAACTACATTTGTAGCTAAAATTATTCGCCTGCAAATATTACAAACTGTAAGTAAGTTGATCCCCAATCAGGGTTTTTTCAGGACATTGTATTGTGACTACCATTTGTATATACTTCATAAGGGATGCAAATTGACAAAGAATTGGGAACATCTTGGGTCCATCTTTGTGGAGCTGTGTTGTGACCTGGAGCTAAGCAATCCAAACTATATCCAGGAATACGTCTACGTGCTGACAGATTCCATGAAACCAGAGACCATGGCTGAAAACTTCAAGCTATTCCTACAGGCCATTCATAAAGGTACATAGAATCCCTCGGCTTTTTACGTACATTTCAACTTTCTTCCAAATGTAATCTTTATTTGTCCATTACTGGTGAAACTGGGGGAGATGTAGGTTTCCTTCCCATCTGCCCGTCCATTCATTTGTCCGTCCATCTGTAAGTCCATCCACTCAGTTTTCTGCATTCATCTCAGCCATGCTTAGAGATAATTATGTTGGTGAAAGTTGGTACGTAACTTCAGTATGAGAAGCTACAGATCAAGTTTGAGTTTCAGGAATTTTGGGTCAAGGTCACTGTTACAATGTTTAGTGGGGGCTGGTAGGGAATATGCATCACTTTAGCAATACTCTCAGAATACTTGTTAAATTAAGATGGTTATTGTGACGTTAGACGTTAAAGTTTGTTGTAAAAATTTCTCACAAAATCATGGAAGGATCAGATAGGTCATGTACTCAATTTCATGTATAAGTTTCACTTGCTTTATCTGTGATTATTCAACATAAAATTTAACTAGTCACAAAAATAGAATGGCCATCCTAAGTTCACACTCTTTAAAAAATCTTGTTATGCTGATGTTGAAATATAATAATCCTTTCAGAGATGGAGACAAAGATGGCAGACAATATGGATGTACTGGATGAGCCGTCACTGGCACGTATTGGTGCAGGACTTCTGCAGTGGTGTTACAAGGAGGGACAATGGGAGCAGGGCTATCACCTGCTGTTTGTGATGCATCAGACCCGAGTCTACTATTACAAGTGTACTGGCAAAGGAACCATTGGTACAGCCCTCATTGCCATGGAGATTTGTCTCAACACTAACAACCCAGACAGTGCTCTTCAAATTCTAGAACGTAAGTGACAAAGGATTGTTCAGGCCACAACATCAGATGCTAGACATTTTAATGGATAGATGTCCATGTGGGGGCCAAAGCAAAATACTATATGAAAATTTGGTTTCTTTGACACTGATGTCTGTAAGATTTTAATGCTGACACTTTTTGATGTCTGTTATTTTATGCAAACGAAAAATCTTATATGAAAATAATTCTACCTTTCATATATTTATAAATGAGATTTAGCTAAAACACTTTATAAGTTCCTACCAAATAAACAAGTGGGACTATAGGTTTCCTCCCTGTCCATTGGTCTATCCATCTGTTGGTCCGCCCACTCAGTTTTCTTGCACTTTTCTCAGCCATGCTTCAAGGTAAGTTGGTGAAAGTTGGTATGTAACTTCAGTTTGAGTAGCTACTTATCAAGTTCGAGTTTCAGGGTTTTTGGGTCAAGTCCAGGGTCAAGGTTACAATTTTTGATGGGGGCCGGTATGGGACATGTATTGCTTTATCAATACCCAGCATGCTTGGTAGTCTCCTTCCGTTGAAACTGAGGGGCTTATAGGTTTCCTCACCGTCTTGTCCGACAGTCCGTCCACTCAGTTTTCCGCACTTTCCTCAGTCATGCTTGAAGGTGTTTTGGTAAAAATTGATATGTAACTTCAGTATGAGTAGCTACAGATCATGTTCAAGTTTCTGGGAATTTGGGTCAAGGTCACTGCTACTATTTGTAAGTTGTGAGGGGGGGGGGGGGGGGGGGGGGAAGAAGGTATGTTAATGTTCTGATCATTGTTGTAACCATCTCATTGGTCCGTATGTATAATGATACAATGACATCTTGATTTATTGCAGGTTCTAAAGGACAGATTTTGACGAGTGAAAATCCAGCTAATGTCACAAGAATTTTGAATAACCTGTTTGACAAGTTGTTGGAAAAATCGTATACAAAGATGGCTTTCACTGTTCTTGTTATATTTCTAGAAAAACGAGGTAAAATATTACAAGTGATTGTACGCACAGGTGAATAGCACTGTAAACCGTAAATGTTTAAACAATACAATGCCAAATTAATTATTATAGATTTGGTGAGCGATACAGTGCCAAATTTATTATTTTAGATTTGGTGAGCGATCCAATGATAAATTAATTATTATAGATTTGGTGAGCGATACAGTGCCAAATTTATTATTTTAGATTGGCGAGCGATACAATGCCAAATTAATTATTATAGCTTTGGTGAGCGATACAGTGCCAAATTTATTATTTTAGATTTGGTGAGCGATACAATGATAAATTAATTGTGTTAAGTTTTGATAAGCGATACAAGTCTGATTAGATGACCCATTCTAGACTTTACAGTGTTTTTATTATTTCTGTAGCTCATTGTTTGTGCATGCAAAGTGACGATACAGATACCAGATTTGAAAATGATAGGGATCAGGGTATACTATCATTTCTTATCAGATGAAATATCATATATAATATCATAAATATCACATACTAATTCATTGTATGTGTTTTCTTTTTGTGGTGTCTGCTTACACATGCATGGTCGACATATTGTGTATTTTGACTATGGGATTATGTTGAAAATGAATATTGAGCAACCCTCCATCAGCTAGACACTTCTTAAAGTTATTTTAACAGCATTTTGTGATGATAGATAGCTTACAATAAAGATAAATTATTGTGTTTTGAAACAAAAACTTATCAAATGGTACTCTCAAGAGAAAATGGTCTTTTGTAGTTTTCGACTATTGTAAACACTATTACAGTTTTTATTAGCCCACCGTCATCAGATGGTCGGCTATTTAAATCGCCATTCATCTGTAGTCCATCCAACTCCCATTGGCAACTACATTTTGTAGTTGTGTCCGTTCAATTTTAAGTCTGATCAGGGAAAAAAATGGCTGACAGGTAGCCTTCTTAACTTTGTCAGTTGAAGTTTGGTATCACTATTTCACAGAAAGTTCTTCTTACAATTGTCATAGATTTCATTTTAAGATTTTCTTTGTTATTAAATGATTAATTAAGCAGAATAGAGTAAAGAAGGGAAAGGTAGCGAAAATATCAGTCTTACACAGAAACAAATTGAATAAAGATCATTTAACGGTGGGGGGCAGTAGGGATCTATTGTTATACAGGACACTATTGTTTCTTTCGTAGTTCATTTTTCTAGACTGCTCAGTAAAAAGCCCCTATTAAAATTTGCCTGACACTATCTTTTCTCTATTTCAGAACAAGATCAGGCTCCAACAGGTAAGTTTTTTTCACCTTGAATTTTAAGGTTCCTCAGTGTTAGTAGTATATCCCATCAACAGACAATGAAATAAAATCTCTTATTGATCAATTTTGTTAATTCTCAATGGGTTGTATTATACAGTATGTTGTAACACCAATCCTCTATTTATAGGACATAAGATGCGCTGTGGCATGTAAAGTAGTGTTTGCAAGCTGGTCCTTCACATTTTTGGTAGATTTGAAGTTTGGGCTTGTGTGGGACATGTATTTCTTGTTACACTAGATAATTGTCTTGTTATGTTGCAGATTTATCTCTCTATTTTAACTGCCTTGTCCAGAAATCACTGTTGATGAGTGACATTCACACTGCTTTAGGAGTGTTCAAAATACAAAAGGAGACAGACAATGGTAAACTGAATGTGCTTTGCCTGCGTGGACTTCTCACAGCTTGCGGTAAACACATGTTCGACAATAAATATATTGAGGAAGTTTACAAGTCTTGTATTGTACGTAAGCTGTACCCACCTCATAGATTTGACATGCCCAGATCTATTCTGCTATCAAGCATGATGACACCAGTGGAAATGTACCTGTATATCAGTGACTACCTGAACATTCTGTACAACAGTGTGTGTGACTCTGTAATGGAAGGTGTACACCTAACAATGGACCATTTCTGTCTGTCTATACATGTTTGGTGGGAGGAAGATCGGCTTCAGCAGCTGGACTTTCCTTACCTGTCCCTGGCGCTGCACACTCAGCAACAGGTGTGGCAGATGGCCCTGTATGTTCTACACAAAGATATCAATCCACCTCTGAAGGCTGATTACAACTCGGTCAGTAACTGTATCTTCATCAATCCTGAATCCTTGTATAACTATCTCCAGGTCAAAGATGGCTATGGTAAGTACCAAACTCTTTGTTAGCTATCAAACACTAATATCATTTTGTATGCCTAGTTATATTATTTGATTGGTTTGCTAGGACATATTTTTCCAATATCTGTCCTGTCATGATTAATTTTAATCAGCTGATTTTGATCATCTATGTATGAGTATCTCAGAATTGTTCATATAGCTTAATCATTGAAATTTCTCTGAATTATACATGCAGACAGTGACAATGATACAAAAAACAAGTGTGGAAAGTTTATGTTTCAAGGTATCAGGAAGGTTGAGTGAAATAAGTTTGCCATCAATTTTACAGTTATTTTACAAATGAATACAGGAAAATGGGCAGCTTGTATTTTTGTCACCCGCCCAGCTACTCTAGCCATTTTTCTCTGTGACTTCCTCATACATTGCAAATGCAAATAGACCAAAATTGGCAATACCAGCATTTGATAACTTTCAAATCTTGAAAATTTACAATAATAAGACATCACATTTTAGAAATGTAGAATTCAGTGCATATTAATTACTTTGTCTGTGTCAGTATCCATTGATGGCACATAGAATTTGTGTACAAGATCTCTCTAGAATCCATAATTGGTTTAGTCTCTATATTCTATTTCCTTATGCAATATGGACTCTGATGTGTCTGATGCAATTTTGAAACCGGTAGGCATACTTTAGGGGTAGGGGGTATTATCACCGGTAGGCATACTATAGGGGTAGGGGGTATTATCACCAGTAGGCATACTTTAGGGGTAGGGGGTATTATCACTGGTAGACATACTATAGGGGTAGGGTGTATTATCACTGGTAGACATACTATAGGGGTAGGGGGTATTATCACCGGTAGGCATACTTTAGGGGTAGGGGGTATTATCACCAGTAGGCATACTTTAGGGGCAGGGGGTATTATCACTGGTAGACATACTATAGGGGTAGGGGGTATTATCACCGGTAGGCATACTTTAGGGGTAGGGGGTATTATCACTGGTAGGCATACTTTAGGGGTAGGGGGTATTATCACCAGTAGGCATACTTTAGGGGCAGGGGGTATTATCACCAGTAAGCATACTTTAGGGGTAGGGGGTATTATCACTGGTAGACATACTATAGGGGTAGGGGGTATTATCACTGGTAGGCATACTTTAGGGGTAGGGGGTATTATCACCGGTAGGCATACTATAGGGGTAGGGGGTATGATCACCAGTAGGCATACTTTAGGGGTAGGGGGTATTATCACCAGTAGGCATACTTTAGGGGTAGGGGGTATTATCACTGGTAGACATACTATAGGGGTAGGGGGTATTATCACCGGTAGGCATACTTTAGGGGTAGGGGGTATGATCACCAGTAGGCATACTTTAGGGGTAGGGTGTATTATCACTGGTAGACATACTATAGGGGTAGGGGGTATTATCACCGGTAGGCATACTTTAGGGGTAGGGGGTATGATCACCAGTAGGCATACTTTAGGGGTAGGGGGTATTATCACCAGTAGGCATACTTTAGGGGTAGGGGGTATTATCACTGGTAGACATACTATAGGGGTAGGGGGTATTATCACTGGTAGGCATACTTTAGGGGTAGGGGGTATTATCACCGGTAGGCATACTTTAGGGGTAGGGGGTATGATCACCAGTAGGCATACTTTAGGGGTAGGGGGTATTATCACCAGTAGGCATACTTTAGGGGTAGGGGGTATTATCACTGGTAGACATACTATAGGGGTAGGGGGTATTATCACTGGTAGGCATACTTTAGGGGTAGGGGGTATTATCACTGGTAGGCATACTTTAGGGGTCGGGGGTATTATCACCGGTAGGCATACTATAGGGGTAGGGGGTATTATCACCGGTAGACATACTATAGGGGTAGGAGGTATTATCACCAGTAGGCATACTATAGGGGTAGGGGGTATTATCACTGGTAGGCATACTTTAGGGGTAGGGGGTATTATCACCGGTAGGTATACTATAGGGGTAGGGGGTATTATCACTGGTAGGCATACTATAGGGGTAGGGGGTATTATCACCGGTAGACATACTTTAGGGGTTGGGGGTATTATCACCGGTAGGCATACTTTAGGGGTAGGGGGTATTATCACTGGTAGGCATACTTTAGGGGTAGGGGGTATTATCACCGGTAGGTATACTTTAGGGGTCGGGGGTATTATCACCGGTAGGTATACTATAGGGGTAGGGGGTATTATCACTGGTAGGCATACTTTAGGGGTAGGGGGTATTATCACCGGTAGGTATACTTTAGGGGTCGGGGGTATTATCACCGGTAGGCATACTTTAGGGGTAGGGGGTATTATCACCGGTAGGTATACTTTAGGGGTCGGGGGTATTATCACCGGTAGGTATACTATAGGGGTAGGGGGTATTATCACTGGTAGGCATACTTTAGGGGTAGGGGGTATTATCACCGGTAGGTATACTTTAGGGGTCGGGGGTATTATCACCGGTAGGCATACTTTAGGGGTAGGGGGTATTATCACCGGTAGGTATACTTTAGGGGTCAGGGGTATTATCACCGGTAGGTATACTAAAGGGGTAGGGGGTATTATCACCGGTAGGTATACTATAGGGGTAGGGGGTATTATCACCGGTAGGTATACTATAGGGGTAGGGGGTATTATCACCGGTAGGTATACTTTAGGGGTCGGGGGTATTATCACTGGTAGGCATACTAGGGGGTATTAGCAGTTTTATCTTTTGCAGCTGTTTCATCAATACCAAAAGCAACAAAATAGCATGCATGGGGGAAATCATCCCCCCCCCCCCCCCCTTATGTGATTACAAATTTTTTAAATTTACAGTGGTCATGCTCACTTTGCTTCTTTAACCACCTCCACTCAACCATGACCACTAATATTAGCTCTATAATATTATCAGTCGTAGTTGTCTTTGTTAGCACATACCCACAGAGATCCTAGTATCTGGACTAAGTCTACATTGTAGAGTTTAAAATGATAATTTGTGAGAAATTATGGTATACTGTCTAAAGATATTTCATTATTACTGACCATTGTACCTGTGCTGTGTGTGTTACAGGTAGAAAGCAGGGCCTACATATACAGACAGGCACGTTGGGGCCTGTCAAGATTAGAGGTCAGGCGTGGGCACGTCCAAATAACTTCTCCAATCAGAGGCGGGGCCGACCATACAGGTGATAGCTAGCCTATCTAGCAAGATCACAGCCGGTAATTGGACAGAGAAAAGCTCAGCCAGAGGACATGGACATGGTTTACTGACAATGTCTAGTCAGAGAACACGGTCGGCTATCAGAGGACATGGTTGACTGACAACCTTCAGTCACAGGACATGGTTGACTGACTTATCTCCAGTTCTAGGACACTTCAGCAGTCATATGTAATGCATTAAGTTTCCGGTTTTTGGGTGGGACCCACTGTTTACTAGAAGATCAATGCCAGCCGGTGCTGATGACTAATAAGGAATTCTGAAACATAGAACTGTATGATTTATATTTCCTCCGATGATGAGTGATTAAGGATACATGTGATATAACCTAGTCAGTAATGGAGGAACAGCAGTTTTAGGAATCACTAGGATGGTGGTCACTGCTGTGAACAGGATATTCCAGTGATGGACCTTTTGTGACTTTACCATTTTTTTTATGTAGTTGATAACCCATTAGAATATCTAGTACATTTAACATGTGTAACTCTTTATCAATGTTCATTTTAAGGTACCTTTTCATTAGTTCATATATTTTGATAATGAACCAAGAAAATGAAAATGTTTTAGTTCATCTGTAGCCTACATTGAATAAACGTGAAAAAATTGGAACAATAGCACTTCCTTTTTCTATAGGATAAATTTTAAACAAACTTTATCTTGAGCATCCTTGATTGAATGGGATAAAGTAATGTTTAGGTGATGCTAAAAGACTAGGTGAGCTTTTCAGGCCATGCAAGGTAATAAATTTGTTGATACATAGTATCATTACACAAGTACAGGTATCATTACACAAGTACAGGTATCATTACACAAGTACAGGTATCGTTACACAAGTACAGGTATCGTTACACAAGTACAGGTATCGTTACACAAGTACAGGTATCATTACACAAGTACAGGTATCTACACAAGTACAGATATCATTACACAAGTACAGGTATCGTTACACAAGTACAGGTATCGTTTCACAAGTACAGGTATCGTTATACAAGTACAGGTATCTACACAAGTACAGGTATCTACACAAGTACAGTTATCGTTATACAAGTACAGATATCATTACACATGTACAGGTATCTACACAAGTACAGGTATCTACACAAGTACAGGTATCGTTATACAAGTACAGGTATCTACACAAGTACAGGTATCTACACAAGTACAGGTATCCACAAGTACAGGTATCTACACAAGTACAGGTATCGTTATACAAGTACAGGTATCATTACACAAGTACAGGTATCGTTACACAAGTACAGGTATCGTTACACAAGTACAGGTATCGTTACACAAGTACAGGTATCATTACACAGGTACAGGTATCTACACAAGTACAGGTATCATTACACAAGTACAGGTATCGTTACACATGTACAGGTATCGTTATACAAGTACAGGTATAGTTATACAAGTACAGGTATCTACACAAGTACAGGTATCTACACAAGTACAGTTATCGTTATACAAGTACAGATATCATTACACATGTACAGGTATCTACACAAGTACAGGTATCTACACAAGTACAGGTATCGTTATACAAGTACAGGTATCTACACAAGTACAGGTATCTACACAAGTACAGGTATCTACACAAGTACAGGTATCGTTATACAAGTACAGGTATCATTACACAAGTACAGGTATCGTTATACAAGTACAGGTATCTACACAAGTGTTACACAAGTACAGGTATCGTTACACAAGTACAGGTATTGTTATACAAGTACAGGTATCGTTACACAAGTACAGGTATCGTTATACAAGTACAGGTATTGTTATACAAGTACAGGTATCTACACAAGTACAGGTATCTACACAAGTACATGTATCGTTACACAAGTACAGGTATCGTTACACAAGTACAGGTATCGTTATACAAGTACAGGTATCTACACAAGTACAGGTATCGTTATACAAATACAGGTATCTACACAAGTACAGGTATCATTATACAAGTACAGGTATCGTTATACAAATACAGGTATCTACACAAGTACAGGTATCATTATACAAGTACAGGTATCGTTATACAAGTACAGGTATCTACACAAGTACAGGTATCGTTATACAAGTACAGGTATAGTTACACAAGTACAGGTATCGTTATACAAGTACAGGTATCATTACACAAGTACAGGTATCGTTATACAAGTACAGGTATCTACACAAGTACATGTATCGTTATACAAGTACAAGTATAGTTACACAAGTACAGGTATCGTTATACAAGTACAGATATCATTACACAAGTGCAGGTATCTACACAAGTACAGGTATCGTTATACAAGTACAGGTATCTTTACACAAGTACAGGTATCATTACACAAGTACAGGTATCGTTACAAAAGTACAGGTATCGTTATACAAGTACAGGTATCGTTGTACAATACAGGTATCTACACAAGTACAGGTATCATTACACATGTACAGGTATCGTTACACAAGTACAGGTATCATTACACATGTACAGGTATCGTTATACAAGTACAGGTATCATTACACATGTACAGGTATCGTTACACAAGTACAGGTATCTACACAAGTACAGGTATCATTATACAAGTACAAGTATCGTTATGCAAGTACAGGTATCTACACAAGTACAGGTATCGTTATACAAGTACAGGTATCTACACAAGTACAGGTATCATTGCAGAAATAAAAGTTGAAAGTACTGACAGAATATATTAATACATAAAAATGGTAATTACAGGTTTGTGTGGGAATAATTGTGTATTAAAATTTGCAATGGAATATATTACTTCAAACATGTTTTACAGGTTTGTATAAGAATTTTGTATCAAAAGCAGTGACAGAATATACTACAAATATTTAATACAAGTTTGTATGGGAATTATTATGGTGCTTGACCTCTTCTGTATCATCCTGGTGATAGTTACAAAACCACACTGAATGATACTGTTAAGTTTTTTTATATAATCGTGATAATAAAAAGAAATATGCATTTAAATTCAAAACACTTTCATTGCTTGTGTTTAGAACAGGTTTGATTTGTAGACAAAAATGACTAGTATTGTATTTCCGATACATTTTTGCCATTTAATTATGATGAGTGTGTTAGCCTGGAATCTATGTTCACTTGTCCATTATTGTCATGTTTTTGTATGCGTAGTTATATGTAGGTGAATATTTCCCTATTTTAGAGAATGTCCAGCTCTCTTGAGTTAGGAAAAATATAGTGATGCTTAATTCAGCACAAAATTTCAGAATATTTTTTTAATGCCAAATTGCAGAAGAAACGTTAAAGTAAGATGAAATATAAAGTAAAGTATAAAATTGGATATATTTTCTCAAATTTCAGGAAAAATGTAAAAAATATATACATTGTATATATATGTTTTTTTTTAATTGATTGAATTTTGCTGCCAAATATATATATGTGAAAGAACAAGTATGTATCGAATGTTATAAGCTCACATGGCTAAGTGAGCTTTCGCCATGGCCTCTTGTCTGTCCGTTGTAGATATGCCATTTGTCAACATTTCCTTTAAATCACTTCTTGTCACATAGTACCAAATTAATTTTAATATATCAAATTTGGTCAGAAACATCCTTAAGGGAAGAGGGAGCAGATTTTGCATAACTGGGGACGGGGATGGGGCCCAATAGGGGAAATAGAGGTAAGTCCTTTAAATCGTTACTTATCACAAAGTACAGAATGAAATCAGAAGGGGAATAGATTTCGCATAAATGATGAGTCTTCATTGACATATACACACACACCCGGGGGTCAGAGGGAAGGGCCCAATGGGGAAATAGAACGAAGTCCTTTAAATCTCTACTGTAGTCACAGGGGGCAAAAATGTAAAAATCTCCTTTTCCTTAACCAGGCAGCCCACATTAATCATACAATTGGCCTGTAGGTATTCGGGCTAATTACGTGCTCAAAATTTTCCTCTACTTCAACAATTATAGGCATTAGATGTCCAAAATGATAACTGACCCGGTGCATGATGGAACAGAGATACAACTTCATTTAGTAAGGAACATTTAAATCAAGGTGACTTGTATATATGGAAATTACACAACTATCCATGCGAGCAATACAGGTCCTCTGGGCCTCTTGTTTTTTACTTCGTCAAAGCAAAACCATTTTTCTATGTTGTGTTATGCAAACATATATTTATTTTGTAAATTTGAAGAGAAATATTCAAATATTTCAAATATACCGTATTTTACTAGTTGTGAAAAGTTCAGAAGATGAGCTTCCATTTCCTCATTTTAGATAGAATATTTGAAAATGTAGTTAATTAAATGTAGATAACTTTATTAAAATGATTTGAATAATTTAGTTTAATAACCATTTGTTTTTTTTAATGAGACAGAATATGTGCAGTATGGGGTTATAATGTTGTAGCCACAGAACTTGTAAACCTTGCATTTAATCTGATATTTCTTTAAAATTGTATTTTTGCTAGCATTTTAGAAGGAAAGTAACATATTTGCTGCTTATGCCAATTTTACTTTCCTGTTAAGATAATTTTTTTATGTCCACATACTAGGGTATGTTATTGCATTTTATCAGTTTTTTTTTTGTCATTGAAAATATCCATTTATGTGTTCAGTATTATAATGAGATAACACAATTAAGTTGTAAATTTAGAAATCCTTTATTACATATTGAGCAAATCAAAACTAAAGCAAAATTTGAAATGTGCATCAAAATCACATATGTCACAAATCTGTTATGTTTCATTCATTTTCCACAGAACCTGAGCTCCTTACGTAGTACGTGTTTAACTGGTAATTAAATTTCCAGATCTGTGGTCTGTTCAATATTTTGTACTGGAATATTATGGAAGGACTTCAAATTCATTTGTATGAAAAATAAAGACCTTCCAGAAAATGAGTCATTTGTCAACTTACCTACCTAGTAAGTGAACAGAAGTAGTTTGCAATTACCGAAATCAGTGTTGCCTATGCTCATTACTCTTTAAGAAGACTTTTGTTCATTTGTACTTTTTGCTATGTTCAAATAGTATTGTATTCTTTAATTAAAAGCATACAATTGCATTAAAAGTTGTAGTGTTTTGTTTAATAAGAAACCTTGATGTGAAGAAGGAAATCATCAAATATGGAGTATGGGGTAGGAAATATGTGCTAATATTATTGTTATAAAATTACCTCCAACTGGTTATTAGCTCACCACCCCGAAGGGCTGAAATCTTCAAACAACTTCTCAATTACCAAGAGGCCTTCGGACTTGATGTTGGGCCTGTAGAATGCTGGGGTGAAGTGCTACCATGTTTGTTCAAATAAATAAGCTTGACCTACATTAAAGGTCAATAGGGGTCAAATAGGTTTAAATCTTGAAAGAATGATTTCTCGATAGTAAAGAGACCTGGTATTAGGCCAATTGTATACTGGAATGAAGGACTAGAAAATTTATTGACATGAACAAACCTAGCCTGCTCTGATTTTTAGGTCGCCTGAGACAAAGTCTCAGTTGACCTATTGCGATCGCCTTTTGTCCGGCGGGGTCTGTTGTAAACAATTTACATTTTCAACTTCTTCTCAATTACCAACAGGCCCACAGACCTGATATTGGGTGTTTAGTATGCTATGATGAAGGCTACCAAGTTTGTTCAAGTGGATCACCTTGACCTTCATTCAAGGTCACAGGGGTCAAATATGATAAAATCTTTAAACAACTTCTTGTTAACCAAATTGCCCAGAGACCCAATATTAGGTCTAGCATGCTGGAACAAAGGACTACCAAGTTTGTTCAAATGGATGACCTTGACCTTAATTCAAGGTCACAGGGGTCAAATATGCTAAAATCTTTAAATGACTTCTCCTTGATAACCAAAAGGTACAGAGACCCGATATTAGGTCTGTAGCATGCTGGGATGAAGGGCTACCAAGTTTGTTCAAATGGATGACCCTGACCTTCATTCAAGGTCACGGCCGAAATATGCTAAAATATATCAAAACTCAGGTGACCGTTAAGGCCCATTGATTAAAGTGGTTATCAGCATATAGTATCTGCAGAAATGACCTTAATCAACTTCAATGTTGCTGTAGAGCCAGGTAAGCGATACAGGCCCATTGAGCCTCTTGTTTAAAATATATCAAAAAGCTATTAAAAAAATATCTTTGTATCAAAATTATTTCTTAATGTAATAAGATTTTTTTTTATACATATATCGGAAAATAAACCATCAAAAAATCTTTAATATTGATAAGATACAATCTAATTAAAATCTAGATCGTCATTCTCACTACATTACATGAACATCTAACAACATCCCATAAGGGGTCACGTTCTTATGACCTTTGAAATGTGTGTATTTAACTTTCAGGGCGAATCGTCAATTTGTCGATGTCATCGAAGCAAACCATTTTGTCACAGCATGCATCTGAAGCAAACCATTTCGGTACAGCATGTACATATAGCTATATGCTTTGTGGGACGAAATGACTTTAAACAAATTGACAGTTTATGCAAGCTATGCACCCTAGTCATGCTAATTCGGACATACAAAAATCACTTCCAAGATTCTGGAAGTAATTGTTTGATTGGCTTATCCAAAAGGTCATCCCGACGTGACCCCTTATGGGCTGTTGTTAGATGTTCATGTAACGTAGTGAGAATGACCATCTAGATTTTAATAAGACTGGATAAGATACAGAATAAAATAGTACTTTATATGGCATCCCATACAACTGACCTGATAGACACACTGCCAAGTGAGTGTTTATGCTGTAGTTTGGTGTCTGTGGTCTGTCTTTCATCTGACTTCCGTCTGACATCAATTTTTCACTTCGTTTCAACAAATTTTATAGACAAAAAATGGACATATATTGAAAAATGAAGTCTTCAATAAGTCTGTTTGGATGTACAGAAGTTGGAAAATATGTATTACAATTGAAAACGGATGTATCTGCAAAACCAAAATACCAAGGAAAACGGTATCTGGCTTGTGGATTCCTGGGATGGAACTTCACAAAGTTTGTGAAACCAATGTAATTTTACCCAAATTTAAGGCCAAAGGGACCAATTCAAACAACATTGTCTAATTAACTAAAAAGCCTAAAATCAAGATGACAAATGGTTAGAGTGTCCGTCTTTCGGAGGTCTGGTCGTTGCATTTTCCTCTCCTGTTAAACAACAGTCATACATAAAACATGCAAAAGATAAAATAACTCAAATAAATGCATTGAATTATATAATATTTTCATAACAGCATAAAATATCATCATCGTCGTAACCGTAACGCACGTTTACGCTGTTTGTATTTCCCGCACATTTGTGTTTTTGTTACATGCATGGTCACTAAAACGCTTATTTCTGACTCGATGCTGTAAGCGTCTGTTTGAAAAATCTGTCACAAACTGAGAAAAATGGGCGAACAAGCCGGTAGGTCGATCTATGGTGCAATGTGTTTTACATGTTTTATGGAGAAACATTGAATATAGTTTAATATATAGTTTATTATGTAAACACATTTGGCTACTTGGCGCTTAGCGATCCTTTGTTTGAACGATGAGTTTCCAATGTCACAATTCATAATCTGTACAGTAACCCTCAGACCCTAGCCTGTAGGCCTAGTGTAGGCTGTAGAAATCTAGTAGGCCTAAGCTTACTGGCTAGCCAGTAGAGTACTGTACATTATTTTCATTTAGTGCTTATAATTCATATCCATCGGTGATGAATGATACAAAGCGTATAATAGATGTTATGAGTAATTAACACGTCAGTTACTTTCGATTTGTCCGATTTAATAAGAAGCATTTGCATTTTACTGGATAGTTCTAAAAATAGATCTGATTTCATCCCTGGCTGTTGGTGATTATAGTATACATAATGTATCTGACACCATGATCGAATTGAAGAAAGTTGTTTATATCTGATATTTGTCTCAGGAATAAGTTAGAACGATATTTCATACCTTGTCTACTCTGCTTGATGACGACCAGTTGTCAGAAATCAGTCCTTCAGCCAGAACTATGTTATCGCAGCTAAGAATAAGTAAGCTTGGACAGGTAATACATTCATAATTAAACACAGGTTATAGTTAATTACAGGTAAAAGTTATAGACCATTGAGGTTATCATTAGTTATAAACAGGTAAGTTATAGACAGTCAAGGTTATTATTAGTTATAAACAGGCAAAAGTTATAGACCATTGAGGTTATTATTAGTTATAAACAGGTACAATTTATAGACAATCAAGGTTATTATTAGTTATAAACAGGTAAGATATAGACAATTGAGGTTATTATTAGTTATAAACAGGTAATATATAGACAATCAAGGTTATTATTAGTTATAAACAGGTACTGTATAAGTTATAAACAGGTACCGTATAAGTTATAAACAGGTAAGTTATTGACCATTGAGGTTATTATTAGTTATAAACAGGTAAGTTATAGACAGTCAAGGTTATTATTAGTTATAAACAGGTAAAAGTTATAGACAATCAAGGTTATTATTAGTTATAAACAGGTAATTTGATTAATATTGGTTATACATAGATGTTCATTATATAAGCTATAAACAGGTAGTAGTAATAGAAAGATGGTAATTATGGACAAGTAATAGTTATAGACAGGTAGCAGATAGTGATGTATGGATATGTATAAGTTATAGACAGACGGTAGTTAAAGACTGGTAGTTATAGATGGTAAAAGTTCTAGTCAAGTGGCAGTTGTATACATAGACAAGTAGTCACGAAGGCATGTTCATTTGTCTATATCATTGTAAAATTTGTGTTAAGTATAATTCCATTTTTCCTTTTGCAGGAATACCTGAGGGCACTCTTTCAAGCTTTAAACAGAAGTTTTCTAGTAACGAGAAAAATCTGTTGGCCCAAAATGTTTGCTACAGAACTGATCTTTGGGAGACGTGTAGGCAGCAGGATCAAGTTTGGAGGAGCCCTCATGTGTTCAACTACAAGGTGTGTGTTAGAGGAATGTTGACCATTCAGGGGTTGACACTTACTTATTATAATAATCTCCTTGACAGTCCGCTGGGCTGCCAGGTTTTGAAATGAGGCAGCCCGGACTGCCAAAGATGAAACCCCTCCTGGAGGATTTGGGGGCATTTGTCTCTACAGCCCCTAAGACAAACACTGATGAGGAAGAAATTGAATTCCAGATACAGTTTCCTGTGTTCTAGTTCATTTTGAGCATACAAATATTAGATCTTGCACCAAAGGGTTCTATAAAAAAAAGTTTTGAAAATAAAATTATTGAAGTAGATAAAGAAAAGTTTAGCTGGACATTATACTTTTGACTGAACATGTTGTGTCGATCCCTGCCATATAAAAATACAGGTACATAAGTAAATAAGTGCTATCATATTAAAAAAAATAAAATTTATATTGAAACATGCTTGGCTGTCAAGCTGAAGGCCAGACATAATCTAGTATATATTTTAAGTGAAAATACAAAAATTGACAAAAGAAATTTTAAAGTGGTGTACAAAACTCTACGATTCCATCTTTTAGAATGCTAGCCAGATGATCTAGTGATCAAGTATAGAAATACTCTTGTAATACTGAGCAAAGATTTTAATAGATTTATCAAGGCTATATTATATCAAACGAGGAAAGAAATAAAAAAAATCCATAAAAATGGAATGATAATTTCACAATAAATTGGAAGAATATCTGGCTAACTTTAAACAATAATTTGATTGATAGGAAAATTAAGGATTTTCAATGGAGAAGCCTTCACACAGTTCTAACAGAGTTTCTAAATTATTATAAAATATATGAAAGTTTCATCATTGCATGCATATATGGATTTTAAAACTAATAATGCTGAATGTAAGTCATAGTTACTGAGAATCGTTGTTGCCAAAAAATGATTTCAGCATTTGTTTAATTGATTTTAATAAAGATATCTTTGTTGTCTGTATTAGGCAGGAGAAGGGAAGCCAATGACAAATCAGAAAAGTTCAGGGAGGTGTTGGTTGTTCGCATGTCTCAATGTTTTACGGGTGCCAGTTGCAAAACACTTCAAGCTGGAAGAGATGGAGTTCAGCCAGAACTATCTCTTCTTCTGGGATAAGGTTGGTATCTGTGTTACTGTCATGTACAAATGAAGAAAACATTTCATCCATACAGCAACAATATTCAATTAAAGTTTCATGTAATAAAAAAAGTATTTGGAATCGTTCAAGATTTCATATAGCCGAAGTTTCCTTTTGCCCTGTCACCATGTCTGGTGTTTACGGTATATATGGTGTCAGGGCCAGAGGAAACTCGTGCTAGCTTTCATAATAACTGATTGGTTTTAAGTGGTAAATGCCAACACATCAAAATATTTTCTAGCTGTTAACAATACTAACTTTATTATTGACTATTAATATTAGATATTTTTGAAAATATGGGGAGAATGTTTTGTCAAGAATAGGTGTGGCAAAATATACTTAACTTTAAAGGGCAACCCTTAACCTTTGATCTTTTTAATCATTTAATTTTGGACAGAAAAAAACAAAACAAAAACAAAAATTGTACTATGTATGTATTCCATTAATTTGATTGGAAAGTGACAGTAGCCTACTAATTTAGTTATTTTATATAATGATAAATTATCAATTACAACATAATTATATGACTGATATTGGTATATAGCTTCAACCTTTGCTAGAAGCCTGATGTATGGTAGCAGTGTACAGTAAAAATGCCCAATTCTGAAAAATATAGCACATGTTTTAGATATGTAAACATTGCCAGTTAACCCTACATATAACCTCTAATAAAGTATACATATTTGTAATCTGTACAACATTTGCAATTTTAATACAGCTCTGAAGGATAAGTAAACTTACATTTTCAGTGATTTTTAGAGCTGTGAATACCATGGTAACAGCTTAAAAAATGCTCAAAAATTGCAAAATATTATGATATTTGACCAAAAAAGACGCAATTCTCTACACAATTTTTTTTCTGAAACCTATTTGAAATTAAATATCTCTATCCCAAAGACAGAATTAATCTTGTTTTGACATATGTTGTAAATTAAGTTTTCCTGCTATCTTACCTTTTCAGTGGGCTTCCATTTATCGCTGTAGGCAAAACTAAATCCGGAACCAATTTATTAATTTTTGTTTTAAATAGATGTGAAGCCTGTTTGTACTACTTCATACTGATGGAGTGAATATACCAATTATAGTGTGCATTTATTTTTTCATTTTTTATGCATATCATAATACAGGAGTTATTTGCTTAACAAAAAAATCGCCCATGGCCAGCCTGTCCTACTGTAGTGTGCTACCTATGGGATTTATTGTCAGGAGTGATCTCCCCTCATGTCTAGATAAAACTTCTCTTTTTCATCTTGCATCTCAAAAAAAGTGTAGTTGTACTATGTATATTTCATTAACATTTGTTCTAGGTAGAAAGAGCTAACTATTTACTGGATGTATTTGTCGACATATCAAAAAAGGGGAAGAATCCAGATGGTCGGCTGATGAGCCACTTACTCACCAACCCTATAGATGATGGCGGCCAATGGGACATGCTGGTCAATATTGTAGAGAAATACGGCCTTGTACCTAAGACCTGCTTCCCTGACGCTCATAGTGCTGAGTCTTCCTTAAGGATGGGAAGAATGATCAACAACAAGGTATATAGGTCTTACAGTGTTAGACAGAGCGGTCAGTAACATGATATATACAGGTCTCTTAGGGTTAGACAGAACGGTCAGTAACATGATATATACAGGTCTCACAGGGTTAGACAGAACGGTCAGTAACATGATATATACAGGTCTCTTAGGGTTAGACAGAACGGTCAGTAACATGATATATACAGGTCTCTTAGGGTTAGACAGAACGGTCAGTAACATGATATATACAGGTCTCACAGGGTTAGACAGAACGGTCAGTAACATGATATATATAGGTCTCACAGGGTTAGACAGAACGGTCAGTAACATGGTATACAGGTCTCACTGGACTAGACAGAACGGTCAGTAACATGATATACAGGTCTCACTGGACTAGACAGAACGGTCAGTAACATGGTATAAAGGTCTCACTGGGTTAGACAGAACGGTCAGTAACATGGTATACAGGTCTCACTGGACTAGAGAGAACGGTCAGTAACATGGTATACAGGTCTCACTGAACTAGACAGAACGGTCAGTAACATGATATACAGGTCTCACTGGGCTAGACAGAACGGTCAGTAACATGATATACAGGTCTCACTTAACTAGACAGGACGGTCAGTAACATGGTATACAGGTCTCACTTAACTAGACAGGACGGTCAGTAACATGGTTTACAGGTCTCACTGGGTTAGACAGAACGGTCAGTAACATGATATACAGGTCTCACTGGGTTAGACAGAACGGTCAGTAACATGATATATAGGTCTCACTGGACTAGACAGAACGGTCAGTAACATGATGTACAGGTCTCACTGGACTAGACAGAACGGTCAGTAACATGATATACAGGTCTCACTGGACTAGACAGAACGGTCAGTAACATGGTATACAGGTCTCACTGGACTAGACAGAACGGTCAGTAACATGATATACAGGTCTCACTGGACTAGACAGAACGGTCAGTAACATGATATACAGGTCTCACTGGACTAGACAGAACGGTCAGTAACATGATATACAGGTCTCACTGGGTTAGACAGAACGGTCAGTAACATGGTATACAGGTCTCACTGGACTAGACAGAACAGTCAGTAACATGGTATACAGGTCTCACTGGGTTAGACAGAACGGTCAGTAACATGGTATACAGGTCTCACTGGACTAGACAGAACAGTCAGTAACATGGTATACAGGTCTCACTGGGTTAGACAGAACGGTCAGTAACATGATATACAGGTCTCACTGGACTAGACAGAACGGTCAGTAACATGGTATACAGGTCTCACTGGACTAGACAGAACGTTCATTAACATGGTATACAGGTCTCACTTAACTAGACAGGACGGTCAGTAACATGATATACAGGTCTCACTGGACTAGACAACAGTCAGTAACATGGTATACAGGTCTCACTGGGTTAGACAGAACGGTCAGTAACATGATATACAGGTCTCACTGGGTTAGACAGAACGGTCAGTAACATGATATACAGGTCTCACTGGGTTAGACAGAACGGTCAGTAACATGATATACAGGTCTCACTGGACTAGACAGAAAGGTCAGTAACATGATATACAGGGTTAGACAGGATGGTCAGTAACATGATATACAGGTCTCACTGGACTAGACAGAACGGTCAGTAACATGGTATACAGGTCTCACTGAACTAGACAGAACGGTCAGTAACATGATATACAGGTCTCACTGGACTAGACAGAACGGTCAGTAACATGGTATATAGGTCTCACTGGACTAGACAGAACGGTCAGTAACATGGTATACAGGTCTCACAGGGCTAGACAGAACGGTCAGTAACATGATATACAGATATCACTGGACTAGACAGAACGGTCAGTAACATGATATACAGGGTTAGACAGGATGGTCAGTAACATGGTATACAAGTCTCATAGGGTAAGACAGGATGGTCAGTGACATGGTATACAGGGCTAGAAAGGATGGTCAGTGACATGGTATACAGGGCTAAGCAGAATGGTCAGTAACATAAGATTTAAGAGATCATCCAGAGCTCAATATCTTCTTAACGAAGACTAATGCATATTGACAAGAAGATAAAAGTTCACAGGATAGAGGTCAAGGATATTTTGAATGATTTTAACTAATCTTGTCATTTAGACTCTAAACATAGACTGCTATAAACTTGGGTAAGTAATTTATTCAATGTTATTAAATAGATCAAAATATTTATGTCATTATAGCTATTTTGCCTTAGAATGACAATTTTCACTACTACCTTTTTCAGATGAGGGAATTTTGCATGCGTCTACATAGCATGGTGAAAGAAGAGAAATCTGAAGAAGAAATCGCTTCAGAAAAGACGAAGATGTTAGAGGAGGTAACATGTTTTTGTTAGAAATATGACCTTTTGTGGGTTACTTAAGACGAAATCTCAGTTGACCTATTGCAATTGGCTTTTGTCCGGCATCGTACGTCATCCATCCATTGTGCGTCATAAACAATTTACATTTCAACTTCTTCTCCAAAACTGCTGAACCAAATTCAATGAAACTTGGCAGGAAGCGTCAATGGCCAAATGTTAACCAAAATTGTGAATTATATGGTCCCATCCCCCAGGGGCCTGAGGGACGGGGCCAAAAAGGGTCAAATTAGCTGAAATTTCAAAAATCTTCTTTTCAACTTCAAGAGATTCAATGGTCTTAAGATGCTTTATCAAAATTGTGAATTTTATGACTCTTGGTCCTCAAGTTTGCCCCTGGGGAGAGGGTAAACTTTACTAGTTTATATAGGAAAATCAAATTTTAGACTGTCATTTGTTTCATTTTTATTGGAATTCATTCTAACTTAGTTAACATTATCACTATGGGATGACAGTTTGATGGTATGCAAATGTTGGCTCTGGCTGACCCCCAGGACTGATGGGCGGGCCAAAAAGAGTCAAATTAGCTTAAACTTTTAAAAAAAGGCTTCTCAAGGTCCAAATAAGGTAGAATCAAATACTCTTTATAGATGGTGTTCTATAAACACTTAAGGTGTTTTGCCACTGGGATCTCATGTTTGCCCCTGGGGAGGATGTACCCTTTACTGTAGATTATGTAAGGAAATCACATTTTCGACTGTCATTTCTATTGGAATTAGCAGTTTTGGAAGGCAGCATTTGATGGGCGGGGGGTCAATAAGTGTCATATTTACAAATTTACAAACTCTGATGACCGTTAAGGCCAATGGGCCACTTGTTTGACATCTTTTCTCTAGGTAGATGCTTATTGTTTCATCTGGTCCACTTTAAGATTGCATAATCTATATCATTTCTAGAGGAATAAAGACATCAATAATTTTGTACAGGACTAGGTGCCAGCTAGTTCGGGCCTCTAATATTCATTAGAGATCCTATGTTCATCTGTTGTCTGGCCTCCATTGTTTTTGTTGTGAAGAATTAAACATATAATACTGTACTCCTTTTTTATATCAAAATTTTCTGATGGTTGGAATGATGCCCAGGCCCCACTTAAATAATTTCATACATGATTCAGTGCTTGGCATTGTCCAGTAATATGAGTATGGAACTCTTTATCTTTATCCAAGGTCTTTATAATCTGTTCTTTTTTCAGATCTACAGAATATGCTCAATATCCCTGGGAACTCCACCAGAAACAATTACTTGGGAATTCTATGACAACGAGAAAAAATACAGGAAAGTTGGACCGATCAAACCCATAGATTTCTATAAGGAACATATCAAGCCCTTGTCAGACCTCAAGAATATGGTAGGTTATATCACAATTGTTGAAAGTAACAGAATGTTCCAAATCAGTAATTATTTCCTTGTGTAAAGCCATAGATGGGATAGATATCCAGTTATCATGAACTTCATACAGCTTGTTCACAAACATCACCTCTTGTATGAGCTCACATATCATCTACCTGGGGTCAGAAATTAGATCATTGTTACTATTGATAGAATTTTGATGTACTTCCTCATCATTTATAATCTAATTATTATGAAGAAACATCATATACTTGTCCACATCAGTAACCTTTTAATTTGTATTTTAAACAGTAGCATTTCATGCAGTAAGTTTTCTTCTGACTACATTGTTGTGTATGTAGGTTGTATGGGTGTTACAAGATCACATAATTGTACGGTCTAGGGGAGATAATCGAACTCCATATGTATATGAGTTATTCCCCTTTGTTGTACATTGGATGTGTTAAATTCACGTCACCAACATTTGTCGGCGATTCGAAGTTCGTCACTGGAGTTTTGGGCCAAGATATCCCTCTACCATGAGATGAGAAGGACGACATTTGTGCTTGTACGTGCCGTACAATACTAGTTTTATTTTCCAAGGAAAACAATTCCTTTTTGAATTATAATTACAATCAGAGACCTATATACTAGGTCTCTGTTACAATGCAATGTATGTATCATCATTGAACACACGGATGTCATCTGGCATGTCATAATTTGTGCAGCGGATGCCGACTTATTCAGTATGCAGTGGCTATGGACCAGATGTGTTTTGAAGTTTTTGTTCCCTGTTGCCTTTTTCACAAGGATAGTTGATCGATGAGATCCTTGTTTATCACCGTTTTCAGAAGAACAGTTCCGGTCTCTAAAGCTTACACAATACAGAATTTTGAACTTTCAAGTGATGAGTGCCTCAATAAAGCAAGATCAGAATAAACTTATTTACATATTGTACTCGTAAATTTACAAATATATTGAGAATGGCTTACGTGAGCTATGGTTTAGATTATCAAAAAAAAAAGTTGTGTTCCTTTTATCTAGCTCTTGATTCACTTTTGTTTAAAAATCAATATTGCCTAGATCTAGCCATATCCAGACAGTTTTATATTGCAAAACATCATTGTTTCCAAATACTATGAATGGTTTCTCAGATTAATTACCGGTATATCAGAAATACACTATTAATTAAGAGCGAAATCTCTGCTGATATTACTGTGATAACATGTCATATTGGTTAACAATTTATACTAGGATGAGCATATGTCATTGGATAGATTTAGGATGGTATTATGTTGTATGTCATGTAGTTTGCCATGGAATTCTGTGCTTTGGTATGTATTTAGTAATATTTAGATATTCTATTTGTATTTTGATTGAAGAACCATAAGGCCATGCCGAGATATTTTTCAGTGCGTATATGAAGCTACGGCAAGGCTGATAGGGATAAGTATAAAGCTGGCAGGTTAATGTTATATATTGTTTGATTAGTCGAAAGTTTTATTACGGTTCATTACTCTATAACTTTTAATCACATGGTCTTATGACGCAACATGATGATGCTGCAATGATATAAGCAGTTAGTTGAGTAATGCCAGAACAAACTATTTAGATGTCTCTTAAATATGTATCGATATTGTCTGATTGAATCTTGAGCTTGATAGAATGTTACAGAATTTTAACTTGATATGCTTAGCTGAATATCTAAAGTCATCTGTATGTAAAATCTCTTTCATCTTTGCTATTGTTGTCTGGATGTTGTATGTGTGATCCATATTGAGCTCAATGGAAAGTGCAAGTGTGAGAGTTAGTTATCAGGAATTACATTGTATGAGAGTGATTTTTATACTACCAGGTACATCTCATTGATACAAATTATTGGACATTATCTTCTGGTTATAGTACTTTATTTTCAACAATTTTCTAACATTTTCGTAACAGGTCAAATACAGTATATCTATTTGGTTCGATATTATTTTTACCTTTACATCATTTATGATCATCTCGTACACCCATGGTTAAATTGTGTATGCCAAATTTTATTTTGTGGGCGGGGATGTTGTGTATGTAGGTTGTATGGGTGTTACAAGATCACATAATTGTACGGTCTAGGGGAGATAATCGAACTCCATATGTATATGAGTTATTCCCCTTTGTTAGCTCACCTGCCCGAAGGGCAAGTGAGCTTATGCCGTGGCGCGGCGTCCGTCGTCCGTCCGGCCGTCCGGCCGTCCGTCCGGCGTCAACTTTTCCATTCAAACAACTTCTTCTCAATAACCAAAAGGCCCAGAGACCTAATATTGGGCCTGTAGCATGCTGGGGTGAAGGGCTACCAAGTTTGTTCAAATGAATAACGTTGACCTTCATTCAAGGTCACAGGGGTCAAAAAGGCTAAAATCTTTAAACGACTTCTTCTCAATAACCAAGAGTCCCAGGGAGTTGATATTAGGTCTGTAGCATGCTGGGGTGAAGGGCTACCAAGTTTGTTCAAATGAATGACCTTGACTTTCATTCAAGGTCACAGGGGTCAAATATGCTAAAAAAAAATTAAACGACTTCTTCTAAATAGCCAAAATACCCAGGGACTTGATATTGGGTCTGAAGCATGCTGGGGTGAAGGGCTACCAAGTTTGTTCAAATGAATGACCTTGACCTTCATTCAAGGTCACAGGAGTCAAAAAGGCTAAAATCTTTAAACGACTTCTTCTCAATAACCAACAGATCCAGAGACCTAATATTTGGCCTGCAGCATGCTAGGGTGAAGGGCTCCCAAGTTTGTTCAAATGAATGACCTTGACCTTCATTCAAGGTCACAGGAGTCAAAAAGGCTAAAATCTTTGAGCGACTTCTTCTCAATAACCAAGAGGCCCAGGGAGCTGATATTTGGCCTGCAGCATGCTAGGGTGAAGGGCTCCCAAGTTTGTTCAAATGAATGACCTTGACCTTCATTCAAGGTCACAGGAGTCAAAAAGGCTAAAATCTTTAAATGACTTCTTCTCAATAACCAAGAGGCCCAGGGAGTTGATATTGGGTCTGTAGCATGCTGCGGTAAAGGGCTACCAAATTTGTTCAAATGAATGACCTTGACCTTCATTCAAGGTCACAGGAGTCAAAAAGGCTAAAATATTTAAACGACTTCTTCTCAATAACCAACAGTCCCAGAGACCTAATATTTGGCCTGTAGCATGCTGGGGTAAAGGGCTACCAAGTTTGTTCAAATGAATGACCTTGACCTTCATTCAAGGTCACTGGAGTCAAAAAGGCTAACATTTTAAAACGACTTCTTCTCAATAACCAAGAGTCCCAGGGAGTTTATATTGGGTCTGTAGCATGCTGCGGTAAAGGGTTACCAAGTTTGTTCAATTGAATGACCTTGACCTTCATTCAAGGTCACAGCGGTCAAAAAGGCTAAAAATTTTAACAACTTCTTCTCAATTACCAACAGTCCCAGAGACCTAATATTTGGCCTGTAGCATGCTGGGGTGAAGGGCTCGCAAGTTTGTTCAAATGAATGACCTTGATCTTCATTCAAGGTCACAGGAGTCAAAAAGGCTAAAATCTTTAAACGACTTCTTCTCAATAACCAAGAGTCCCAGGGAGTTGATATTAGGTCTGTAGCATGCTTGGGTAAAGGGCTACCAAGTTTGTTGAAATGAATGACCTTGACCTTCATTCAAGGTCACAGGAGTCAAAAAGGCTAAAATCTTGAAACGACTTCTTCTCAATAACCAAGAGTCCCATGGAGTTAATATTGGGTCTGTAGCATGCTGGGGGTAAAGGGCTACCAAGTTTGTTCAAATGAATGACCCTGACTCGCATTCAAGGTCACGTCGATCAAGTATGCTTAAATCTTTGAATGACTTTTAGTGAAAAGCCAAAGTGCAGAGAGACATTATTATATTGGTCCTGTAGCATGCTTTCAAATAACTGCAGGATCCATATATGAAAAGATCACTGCATTGCAGGTGAGCGATTTGGGCCCATTGGGCCCTTGTTGTAATTCTTTTCGTTTGTGAGATACATTTTGATTCTTAATAAAGACTTGAAACAGAAAAGACGTTTGTTGTTTTACCTGACGATATCATAATGTAGCGTAAAGCGAGTTCCCCATACCTCACAACATTACAACATACTGTTTATACAATGTATGAAAACGTATGTACAATATTCCAAATTGTTATATGTACACATTTATTATACTAATAAATATCAAACTATTAAAATATATTTGTGCTCCAGGTTTGTATAGTAAATGACCCCCGTCCAAACAACATTTACGATAAATTGTACACCGTGGAGTACCTCAACAACATGACATCCGCCCGAACTGTTCTCTATATCAATCAACCTATACAAGTTCTCAAGGAGCTGGCACTGGCTTCAATCAAAGAAGGGGAGGTAAGCACCATTTGTTTGTGTTTCGATCGAAGAGGGGAAGGAAGCGCCACTTGTTTGTATCTCGATCATAGACGGTATGGTAAGAATATCTCAAAAAAAAAATTAAGTAAGGACTTCTAACACCGTATACCTGTATACCATGTTTCACCGAGAATGGGAAGGTAAAGACCTCTTGTTTCTTAATGAAAAATTGGTAGAAAAGGATTTCTTTTATATGTCTTAAAGACTGAGAATGAAGTACCACTTGTATGTCTGAGATTGCTATCAGTACTAAAAGGTTCATTTGACTCTACACTGTTAGATTATTATTAAGCTCAATTCTAATATGAAGCTTTACATGTATCAGTACTAAGGAAGCTCAGTATACAATGACAACAAAATTTAGTATTAGGTAGGTTATTTACAAAAAAGGTCAGAACAAAGAATATCAAATATGAATTAGCAAGAATCTTTTAAAAAATTTACAGATTGACTTTCAATGTTGACTTTTCTGTGTAATCTTTGTTAACTTGTCCATTATCATGAATTGTAAGTTTGTTGTATTTTTAACTAATATTAATGTTTTTTTCTACATATAGCCTGTCTGGTTTGGATGTGATGTTGGGAAGTTTTTTAGTCGTAAACCAGGGATACTAGACCTCAACATGTGAGTGCTTAATGTAGTCTAGATTTTGAAATTAGTATTTTAAAGAAGACCACACTTAATTCAACTTGTTGATGAAAACTTTTTAATGTTGCAACATTAAGCTAAAATCTAAATATACTATAACTTGTTTTTTTTGTTTTGTTTTTTTTTTACTTATCATTCCTTATTTTTGAGGACACTGACTACTTGTTAATAATCAGTTACTTTGCAATTTTACTTCATGATATAAAGGGATTTGTCTTTGACTTACAATAGCCACGTTTTGATTTTAAACCTATTGTGAGTGTACCAATATGTATCTACATTTTTAAATATTTCGTTGATTTATGTCATTTTGTCTCTTGCCCTTTTTGCTCATATTTTTAATCACTTATTTTGGCCCTAATGACCTTTATAGTGTTGATGGGCCGTTAAGCATTTTAACTAACTAACTAACTTGTCTTTTGATAAAAAAACGAATTTTTTTTCTCCATTATATGATATAAAGTAATTTGTTTTTTTTATCACCAGAATTAACACAGATTTGGTTTTTGGTACCAACTTGTTGGGGATGACTAAAGCTGAACGTCTACAGTACGGTGATTCTTTGATGACACATGCCATGGTGCTCTCAGCTGCTCATGTAGAGGTATAAAAAATCATTTTCCACAAAATATACACATATACACACACACAAAAAAACATATTCACCGATATATATAGTCCTTTAAGTACAAGGAAACTGCTAAGGCTATATAAAAACAATGAAGTACACAGAAGGACAAGAGTATTTTGAGAGGATAAGGAAAATGGATATCTTGTTCAAAAATAATAATTGATGCAGGTGCCCTCCAGTACCTAGTAATGACATGTCATGTACGTCCTCAAATTTCCCAGAAACCAACATTTCTGATATTTTACATTCTGAGGTATTAATTGTTAGTTCAACATAACTGTTGCAGGTCAAAGATCAATGTCATATTTTCTCAACTGGTTTACAGATTGTTATGACATTATGAAGAATATGATTACAGTATTATTATAATAGCCTGTATATATATATCTATATATATTTTTTTCTTTTTTTTTTTCAAGAAATTAAATTAACTTAATGGTAATATCCATATTGTAAATGAGCTATGTTTAAAGAGGTAACTACTTTTAATAGAAATATATTTCCAAGCAATTGTTTTCTGCAACTGCAAATTATCTGTTTTTACAATGTTTCAAGTGTTAAAACCTATTTTATTTGAAATACATTAATTACTGTGTAAGTAGTGACAGCCATAGCAAACTTCGCTGATGGTAGGGCTATCCCCAACCCTTACAAAACTAGCTGTGCTACATTGTCCAAACTTGTCCTTTGTATTCCTTTTTTTTTTAATTTTTAAATCTAACATATTCAATTATCTTTCAAATCTAAGCAATAACTCTCACAAATCAGGTAAATACACATGTTTGTTTTTTAAGTTTTATTTATTTTTATTTATTTTGTATCTGTGCATGTCTTTTACTGTTTGAGTCGGTTTAAATAGCTCATTAGAGCTAATGTTGATTTGTTATATGTACCAGCTATAAATAAAATTTAAATTGAATTGAATTGAGCAAAATGGTAACTACCCAACTGCCAACGTAATCAGGGTTATATGCCAATCAAATTTTGTATCTTTGAATTCGTAAATATTTTCTGATGACATCAACTCTAAAGGTCATTGTGGTGCAATGTCAATGTGATTTATATTTGGTATTGGTAATAGATGTTATAATTGGGCATACAGTTGGTGACTTATGCCTGTGTTCTTTTAAACTGTAAGTTACAGTGTTTAATTTGTATGATTGAATGAACAACTGAAATAACATTATTGCCAATACAAGCTGTATTTTTAACTTAATGTTTCTTTATATCGTCTTGAAGGACGAGAAGAGGACTGTGAGATGGCGAGTTGAGAATTCCTGGGGAGACGCAGATGGTGATAAAGGTAAATATGAAGGAAGTTGATTAAGAATAAGGTAAATATGAAAGAAGTTGATTAAGAATAAGGTAAATATGAAGGAAGTTGATTAAGAATAAGGTAAATATGAAGGAAGTTGATTAAGAATAAGGTAAATATGAAGGAAGTTGATTAAGAATAAGGTAAATATGAAGGAAGTTGATTAAGAATAAGGTAAATATGAAGGAAGTTGATTAAGAATATTTGAGTAGATATCTGAAGAATGCATATCACAGCACCATCTAAAATTGAGACGACGAGTTCTGCATGAGATAGATACAAATGTATTTAGTGTACGTATATATTTTAAATTAATATTTTTCTACTAAAAAAAAAAAAATTAAAGGTGTATTTGCTTCTAACCATATAGAGAAGCCCATCTATACATCTCATGATAACTAATTGAATTATTCCCTCTTTTTCGCCAGTGAAACATTGCAAAATTATTAAACTTCACATTGTACATTTCAGGCTTTGTCGTTATGACAGATGACTGGTTCTCTGAATTTGTTTACGAAATCGTAATTGACAAGAAGCATGTTCCATCCAAAATCCTGGACGTTCTTAACCAAACACCTGTAGTTCTACCAGCCTGGGATCCTATGGGGGCACTCGCAGTTAACCCAGATGCTGGTCATGCCGCAAAAATGTAACCATTTGGAGATTTGAACCAACACAGGTCTTCGAAGAAATTGGTTGATTCTAAGGAACATTCGCAATAATGGTTGATGTATGTCTATATAGTAGGAAATGGATCAGTATCGATGTCCGAAGAAAGAAGTGTCATTTCAGTAATGGATTACTGTCTGTATTTATCTTATGTTGAAGTTTATTCCAGTATGTATAAATGTACAATTATTATTATATGAATGCAACTGCATGGGAAATTAATTAGGTATGCATTTTTTTAGACACTGAAAAAATGTGCCTGAAATTTTTAGTCTGAATATTTTGTTAATCAGTAATTTGATAAGATATTTCTTTACAAACGTGCTTACTATTAGAGATAGTACATTTTATTTCAATGTGAATTTTAAATGTAGCCACCAAACTCAACACTTTCTTTTTGTATTTAAACAGAAAAAAATGTACTGTTATGAGTTGATATACAGGAGCCCAAGTTATAATATCTTAATTAGTGTTATTCTGTTGTAATTCCATTCAAATCCGGTGAGAAATCAGACATGCAGTGTAGTCCCTAAATGAACTTGTAGATCTATGTATGTATTGCATAGCAATGACACCTTGATATTTATGTTCATCAGTTAAAAGAATTCTTGGATTTAACCTCATATTTTCACTGAAGTTGCACTGTTATTTCTTGATAGACTGTGACCAAAGATGCTTGTGTTAATGGAGCTATGGCATTTATGTTTTACTTCTTCTAGTTTATAATAGCTTCTAGTTTAGTGCTCAATATTTTAAATTTGAATATCTGATTACAGCGATCAGATAAATAGATGTGGAACCAAAATGGTAATAATATTATTTGCAATAAGCAGAGGATAAATGGCAAATATTTTGATAAAATATCTACGACATATAAACATATCAATAATTGTTTTACACCTGAAAAATTTATCTTGCGTCATAAATATCAAAAACATGAATATTTTACCATCAGAAATCCTTGTCATCATAGATAAAAATGTTTATAATTTGTTGTATTTTGGGGGAAAAAATTCTTATTTTATAATTAGAAATCCTCAAAGTTATCTGTGGTTGTCATCATTTCGTCATGTTAGTTTATTTCATATTCTGGAACATTTTCTTCAGGTTGGTGAAGTTAAGTAAATATGATAGAAGTTATATGAACCGCTCAACAAATCGGCACTTACAGACCATTCTGTGCCGCAAACCACGTTATATGAACAGCTCAACAAATCGGCACTTACAGACCATTCTGTGCCGCAAACCACATAATTGAGGGGGAGGGGCCACAGACTCCCGCACATCTATGACTAAATGTTAAACAAAGCGTAGCAATCGACTAAAGTACATCATACCATCTCGTACACTGGTCTGATTATATTGTATTTTTAAACTTTGTATCAATATAGGATCATGATAACGATGAAACATCCTTCAGAGTAGATCAGATGTAGTCTTTGAAATTTAATCAACTTATGTTTTTGAGTAGATTGTTACTTGCATACGTTAGGGGGCATTCCTTCGTTTGAATAAAATTTAGGTCGTTAAAATGAAAATTAATGGAGGATATGTATCACCCTCCCCCCCATTCGTCATTTTTCTGTACAATTTCATTACTAGTTGGCACAAACTCATATAATCCTTGTTCAGACATAGATTTCATCAATAGAAATTTTGCATGTTTTCTGCTGTCCGATCGAAGGAATGCCCCTTTAACTGGAGAATTTTCATGTTTACTACTATCTGTAAATTTCAATCACTGTAGTTTAAAACATCTTCTACCACAATACCCCGTGTTATTCAACTCTCAGACCATCAGTTAATCATTACAGCTGTTGATTAACAATCTGTTTATACCACACGTGGTATAAACTCTGTACGCATTTCGATTGGCTAACACGGTGAACTTTGACCCAAGCTGCAATTGTTATTGACGTCATCAATAATCTAATGACGTCACATCACCGGGTCCCGGACGTCACCGGTACACTTTATTTGCATACGCGAAATTATACTTGGCCACGTTTCCCTTTGATTCAAGCCGATATTATTGTGGTAGAAACAGGTCACACGACTCGAAATTGTTGGATATGGAATTTATTTCACACGAGTAAGTTATTTTTTAAAAGTTGCAAAAAACACTCGCTAAAGCTCGTGTCTTTTGTAACTTTTAAAAAATAACTTACTCGTGTGAAATAAATTCCATATCCAACAACCACTCGTTGTGTAACCTCTATTTATACAACTTTGTGTAATCTACTGTTTTAAGGAAACCAGTGTAAATTTATAATTGATTCATTTTCAAAAATCTCCATGTTGTACATTTGCAAATTTACTGAAATTAATCGGAAGTTCCAATCCAAAATCTAAGATTTGAAAGATATTTGTAAACTCTTATACATGTAGTGCAATACATACAACTAATACCTAACCAATATCGGTATTTTAATTCAGAATTTATAGCTTTTTATGAAGCATCAGATTCCTTAATGTTTTAATAGATCCCTGAAGAGCTGAAACTAAAAGTTCCAAATGTTTGTCAACATCCCCAAAGTAAGAATGCTGTTAAATGGTATTTAGAAAAGACAACCAATTATACAGAAAAAAAACCATGCTAGGGACTTTGATATTTATATACCTCATCAAAATTTAACTTCCGTCATTTAAAAATTTAATTTATATACATTTGTAACCATTTTGTGACTAATTTGTATTCATGGAATTTTTGTATACAAGTATTTATTTTTTAAGTTGAAATACTGAGTATTTATATTAAATACCAGATTTGAAAAATAAATGCATCTTATTGATGTGGAATTGTCAATGTTTTTAGTACATGTAACACCTTTCCTCTTGGAAAATCTAGTCATGATATTCGACAAAGAACCATGATATTATGCACTGAAGGGCTGCACTCATACATCAACTTCAAGGCAGGGCTTCCCAGCATTCAATACTGTATCTTTAATTGTCTGTTGGATCCAACTTCCCCCAACAGTGTTCTCGGTGAGCATAATTCTTATTGGGGATATTTGTGGGAGCTAAAGTGTGTATCCAGCCGATTATATTGCCATCTTTTGAAATTTGTCATGCCCTCCATCTAAAACAGAGCAGCCAGATATCTGTACTTTTGATTTTTGCGATTTCTAGTTTTTAGTTAATTGCAGATGTGTGGTCTTTCATGTATTGAAAGCATTAACAAAATGCCTATGGGCTTTAAAAATGGTCATCTGACTCTAAAAGACCCTTCTACTATTGTAGTATACTCAGTAGTAAGGATTGTGGTACTTTTGGCCATGGCACCCATCTTGGATTTCTGACCGACCCACAAACTAACACTTGGTCAGGACTAATCTCTGGATCATTGTAGGCAAGTTCGAGTTCAATTCCACTAGTGGATCTTGAGAAGTTTAAATAGGTGCCGTTTAGGAAAACCACGATTGTACAATCCTGTTACAAAATGGTCACCATGGCTGCCATGTCATGAACCTGAAAAATAACACCATTTTAGCCCCCTTCTTTAACATCCATACCAGTTTTAAGCTCGATTACACTAGTGGAATTGGGGTACTGACCGTAGGCCGGTGGTTTTTCTCTGGGTACTTCGGCTTTCCTCCACCTCCAAACCTGGCACGTCCTTAAATGACCCTGGTTGTTAATAGGACGTTTAACAAAATAAACCAAAACTAGAATTGGAGAAGTTTAAGATGTATTTTTTTTTAATATGGCCGACACCTTGAATTTCAAACCGACCTGAAGAATATCACTAAGTCAGGACTATCATTTCAGTAAGTTTGAGCTGAATCCTACTGGTGGAATGCGAGTAGTTTAGACCAGGTTTTGCTATGGAAAACCATGATTGTGCAATCATGTTAGAAAATGGTGAAAGTTTTCTCAAAGCCGAAAGTTGGCTCCCCTTCCTTAACATCTTTACCAATTTTCAGCTCAATGGCACCAGTGGAACTGAAGAAGTTTTGATAAGTTTTTTTTTTTAAGATGGCAGGCCATCCTTGATTTCAGACAAACCAAAAACATTTGGCCAGGACAATCTCGGGACCATTTCAGGCAAGTTTGAGCTGCATACCACTGGTGAAACTTGATAAGTTTGAAATGTGGATAGTTTACGGATGACCCAATAATCCACATCAATTAAATTGGATAACAGATGCTGCGCCATCTGCATCCCACAATTTTCACTATGCATTTAAGATAATTAAAACAAGGAAGCAAATTGAATTCAATCTTTTTTTTATTCAATCATTTTGTTATGAAAAAAAATGTAGAAATGCACAAATTATGCAATGCATAAAAATATGGTTGATTAAAGAGTACTTCTTTAACAGAAGTATAGGACTGTGGGGTCGCACACAAACACACATCTCGCTCGCTCACACTACCTCTGCCATGGTTCCTGTATGAACATGAATACATTTGACTGACAAAGGAAAATAAATACGTATCACATTGATCATTCCAAAAGCACTAGTCCAGTTCCTGTTTTGTTCAAGTTAACCAAGATGAACACAATGGACAAATATTCATTCAATTTTAACTAACATTCAAACAAGGGTGTTCGGTTATAAATACATCCCCTTCAAAATTTAAACAGGTATAAAGCTGCTTCACAGTTTACAGAAATAAGATGCAACTAATGCTTGGGGTGATGCAGATGCATGTGTGGATTGTTCACATTTCATACACGATTTAGTTTTAAAACTTCACTTGTCCATGAAATTTCGTTTTTTTCCTGCGTTAATTTAAGAACTATTCCTGACTCCATGATTGTACTGAGGAGTTAGAAGCATTAGGTCCAGATCTGCCTACCCTTCAATAGATAGATGGTGGTACCTCCCACTTCTCCAGTACAGTCGAAAGTGGAATGATCCTTAAATAACAATGCAATACCCATGAAATAATTTGTTCAGTAGTCTTTAATACCTATAGATCTAGCTAGCCTACATTGGCCTCCCTCGTCCTCTACCCATCCCTCCTCCTGGAGCGCCACCCTCTCCGGCCTTTGGGTTTCGTATCGTCTCGTCCACCGACAAGATGAGACAAGCAGCTTCAGCGGCTGCCGTTAAAGCATTGATCTTGACAATAGCTGGTTCCCAGATACAACCAACAAAGTTGTCGGCTATGTCTTCTGTCATAACATCCACACCATACCACATGGAGCCTGCAAAATGCACAAAGACCAATTAACCAAATATAAATCACTAGCTCCAATTTCATTTATTGGTAAAGTTCCCATAAAACAACAGATAACAAATCTGTGTTCTTAACACATTTTTGGTTCATGAAAATCTTTCCCTGCTAAGAATATTTATTTGCCAACTATTTTGTGGTTTTGAAGCCTGTAACTTAAATTTACATATTTGCTGTGAGCTTTGTATCAGAGTAGCTAAAACACATCTGTTCATCTAATTACTTAATTACAAGAAAGCCTGTTTTCAGAGTCACTAGATTACTTTATACTACTTTAAAACTTCAAATAGAAGATATAAAGACCTTTCCTCTTTCTACTGATTAGGATTATTCCAGTAAAATATCAACTGAACAGTGGGATTTTCAAACAGAAATCCCTTGATTTGTTTGATGTGGGAAAGATGAAAAGCAGCCTGAACGAGCTCACGGATCTGAATTACGATCTACCCTTTCCATCATAAGGCAATATGTTCCCTTACCACTGGCATGTTTCTGTCGGAGTTTATTGAGAATGTTTGTAGCATCAAATCCTGCATTCTCACAGAGCTGACGAGGAATAATCTCCAGTGCCTTTGCTATAGCTGAGATCAGCAGCTGTTCTTTGCCAGCAATGGTTCGTGAGTAGTCCCGCAGAAACTTGCTCAACTCCATCTCTATAGCACCACCACCTAAAACACAATACACATAAATTTTCTGTACATTCTTGATAGAACTTACAACTTGGTATTACCCCGAACATAACTTACTTAAATCAATATCAAATTACCTAAATCAAAAGTGAATTTCCTTGGGCCAACACAATAGCAATTTGTTAAATGACAAATTGTGTAAAATACTGCTGATTACATCAAATACGTCTGAAGTGGTATCTGTATGGGAGGCACTTGTATTAAAATTTGATGGGAGGTGGGGTTAATCTCTTAAAAATATTTTTCGAATATTTGATGGGTGGTTGGGTCTTTGAAAAAATGCCTCCCATCCCTCCTACAAATAATTTTGGAAGAGTCCTTAAAGAATGGAATAAATACTACTTAAGTACAGCAATATATCCTATCTGCCATAACGGTACCATTCTAGTGATTACATTATATATGTAGTGTTTTCTGAACTCTTCGGTTAGAGAAGAACGAAATAAATATTGTAACATATATACTTAAATACAGCAACATGCCCTACCTGCTACAACGGCATCATTCTTCATTGCTCGCCTGACGATCATTATGGCATCGTGAAGAGATCTCTCGGTTTCTTCAATGAACTGTTCAGCACCACCTCTCAGAATCAATGTGCAGGTCTTGGCTTGGGGACATCCCGTGAATATATTGTACCTATCGATAGCATGATGCATGAATAAAATCTTAAAATGACATAATAATATGAACAGTTCCAATTACCCCATAGACTACAATTCAAAATTCAAGCACTTTTCAAACACTGATGTGATTTTCAAGTAATTTTCAAGCATTGATTTGATATTAAAGCACTTTTTAAAAATTGTCAAATCATGTTCAAGTTATCTTCAAGGATTTATCAGTTTTGATGGTCAATCTAAAGGAAAGAAGAGAATTTGACAAAGTTGGCATGTCATGAGGGAATCAATTGAATGTCTAATTGGATGGTATTTAGTTATGGGACAAAATTAGTGTCTATAAATACTAATACTATGTACTCAAAACTACCCTAATGTTGACTTAGAAATCAACATGTCCAGCCAAATCTGAATTTTAATCCAGTTGAAGGAGCTCTTAAGGAATATACCTTTCCCCGCCAACTTGGATTTCTTCAAATTTCTGACAGCTACCAAGGACACTTTCAGAAAGGTTCTGAATGGATGTTTGGATGGATCCTCCACAAGCCTTCATCGTCCTCCTTAAATCTTCATCTGCTACACGGCCAGCACAGAACATGTCTCTACAAAGTTTAATGTCAATCAAATTATTACCACAATGCCCATCACTTTTTTTTTAACTTTTGTGTTACATTTTTACAACCTCTAGGATCTGTTCCTGATTTCACGGTCTTTCCTACATTCATAGAATATGCAACGGCAAATTTGAATGGACTGTATCAACCACACTACAGATAATTGACTTTGCAAATACTAATAAAATCCTGTAGCTTCAAATACTAATAAAATCTTGTTGCTTCAAATACCAATAAAATCTGTCACATAGCTTCAAATACTAATAAAATCCTGCAAGCTGCAATCTGTTTGGTACAAATGAAAGGAACACTGTTATTAATGAATTGGGACTCATTTGGTATACTGTAGCTCCTCAACTATCAGAGGACAAATATCAAGTCTAGTGTAGTGTTGGGAATCATTTATCGATCATGAACAGAAAGAGTAATATATGCAAAAACGTAAACCAAAATAGGGGAAAATGTTGAGGACAAGTTTTAGGCATCTAGCTATGTTTTCAAATGTTGTTTTTTTTATGTGTTTTTATATCCATTTACCAGTGATATTATTCATTTATTAATTGTTGAAGGCAGCTGTAAAACTTGAGCTGCTATAGGCAAACCATCAATTAAATTGATTAATGGGAACAACACTAGCCTAGTGACTGACCATGTTTTCTCAAGGTCCTATGTGAACCTTCATTTTTGGCACAATGAATAGTAAATACAGGTTATGTGAAGATAGGAAGGGAAACCAAGGGTTACAGAAGATATTCTGTGAATGTAAATTCATGTAACTAGAGAGTACACTTCATTTTACTTTCAACTAATAAACAAGAAAAATTTGTGTTTGTTTCAAAAACTATGATGGAGATATCAGCAAATTTTCCACCAACTCTCAAGAAACAGAAGACAAAGCCTAAACAAGAGTGTCCTTGTCCAGAACGGACAGAGACACAAGTCAGACCAAGTCATTAATCTACCACAGGTGTAACGCTGGAACCAGGTAGAGACAACTGGTCAGCTGACTTACCTGTGGTGAACATTTTATAAATCTATTTTACATGTTTAACTTGGCTGTGTACAATTTATGCTTCAGTATGTTGCAAACATGGTTTTAATATTTCAAAACTGTGAACATTATATAATGTTAACGTTCTCCAAATGTTAACTTGATTATAGTCTGTTTTCTTTCTTTTTTAACTACATTAAAATTTATCATTTTTATAGACCTCCATTCACTTTTGTGACAGAATATGTGGGAGTGAAAATGATCTCGATCAAATTGTCAAAACAGTTAATTCTTTTTATAAGCTAACAGCGTGTTGACAAGAATTCATTTTGTACAAAATTGTACTATAAAACCAAAATGTGTATCATAATATCTGTAAGTGATGCTATTGGTTTTTTTTTCTTTTAGCTTTCATTTTCTGGATAAATACACTCAACTCCTTTAAAACAAATTACCTGTCAGCAAAATACTGTGTGGCAACATCTCCTATAGGCAGTTTGGATAACACTACTTTAGCTCCACTCTCGTGAATTGTATCCAGTTTATCATACAGGATTTTCCACTCTGCATCAACTATCGACTGGTACTCCTACAAATAGAAATAAACCAAATACAAATCCTATTACATAAATGTCAGAAATGTACAAGATAACACTTTTTAGTATGATTTCTATTGAAAATCTGGAAGCTATCATTAAAACAAACGCAAGAGGAAAATTTGAAGACATTTATCTGAAATTTCTTGTGTCTTCAGCTGAAATTTCTTGAATATTAAAATGCTACTAAAACATTTAGTGTGAAGAAACATCTAACGTACCTCCACACTATCCACGCGCACTTCAGCGTTATCCTTTTCTGCCTTCAGTTCTAATTCCACATTCAGTAGAGCTATCTTGGGATTTACATAATTCTTCGGCTGCATTTCAAATCCAGCGTAGCTGAATGTCTTTTTGAATGCTACTCCAGCAATTAATCTAGAATCCTGTAAAGAAATCCAAAACAAAAGTCATTTCTGGGATTCATAATATTTAATAAAATTTAATCAAGAAATGTGAAGGCCTTGATGGAAAATACATGAGAACATTGCCCAAGGGACCTGCATGGCTCACCTGGATATTTCAGTGATCATCTGAAAACACTAATAGTCATTTAAAGAAAATACCTCTATTTCACCTTACAGGCCTCACCCCATCTGTCCCAGGGGGACCAGTCACCATTCAAACGCAAAATTTGTTTCCCTTTTCCCAAGCATGCTTCTGACCAAGTTTAGTCAAAATCCATTCAATTGTTCATAACTAGCAGAGATTAAAAACAAAAGATTAACGACAGACAGCAGATGTCTCCGCATGGTGTAAACTTGCATGTTCTTGGATTTTAATCATGAGACACTGTGATAGTTTATAGCAGCAAAAAGGGGGATAACTGATAGTTATAGCAGCAAAAGGGGGATAACTGATAGTTATAGCAGCAAAAGGGGGATAACTGATAGTTAGAACAGCAAAATGGGGATAACTGATAGTTAGAACAGCAAAAATGGGGATAACTGATAGTTATAGCAGCGAAAATGGGGATAACTGATAGTTATAGCAGCAAAAAGGGGGATAACTGATAGTTATAGCAGCAAAAATGGGGATAACTGATAGTTAGAGCAGCGAAAATGGGGATAACTGATAGTTATAGCAGCAAAAAAGGGATAACTGATAGTTAGAGCAGCAAAAATGGGGATAACTGATAGTTAGAGCAGCGAAAGGGGGATAACTGATAGTTATAGCAGCAAAAGGGGGATAACTGATAGTTAGAGCAGCAAAAGGGGGATAACTGATAGTTAGAGCAGCGAAAAGGGGGATAACTGATAGTTATAGCAGGAAAAGAGGGATAACTGATAGTTATAGCAGCAAAAAGAGGATAACTAACTCTAAATTGGATAACTAACTCTAAATTGTTTAAATCTTATTCTGTAATTATGACAGTTGTCACAATTTTCATTTACCAAGAAACAAGTTTGGATGGGAACAATAATTATGTATCAAAAATCATTATTTGTCCAAGAGAACTTGGCTTGCAGAAGCAGCAAACAAATGCAAGATTAGTAAAGTTCTCTTGCATAATTTCCCAAAGCTTTGGCCCTCTATGTCCATGAGAAAGGACAAAGAGGAATTTGACATACTTTGGATAACAATTTAACCGATGTCAATCATGCATTCATTTTTGGAAGTATCGGAAACAGTTACCATATCTATTCTAAAATAAGCCCTCTCCCCAAGAGTAAAGTTTAGTATAAAGTTTGGGGAGGGCTTATTTGTGAACCACTTTTAGCTTATTATTTTAAAATCAATGATTCTGCAATAATGATTGGGGAATATTTGTGGGCAGGAGCAAATTATTTTAATAACTACAGTCATCATTTTGCTAGTCATTCATATCTAAAATAGAGCAAGAGATGGGGGACAGCGTAATCCATTACCTCTAATCCACCTCCTGTGACCTTCTTTACTCCAATCATATTAAGTGGCAGAAGTTCATCCAACAGACTAACAGCTTCAACAACCATCTTGGCGAAGAAATCTTTCTGATGAGCCACAAGTTTGGAGCTGAGAGTAGTAGCAGCACATTTCTCCAACAAACTTCTCTGTTCACTGTGAAAATAATAAAAACAATCCCATTTCTTCAACACAATAAAGACTAAATGATGAACATCAAGAAATTCATTCTGACAACCAATAATTTGTATTTAATAAAATTTGAAAATTGTTTTTCTTTTCTTTTCTTTGTTTACTGATGTTTGTTTCAAAAACTATGATGGAGATATCAGCAAATTTTCCACCAACTCTCAAGAAACAGAAGACAAAGCCTAAACAAGAGTGTCCTTGTCCAGAACGGACAGAGACACAAGTCAGACCAAGTCATTAATCTACCACAGGTGTAACGCTGGAACCAGCTACAGACAACCGGTCAGCTGACTTACCTGTGGTGAAGGGAAGTTCAATCACAAATATATTTATTACTGTACATGTTTTACATTGTTCATTATGCATTTAAAGAGATTAAATGATTGGTGATTACCATATAACATATTTTTGTCATTTCGAATTCACAGCACCATTCTTAAAAGCAGGAATAAAGTCTCAATAAAGTCTCAATGAGTCACTTTAATACAACTATGAATGTGACAACAACACAGATTTTTTTTACATGTATCCATGATATAATCATTTCACAATGAAACACAAGGGCAATGCAATTCAAGGATAATGCAGACCAAACAGACAACCAATTGTTTTAGATGTAAATCTATCTTTTCAGTCAAATGTATCTATAGGTAAGCCGGCAGTCTGATCTAAGTCATGATGGAAGGTATCTAATTCTGCAAATGATTCAATTTACTGGTCTTCCACTTGTGTCAAAGATCCTGTTAAGTTTTAGAACTGGGTATTGCAATCAATTTTCATACTTCAATATATTGCAGGTAATATTTTGATATTCAACGATAACAAGAAATTTCAGGAAACATAAGAACAAAATTGAGCAATCTGTAAGTCTTGACATGGTGAACAAATACACCTTCTAATTTACTCATTTTACTTCTTCTTTCTTTCTAATATTTTAATATCGGCACTAAATACTGGTTTCTACCAGAATTTGAAAATCATCAAAAATCATTTGAAGAAGCAATACAATTTTAACAAATAAATAAGTTTTAAAATATTGAAATGTATTGCTTTTTCAAACTGAATTACATAACAAATATTGCAGTAATGTTATCATGAATTGTTTGTTTCAAAAACTATGATGGAGATCTTGATATACTCTCCATCAACTCTCAAGAAACAGAAGACAAAGCCTAAACAAGAGTGCCCTTGTCCAGAACGGACAGAGGCACAAGCCAGACCAAGTCATTAATCTACCACAGGTGTAACGCTGGAACCAGCTACAGACAACCGGTCAGCTGACTTACCTGTGGAAAATATTTTCAGTGGATATAATTTGCATAATACCAATTATGACAAGTTTTTAATAAAATGTGCTAGGTTTTGTAACACTTACCTTGGGTCGTCTTTCTTAATCTTGATTGATATTTCTTTAATTCTCTGTACAGACTGAAAAAAAATACAAATACGCTAAATGTGTGCCAGTATATCACTTTAGGTAATTCAAAACTGAACCATATGCAGGCAACATAAATTTCTGAAGATAATACTTTTACCAAATTAACATCCTCATGCTTTTTCAAAAGTAAACAGATGAATATATATATACATACATACTAGAAGAATTTGGCGAGGCATTTTGCTCTAAGATGTTTTAAGCCTACTAATTCATTCCAGCTTAAAGCTTATAGCTCTAGTAGATATACCTCACCTGAGTTTTAAAACCTAGGTCTATATATCATTCTATACACAAAGTCACACACATACCAGAGCTGCAGCCTTCCTGTAGGCTCGGACCAGGACTTGTGGGTGGACATTTTCCTCTACATATGGTTTTGCCTGCTTCAGGAACTCTCCAGCTAATAGAACCACAGAGGTTGTGCCATCTCCGACCTAAAACAATTCCAAATGGTTAATTTCTTATTCTTTCAATCAAAGGCCAAAGGCCCTGAGAAACATCAGGGTCTGAGGTCATATTATAAGAAATTTAAAATTGGATTTTATAGTCAGACAGTTACATTTGTATCAGATGAAATGTCTTCATCTGGCCCTGGTATTTCTATTCTATATATATTCAAGAAAACATGTATAACATATATATCAGCTGACAACTTTACAATAGCTGAGTATAGTTCTTTCCCCATTTCTTTAATGCTTGTGGAAGATTATTGATATACTCCTGAATCAGTAAAGCTGCTTGTAAACTTTGAAAAAAGAATCAACTGAACGACAAATCGGTCTATTAACAGAACGTTGTTCAAGTAACTACAGCTAAAGATACAAGAGATCCCAGAGGGATCTTGGCGCCCACCATTGAATGATCTTTATAGGTTCCATGTCAGATTGATCTTTTCTCTACTTTTCCCTTCCTCTAAGTCTTACTAATCTGTGTAAATTCAGAAACAGCCCTCTAGTAATTTTCAAACAAGGGGAACCTATATATAAAATTTAAGATTTAGCGATAATGGCTGTCTGTTGTTTTCGGATTGGTCCCAAAATGCAACACCAGGGACCAAAGGGAAGATCCCTTCAGTACCTTCTGTAAAATAGCGATAACAAACTTCAATTGTCAAAATACAAGATGGCTGCCTGTTGGGCAGGTTGTTTTCTGACTGGTCTCAAAATCCAATATGCATAACTAGGCACAGAGGGCAACCTACAAATGAAATTTCAGAAAGATCCCTTCAGCAATTTCTGAGAAATAGCGATAACAAACTTCAATTGTCAAAATCCAAGATGGCTGCCTGTCGGCCATGTTGTTTTCCGCCGATAGGTCTCAAAATGCAATATGCATAACTAGGCGCCGAGGGGAACCTAAATATGAAAATTTGAGAAAGATCCCTTCATTACTTTCTGAGAAATAGCGATAACCAACTTCAATTGTCAAAATCCAAGATGGCTGCCTGTCGGCCATGTTGTTTTCTGATAGGTCTCAAAATGTAATATGCATAACTAGGCACCAAGGGGAACCTATATATGAAATTTGAGAAAGATTCCTTCAGTACTTTCTCAGAAATAGCGATAACAAACTTCAATTGTCACAAGAGATCCCAGAGGGATCTTGGCGCCCACCATTGAATGATCTTTAAAGGTTCCATGTCAGATTGATCTTTTCTCTACTTTTCCCTTCCTCTAAGTCTTACTAATCTGTGTAAATTCAGAAACAGCCCTCTAGTACTTTTCAAACAAGGGTAACCTATATATAAAATTTAAGATTTGGCGATAATGGCTGTCTGTTGTTTTCGGATTGGTCCCAAAATGCAACACCAGGGACCAAGGGGAACCTACATATGAAATTTCAGGAAGATCCCTTCAGTACCTTCTGTAAAATAACTTCAATTGTCAAAATACAAGATGGCTGCCTGTCGGGCAGGTTGTTTTCTGACTGGTCTCAAAATCCAATATGCATAACTAGGCACAGAGGGCAACCTACAAATGAAATTTCAGAAAGATCCCTTCAGCAATTTCTGATAAATAGCGATAACAAACTTCAATTGTCAAAATCCAAGATGGCTGCCTGTCGGCCATGTTGTTGTCCGCCGATAGGTCTCAAAATGCAATATGCATAACTAGGCACCAAGGGGAACCTACATATGAAATTTGAGAAAGATCCCTTCAGTACTTTCTCAGAAATAGCGATAACAATCTTCAATTGTCAAAATCCAAGATGGCTGCCTGTCGGCCATGTTGTTTTCCGATTGGTCTCAAAATGCAATATGCATAACTAGGCACCAAGGGGAATCTACATATGAAATTTGAGAAAGATCCCTTAAGTACTTTCTCAGAAATAGCGATAACAAACTTCAATTATCAAAATCCAAGATGGCTGCCTGTCGGCCATGTTGTCTTCCGATTGGTCTCAAAATGCAATATGCATAACTAAGTACCAAGGGGAGCCTACATATGAAATCTGAGAAAGATCCCTTGAGTACTTTGTCAGAAATAGCGAAAAAAAACTTCAATTATCAAAATCCAAGATGGCTGCCTGTCGGCCATGTTGTCTTCCGATTGGTCTCAACATGCGATATGCATAACTAAGTACCAAGGGGAGCCTACATATGAAATCTGAGAAAGATCCCTTCAGTACTTTCTCAGAAATAGCGATAACAAACTTCAATTATCAAAATCCAAGATGGCTGCCTGTCGGCCATGTTGTTTTCTGATTGGTCTCAAAATGCAATATGCATAACTAGGCACCAAGTGGAACCTACATATGAAATTTGAGAAAGATCCCTTCAGTACTTTCTGAAAAATAGCGATAACAAACTTCAATTATCAAAATCCAAGATGGCTGCTTGTCAGCCATGTTGTTTTCCGATTGGTCTCAAAATGCAATATGCATAACTAGGCACCAAGGGGAGCCTACATATGAAATTTGAGAAAGATCCCTTCAGTACTTTCTCAGAAATAGCGATAACAAACTTCAATTGTCAAAATCCAAGATGGCTGCCTGTCGGCCATGTTGTTTTCCGATTGGTCTCAAAATGCAATATGCATAACTAGGCACCAAGGGGAACCCACATATGAAATTTGAGAAAGATCCCTTCAGTACTTTCGGAGGATTAGCGATAACAAGAATTGTTTACGGACGGACGGAGGGGCGGACGACGGACCACGGACGCAGGGCAATTTGAATAGCCCACCATCTGATGATGGTGGGCTAAAAATCCAAGATGAACACAGCCGAAGTTTATTTTATTTTATTTGTACTATAAGTTATTAATAAGGCCTATCAAACATCTATTTTATGACCCCTTAAGTAACGCATTTTAACACTGATAGAAAATTGCGGTCGCGTTGTCTGACGAGACATATCTAGTTTGACACCGCCAGTACATCAGTCGCGGATCATAATCATTAGATTCTTTTCAAACAACAAATAATAACCTTATTTAATAAAATCCTCACGAAAAACGGCAATGTAGTTTGTTACAACTTGCCCTCAATTCCTGGTCATATTTCTTATTCTCGTATTCTAGCGACAAACAAATAAATATGAAACTGCGAACGGTCGTTGGTTTAGTTACAGTAGACATAACCGCCATTTTGGCTGACTAGAGATGAGTCACGTGACAGCTGAAGTTATCTCGTGGAATGCTCGGGTGCATTTGACTACGTAAATAGGATTGGTTTTAAGCTATCAAATGTTCCTGCATATGAACTCAGGATGAACAGATGTGGATAGTTTCTCTGTGAATGCATGTAAATTTCCACGACGATCAAACAGATTTTTCTACTTTCGTTTTCAAGGCAGTATCGAGACAGAACTACGTAATCCTACGCCAACAAAATTGCATATACTGACGAGGAAAAAGGTTATTATTTATACTCTAAAATAGTCTAGAACACCAAACATTCACATTTCATTTTAAATAATTGCAGTAAACACGGTTTACATCACTTAAATTGTGTCAATAATTGCTATCAAAATAGGAACTATATTAGGCTGCGGATGTATATCATTTGTATGACAGAAAAGAGGAATAGTTAGCCGGAACAGATCTGTCAGTAACAACATTTTCCCACCACGCCTATAACGGCAGGTGCCAAAGGCACCCCGACGTTAAAAAGGAAATGACGATAGCTGTTTGAAATAATGATAGACAATACTAAACTAATCAAAAAGGAAAAGGACAGATAAAATTACCTTACTACAATAGATAGTTCTTGTTAATACCATTTACTTTTGATATTAAAGAAGACAGTTAAGTTTGTTTCAATAACTATGACCGAAATCCAATCTTTGTCATATTCAAAAATCTTAATAAATTCATAGAAACTTTTGACAATAAAAATTAGGGGTGGATGATAATATCACTGGTATCAGTTATTTCAATATGAAAATAGAAAACGATTTTAAAATGCCGGTATTTTAATGTATTTGTTGGTTCTACATAACCATATCAAAACTGCCCAGCATTTTGAAAACAGTGTTAATAAAGGTATAACACTTGAGAAAAATTCAGACCTATATTTCCTATATTTTCAAAAATGGAAGCAAAGCTACCTTTCATAAAAAAAAAAAAATAATTGTTAAGGTTATCTTAAATCTAATGTGATTTATCTTTGTTAGTTGTTTAACAAGAATTTCATGTTGAGAAACTGGAAGCTTGATTCTAATATTGGTAAAAACGTGATTTCCACTTTCATTTCTACCAGGGATGTCGAGTCGATGGTGAGGTCATTTTCTGGTCAAACATTATCAATGTGCAATATATTGCAATATTCGGTGCAATATTACAATATGATTTTCATAGGCAATACCCACCCCTAATGAAAATATAAATAATATTTACTTCAGCGTCTTGTGACTTGGCAATGTCAACCAAGGTTTTGGCGGCAGGATGAACAACGTCCAAAGTTTTCAAAATAGTTGCTCCATCATTGGAAATTACAGCCTTTCCTAAAGCAGAAAAAATACATCATAATCATTTGTGCTTACAGTTGACTGCTAGAAATTTCAGCTGTCAGTTGTGTCCGTTCAACTTCATTTGGAATTCATTATGATCTCGAGCAGGGGGCCGGTGGCCGAGTGGTTAAGGTGTCCCGACACTTTAACACTAGCCCTCAACCTCTGGGTTGCGAGTTCGAAACCTACGTGGGGCAGTTGCCAGGTACTGACTGTAGGCCGGTGGTTTTTCTCCGGCTTTCCTCCACCTCCAAAACCTGGCACGTCCTTAAATGACCCTGGCTGTTAATATGACATTAAACAAAAACAAACCAAACCAATCCATCTCAAGCATCAAAACTTCTAAGGGGAAGTTTGAGGCAACTTCCTCTGATCGGAAAAAGATTTTAAGATTTTTCAATCACATGAATGAAGTATATTATCCCAAATTGTTTATAATCATTTACCTTTATCATCAACAATGAGTTTGTCCATGCCCCTCGGGCCAAGGGTGGTTCGTACGGCATCTGCAATGGCCTGGCAGGCACTAATATTACTCACTACCTGGGGGACACCCTGGGAGGAGTCTGTTCCCTCCTTCAGCAAAATTATCTGGGGTTGCTGAAATTTAAAGAGATACAATGCAAGGTAATTTGAATCATGCCTGTTCAATCAAGGATCTGGACTATTACAGAAATTTTTACTGGTTTTGTCCATGCTTTAGGAAGATTCAGCGAAAGTGTTTTCAGATGTTAATATAGGGAGTTCATTCCGATCAGATATTGTGTTTGAAAAAAGAAGTATTCATGGTAAAAAGTGGTTCAGCAATGAGGCATTTGGTATGTGAAAGAGTGCAAGCATAAGTTGGTCGGTTGAAGGACAAGAAAAAGATCATTTTAAGTTGTTAAAAGCAACAATTGTGTGATTTTTAAGAACAATTATATATACAAATTACATGTATCATAATTCAATGACATGAACGCATATGATGTATTGTTATCATTTGCAAAAATGCTTTGTTGTGAAGCTGATGTAAATTACGTTTTAAAGCATATAGATATAAACGAGTCACGCCAGACATATATAATATCTCGAGTCAAACTGGATTACGTTCAAAATAAATGCCAGAATCGATTTGGTGTTGCCGGTTTCCTAAACAAATAAAGCGCAGAGTAAAAAAAAGAAAACATCCCTGAGCACTGAATAACGATACATATGTCTTCAATGCAATATTTATAAATCTATAAATGGTAAACTTAGTTGCAAACCTAAATCGCTGTAACTAACCGACATGTTTCTACACATAAACATAAACCGTGCTGATACATGTCGGGAGGAACGTTCCAGAACATGTGTAATTCGAGAGACTGATACAGAATAACAAACTTATTTTAACACAAAATTACTACTCAAAGATATGTAATGGTTAACATAAATGCAACTGCTGTACTCAAAATTCATCTATAGCTAATATCTGAGCAGATGTTGATCGATTTAAAAGGTGATCCCGGCAGATACCCACCATATTGCCTGTATGGATTTGTTTACTTCGTGACGGAGAGTTATAACAAGGGGGATAACTCTACTATAAAACCGTGTTTTGTTCCAGAATGAACTAGAAAATATTAACTAAAAAGAAACATGTACACACATTCATTATAACACTTTTTCAGTGTCGAATGTTGCCATGGTTTAATAATTTCATATAGATTGTCGATATTATATATTTTTATTTACTCGGAGACTTCTAAAAAAATCAGTATATTACAGTATAGTATGCCCAATATTTCATATTTGAACATGATACATGTACATTGTAGTTCATATTATTGTTCGTTAATTGTAAATAAGCTTATAAGCTTATATTCAATATTTTGTATATGTCAGATGTTCTTTTTTTAAATTATTTGTGACTAAACAATATAATGAGATAATTTGTAAAACGTATGAAAGTGGCTGAAATTATTTTAATCGTTTAAAAATTTCTTTTAGTCAAGAGAATAGTCTGTATGTATTAGAATATACAAATCCGCGGCTGAATTTTGTAAAACGGGGAAATGATTTCATCATATTACAAAGAATTAGGCTGTTGTTTTTATCAATGGAATCCCGGTAGTGCATTTATTAGATTTCAATTACAACTAGTTTTAAATATACAGAGCAGGAAAAGGATGTTGCCACATGGTTCCTTTTTGTGAACATAAAAAATAGAACAGAAACAATGAAGGAAACGAAGTTTCAATCCTGAGATTCAGACGAATACTTTGTATATTGGTTTAAAGTATGATAAAAAAAAAAATATCAATATGCGCCAAGATCATCTAGTGATTCGAATTTAAGAAAATAAGAGGGGTGATTGATATGTTGTGAGCCTCTTATTGAAGGAGGTACTCAAGGATGTTCTTTTTAAAGCCCTACTATTATTTGACTATATAAGGGCCGTGTACCCAAGGACTAGTCTCATTTGGTAGTTTATATCGACGAGGTAGTACTCTAAAGTAAAAAAAAGACATAAGCGTCTCTTGCAAAATGGACAAAATCGGTGAAAGAACGGTGATCCAATATTTCCATAAAAAGGTTTAACACCCAAGGATAGCCATAATGATATGGTAGCAACACTAGGGAAAGATGCCCTTTAATATACGCTACAGTGAAAAGGTGGGTGGCGGAAGTTAAGCGCTGCCGACAGAGCCTTGAGGATGACCTCCGTCCTGGAAGGCCTGTCAATGTTGCAATCCCAGAAATGATATTGTTATTACTGACAGACGAATCCCAGAAAAAATATATAGCCAGTAATGCTGGCATTTCACAGTAAAGTGTACATGTATGCTATTCTGACCGAGGATCTGGCAATGAGAAAGCTTTCGATCCGATTGGTACGAAGACTTCTGACAGTTTTTTTGCCCAGAGATTTGAACATATAGATGACCGAAAGGGTTGGGACACTGAGTTCAGCATCTTTACAAATATGTCCTCATGCAAGAGGCCTTCAGTCGACCTACACTTACATTCGTTCTTTCGTTCATTCATTTATTCATTCATTTTGATGTTGTTTCATTTATTTTGTGATTCATTTATTCAGTATAATCTTGCTACATACATGCATCGGTATATAACATGGTTTTGTTTCAAGTTTTCGTCGATGTTTTACTATGTGTGTCGGTTTTACCAGGATTTATATGCACTCGCAGAAAAATGCAAGTACCACAATTTTCTACTCGCAAAATGAAAAATCAGCTCGCATTTAGCGAGTGTGCGAGCGTTAAATTCGAACGCTGGTAACACAAATGATGAAGGAAGACAACATTTTGACTCGTGCCCTGACCGGGCCTCGAACTCACGATCTACGGCACCCAATCGCCTAGCCAGAACTTGTACCCGCAGCTTATACCGCTGCGCCACATCGGCGTTCTTAAAAAAAAACGTTTACTCTACAAGGGCATTATAAAAAAAAAAAAAAAAAAAAAATCCCCATTTTCGGTAAAATTTCCCCAGTAAATTCTTCCTTTTTGCAATATAGAATTCCATTTTCAACGTTTTAACAAATTGAAATTTGCAAGTTGTAAATGTAGGCATTATATCATTCCTTCTACAACAATGTATGTGGTATTTAATTATTAAAAGGAAATGGTTCAAGATATCACTAAAATTACAATAAGTAACAAACAGCTTTTCCACTTTTCCTGACTTTTGACTGGTTTATATTTTTTACTGTTAACTAAGAGCCTGTAAATGAATTTTTGATCTTTCACATTTATCATTTTCTGGACAATATCAATATGTTTTGGTGTAATTATTTCACCATTCAATGATGCAATTCTGTATTCATTTTTGAACTCTTTATTCATTTTTGAAAAAATGCATACTATGCAATGAAATTAAAATGTGGTAAATAACTAAGATCCCCCTATGTTTTTGGGAGTCCATTTATAAATAAATTTTTCATTGTACGGAGACCATTATTTCTCTACAAAATGCAGCGGTTCACTTTCCTGAGAAATACACGATAAGTTATATCTACTGCCAAATATTCTTCAAGAGTATTTGGTTGATGCTTCATTTCAGCTAAGGAAAACATAACATACTGCCAAAAATTGTTTTTCATTTTTGTTGCTATTTCTATCAGCTTTCCAGCATCTAAATTAAAGAGTATGTCCGGATCTGATTTTAATATGTGTTTTAAAATGGATTTCCATCCACTGTCTGTATTTGTATGATATCTCTAATCCATCTAAGTTTCATGTATTTGCTAAAAGGTAACATATGTGTCATATTTAATCCACCTTCATCATATAATGTAACTACAGTGTCTCTTTTAACTTTTTCTGTATTTGAGTTCCAAATAAACCTGAAGAAGACTTTATTTATTCTGTTTAAAAAGTCTCTGTATGGGTTTGGCAGAATACTAAATAAGTGAACAAACTTAGGCATAACTAGAGTTTTTAAAACTGCTATTCTGCCAATTATAGTTAGATCTCGCACTTTCCAAGACCTTAACAGTTTTTCAACTTATTTCAAAGTATATTCATAGTTAATTTCTCCCATTTCATCAAGATTTAAAGAGAAAGTAATTCCAAGGAGTTTGAAATTTTCCTTTGACCAGGTTGAATTTAGATCTTAACAAATGACTTCATTAGAGGACTTTTTATTATTAATCCAATAAAGCTTTGATTTTGCTCTTAATCCTGATATTACTGTAAAATCTTGAAGTGAATGCACTGCTTCCCTTAGAGATACCATCTAACAGCAGATACGCATCATCAGCGTATTGTCCAAGTAACACATTTAATCATTAATTGTAAGGGCCCAAATCATCTGATTGGACTTTTAACCTTAATGGAAGTAGCTCAACTCATATAGGTTTCCAAGACGGCAAACTCTTTGAAGTTTGAACAAAAATTGATAGATTACCATTGTTAAAAACATAGCTTTTTGAATCAAAGTGGAACAGATTAAATATTTTCGAACAGATGAACCAAAATTGAAACTTTCTAACGTTCTGCCTAAAAAATCCCACTCCACTGAATCAAATGCCTTTTCAAATCAAGAAGGTATAATAAACCTGATTTTTGATTTTCATCTAAAAACTGCAGAATATCATATAATTGCCTAGTAATATCCCCTATGAATCTGTCTTTGATAAATCCTGTCTGTGGTTCACTTATTCTTGGCAGTAGCAGCTGAAGCAATTTTATAATCAACACTTAATAATGATATGGGACGCCCCTGCAACGCAACAAAGTTAGGGGTATACTTGAATCAGCCTGTCTGTCTGTCTGTCCGTAGAAAAATATTGTCCAGACAACTCCTCTTATAACGGTTGGCCAATTTCAATGAAACTTCACACAGACATAAAAGGAACTTGTGTAGATGTGCATGCAACATTTCTTTTCTCAAAATTATGGTTGCTATGGTAACTGGTCACTATAAACCGGTTTTCTATAGAAAAAAAAAGTCTGGACAAATCCTCCTAAACCACTTGGCCAATTTCAATGAAACTTCCCCCGGATGTGAAGGACCATGTGTAGATGTGCATGAAACTTGTCTTTTCTTAATATTGGTTGCTATGGTAACCAAAACACTACAGTGATTATTTCCTCTATTATTACTCAGCCATCGGCATACAGTTCTAGTTCTCGTTAGGTAAGCATGTTATTATTCCCCGAGATTGGAAGTCAGACAGTTTTCCCACAGAATATGCATATTTTACTGATTTGCAGACTAAATTGCCAATGTCTTTCCAGAAAAAAATTGTAAAATTCTACACTTAACCCATCAGATCCTGGAGATTTCCCATTGTTCATGTTCCTAAGTGCCAAGGATAATTCTTCTAATCTAAGTAAACCTCTTTTTGCTCTTCATTTAACTTAACACTGTGCTGAAAAAGTGTAGAATTTTCTAGTCTTTCTCAATCTTGTACATTGGAAGAATATATTTTTTTTATAAAAGGATGCTTTTTCATTTAAAATATTCTCCTGTTGATCCAATATATTACCATCATCAGATACCAACTCAGTGATTGCTTTATTTATATAATTCCTTTTCTCTAAATTGCAGAAGTACTTTGTGTTTCTTCCCCCAAATTCTTACCAGTTTGCTTTCCCCTGTCATTTGTCACCGAGTATTCATCTATTGTCTCATTAATACACATCTTTACCTTTTCAATATACTCTTGATTTTCCAATAACTTTGAATTGTGTTTCCAATACCCTCTACCTCTAGGAGGATTGTTAAAATTTATTTGAATTGTAATACAAGAGTGGTCTGATTTATACGCTGGTATTATAGCTGTATCCCTAATCCTAGCATAAATATCCTCAGACGCCAGAAAGTAATCCAATCGACTCTGTCTTATAGGGTTGTTTTTGTCTCCAGGTATAGGCAGTTAGCTCTGGGTTGAAACTTCTCCAAGAATCAACAAGATTAAAAATATCAATGATATTACGAATGGCCTGTCTACATTTTGGTTTATTATTTCCAGTAATATTACATTTATCAAAATTTCTATTCTGCACTGTATTCCAATCGCCACACATTACAATTAGGTAGTTCTCGAAGTTGAAAGCCTGGAAATATCTAAGAAATCAGAATAAAACTTTGGTGTATCATGATTTGGACCATAAATATTCACAAGTATAAACCTTACGTTATCTATAGAAATGTCACAAATGATAATCATGCCTTCACTGTCTACTCTACTTCTGTGTAAAACATATTAAAAACTATTTCTCATCAGAATAGCAACACCAGTCGATGGAGAGTTGTAACTACTGAATACTTATTTGTAACCCCATTCTCGTTCCCATAGTTTTTCTACTTTATCCGTACTGTGTCTCTTGTAAACAATCTCTATCAGCAAGTTTGTTTTTGAACCAATGTAAGACATCTCTTCTCTTATACTGGTCAGAATACATTCCTCGAACATTCATTATCACTATTTTAATATCACCCTGGCTCTCCCCGCCAAGGAAGGCAAAGACTAATCCATCAGCTTGGATGGTTATGGCCTCGGTTTTCACGGATGCAGATGGTATTCTGCTGATAGATTATCTCCAAAAGGGGACACATACTATGCTTCACTTCTGAGGCAGTTACGGGAAAATATTAAACTTAAGCGCGGCGGAAGCTCACTAAAGGTGTGTTATTCCATCAGGTAATGCTCCTGATCAAAAGTTTGTCATTGCCATGGCTGCCATTCACGATTGTGGATTTAAATTGATTGAGCATCCGTATTATTCACCTGATCCCGCTCCATCAGACTTCATCTATTTCAAAAACTGAAAACAGCTATATCAGGCGCCCACTTTCAGTCCGATGATGACGTCATACATACAGTGGATGACTTTCTGAACAGCCAAAAAAGGAGTTCTATAAAAGTGGCATTTAGGCCCTTAAACATCGCTGGCAAAAGTGTGTAGATACTGAAGGGGATTATGTTGAAAAATGATACAATATGTCCGGCAAAATTCAAATCCTTCAATATGAGGCTCACAACATATGAATCAGCCCTCGTAACATCTAAGTCACCTGGCCCATCCACCGTCAGTAAATATACAACATTATTGGCGGTTACGCTATGTATTGTTGAGCAGGTAGAAATACTACTGACAGCTTACTCATGGTAAGGGGCCGCGGTGGTCGAGTGGTTAAGGTGTCCCGACACTTTATCACTAGCCCTCCACCACTGGGTTGCGAGTTCGAAACCTACGTGTAGCAGTTGCCAGGTACTGACCGTAGGCCGGTGGTTTTTCTCCGGGTACTCCGGATTTCCTCCACCTCCAAAACCTGGCACGTCCTTAAATGACGTTAAACAAAAACAAACCAAACCAAACTTACTCATGGTAAGCACTCCCGGATCTTGGTATATCTAGATTCTCCGTAAAGAAGGTAACGGAGGAACTGGTTGTTTGATGCATATATGTTTCAATGGTAATTGTAGATATTTGAAAATATTGGCCAAAGGCGGAGTTTCCTGTGATATTAATTTACCAAAGAAAAACTTATACATTTAACCCAAATCAATCGATGGCACACTTCCCTAATTAACAAATTACGTAACTAAATTACTGAAAGATCGCAGATTGTCAGAAAACAGACAAAAATAATTATTCATTTTAACGAAATAGGAAAGTTTGAACCATAAACTAAATGCCAAAATACTAGAACAGTAAGTATACCGTCGATGATATCTATGTTTAAGCATTTTGCGAAAAAAGCATTTTTTTTTATTTTGTGAACAAATGACATTTTGAATGTCTTCCATATTCAGTCTGTTCTAAATTATGTATCGTATAAAGCGCTTTATTACTTTCCCTAACCCTGCCCATAGATCAAATCTTGACGATTGGTGCAAAGTGTTAATTATTTGGATTAGATGAATGTCACCCAAATGATTTGTTGAACGATAGCAGACATAACCAAGTGCGCAAAATACCAACTCGTCTGTCATCACAAACTGTCGTGTCCTTGGTCTTCACGTATTTGTTCACATCATCTCGTATTGAAAGATCTTAACTCTAACGTTGAAACTCGCATTGATAAAAAAAGTTGACTTCTCGGCTACCTTCCAGACCAAAGGAAATTATCAACGATCTCTGGGAGCTATCACATATGCTATTAATGTAAATACTTGTTTTACTCTGCGTTTCTCCTCTCTGGATGATGCAGATCGTAAAGCCTGGATAGGCTGGGCAAGAACACATTTTCTAGAAATTCTTTCACATTATTTGTCCTCTATTGATACTAGTGTTTACACTCCAAACCACGAAGATTACAAAAGCCATCATGGATAGGCTGGAAAAAGATGACAATGTCGTTGTTGATCGAGGGTTTAGCGATGTTTTGACAGATTTGGAATCACATGATTTGACAACAAAGATGTCGTCTTATCTAAAACCTTAGCAGACTCAACATGACGACCTACAAGCTAACCTTGATAGATCCATAACTAAATCCAGATGGGTAGTGGAGTCATACACTGTTCAAGCAATGGCTGTTTTTCAAAACACAACTTGCCTCCAACGATTTCATTGATGTCATCAAGGCATTTGTTAGAATAGTAATAGCCTGTCTCAGTGGAATCCGGTAACCCTTATGTGTTAGAACACCAGCGCGAGACGCATATGATAGGGTGCTGGCTGACAAAAATAAAGCGCCTTTTGTGTTCATAATACCTTAGCTCAGCATTTGAAAGATGAGCCAGATCTTACAAGAAGGGCCGAGTCACTATTTGTCAAACCAGATGCGACTGCGGATAATTATGACTTTCCAAAGTTAGACATGGAATACCTTCGGACAATATACTGTGACACATACCGAATGTCACTAGTAGCTGACAACATTAGTGAGCACTGCATGCACGTGGAAACCAGTGAGCCTTTACATCCAAAAGTCAAAAGGTATCAGGCAAACCTCAAGTAATGTAGTTTTCGCTACCAATTGTAATCTTCCAGGTATTAGGTATGGTCAACTTGGACAACCACGACCTAGACCAACGCTGACATGGTCAATCAGATTCTAGGACGAGGATCTGTATTGGATTACAGATTAGGTGGTTTAATGTGTAAACCAACATAAATCTATCATGTGGCGTTCTTGTCAGAAAATTGATTCAGCAGTTGTAAGAACATTTAATATTTGTGGTTATCAGGGTCCACGGTGGCCATTTTGAAAGTGTACTTTTCGTTTTAGTTTGTTATTAGTGTAGGTGTCAGTCCCTGAGTACTAATGAAACATTTTATATCAGTTCACTTATATTTCAATACTTATATTCACAATATTTCAATACAACAACAGATTTTTCCTTGTGCTCGTTTTTCTTTAAAAAATTACAAAGCAATTTGCTAACAATTTAAATTAATTTGAAAAAAACTCCCAATAGCTATTTTTGGACAATTTATTTTATACTGTTTGGAGATGTTTTAAGCACATACTTATTAATGGACTTCAATATGAAGTTGTATTTTTTACCTTCAGAAAATTTCACTCAATGTAAAAAGAGCATGTTCTTACTCAAAATCAATCGCATTTTTATCTCCTGTTTCTAATGTATTCAAAATTGCAATTCCTTGCTTTACATATATGATACCTAGCATGTTATTATCAGCAAGTTAATGCTTAGTTTCCTCGAGATTGAAGAATTGATATTGTAAAATTTCCCACAAAAATCCATACATTTTTTTTCATTTTGATACAAAAAGGGCGCTATATTCTTGCGTATGTACATGTTGGGACTTAAATGTCTATTTGTAAATAAAGGACTTCAGAGGCTACCAATAGCACATACCAAAACCCCACCTTTCAACATCATTTTCCTATATAGATGACTCCTAAGATGTATTCAGAGAGTAAAACATAACATGGAAAGGAATGGAGTGACAAGAGCAGAAAAGAATAAACTTTAACAAAAGACAATAAAGACATTGGAAATGGTACAGAGAGAGAAATACGAGGGCTGATATATATGTTGTGAGCCTCATATTGAAGGATCTGAATTTTGCCGGACATATTGTATTATTTTTCAACAGAATCCCCTTCAGTATCTATACACTTTAGCCAGTGGTCTCAATGCCACTTTTATAGAACTCCTTTTCTTGGCTATTCAGAAAGTCACCCACTGCATGTATGATGTCATCATCGGAGTGAAAGTGGGTGCCTGAAAAAGCTGTTTATAGTTTTTGAAATAGATGAAAGTCTGATGGGGCGAGATCAGGTGAATAAGGCGGATGCTCAATCAATTGAAAGCCACAATTTGGTTTGGTTTGGTTTATTTTGTTTAACGTCCTATCAACAGCTAAGGTCATTTAAGGACGGCCTCCCGTGCATGCGACATGCATGCGTGTGATTTATAGTGCTACCTCACTGAAGCATACTGCCGAAGACACCCAGCAGGACACCCCACCTGGTCACATTATACTGACAACGGGCGAACCAGTTGTCCCACTCCAAATATGCTGAGTGCTAAGCAGGAGTAGCAACTACCATTTTTAAAGACTCTGGTATGTCTTGGCTAGGGGACAGAACCCAAAGCCTTCCTCACAGCGGCGAACGCTCAACTAAAGGCCAAAAGTGAGGCATTGTCAAGGGAGAAATTAGAAATTAGAAAGTTGTTAAGAAAGAAGAGAAAAGATAAGATCCCAAATTTAGTCGCCTCCCACGATCATGCAATGGGGACAGCAGGTACAATTCTTACGCCCTACGGAGTCATGGCAATGGCAGACTTGCGAACAGGAGCATTTTCCTGATGGAATAACACACCTTCAGTGAGCTTTCCGCGGTGCTTAAGTTTTCCCGTAACTGCCTCAGAAGTGAAGCATAGTATGTCCATTGATTGATTGTCCCTTTTGGAGATAATCTATCAGCAGAATACCATATGCATCCCAGAAAATCGAAGCCTCAACCTTCCCAGCTGATGGAACAGTCTTTGCCTTCTTTGGCGGGGGAGAGCCAGGGTGCTTCCGTTGTTTCGATTGTTGTTTGACCTCTGGGGGTAAAATGATGGACCCATGTTTTATCCATAGTGACAAATCTCTGAAGAATGTTGGCAGGATGTTCCGCAAAGAAGTTAAGATTAACACGTGATAATGTGCACCTGGTGTGCTTCTGATCAACTATCAGAAGTCTTGGTACCCATCGGGCCGAAAGCTTTCTCATTGAAAGATCCTCGGTCAGAATGGAATGTACTTTTTTTGAAATTCCTTGAAATGCCAACACTACTGGCTACATTTCTTTCTGTGATTCGTCTGCCAGTATTAACAATATCATGAAATTTATTGACCATTTCTGGGGTTGCAACATTGACAGGCCTTCCAGGACGGAGGTCATCCTCAAGGCTCTGTCGGTCGCGCTTAAATTCCGCAACCCACCTTTTCATTGTAGCATACGAAGGGGTATGTTTACCTAGTGTTGCTACCATAACATAATGGATATCCAATTTTGTCCAATTTTGTCCATTTTGCAAAAGCCGTTTGTCTAACCTTTACCTGAACTAACCAAATGAGACCAGTCCTTAGGTACACGGTCCTATATAGTCAAAGAATAGTAGGACTTAAAAATAACACCCTTGAGTACCTCCTTCAGTACGAGGCACACAACATATCAATCGTCACTCGTAACAACTGAGATAACCAAGATATAGATTAGAAATAGAGCTGTACAGACATCGACATGAAACGCTTTTCCAGGGGTGGTAGATATCCGGAACAAAAATAAACACCACGATCGATCTGACAGTCCTAGAGGACAGAGAGATCCACCAGAGACAGACTTGTATTGGTGCAAAGGTTTCCAAGCCCAATCGGCTTGGCGAATGTTACGTACACCTGGTGTAACTGGTCAAATAGGGAGGAAGCTGTGCAACGGATCAACCCGGCATTAGAAGGGTTTAGATGAAGAGAGACGTGTGCACTACCTAAACAGCCGATAATGGAAGACCTCGACTAAGGCACAGTGGTAACTCACTCGCCTTTCACCTAGGCGACCGGGGTTCGATTCCCCGACTGGACGTGAAAAGTTACATGGGGCCACACATGGGTTCTCAAAAGGCCATAGGTTTTCGCCAGTTAATCCGGTTTTCTATCGCAGTTATACCCTACCTATTGCGTGACGGATGCACTATGTTTTAAGAGACGTTTTCTTTATTTTAATTTTAAACATGTAATATTGTATTCTATTTCTAAATATGTAACATTTTATTCTATATATAAATGTGTGACATTGTATTCTATATGCAAATATGTGATATAAAATTCCATATATAAATATGTGATATTGTATTCTATATATAGATATATGATATTGTATTCTATATACAAATATGTGATATTGTATTCTATATATAGATATGTGATATTTGATTATATATATGGGTGTGTGTGTGTGTGTGTGCGTGTGCGTGTGATATTGTAATCTATATATAAATATATGATATCACATTTTATTACCTTTTTACTAGTGAAAAATCGGAAATTATCCATTTGATAAAAGTGATATTTTTCACTAGTGAAAAACATAACTTTTTCAGATATTTTTCACTAGTGAAACATATCATTTTTTTCTGATTTGACAATCAGAACACTGCTTACAAACGATAATGGTGAAAATTAAGATATGGTATTACTGAAGACGCTGTTAGATATCCTTTATCTATATGTAAATATGTGATATCACATTATATAAATACGTGATAATATACTCTATATGTACATGTATATGTGGTATTGCATTCTATATACATGTATTTTTGTAAAAGACAATTTAATATTCACGGGCGTTTGGCTGTGACAACCATCATCTTTAAATCAAAGATATATAACAACTAAGCAACTTTTTATCTACCTTAATGTTTCACTCTCTCTCATAAATTTAAATTCTGACGTACATATATGCACTGAGGAGTAAGTAAGGCCACGACAATTTATTGGGTTTGGAAGAGAAGAAAAAGAAATCTGATTAGTTTTCTGCAAATAGTATTAAAATTCTTTATTGTCTACGCATGAACGTTATGGGGGGCATAGCAATCGCGACTGGTAGTAACTAGTGCTAGTTATGGCGACGATGATCGTCGACTCTCAGAGATAATTAAAACAAATTATCCTTGCTGATTACCAAAGGGATAATTAAAATCTCTGACTACAGGTAAAAGGGTGATTTATCCACCAGTTACCCCGCTACCCTGAGAAAAATCAGGTTTTAGGAGGGCACGTGCTCGTAAACTTCTATGACTGTGACTACAATCACGGATTACAACAATACCGTTGTCAAATTCTTCGCGCGAAAGATCTTAAGTCAATTCAGTGGCCCCTCGGCAGCCATTCGGTAAATGTCAATTGTCCTCTTTTTCAACCATTTTGATGAGCATTTTAACATAGGGACATGCTTGTTCTTTTACCTGCAGTACAGCAGTATCAGTAATTTGGTACACGGTATTCTGTAGGAACATCTAGTACCTGCACAGTCTGACGTAGGTGACAACACAATCCCATGAGAGATTGACGGTCACTGTAAAACAAATATAACTACACAATTCGGCAAAACAAAAAATGCAACCGACAGCCTTACCTTAAAATCTAAAATCGCAATTTTATGCTTTAAGTGGCGAAGCATTAAAATGTATGCTAAGAAAGAAGCTATTTTGATTTCATGATCTTGTGGAATCGGCATTTGTTTCCGAAACTAGACAAAATAAAGTTTAACTGCGTCTACAGTATAGTGATATTTTCTGACATATTGAAAAATAATAGTCCTTTTAGTACTATTGTTTTTGTTTTGATTTTTGATTTTTGTGTGTTTTATTCGCGTTCTGATCTGATGGCATTATTTCCAAGACCAATTACCTTTTGAAGTTATTGCAAGTATTTGCAATATTCTGATGATTGTGCCATGTGTATTTATATAAAACTAAACCACGGAGAAGTTGGAACTATATTTCCTCGCGGAATATTTGTGCGTTCATTATCAGTTTTAATGTGCCTCAGATAACCGAAATACATGTCTGTGAAAGATTGATCTATAAAAACTTGTATAATTATTTCAAGGACAAGCACCAATCGGGCGTTATGCATGGTCATTCGTCAGTTTACCAACTTATCGATATGTATCTTCATAATATATGCACTGAACTGAGAAAAATCATATATGTGTAGCATTTTGTGATATTACCAACGATTTTGAAAGGGTTTGGCATGTTGGTTAAATCAAAATAGTATAGTATTTCAGGTCGATTGTACTCTTGGGTAGAAAATTATTTAACTCAGAGACACCAAAAAGTATCTTTAAATAATTCAAACTCTACTGTAAGTCTAGTTGAGGCCGTCGTTCCTCAAGGCTGAATTCTTGGACCACTTTTGATTTATATCAATGACATTGCTGATATATTTCAATCGGCCTCTTGTCTATTTGCAGATGATGCTTCACTATTAAAGTCATCATCTTCTTGTCTCAAATTCAGGAAGTTCAAGATATATGTATATCACCAGGTCTGTGATTATTGATTAAGATTTAGATTTAATTTCTGATGGGAAAGCCCTAGACTGATTATCATAAACATTAAGGTGTAACTTTTAATTCTGATGTAAAGTGAGGAAATTGACGACATATATACTTATCAACTATTATGAAGAATACTAATGTCCTATGGAAACTTAAACACATTCGATATGCTCTCTCTTATGAATATATCAAACATTCATTTTACCAGTCCTGGAATACTTTTGCAAATTGTGGGATGGGTGTCCACGATTTAAATCTGAAAAGAGGAGGCGCAAAGGGAAGGTGCCCGTATTGTAACGAGACTTCCATCATATGCCCATATTGATGATTTTACTATGTAACAGACTTACAAACTCTTTCAAGCCGTATAAAACGTAGAAAATTACTTACACAACAATTTAACCCCTGGCTTCTCATATCAGCTACTTCCACCTATTATTGGTGAAAACAATAGCTATATGGCCTCGGACCATACTTATACTTCCGGGTCGTTGTACACCAATTCAATACATATGGGAAATTCAAGACTGAATAAATATGTGTATAATTCTAACATAACTCTATGTGCAATACTTATTATAGTAATAATATTTCAACGCCATTTCCATGTTTGTTTGTGATGCAGGAGCAATGGAGTTATAAGATTTGATTTGTAATATTTTGTGATTTTCCGGATTTTCCCATTATACATAGTGGGGCGGTGACCCTAACATAGAAATATCATGGTAATGAAGTACTTCTAGCTCACTGTAGATTCAGCTTGAACAGTTCTACAACATGATATGAAAACAAGATTTTTCTTGTAAAGTTTTGAAATATTTTAATTGCATTGTTTTAGGTAGAATATAGAAGGAAATTAATTGTGACCATATAGACTTCACGAAACAATTATAACTACAGCCATCCTCAATTAGAACTCTCTCTTACCAGCCCTTTATACCTTCCACTCTTCATTCGTGTAGTTGGTGCGCTGTGCGTTCACTACCTTCGTTAGATTTTGATGTCGGCGATCGTAAGGTGAATATTTTGCACACAAGGCTTAGACACCCACGTAATTCCCTTAATTATGATGTCGTAAGAGCAAACATCGGAAATAATACAATATGTACTTGTACATTTGGTAACTCTGGTGACAATGTCTTCCCTACTATATAGAATGTTAGATTTTCAAAAATGAAAGGGTACTCTTATCCAAAATTTTACTCTTTAACAAATGATTCTCTCTGAAAAACACCTTGTTTGGCAAAACGCATCTTACCGTGGAACTGAATGCAAAGGTTTTGTTTTAGATATGTGCAAGCTTTTATCAAATCCAGCAACACATTTTAATTGTAATACATATTGTATTATTATTTGTAAAACTTTACATTATTTCATTTCATTACATTTTCAGCAGTAAAATCTTTATCGAAAATTATTCATTTTATCAAAGTTATGTGTTTCACTTGTGAAAAATAACACTTTTACTGATATTTTTCAATATGGAAAATCAAAAGCTGACCCGGTATATGTTGCTATAAAAATGTAATAAACAGAATATCTAACAGTATCTTCAATGATAGCAAATATATTTCACTCGTGTGGCTAACATTTTGATATTTTTTCATTCGCGCTTCAAAACAATAGCCCCACTTGTGAAATATAGTTGAAATTACTTTTAGGTATCCTTTATATGTTATTATTTTTCTACATGTAAATGTCTTAGCTGGTGCCTAATCCTTTGTTATAACTGGTGTCTAATCCTTTGTTATAACTGGTGTCTAATCCTTTGTTATAACTGGTGTCTAATCCTTTGTTATAACTGGTGTCTAATCCTTTGTTATAACTGGTGTCTAATCCTTTGTTATAACTGGTGTCTAAACCTTTGTTATAACTGGTGTCTAATCCTTTGTTATAACTGGTGTCTAATCCTTTGTTATAACTGGTGTCTAATCCTTTGTTATAACTGGTGTCTAATCCTTTGTTATACTTGGTGTCTAATCCTTTGTTAAACTTGGCGTCTAATCCTTTGTTATAACTGGTGTCTAATCCTTGTTATACTTGGGGTCTAATCCCTTGTTATACTTGGTGCCTAATCCTTTGTTATAACTTGTGTCTAATCCTTTGTTATAACTGGTGTCTAATCCTTTGTTATACTTGGTGTCTAATCCTTTGTTAAACTTGGCGTCTAATCCTTTGTTATAACTGGTGTCTAATCCTTGTTATACTTGGGGTCTAATCCCTTGTTATACTTGGTGCCTAATCCTTTGTTATAACTGGTGTCTAATCCTTGTTATACTTGGGGTCTAATCCCTTGTTATACTTGGTGCCTAATCCTTTGTTATAACTGGTGTCTAATCCTTTGTTATAACTGGTGTCTAATCCTTTGTTATAACTGGTGTCTAATCCTTTGTTATAACTGGTGTCTAATCCTTTGTTATAACTGGTGTCTAATCCTTTGTTATAACTGGTGTCTAATCCTTTGTTGTAACTGGTGTCTAATCCTTTGTTATAACTGGTGCCTAATCCTTTGTTATAACTGGTGTCTAATCCTTTGTTATAACTGGTGTCTAATCCTTTGTTATAACTGGTACCTAATCCTTTGTTATAACTGGTATCTAATCCTTTGTTATAACTGGTGTCTAATTCTTTGTAATACTTGGTGTCTAATCCTTTGTTATACTTGGTGTCTAATCCTTTGTTATAACTGGTGTCTAATCCTTTGTTATACTTGGTGTCTAATGCTGTGTTATAGCTGGTGTCTAATCCTTTGTTATACTTGGTGTCTAATCCTTTGTTATAACTGGTGTCTAATCCTTTGTTATACTTGGTATCTTATCCTTTGTTATAACTGGTGTCTAATCCTTTGTTATACTTCGTGTCTAATCCTTTGTTATACTTGGTGTATAATCCTTTGTTATAACTGGTGTCTAATCCTTTGTTATACTTGGTGTCTTATCCTTTGTTATACTTGGTGTCTAATCCTTTGTTATAACTGGTGTCTAATCCTTTGTTATAACTGGTGTCTAATCCTTTGTTATAACTGGTGTCTAATCCTTTGTTATACTTGGTGTCTAATCCTCTGTTATACATGGTGTCTAATCCTTTGTTATAACTGGTGTATAATCCTCTGTTATACTTGGTGTCTAATCCTTCGTTATAACTGGTGTATAATCCTTTGTTATAACTGGTGTCTAATCCTTTGTTATAACTGGTGTCTAATCCTTTGTTATAACTGGTGTCTAATCCTTTGTTATAACTGGTGTCTAATCCTTTGTTATACTTGGTGTCTAATCCTTTTTTAAACTTGGCGTCTAATCCTTTGTTATAACTGGTGTCTAATCCTTGTTATACTTGGGGTCTAATCCCTTGTTATACTTGGTGCCTAATCCTTTGTTATAACTGGTGTATAATTATTTGTTATAACTGGTGTCTAATCCTTTGTTGTATCTGGTGTCTAATCCTTTGTTATAACTGGTGCATAATCCTTTGTAATACTTGGTGTCTAATCCTTTGTAATAATTGGTGTCTAATCCTTTGTTATAACTGGTGTCTAATCCTTTGTTATAACTGGTGTTTAATCCTTGGTTATACTTGGTGCCTAATCCTTTATTATAACTGGTGTCTAATCCTTTGTTAAAACTGGTGTCTAATCCTTTGTTATAACTGGTGTGTAATCCTTTGTTATAACTGGTGTGTAATCCTTTGTTATAACTGGTGTCTAATCCTTTGTTATAACTGGTGTCTAATCCTTTGTTATAACTGGTGTCTAATCCTTTGTTGTAACTGGTGTCTAATCCTTTGTTATAACTGGTGCCTAATCCTTTGTTATAACTGGTGTCTAATCCTTTGTTATAACTGGTGTCTAATCCTTTGTTATAACTGGTGTCTAATCCTTTGTTATAACTGGTGTCTAATCCTTTGTTATAACTGGTGTCTAATCCTTTGTTATAACTGGTGTCTAATCCTTTGTTATAACTGGTGTCTAATCCTTTGTTATAACTGGTGTCTAATCCTTTGTTATAACTGGTACCTAATCCTTTGTTATAACTGGTATCTAATCCTTTGTTATAACTGGTGTCTAATTCTTTGTAATACTTGGTGTCTAATCCTTTGTTATACTTGGTGTCTAATCCTTTGTTATAACTGGTGTCTAATCCTTTGTTATACTTGGTGTCTAATGCTGTGTTATAGCTGGTGTCTAATCCTTTGTTATAACTGGTGTCTAATCCTTTGTTATACTTGGTATCTTATCCTTTGTTATAACTGGTACCTAATCCTTTGTTATAACTGGTGCCTAATCCTTTGTTATAACTGGTGTCTAATCCTTTATTATAACTGGTACCTAATCCTTTGTTATAACTGGTATCTAATCCTTTGTTATAACTGGTGTCTAATTCTTTGTAATACTTGGTGTCTAATCCTTTGTTATACTTGGTGTCTAATCCTTTGTTATAACTGGTGTCTAATCCTTTGTTATACTTGCTGTCTAATGCTGTGTTATAGCTGGTGTCTAATCCTTTGTTATACTTGGTGTCTAATCCTTTGTTATAACTGGTGTCTAATCCTTTGTTATACTTGGTATCTTATCCTTTGTTATAACTGGTGTCTAATCCTTTGTTATACTTCGTGTCTAATCCATTGTTATACTTGGTGTATAATCCTTTTATATAACTGGTGTCTAATCCTTTGTTATACTTGGTGTCTAATCCTTTTTTAAACTTGGCGTCTAATCCTTTGTTATAACTGGTGTCTAATCCTTGTTATACTTGGGGTCTAATCCCTTGTTATACTTGGTGCCTAATCCTTTGTTATAACTGGTGTATAATTATTTGTTATAACTGGTGTCTAATCCTTTGTTGTATCTGGTGTCTAATCCTTTGTTATAACTGGTGCATAATCCTTTGTAATACTTGGTGTCTAATCCTTTGTAATACTTGGTGTCTAATCCTTTGTTATAACTGGTGTCTAATCCTTTGTTATAACTGGTGTTTAATCCTTGGTTATACTTGGTGCCTAATCCTTTATTATAACTGGTGTCTAATCCTTTGTTAAAACTGGTGTCTAATCCTTTGTTATAACTGGTGTCTAATCCTTTGTTATAACTGGTGTCTAATCCTTTTTTATAACTGGTGTCTAATCCTTTGTTATAACTGGTGTCTAATCCTTTGTTGTAACTGGTGTCTAATCCTTTGTTATAACTGGTGCCTAATCCTTTGTTATAACTGGTGTCTAATCCTTTGTTATAACTGGTGTCTAATCCTTTGTTATAACTGGTGTCTAATCCTTTGTTATAACTGGTGTCTAATCCTTTGTTATAACTGGTGTCTAATCCTTTGTTATAACTGGTGTCTAATCCTTTGTTATAACTGGTGTCTAATCCTTTGTTATAACTGGTACCTAATCCTTTGTTATAACTGGTATCTAATCCTTTGTTATAACTGGTGTCTAATTCTTTGTAATACTTGGTGTCTAATCCTTTGTTATACTTGGTGTCTAATCCTTTGTTATAACTGGTGTCTAATCCTTTGTTATACTTGGTGTCTAATGCTGTGTTATAGCTGGTGTCTAATCCTTTGTTATAACTGGTGTCTAATCCTTTGTTATACTTGGTATCTTATCCTTTGTTATAACTGGTACCTAATCCTTTGTTATAACTGGTGCATAATCCTTTGTTATAACTGGTGTCTAATCCTTTATTATAACTGGTATCTAATCCTTTGTTATAACTGGTATCTAATCCTTTGTTATAACTGGTGTCTAATTCTTTGTATTACTTGGTGTCTAATCCTTTGTTATACTTGGTGTCTAATCCTTTGTTATAACTGGTGTCTAATCCTTTGTTATACTTGCTGTCTAATGCTGTGTTATAGCTGGTGTCTAATCCTTTGTTATACTTGGTGTCTAATCCTTTGTTATAACTGGTGTCTAATCCTTTGTTATAACTGGTGTCTAATCCTTTGTTATAACTGGTGTCTAATCCTTTGTTATAACTGGTGTCTAATCCTTTGTTATACTTGCTGTCTAATGCTGTGTTATAGCTGGTGTCTAATCCTTTGTTATACTTGGTGTCTAATCCTTTGTTATAACTGGTGCCTAATCCTTTGTTATAACTGGTGTCTAATCCTTTGTTATAACTGGTGTCTAATCCTTTGTTATAACTGGTGTCTAATCCTTGTTATACTTGGGGTCTAATCCCTTGTTATACTTGGTGCCTAATCCTTTGTTATAACTGGTGTATAATTATTTGTTATAACTGGTGTCTAATCCTTTGTTGTATCTGGTGTCTAATCCTTTGTTATAACTGGTGCATAATCCTTTGTAATACTTGGTGTCTAATCCTTTGTAATACTTGGTGTCTAATCCTTTGTTATAACTGGTGTCTAATCCTTTGTTATAACTGGTGTTTAATCCTTTGTTATAACTGGTGTCTAATCCTTTGTTATAACTGGTGTCTAATCCTTGTTATACTTGGGGTCTAATCCCTTCTTATACTTGGTGCCTAATCCTTTGTTATAACTGGTGTATAATTATTTGTTATAACTGGTGTCTAATCCTTTGTTGTATCTGGTGTCTAATCCTTTGTTATAACTGGTGCATAATCCTTTGTAATACTTGGTGTCTAATCCTTTGTAATACTTGGTGCCTAATCCTTTATTATAACTGGTGTCTAATCCTTTGTTAAAACTGGTGTCTAATCCTTTGTTATAACTGGTGTCTAATCCTTTGTTATAACTGGTGTCTAATCCTTTGTTATAACTGGTGTCTAATCCTTTGTTATAACTGGTGTCTAATCCTTTGTTATAACTGGTGTCTAATCCTTTGTTGTAACTGGTGTCTAATCCTTTGTTATAACTGGTGCCTAATCCTTTGTTATAACTGGTGTCTAATCCTTTGTTATAACTGGTGTCTAATCCTTTGTTATAACTGGTGTCTAATCCTTTGTTATAACTGGTGTCTAATCCTTTGTTATAACTGGTGTCTAATCCTTTGTTATAACTGGTGTCTAATCCTTTGTTATAACTGGTGTCTAATCCTTTGTTATAACTGGTACCTAATCCTTTGTTATAACTGGTACCTAATCCTTTGTTATAACTGGTGTCTAATTCTTTGTAATACTTGGTGTCTAATCCTTTGTTATACTTGGTGTCTAATCCTTTGTTATAACTGGTGTCTAATCCTTTGTTATACTTGGTGTCTAATGCTGTGTTATAGCTGGTGTCTAATCCTTTGTTATAACTGGTGTCTAATCCTTTGTTATACTTGGTATCTTATCCTTTGTTATAACTGGTACCTAATCCTTTGTTATAACTGGTGCCTAATCCTTTGTTATAACTGGTGTCTAATCCTTTATTATAACTGGTACCTAATCCTTTGTTATAACTGGTATCTAATCCTTTGTTATAACTGGTGTCTAATTCTTTGTAATACTTGGTGTCTAATCCTTTGTTATACTTGGTGTCTAATCCTTTGTTATAACTGGTGTCTAATCCTTTGTTATACTTGCTGTCTAATGCTGTGTTATAGCTGGTGTCTAATCCTTTGTTATACTTGGTGTCTAATCCTTTATTATAACTGGTGTCTAATCCTTTGTTAAAACTGGTGTCTAATCCTTTGTTATAACTGGTGTCTAATCCTTTGTTATAACTGGTGTCTAATCCTTTGTTATAACTGGTGTCTAATCCTTTGTTATAACTGGTGTCTAATCCTTTGTTGTAACTGGTGTCTAATCCTTTGTTATAACTGGTGCCTAATCCTTTGTTATAACTGGTGTCTAATCCTTTGTTATAACTGGTGTCTAATTCTTTGTTATAACTGGTGTCTAATCCTTTGTTATAACTGGTGTCTAATCCTTTGTTATAACTGGTGTCTAATCCTTTGTTATAACTGGTGTCTAATCCTTTGTTATAACTGGTGTCTAATCCTTTGTTATAACTGGTGTCTAATCCTTTGTTATAACTGGTACCTAATCCTTTGTTATAACTGGTATCTAATCCTTTGTTATAACTGGTGTCTAATTCTTTGTAATACTTTGTGTCTAATCCTTTGTTATACTTGGTGTCTAATCCTTTGTTATAACTGGTGTCTAATCCTTTGTTATACTTGGTGTCTAATGCTGTGTTATAGCTGGTGTCTAATCCTTTGTTATAACTGGTGTCTAATCCTTTGTTATACTTGGTATCTTATCCTTTGTTATAACTGGTACCTAATCCTTTGTTATAACTGGTGCCTAATCCTTTGTTATAACTGGTGTCTAATCCTTTATTATAACTGGTACCTAATCCTTTGTTATAACTGGTATCTAATCCTTTGTTATAACTGGTGTCTAATTCTTTGTAATACTTGGTGTCTAATCCTTTGTTATACTTGGTGTCTAATCCTTTGTTATAACGGGTGTCTAATCCTTTGTTATACTTGCTGTCTAATGCTGTGTTATAGCTGGTGTCTAATCCTTTGTTATACTTGGTGTCTAATCCTTTGTTATAACTGGTGTCTAATCCTTTGTTATACTTGGTATCTTATCCTTTGTTATAACTGGTGTCTAATCCTTTGTTATACTTCGTGTCTAATCCATTGTTATACTTGGTGTCTAATCCTTTGTTATAACTGGTGTCTAATCCTTTGTTATACTTGGTGTCTTATCCTTTGTTATACTTGGTGTCTAATCCTTTGTTATAACTGGTGTCTAATCCTTTGTTATAACTGGTGTCTAATCCTTTGTTATAACTAGTGTCTAATCCTTTGTTATAACTGGTGTCTAATCCTTTGTTATACTTGGTGTCTAATCCTTTGTTATACATGGTGTCTAATCCTTTGTTATAACTGGTGTCTAATCCTTCGTTATAACTGGTGTATAATCCTTTGTTATAACTGGTGTCTAATCCTTTGTTATAACTGGTGTCTAATCCTTTGTTATAACTGGTGTCTAATCCTTTGTTATAACTGGTGCCTAATCCTTTGTTATAACTGGTGTCTAATCCTTTGTTATAACTGGTGTCTAATCCTTTGTAATACTTGGTGTCTAATCCTTTGTTATAACTGGTGTCTAATCCTTTGTTATACTTGGTGTCTAATCCTTTGTTATAACTGGTGTCTAATCCTTTGTAATGCTTGGTGTATAATCCTTTGTTATAACTGGTGTATAATCCTTTGTTATAACTGGTGTCTAATCCTTTGTTATAACTAGTGTCTAATCCTTTGTTATACTTGGTGTCTAATCCTTTGTTATACTTGGTGTCTAATCCTTTGTAATACTTGGTGTCTAATCCTTTGTTATAACTGGTGTCTAATCCTTTGTTATAACTGGTGTTTAATCCTTGGTTATACTTGGTGCCTAATCCTTTATTATAACTGGTGTCTAATCCTTTGTTATAACTGGTGTCTAATCCTTTGTTATAACTGGTGTCTAATCCTTTGTTATAACTGGTGTCTAATCCTTTGTTATAACTGGTGTCTAATCCTTTGTAATGCTTGGTGTATAATCCTTTGTTATAACTGGTGTATAATCCTTTGTTATACTTGGTATCTTATCCTTTGTTATAACTGGTGTCTAATCCTTTGTTATACTTCGTGTCTAATCCTTTGTTATACTTGGTGTCTAATCCTTTGTTAGAACTGGTGTCTAATCCTTTGTTATACTTGGTGTCTTATCCTTTGTTATACTTGGTGTCTAATCCTTTGTTATAACTGGTGTCTAATCCTCTGTTATAACTGGTGTCTAATCCTTTGTTATAACTAGTGTCTAATCCTTGGTTATAACTGGTGTCTAATCCTTTGTTATACTTGGTGTCTAATCCTTTGTTATAACTGGTGTCTAATCCTTCGTTATAACTGGTGTATAATCCTTTGTTATACTTGGTGTCTAATCCTTTGTTATAACTGGTGTATAATCCTTTGTTATAACTGGTGTCTAATCCTTCGTTATAACTAGTGTCTAATACTTTGTTATACTTGGTGTCTAATCCTTTGTTATACTTGGTGTCTAATCCTTTGTAATACTTGGTGTCTAATCCTTTGTTATAACTAGTGTCTAATCCTTGGTTATATCTGGTTTCTAATCCTTTGTTATACATGGTGTCTAATCCTTTGTTATAACTGGTGTCTAATCCTTCGTTATAACTGGTGTATAATCCTTTGTTATAACTGGTGTCTAATCCTTTGTTATAACTGGTGTCTAATCCTTTGTTATAACTGGTGTCTAATCCTTTGTTATAACTGGTGTCTAATCCTTTGTTATAACTGGTGTCTAATCCTTTGTTATACTTGGTGTCTAATCCTTTGTTATAACTGGTGTCTAATCCTTTGTTATACTTGATGTCTAATCCTTTGTTATAACTGGTGTCTAATCCTTTGTAATACTTGGTGTCTAATCCTTTGTTATAACTGGTGTCAAATCCTTTGTTATAACTGGTGTCTAATCCTTTGTAATACTTGGGTGTCTAATCCTTTGTTATAACTGGTACCTAATCCTTTGTTATAACTGGTACCTAATCCTTTGTTATATCTGGTGTCTAATCCTTTGTAATACTTGGTGTCTAATCCTTTGTTATAACTGGTGTCTAATCCTTTGTTATAACTGGTGTCCAATCCTTTGTTATAACTGGTGTCTAATCCTTTGTTATAACTGGTGTCTAATCCTTTGTTATAACTGGTGTCTAATCCTTTGTTATAATTGGTGTCTAATCCTTTGTTATAACTGGTGTCTAATCCTTTGTTATATCTGGCGTCTAATCCTTTGTTATAACTGGTGTCTAATCCTTTGTTATACTTGGTGTCTAATCCTTTGTTATAACTGGTGTCTAATCCTTTGTTTTAACTGGTGTCTAATCCTTTGTTATAATTGGTACCTAGCCTTTGTCATAACTGGTGTCTAATCCTTTGTTATAACTGGTGCCTAATCCTTTGTTATATCTGGTTTCTAATCCTTTGTAATACTTGGTGTCTAATCCTTTGTTATAACTGGTGTCTAATCCTTTGTTATAACTGGTGTCTAATCCTTTGTTATAACTGGTGTCTAATCCTTTGTTATAACTGGTGTCTAATCCCTTGTTATACTTGGTGCCTAATCCTTTGTTATAACTGGTGTCTAATCCTTTGTTATATCTGGTGTCTAATCCTTTGTAATACTTGGTGTCTAATCCTTTGTTATAACTGGTGTCTAATCCTTTGTTATAACTGGTGTCTAATCCTTTGTAATACTTGGTGTCTAATCCTTTGTTATAACTGGTGCCTACTCTTTTTAATAAAAAGACGAAATGTAAACATCTTATATTTTCGTTTATAATCAAACTGACGGGGTATATAAACTGGTTCGCCAAATTATCGTTACTGTCTATTCTAAGATACTGACCACGTTTTCTCTATTTCCCGCCCTAGTCTTATATTATTTACAATATATATAATGTTCCTGTACATTATAGCTGTGATGTCTTTTTCTGTTTTACTTTTGTCATGTGTTGATTTATGAGTAATTGATCTTTGTCGTTATAGCCATATGTAATTCAAAAATTAACTACTAGTTTCCGTTAGTTGCCTTGATATCACTTATTTCTGTCTCTTTTTGCTTCGGTCCAGCTAGCATCCTTTTTCGGATTTTCTCTTTTATTTGTATTACATTGAATATTGTGCTTGAGACGTTTAAAGGTACACACAAAAGTTGTTTAAACATTTGAACAAGAGGCCCATTGGGCCTGTATCGCTCACCTGGTTGGATTTGACCAAATGTCAAAATAATGTTCATGTTCAATTTATTCATACACATACTCTCTAAGGGACTGAAAGACCCTATGGATTATTTTTACAACCTAATTGTGTTTGAAGAAACTAAGTTCCTTAGGGTGGGGAAAGACCCTTGGGCCTCTTAGACTCCGCCCCTCAGGCCCCTGGGTGTTCAGAGTAAAATTTATACAAACTCTGTTCTCCTCCCCCCAAGGATGTTCCTGACCAAATATGGTTCTAATTCATTCATAACTTTATGACTTGTAGCAATTTAAAGACTAATCTCTATTCCCCTATTTGGCCCCGCCCTCAGGCCCCTGGGGCCCGGTATTTTTTTTAAAAAAACTTTTTTTTTTTTTTTGGGGTCCCTAATCCTTTTTGGGTTTTTTTTTTTTTTTTTTTTTTTTTTTTTTTTTTTAAAAAAAAAACCCCGGGGGTTTTTTTTTTTTTTAAAAATTTCCCCCTTTTTTTGTTTTTAAAAACTTGAAATTTTTTTTTTTAACCCTTTGTTAAATTTAACCTGGTTTTTCCTTTTAAAATTTTCCTTTTTTTAAAAATTTTTTTAAAAACCCTTTTTTTTTTTTTTTTTTTTTTTTTTTTTTTTTTTTTTTTTTTTTTTTTTTTTTTTTTTTTTTTTTTTTTTTTTTTTTTTTTTTTTTTTTTTTTTTTTTTTTTGGCCCCCTTTCCCCCGGGGTTATAAAATTTTTAAAAAATTCTTTCCTTTTTTCCCGGTGCCCCTTTGTTAAAATTTTCACCTTTTTTTAAAAAGGACATTTTAAAGGGGGGGCCCTTCCTTTTTCCCGCCCCTGGCCCGGGGGTTTTCAATTTTTAAATTTTCCCCTTTTAAAGTTCCCCAAATTTCATTTTATAACTTGAAACTTTAAATTCCCTTTTTATTTGGGCCCCAACCCCGGGGGTTCGGGTAAAATTTTAAAACCCCTTGTTCCTTTTTTAAGGTGTTCCTTTTTTAAAATTTCCCCTAACTTTTTTACCGTTTAAAATGTTAACTTTTCCCTTATTTGGGGCCCCCCCCTGGCTGGGGGTTCAAGAAAAATTTATCAAATCTGTTCCCCCCTTTAAAAAGGTGTTCCTTTTTTTAATAATTTTAATCGTTAAAGGGTTAAACCCTTTTCCATTGGGCCCCCCCCTAGGGCCCTGGGGGTCAAAAAAAATTTTTAAAACCTTTTTCCCCTTTTTAAGGATTTTTCCAACATAAAATTAAATAAAAAATTTGCCAATTCGATTTAAAGATTAACCTATTTCCCATTTCCCCCCCCCCTACCCCTTTTTAAAATAAAAATTATAAATTTTCCCTTTAAGGATGTTTTTTCAAAATTTTTTTTTTTTAAAAACTTTTGATAGTGGATTTAAAAAATTAACCCTTTTTTCCTTTATTTGGGCCCGCCCCTCCCCCCCGGGGGTCTTTTTTCTTCTTTCCCCCCCCCGGATTTCCTTTTTAAAATTTCAAAAATTTTGGGCTGAGCGTTTAAAGGGGTAACCCTTTTTCCCCTTTTTGGGCCCCGCCCCTTTTTGGCCCCCTGGGGTTGAAAAAATTAAAAACCCCCCTTTTAAATTTTTTTTATACTTTTAAAAACAAAAAATTTTTTAAAAAAAGGGAAAAAAAACAAATTTCCCCTTTTGCCCCCCCTGGGCCCCCTGGTTCAAAAGTTTTTACAAATTTTTCCCCTTCCCCCAAAGGATTTTTTCGACCCAAGGGTTCAATTTTAAAATTTATGCTGAAAAAAATTTAAAAGTTTTCCCTTTTTTCCCTTTTTGGGCCCCCCCCTGGGCCCCGGGGGGTTTCCAACCCCCCCCCCGATTCCCAAAAATTTTCCCTTAAAAATCTTCAAAAATAAACTTTTTCCCCTTTTTCCCGGGGGCAGAAAAAAAAAATTTTAAAATATGCTTTTAAATTCCCTTTTTTTGGGCCCCCCCCCCGGCCCTGGGGGCAGAAATTTATAAAAATTGCCCCCCCCCCCTTTCCCCAAGGAGTTCCCCTGGACAACCCTTTTTACCTAGAAGAAAAGGATTTTAAAGAATTCTTATTTCCCTATTGGGCCCCCCCCCCACCCCCCGGGGGGGGCCAAAAGTTTTATACAAAATTGGGTTCCCCCCTTCCCAAGGCTTTTCAAAAAATTTAAACCCTTTTACTAGAGAAGGATTTAAAAAATTCTTTTTCCCCAGGGGGCCCCCCCCCCCCCCGGGGGGCAGAAATATAAAAAAGGGTTCCCCTTCCCCAAAGGAGTTCCCCCTTTCAAATCCCTTTAATTTAGAAGAAAAATTTTTAAAAATTTTCCTTATTCCCCCCCCCCAGGCCCCAAAAAAAAAGCCCCCCTTTGGGTTTTCCGAAAAATTTTCCCTTTTTCATGGAAAAAAAAGGGTTTTTTCCCCCGGCCCCCCTCCCCCAAAGGGCCGCCCCTAAAAAAGGCCCCCCCCCTGTTCCCCAAAAAACCCCTGAAAAAGGGGTTTGTTTTCCCCTTCCCTTTGGCCCCCCCCCAGGCCCCGGGGGGGCCAAACCAAAAAATTGGGCCCCCTCCCAAGAGAAACTTTTCCCCCCCAAAAAAGAAGAGGTTTAAAAGAATTTTATTTTCCTTCCCCGCTCCGCCCCCGGGGCCCCCCCCGGGGAAAAAATTTAAAATTAAACCCAAAATTTAAAAACCCAAACAGAAGGAAATTTAAAAAATTTATTTCCCCTAGGGGGCCCCCCCCCTACCCCGGGGGCCAGACCCCCTTTTTAACAAAGGGGTTCCCCCTTCCCCCAAAGGATTTTCGCCAAATGAACAAATTTTTTACCCCAAAAAAAAAGGGTTTTTAAAAATTTTGCATTTTCCCCTTTTGGGGCCCCCCCCCCCCCCCCGCCCCCCCCCCCCCCCTTTCCCCAAGGGGCCCCCGTCCCCCTTTTTCCAAAAAGGGGAAAAAAACCCCCCCACCATGCCCCTGGGAGGCCAGACCCACCGTTGATACAAAAATGGTTCCCCTTCACCCAAGGATGCTTCAGACCAAACATGGATCAAATCCCTTTATTTCTGCAGAAGAAGAAGGATTTTAATAAATATGCTATATTCCCCTATTGGGCCCCACCCCCCAGGTCCCTGGGAGGCTAGACTCACCGTTTATACAAATTGGTTCCCCTTCACCCAAGGATGCTTCAGACCAAACATGGATCAAATCCTTTTATTCCTGCAGAAGAAGAAGTATTTTAAAGAATATGCTATATTCCCCTATTGGGCCCCCCCCCCCCCCCCCCCCCCCCCCCCCCCCCCCACCCAGGCCCCTGGGAGGCCAGACCCACCGTTGATACAAAAATGGTTCCCCTTCACCCAAGGATGCTTCAGACCAAACATGGATCAAATCCCTTTATTTCTGCAGAAGAAGAAGGATTTTAATAAATATGCTATATTCCCCTATTGGGCCCCACCCCCCAGGTACCTGGGAGGCTAGACTCACCGTTTATACAAAATTGGTTCCCCTTCACCCAAGGATGCTTCAGACCAAATATGGATCAAATCCCTTCATTTCTACAGAAGAAGAAGGATTTTAAAGAATTTGCTATATTTCCCCTATTGGGCCCCGCCCCCTAGGCCCCTGGGGGGCCAGACCCACCGTTTATACAAAATTGGTTCCCCTTCACCCAAGGATGCTTCAGACCAAATATGAATCAAATCCCTTCATTTCTACAGAAGAAGAAGGATTTTAAAGAATTTGCTATATTTCCCCTATTGGGCCCCGCCCCTAAGGCCCCTGGGGGGCCAGACCCACCGTTTATACAAAATTGGTTCCCCTTCACCCAAGGATGCTTCAGACCAAATATGAATCAAATCCCTTCATTTCTACAGAAGAAGAAGGATTTTGAAGAATTTGCTATATTTCCCCTATTGGGCCCCGCCCCTAAGACCCCTGGGGGGCCAGACCCACCGTTTATACAAAATTGGTTCCCCTTCACCCAAGGAGGCTTCAGACCAAATATGAATCAAATCCCTTCATTTCTACAGAAGAAGAAGGATTTTGAAGAATTTGCTATATTTCCCCTATTGGGCCCCGCCCTTAAGACCCCTGAGGGGCCAGACCCACCGTTTATACAAAATTGGTTCCCCTTCACCCAAGGATGTTTCAGACAAAATATGAATCAAATCCCTTCATTTCTACAGAAGAAGAAGGATTTTAAAGAATTTGCTATATTTCCCCTATTGGGCCCCGCCCCTAAGACCCCTGGGGGGCCAGACCCACCGTTTATACAAAATTGGTTCCCCTTCACCCAAGGATGCTTCAGACCAAATATGAATCAAATCCCTTCATTTCTACAGAAGAAGAAGGATTTTAAAGAATTTTCTATATTTCCCATATTGGGCCCCGCCCCTAAGGCCCCTGGGGGGCCAGACCCACCGTTTATACAAAATTGGTTCCCCTTCACCCAAGGATGCTTCAGACCAAATATGAATCAAATCCCTTCATTTCTACAGAAGAAGAAGGATTTTGAAGAATTTGCTATATTTCCCCTATTGGGCCCCGCCCCTAAGACCCCTGGGGGGCCAGACCCACCGTTTATACAAAATTGGTTCCCCTTCACCCAAGGAGGCTTCAGACCAAATATGAATCAAATCCCTTCATTTCTACAGAAGAAGAAGGATTTTTAAAGAATTTGCTATATTTCCCCTATTGGGCCCCGCCCCTAAGACCCCTGGGGGGCCAGACCCACCGTTTATACAAAATTGGTTCCCCTTTACCCAAGGATGTTTCAGACCAAATATGGATCAAATCCCTTTATTCCTACAGAAGAAGAAGGATTTCAAAGAATATACAATATTCCCCTATTGGGCCCCACCCCCCAGGCCCCTGGGGGGCCAGACCCACCGTTTATACAAAATTGGTTCCCCTTCACCCTAGGATGCTTCAAACCAAATATGAATCAAATCCCTTCATTTCTACAGAAGAAGAAGGATTTTAAAAAATTTGCTATATTTCTCCTATCGGGCCCCGCCCCTAAGGCCCCTGGGGGGCCAGACCCACTGTTTATACAAAATTGGTTCCCCTTCACCCAAGGAGGCTTCAGACCAAATATGAATCAAATCCCTTCATTTCTACAGAAGAAGAAGGATTTTGAAGAATTTGCTATATTTCCCCTATTGGGCCCCGCCCCTAAGACCCCTGGGGGGCCAGACCCACCGTTTATACAAAATTGGTTCCCCTTCACCCAAGGAGGCTTCAGACCAAATATGAATCAAATCCCTTCATTTCTACAGAAGAAGAAGGATTTTAAAGAATTTGCTATATTTCCCCTATTGGGCCCCGCCCCTAAGACCCCTGGGGGCCAGACCCACCGTTTATACAAAATTGGTTCCCCTTCACCCAAGGATGCTTCAGACCAAATATGAATCAAATCCCTTCATTTCTACAGAAGAAGAAGGATTTTAAAGAATTTTCTATATTTCCCCTATTGGGCCCCGCCCCTAAGGCCCCTGGGGGGCCAGACCCACCGTTTATACAAAATTGGTTCCCCTTCACCCAAGGATGCTTCAGACCAAATTTGGTCAAAATCCACTGAGTAGTTTAGGACTAGTAGCGATTTAAAGGAAAAGTTGACGGACGGACGACGGACGACGGACGCTGCGCCATGCCCTTCGGGCCAGGTGAGCTAATAATAGTATACATTTTTGTAACTTAAAAGATAAAGGGACATTCCTTCGTTCGGACATCAGAAACGTGCGAAGTTTCTATTGATACAATCTATGCCCAAATGAGGATATATGAATTTCTTTGCATACCAGTAATGAAAGTAACACCGAAATGTACAGAAAAATGTCGTTTCGTACACAAATACCGGCACCACATAATCAATAGTTATAGTTCGCAGAAAAAGCTGTATTCTAAGAACAATATGAAACGATTGAAACAATTTAATGCAGTGCATTGTGAATTACGTGTACATATAGATGGAAACTAATTAACTACGTGAGAAAAAGAAGAGGATTAAAGTGAGTTCACCATGCAATGATAAAACATTTCAATGTATGTGCCCATGGACTCATCCTAGTGTAATTAGTAAATATAATGCCTTCGAGTTACCATTGACAGACAATAGGGGATATATGAAACTACCGGAGAGAAGAAAGTGATTCGGAAGGGGGATATGGGTCGGAACTGACTGTCAAGGACGAGAAGGTAATCTCTCACACTGGCTGACTCCGGCTACCCAATTTCCGTGTGTACCGGTGTATCCCGATCAGACATGACAGGGGTCGGCCCCTCCCGTCGACATATGCTCCCAGGTGGCGCTTTCAGTCAAAGCAGCCAAGAAACCAAATCCAAGGTTCACTGACGCTTCGACAACATGCCGTGTTATACCTCCTCCGGGATAAGAGTTGATGAGATACTGAAACTGAACGCTTTTCTTTCAGCGTTTGTCAGCAGGAACGGGATTAGTGTTGCACGATAACATTAAATGTTTCATTTTCTTGCAGACTGATAGAATATTAAACAGACTAAATGTTAACTCTGTAATTAAACGATTTTACAAAGCTGATTAAAGTGTTTTGTTTCTATAAAAATTAAATTCTCAAAATTATTTCAGCATTCATTTATTTGTATTTTAGAAGTGAATTCATGCAACGTGTAGAAAAACTACGATAGGCAATCTTAAACTATACCGCCGATCTACGCTTGTTTTGACAGCTTATTGAACCGTCGAACTACGATTCTTTAGAGCGTATACGGTACCGCCGATCTACGCGTGTTTAGAGAGCTTACTGTACTGTCGAACGACGCTTGTTTAGAGAGTATACGGTACCGTGGAGCTAAACTGATTTAGAGAGCTTCCTGTATCACCGAAAACGATTATTTAGAGCTCATACGGTACCGTCGAATCATGTCTGTTTAGAGAGTTTAGAGAGCTTAATGTACCGCCGAAAGCGATTGCTTAGAGATCATAAGGTACCATCGAACTACGTGTGTTAAGGTACCGTCTATGTACTTGTTTAGAGAGTAAACTGTGCCCCAACCACGGTTTTTAGACATTTAACTGATATGTCGTACTGGTTTTTTTTGAGAGTATAAAGTACCGCCGAGCTACGCTTGTATTGAGAGTATAATGTACCGCCAAACTACGCTTGTTTGGAGAGTATAATGTACCGCCGAACTACGCTTGTTTGGAGAGTATAATGTACCGCCGAACTACGCTTGTATGGAGAGTATAATGTACCGCCGAACAACGCTTGTATTGAGAGTATAATGTACCGCCAAACTACGCTTGTATTGAGAGTATAATGTACCGCCGAACTACACTTGTATTGTTGAGAGTATAATGTACCGCCGAACTACGCTTGTTTGGAGAGTATAATGTACCGCTGAACTACGCTTGTAATGAGAGTATAATATTTACATTTACACTGCAGTCCCACTATATAACTTTACCAAGCTCACTTGGAAGTTATGAGTCCATAACTTCCAAATCTTTAGTATGACGTCATTAATATAGTGACGTCATAATTGTCACGTCGGCGATAACGAAAGATGGCTGTTGAAAAGGCTGTTCCGTCTTTGGCGATACTAATTTGTTCATTCATCGTCGGAGCAAAATTCCTGGATATAGCCTTTAAAAATCGTTGTCAAATGAAAATATAAGCATTGAAGTGCTTTTAGTTGGAAGTTATGGGCTGATGGATGCCAACTGGACAAAGGCAAATTCAACATGAAGCGCTGGCGCGCTTCATTAAATTTGCCTTTGTCCAGTTGGCATTCATCAGCCCATAACTTCCAACTGAAAGCAGTTCAATGCTTAAATATTTACATTTACACTGCAGCCCCACTATATAACTTTACCAAGCTCACTTGGAAGTTACGAGTCCATAACTTCCAAATCTTTTTTATGACGTCATTATTATAGTGACGTCATAATTGTCACGTCGGCGATAACGAAACATGGCTGTTGAAAAGGCTGTTCATTCATTATCAGAGTAAAATTCCTGAATATAGTCTTTCAAATTCGTTGTCAAATGTAAATATAAGCGCGCTTCATTAAATTTGCCTTTGTCCAGTTGGCATTCATCAGCCCATAACTTCCAAATGAAAGCAGTTCAATGCTGAAATGTACCACGGAACTACGCTTGTTTGGAGAGTATAATGTACCGCTGAACAACGCTTGTATTGAGAGTATAATGTACCGCCGAACTACGCTTGTTTTGAGAGTATAATGTACCGTCGAACTACGCTTGTTTGGAGAGTATAATGTACCGCCGAACTAAGCTTGTTTGGAGAGTATAATGTACCACTGAACTACGCTTGTATTGAGAGTATAATATACAGCCAAACTACGCTTGTATGGAGAGTATAATGTACCGCCGAACTACGCTTGTATGGAGAGCATAATGTACCACCGAACTAAATTTGCCTAGAGGGGTAAGCACTAGCGTAATTTACACGATTTCTAATTAGACGTTGTTGATTGCTCCGATCCATAATTAGTCTGATTATGTCACTCTCCCTAATTGCAATAGTTAATTAGATTGTGGTGTATCCTTATTAGGATGCTGGGTCGTGATATAGGAGAGGGAAACCTCATACAGACACCTGGCTGGATGTTCATGTTCGTAAACAATTCTGGTTATTTTTTGCCATTTAAGAACTCTTTCTAATGACTTTCCAAACTAGTGACAGCATTCATCTTTCCTGAACTAAAGGGTCATTGGTCATATATTTTATGAGCAGTATTGAGTATATACACGAATGTATACGCTGTCGTTTGCCTTGTTCGGCTTATTTCTGGTAGATTTGGAAATGTTTATGTTTATTTCACACTGTTCGGCTTATAAAACACAAACCTTGATTAGGACAGCGCGAACGTTTCTGCAAGTAGCTAGATTTTTTTTTATAATATTTCAACAAACGAAATAAATTAAATATCGAAATCGAGGCGTGCTATTTCCATATATGTATATGTACTTTGTGTAATTTATATTAAAAAACTAAGTTAACCCCCTCGTATCTACCAAAATGACGGAAGTTAGTGAAGTTTCACCCCCAAGATTATTTAAGTTTGAAATTTCTCCAACAAAAATGATGACATTATGTCGACAATCTAATAATTGATTAAGTATATCTTCTTTAGTATATGTCTTTTTTACATCTGCCATTATGAGGCCATAATGTACAGTTTACAACTATCTGTATTTGTTTCCCTTTAATTTACTCAGAGAAGTGATATTTCACCGACAATGACCTCACTGAGAAAGATACACCCAGAGTGTAATTGGCGATAAGGATCAATTAGTCGTGAAAAAACTGCGTCGTCCGTGCTTCATTTTCCCAGCTAGTTAATTCTCTACAAGACTGCATTTTGTCATTTTCACTGCTCAGTTAATAGCGAAGAGTGCTTTGTAAGGGAAATAATTGGATCAACTTTCGGTTGGATTTTTCGTTTAAGACAAGTCAGCAGATGAGGCCCTCAAAGGGAGAGGTGTATTTATTCCGCCCGTCGCCCATATCTTATTGCATATTCACTATCGACCCAGGTCTGAGTTTAAAATATTTATGTACGTAAACTTTTGAGGGTGAATCATCATACAATAGTAGATAGTTTGACATTAAAGGCACATATAATTATTTAAATGTTGGTATATCGCAATGGGAAGTGGTGATAAAATTACGATATTTGTTTTTTTTTATGACCAGTTGCATTTTATTATCACATTTATTTCTTTTCCAAATTAGCTACTCAATTTATTGTCAATATTCACATGTACATGTATATATTCTTAGTTTTGTAGACAATGGTTGCATTTTGATGATTCTGAATCTCCAGAACTCTTGAAATAAAATATATACTGATACTTAATAAGTTTCTTAACTGTTGTTATAAACCTGACACTCATTCTTACCTGTATAATGAATGTATTTTTTTTTTGTAACGTACATCTTTCATTTTTATTTTTTTGTGATACACGAATAGACAAATAAAGCTGTACAAGACAATCATAATCTGGTACTTAAACGCCCTGTGTAGCCTCACTACTCCTCCAATCAAACGTGAGAAATAACCAATCGTCATCAAAGCAATCACACGGAACAAACGTTTGGAAGATGTGGAGTAGAACTGCTTGCTGATCATTCGGAATGCCTCGTGACATGTCGACCTCCCATCGTAAATGATTAATGGAATAATAGATCAGTACGTAGCACTGTCATTCACAATCCTGGGCTAATCTTTCAAATATTGACAAGTTCAGATTAGATAATGCTGGTCGATGTAGCTGCAGCGGAGTATCCACGTTTAATTTGACACAATGAGGTGATAATTGAAGAATGAAACTGTTTTGCAATCTTCGGCTCTGCTTCAGCACAATGTCACAAGGTCCCGTGCCTGCTTGACGACATTATGAACCTTACTTTTTTATTTTCTTTCCTTGGGTTTTGTCATCTTAGTCATACAGGCGATTACCAGAGTCCGACATAAAAAGTGTGAAAGATTTACTGATTTTCGTCCCTCTCTTCGCCAGTATATATTCTTCAATTCGATCAGACTCCCACTAGTGATTCCGGTACTGGGCCTACCAGCATAGCAATGGTGTTAGTGCGAGACACTAACGGCAACCTCCCTCCATTACTCCGACACACGGCCTTAAATCAGGTCTGCTCCAGAACTCAACAACCATGGATCCGGATTGAAAACTCGTCATTACAGACTTTCCATGGGCTTGCTTCTGTTTTGTATACATTTGTATATAAGGTGAAGTAATTAGTCTGTTTGATCGGCTTTAAGTATAATTGTCATTGCAGGAGCTGTATAATGTAAAAGATAATGTGCCATTTATCTGTTTATATTGCTCCTACCCGACTGGATGTGTTTTTATCGGTGAATATCATTTTGCTTAGGGTAATAGATCCCCCTGTGAACCTCATTGTTAAGGGCACCTCTTTACCATAAGCAGTTGTAATTTCTCATTGTTAAGAACAAAGGTGCAAACAATAAAGCATTGAGTTGTAGGGCTGTAAAAAGTATCGATTTAAAACTATATAGAATACAGACTAGATCTAGTTATATATGGTTGTAATTTATTCAGAGAAATTTGATTGGAAATGACAACTTTATATCAGCCACAAAACAGTCCACCTTTATTTGAGAAAATATTAATAATCGTGATGTAATGGAGCGCAATGCACTCTGGGAGGGATTGAAGTACACTTGAGCATAGTCTAATGGAATGAAGTAACAACAGGGATGAAACGTAACACTGAATTCCGGAAGGGCTAGATTAAAACTCAGTGTATATAATGAACAGCAAGTGGTGTAATTTTTACCAAAACGTCTGAAAATGTGCTACACACACTAGGGAAGGTCCAATTACAGCTCGACTGTAACACATTCTCGGGTCCTTGTGGTGTTGAGACAATGAGATATAGGATCTTGTATGTTACATGTACACATATAACAATACACAACCAAGTACATGTAGCTGATCCTCGTTAATGTTTCTGGAACCAATCTACAAAATACAAATGAATCAATAAAAAGGATAGTACTACCGGTGGTCGAAAGATGTGAATGATTCAAATAAATTAGCACAATCTTAATCTACTATAACGTCACCATTCCTCCTCGTCGTTTGGCAGCCAGATCAAGTTTGAACTTTGCCAATGCTTTATGTACAATGTACACATCTGTTGACGATTTCACCTAGTATGCGACAACATAAAATAAAGCACGAGGAACCGTGAGTTTCCTGTTGTCTTCTGTTTGGGGACATTGACGGACTATATATTTGTACCCTTCGTCGTCTGTGATCGTTCGGGGTGACTAATTTGGTTTTATGTGAATAGATTCGATTTGTCCACGCTTTGTTTAAAACTTCTTTTTAAAAGGTTTCTTTGTCTGCTACTTTATATTAAAACATATTATGATAATATGGTTCTCTATAATACAGGTTGTTCTCGAACCAAGCCAATAACTGCGTCATATTTTATTTCTTAGTGTTATTGAAGCCAACAAAGGTTATTGACGGGTGTCGTCGATGAAGTGGGAGACGCTTATCCCTCGTAGCACCTGGTCTTTCGAAGCTTTCTGTGTATATCGTTTAATCGATTTTGAGTGAAAATTATGGTTTTACGTAGGTTCCCACAGATTGATTTGGTTCATGTATATAACTTCATTGTAACTATGCTGTTTATAAGATATTTGTAATTCAATATTAGGAGCAAATAGCAGGTTTAACTACCGATAGCGTTATTGTATATCATATGTTGGTAATTCGATATTAAGAGTAAATCGCAGGTTTAACTACCGATAGCGTTATTGTATATCATATGTTGGTAATTCGATATTAAGAGCAAATAGCAGGTTTAACTACCGATAGCGTTGTTAAAAGGAATCATGACTTATCGTGTTCAACTCCAATATGATATACATCAGGGTCACAAGGTGCTCGTTCTGTAGCTCAGATCTACAATAAAACTTATCAGCTCGGATGGCGAACAGTGGAAACACAGATGGACGGAGTTCAAAGTTATCTCAGAATCAAGCCATAATCGTGTTGATAAACACGGATTCGGAAGCTCCCGTCAACAAAAGGAGTCGGGTATGCATGATTTATAGGATAACCGTATGTAAACCAGCACGATCCTCAGAAGGTGATGAATAAGTAAACATAATGAATGGAATCTACCCGGAATAACGCCGGTCTCTAACCCGACTCAGACGGCGGACTAATCGAGTACACCCGATCTTTCATTTGTATGACTACAAATGCTGCTTCCACTGGGAGCAATGAACGGTCAAAGGAATCAGGTATATATTTCAGAACATGACGGGAAAGACACGTTTAAATAAAATTGAAATTCAATATCATTATGAGAGAGAGAGAGAAGAGAAATGTATACTTCCTAGCTACACCTTCAATATAAAGAGAAATGTCTACGTTCTAGCTACACCTTCAAGATTAAGAGAAATGTCTACTTCCTAGTTACACCTTCAAGATCAAGAGAAATGTCTACTTCCTAGTTACACCTTCAATATAAAGAGAAATGTCTACGTTCTAGCTACACCTTCAAGATTAAGAGAAATGTCTACTTCCTAGTTACACCTTCAAGATCAAGAGAAATGTATACTTCCTAGCTACACCTTCAATATAAAGAGAAATGTCTACGTTCTAGCTACACCTTCAAGATTAAGAGAAATGTCTACTTCCTAGTTACACCTTCAAGATCAAGAGAAATGTCTACTTCCTAGCTACACCTTCAAGATCAAGAGAAGTGTATACTTCCTAGCTACACCTTCAATATAAAGAGAAATGTCTACTTCCTAGCTACACCTTCAAGATCAAGAGAAATGTCTACTTCCTAGTTACACCTTCAATATAAAGAGAAATGTCTACGTCCTAGTTACACCTTCAAGATCAAGAGAAGTGTATACTTCCTAGCTACACCTTCAAGATCAAGAGAAGTGTATACTTCCTAGCTACACCTTCAAGATAAAGAGAAATGTCTACTTCCTAGCTACACCTTCAATATAAAGAGAAATGTCTACTTCCTAGCTACACCTTCAAGATCAAGAGAAGTGTATACTTCCTAGCTACACCTTCAAGATAAAGAGAAATGTCTACTTCCTAGCTACACCTTCAAGATCAAGAGAAGTGTATACTTCCTAGCTACACCTACAAGATAAAGAGAAATGTCTACTTCCTAGCTACACCTTCAAGATAAAGAGAAGTGTATACTTCCTAGCTACACCTTCAAGATAAAGAGAAATGTATACTTCCTCGCTACACCTTCAATATAAAGAGAAATGTCTACGTCCTAGCTACACCTTCAAGATAAAGAGAAATGTCTACGTCCTAGCTACACCTTCAAGATAAAGAGAAATGTCTACGTCCTAGCTACACCTTCAAGATAAAGAGAAATGTCTACGTCCTAGCTACACCTTCAAGATAAAGAGAAATGTCTACGTCCTAGCTACACCTTCAAGATAAAGAGAAATGTCTACGTCCTAGCTACACCTTCAAGATAAAGAGAAATGTCTACGTCCTAGCTACACCTTCAAGATAAAGAGAAATGTCTACGTCCTAGCTACACCTTCAAGATAAAGAAAAATGTCTACGTCCTAGCTACACCTTCAAGACAAAGAGAAATGTATACGTCCTAGCTACACCTTCAAGATAAAGAGAAATGTCTACGTCCTAGCTACACCTTCAAGATAAAGAGAAATGTCTACGTCCTAGCTACACCTTCAAGATAAAGAGAAATGTCTACGTCCTAGCTACACCTTCAAGATAAAGAGAAATGTCTACGTCCTAGCTACACCTTCAAGATAAAGAGAAATGTCTACGTCCTAGCTACACCTTCAAGATAAAGAGAAATGTCTACGTCCTAGTTACACCTTCAAGATCAAGAGAAATGTCTACGTCCTAGTTACACCTTCAAGATAAAGAGAAATGTATACTTCCTTACTACACCTTCAAGATAAAGAGAAATGTCTACGTCCTAGCTACACCTTCAAGATAAAGAGAAATGTATACTTCCTTACTACACCTTCAAGATAAAGAGAAGTGTATACGTCCTAGCTACACCTTCAAGATAAAGAGAAGTGTATACTTCCTAGCTACACCTTCAAGATCAAGAGAAATCATTAATTATCGTTTGTAGATACAACGTATTACAGCAAGAGCCTTCATTCATCTCCTCTCTGGATGATGAAGTTTGTAAGGCCTGAACAGGTTGGACAAGAACATCGTTTCTAGAAAATCGTTCACATTGTTGGTCCTTTATGAACACTGATATTTACACCCCAGACCACGAGGAATCATCGACTCATTTTAACATGTCAGTTCATCGAAAACATTGTATTTCATAGTAAAAGCATTATAGACATGGTTGTTCCATTGTTCCTTGAACGTGAACATCTCACAAGAGAAAGCAGTCTGGAGTACAACACAGTGTTCTCCGAAGCATATTTTCTTTTATTTTTGGCAAGCGGGCGACTATCATACTTGAGGGTAAACATATCTTTATTCCTAAGAGTTCAGATCACAAGCTCTAGAACATTCTGTGGACAGAAGAAGAGGAAGTATTTAAACTTGATGGTTACATTTTTGACACAGCAGGACCTTTTCTGAAAGTGATAATGTTGCGGCATTATGAATTGTCTCTCCTGGTGGGAGAAAGATGTCGTTGTTTGGGGATGTTTCGCCAGATTTTGAATAAGATGGTTTGACAACAAAGATGCCGTCTTATATAAAACCTGGACAGACTCAACATGGCAACCTACAATGTAACCTTGATCCAAAACTAAATACAGATGGGTAGTGGAGTTATTTCATGGACGATTCAAGCAATGGCTGTTTTTCAAATCACAGCTTGTGTCCAACTATTTCATTGATGTCATCGAGACACTCGTTAGAATAGTGACATCCTGTCTGTATGGACTCAAATATGTTTGAACACCAGAGCTAGACAAAAATGATAGGACACTGGCTGGCAAAATCAAACGCACCTTAGTGTTCACAACACCTCAGCCCAGAGTGTGAAAGATGAGCCAGATCTTACCAGAAAGGCCGAGTAACTATTTGTTAAACTCGATGCAACTGCGGATAATTGTGACTTTCTGAAGTTAGACATAGAATATCTTTTGACAATCTCCTGTGGCACATACCAAATATCTATGGTAGCTGGCTACATCCGTGAACACCTCAGTGATGATAGTGACTACGAGATCTGGATCTATCGGCACTCACGGGACATTGTACGATGTCAGATCGACTCGAGCAAACGTGCAGTACAATGTTTGGATCCAGCATGTCAGTTCCGACACTATTAATCCCATAAAGGATTAGTATTACCAGTGTCCTATTGGACAGATAAGCATGGGGTATGTGCCCACGTATTCAGTATCCTATACTATTTAGGATGCTTCATGCATTTGGAAAATTTAGTGGGGGTGATGTCCCACATTGAAATCAGATTTTGACATAGAGTGCATCGGAAGACCAACTTTTACAATGCCTTATTTTATTATATGTACCCAAAAAACAATGCCCTGGTATCAAAAAAACTGGACAGATATTTTTTCGTTTTTCTCTGATCTTATTTGAAAAATACTTTCAACATTAAATACATATTTTAAGTATTCAGAATAAAGGTAAAAATTATGAGATAGAAAATTTTCACTTGGACGAAACCAAGTAAACCAAGTAAAATGTAAACAAATTTCCATGTTGACAAGATACATACATGAATCGGTAGCAATATGTCAATTCTACTTTATTTCATGTGGTGTTCGTTTTGGCTACATAAACCGTTCACAACGCACAGCGCGCCAGTGACCATGGCGACCTATTTGGTACTGTGGGAATCACCGGGATTACCTGATATTTACCTTTATTT